>NW_027507748.1:60891997-61536997 GCF_037356315.1 Lithobates pipiens
TTACGCAGCTTTTAGTTTACGACTGCCTATCTCATTTCTTGAGGTGCTAAAATGACAGGGCAGTACAAAACCCCCCCAAATGACCCCATTTTGGAAAGTAGACCCCCTAAGGAAATTGATAAGAGGCATGTTGAGCCCATTGAATATTTTATTTTTTTGCCTCAAGCGATTGAATAATGACAAAAAAAAAATTTTTTTTTTTTTTTTACACAAAGTTGTCACTAAATGATATATTGCTCACACATGCTATGGGCGTATGTGAAATGACACCCCAAAATAAATTCTGCTGCTTCTCCTGAGTACGGGGATACCACATATGTGGGACTTTTTGGGAGCCTAGCCGCGTACAGGGCCCCGAAAACCAAGCACCGCCTTCAGGCTTTCTAAGGGCGTAAATTTTTGATTTCACGCCTCACTACCTATTACAGTTTTGAAGGCCATAAAATGCCAAGATGGCACAAAACCCCCACAAATGACCCCATTTTAGAAAGTAGACACCCCAAGCTATTTGCTGAGAGGCATGTTGAGTCCATGGAATATTTTATATTTTGCCACAAGTTGCGGGAAAATTACAAACTTTTTTTTTTTTTTTTTTTTTTTCACAAAGTTGTCACTAAATGATATATTGCTCATGCATGCCATGGGCATATGTGAAATGACACCCCAAAATAAATTCTGCTGCTTCTCCTGAGTACGGGGATACCACATATGTGGGACTTTTTGGGAGCCTAGCCGCGTACGGGGCCCCGAAAACCAAGCACCGCCTTCAGGCTTTCTAAGGGCGTAATTTTTTGAGTTCACTTCTCACTACCTATTACAGTTTTGAAGGCCATAAAATGCCAAGATGGCACAAAACCCCCACAAATGACCCCATTTTAGAAAGTAGACACCCCAAGCTATTTGCTGAGAGGCATGTTGAGTCCATGGAATATTTTATATTTTGCCACAAGTTGCGGGAAAATTACAAACTTTTTTTTTTTTTCACAAAGTTGTCACTAAATGATATATTGCTCACGCATGCCATGGGCATATGTGAAATGACACCCCAAAATAAATTCTGCTGCTTCTCCTGAGTACGGGGATACCACATATGTGGGACTTTTTGGGAGCCTAGCCGCGTACGGGGCCCCAAAAACCAAGCACCGCCTTCAGGCTTTCTAAGGGCGTTACAGTTTTGAAGGCCATAAAATGCCAAGATGGCACAAACCCCCCCCCCCAAATGACCCCATTTTAGAAAGTAGACACCCCTAAATTTAGGGGTACACTAGTGAGACTAGGTAATAAATGGCGGGTGCCCTGAAACTATAAAAAAATAACTAACCAACCAGCGTCACCTGTAACAGTTATATGGTGATCACTGGTGAAAGGGTTAACTAGGGGGCAATCAGGGGGCTTTATGCGGTAGTATATGGGGGTCCCTGGCGCTATAAAAAGCTGCGGCGAACCTAAATACCTACCTGCCTAACTAGCGTCACCTGTGACACTAATACAGCGATCAGAAAAACGATCGCTTATTAGGCTGGGTTCACACTGGAGCGATGCGGGAACGCCACGAATGCGCGGCGGGTTCCCGCATCGCATGCCTCCCGGCGGCAGTTCACACTGCCCTATGCGAACTGCTGGGAGTGTCAGTGAAATGTTAATGACACCCCCAGATCAGTTCGCATATCGCAGTGCGATCTGCAAACTTGGATCGCATGGTGTGAACACCCATGCGATCCGATTCTGCTGCGGACCAAAAAAAGGGTCCCGTGCGAGTTTGCGGCGGGTGCGGCGGGTGCGACACGAATTCAGCCATACTATCTGTATAGCTGAACTCGAATCGCACAGAGATCGGATGTGATTTGCACTGCAGTGCGGTGCGAATCACATCCGTTCTCATAAACCGCTGCAATGTGAACCCAGCCTTAGTGACACTGGCGACGGGGGGTGATCACGGGGTTAAACCTTTATTGGGGGGGTTAGGGGGGTACCTTAGAACTAAAGGGGGCTAACCCTAACTGCCCTAACAGTTATTAGTCACAAATGACACCTGCCGGGTGATCAGGGGGTTAAACCTTTATTAGGTAATAAATGGCGGGTGCCCTGAAACTATAAAAAAATAACTAACCAACCAGCGTCACCTGTAACAGTTATATGGTGATCACTGGTGAAAGGGTTAACTAGGGGGCAATCAGGGGGCTTTATGCGGTAGTATATGGGGGTCCCTAGCGCTATAAAAAGCTGCGGCGAACCTAAATACCTACCTGCCTAACTAGCGTCACCTGTGACACTAATACGGCGATCAGAAAAATGATCGCTTATTAGGCTGGGTTCACACTGGAGCGATGCGGAAACGCCGCGAATCCGCGGCGGGTTCCCGCATCGCATGCCTCCCGGCGGCAGTTCACACTGCCCTATGCGAACTGCTGGGAGTGTCAGTGAAATGTTACTGACACCCCCAGATCAGTTCGCATATCGCAGTGCGATCTGCAAACTCGGATCGCATGGTGTGAACACCCATGCGATCCGATTCTGCTGCGGGCCAAAAAAAGGGTCCCGTGCGAATTTGCGGCGGGTGCGGCGGGTGTGGCGGGTGCGGCGGGTGCGGCGAATGGCTGAACTCGAATCGCACAGAGATCGGATGTGATTTGCACTGCAGTGCGGTGCGAATCACATTCGTTCTCATAAACCGCTGCAATGTGAACCCAGCCTTAGTGACACTGGCGACGGGGGGTGATCATGGGGTTAAACCTTTATTGGGGGGGTTAGGGGGGTACATTAGAACTAAAGGGGGCTAACCCTAACTGCCCTAACAGTTATTACAGTCACAAATGACACCAATGCAAAAAAAAAAAAAAAAAAAAAAAAAATGACATTGGTGTCACTGTGACTGGGGGGCAGGGGTAATTGGGGGGGTGATCGGGGGGTAAAGGGGGGGTGTGAGTGTGCCTGGCATGTTCTACTGTGTGTGGGATGTGTTGGTGCAACTCACTGATCCGCTCTCCTCCGTGTCGGAACGAAAAATACCGACACGGAGGAGAGAATACATCACTTCCTCTCCTGTGTTTACATTACAGGAGAGGAAGTGATGTCACCGGGGATTTCCATTCGTCGGGAGCGATCGCGAGGGGGTGGCCATGAATGAATGGCCGTCCCCTCGTCCGGGATCGCTCCCGAACGAAAACCGACCGCCGCAGGCACCGGGCGGGGGCCCGATCGGGCCCCCGACCCGCGGGAGGCAAAACACGTACATCTACGTGCTTATGCCTGCCCGTGCCATTCTGATGACGTAGATCGGCGTTAGGCGGTCGGCAAGTGGTTAATGACACCCCCAGATCCGTCCGCATATCGCAGTGCGATCTGCCGACTTGCACAGGAATCGGATCGCATGGTGTGAACCCCCATGCGATCCAATTCTGTTGCGGACCAAAAAAAGGGTCCCGTGCGAGTTTGCTGCGGGAGCGATGCGAATTCAGCCATACTATCTGTATGGCTGAACTCGCATCGCTACGGAGATCGGATGTGATTTGCACTGCAGTGCGAATCACATCCGGATCTCCCCCCCGCAGCAGTGTGAACCCAGCCTTATGTCCTGGCTGGAGAACATCCAGCATCATCTAGATCTTTCCTTCACAGCCTGAATGTCCCAGCCCATTCCTTTAACCACTTAAGGACCGCCTCCTGCACATATATGTCGGCAGAATGGCACAATCACGAACTTGTACGTTGCTTTTTAAGTGCCCAGCAGTGGGTCGGGAGCGTGCCGCCAGCGACCCGGTCCTGAGCTCCGTGACCGCAGGACCAGATCGCCGCTGGTATCCCACGATTGGGTCACAGAGCGAGGAGAGGTCCGCGTAAACAAACCTCTCCCCGTGCTTCCTACTGTTGCTGGCACCAATCATCTGTTCCCTTTCATAGGGAAGGACAATCAGTGATGTCACATGCCAGGCCACGCCCCCTACAATAAAAAATAAAAAACACACACATAACATCATACATAACACCTACACTGCCCCCTAGTGGTTAACTCCTTCACAGCCAGTGTCATTTACACAGGAATCAGTGCATTTACCGTATATACTCGAGTATAGGCCGACCCGAATATAAGCCGAGGCCCCCAATTTACCCCCAAAAAAACTGGCAAACTTATTGACTCGTGTATAAGCCGAGGGTAAGACATGCCTGTCCATCCCTGTGTGTGTGTCCGTCCATCCCTGTGTGTCCGTCCATCCCTGTGTGTCCGTCCATCCCTGTGTGTCCGTCCATCCCTGTGTGTGTGTGTCTCCATCCATCCATCCATCCCTGTGTGTGTGTGTGTATCCGTGTGTGTGTGTGTGTGTGTGTGTGTGTGTGTGTGTGTGTGTGTGTGTGTGTGTGTGTGTGTGTGTGTGTGTGTGTGTGTGTGTGTCCAGCCTACCTGTGTCCTGAGCCTTTGTCCCGAGCCTCCGTCCCGTGCCGAGCCTCCTTGCCTCCGTGCCTCGCCGCCGTGCCTCGCCGCCGTGCCTCGCCGCCGTGCCTTGCCTCCGGTCCCGTCCCGTCCCGTCCCGTGCCGTGCCGTCCTGTGCCTTGCCTCCGTCCCGTGCCCTCTTCGTTCGTCGGCGGCCATTGTAAAATTCAAAAGCTGCGCCGCCGCCTTCGCCTGTGATAGGCGGAACACTGAATTTCCCAGCAGCCTGTGTTCCGCCTATCACAGACGTCGTATCATCCTCGTCCGTAGTACGAGGATGATACGAAGTCCGTGATAGGCGGAACACAGGCTGCTGGGAAATTCAGTGTTCCGCCTATCACAGGCGAAGGGGGAGCCGGAGGCGCGGCTTTTGAATCAGAATGGCCGCTGTCTGTCTGCTCGACACGCTGATCGAGCGGGCAGACAGCGATGACTCGAGTATAAGCCGAGGGGGGCACTTTCAGCCTCAAAAAAGAGGCTGAAAATCTCGGCTTATACTCGAGTATATACGGTAAATAGCACAGTTCGCTGTATAAATGGTCCCAAAAATGTCTGATATGTCCGCCATAATGTCACAGTCACAATATATATAAAAAAAAAAAAAAAAAAAATTAATATATATATATATATATATATATATATATATATATATATATATATATATATATATATATATATATATATATATATATATATATATATATATATATATATATATATATATATATATATATATATATATATATATATATATATATATATAAAAAGCTGATCGCCGCAATTACTAGTAAAAAAACAAATAAAAATGCTATAAAACTATCCCCTATTTTGTTTCAGTTTGTTGTACAAGGGGCGGCATAGCTGCAGACTGGTCAGGGTGCCCATGCTGACCCATAAGCTTCTACAATGGGCACATGAGCATGACTGAACTAGACCACATAACAATGGTAGAAGGTGACCTGACTAAATAAATCAAGTTTTTTTTTTTCTATTATATATGGATGGCTGGGTGCATGTATGTCGCTTAACTGGGGACGAGATGGCACCATTATGCACTCTGGGAAGAAGGCAGCAAGCTGGTGGAAGCATGAAGGGTCAGGTACTGGTGACTTGGAACCAGATACCAAAGCATACCTTCAGAGGTCTAGTGGAGTCCATGCCTCAATGGGTCAGGACTGTTCTGGTGGCAAAAAGGGGACCTACTCAATATTCAGTGGGTGGTTATAATGTTATGGCTGATTGGTGCATGTCATTTCCAAGTGCCTTCTCCATCATCAACAATTTTGAGCAAAGAAGTGTTCAATTATTTTTCTGGAGGAGATAAGCCATGCTGTGCAAGGTAGAGGGGGTTTTAGGAGTTGGATGTGGGCTAGGTGTAAAGGACAGGTTATAAAAGTTGGGTATTTTAGCTAAAGAAAGGTCTGTAAGGGAAGTTATAGGGGTTTTTCTTTTTAGGTCTGATGCTAAAGGGCCCCGATATGTCAACCTATGCCGTGGCAAATCCTTTTTCCGAGGGAGGTAGTAGCTGCCAGGCATTCAGGAGGTGAATCTGCTGCATCCTGAGTGCGTTTTTATTTTAAACCCAAAAGGGGATTTTGTATTGATATACCACCACACAACCTTGAGCCAAGGGGCTTGTGGCTGCGGCACAGTCCCATTGTTTTCAATATCCGAGATGGATGCCTGGCAAGCTGAGTTTAGGTGGAGGAATGTACACTGATGGTTATTGTACTCAAGTAGCTGCAGCATATCAAAAAAAGAAAAAAAGTATCCTATAACTATACAGGGAAAATCTGTCTATACTGCAGGTACAGGATTATGGCGCCCAAAGTTAAATGTGGCCCCGCTTACAGCAACGTGGTCTTGGATATGATTCAAATAATGGACACCAAAGTTTAACGTTACTGGTAATTCAACTGGTTGCAAACCAAAGTCAGCCCCAGAATGATTGTTTATGAATAATATTATGTGTAGTTGGGATACAAGACTAAGTATCATTGAAACCAAGAACTAGTTTAAACTGGTCAATGTTCCTAAGAGAGAACTAAATAACACTTAAAAACAAAAAAAAAAATTATATAATAAATTAATCGTTTTTTTGGCGCCCATTCAATTTTGACAAAGCAACAGCATGCTACAGAAGCAGTGACAAATACCCTTCCCTTGTCTCCGACCACAGAAACTGCCATCAAGAAACTCATTTCAATTTACTGTCTGCTGCACAGAGTCCTAGACATCAAGGCAGAAATCTTTAGTATAATCCAATGTTTCTCAACTCCAGTCCTCAAGGCGCCCCAACAGGTCATGTTTTCAGGCTTTCCATTATTTTACACGTGATTTTAACAGTTTCACTGCTTTAGTAATTACCCCAGCTGTTTCATCTGGGGAAAATCCTGAAAACATGACCTGTTGGGGCACCTTGAGGACTGGAGTTGAGAAACACTGGTATAATCTAATGCAGTAGTGGTGAACCTTGGCACCCCAGATGTTTTGGACTTACATTTCCCATGAAGCTCAACTACACTGCAGAATGCATGAGCATCATGGGAAATGTAGTTCCAAAACATCTGGGGCACCAGAGTTTGCCACATCACTGATCTAGCCTGTCTGCAATTTACCTATAGGTAGTGGAAATATCTCCTAAATATGCACCGTTGTGTGTCGATGTTGTGCGCTGTGAAGAAACAGACCCCTGTGTGCTGTGACTGACGGCTCCCACGCATGTGCGGGAGTGACATCACATGGCTCCGGCCAGTCACAGAGCCAGAGTCCGTGGCCCCGGATGAAAGAGGGGGTGTGGGCTTCGTTTGCAGGTAAGTGTGTCATATAATGGACTAGTATGCAATGCATACTAGCCCATTATGCTTTTAATTTGCAAGCCTGACGGGGGAGCAAAAGAGGAAGTTAATTATAGGCCCTTTTTTTTCTTTTGAGGGGTTTGTGTCGGGAGGAATGGAAATGTAGACAGCTTTATCTGTATCCACTTAAACCCCGGACCAATTTGCAGCCAAAGGACCAGGCCCCTTTTTGCGATTCGGCACTGTGTTGTATAACTGAAAAATTGCGCGGTCGTGCGACACGGCTCCCAAAACAAAATTGATGTCATTTTTTCCCCCACAAATAGAGCTTTCTTTTGTTGGTAGTTGATAACCTCTGCGGTTTTTATTTTTTGCGCTATAACAAAAATAGTGACAATTTTGAAAAAAAAAAAAAAAAATGCAATATTTTTTACTTTTCGCTATAATAAAATATCCCCCAAAAATATATATTTAAAAAAAATAAAATAATTTCCCTCAGTTTAGGCCAATACTTATTTTTCTACATATTTTTGGTAAAAAAAAAAAATAAAAAAAAAAACCAGATACGCGATTGTGTCCAGCCGTGCCATTTTGCCAACGTATATCGGCGTGAGGCGGTCCTTATGCAAGTATACTCTTGCAATTTTCATTGTACTGTGAGGCGATTACCTCGTAGGAAAAAAAAAAAATAAATAAATAAAAAAAAAAAATCGGTCCATCCTGGTCATTTGCTCAATTTTTGCTCATTTGGTATGGGCTTTACACTTTTATGCATGTTTCCTACATTTGTCTAAACCAGCTTCTGCCACTTAAAGGGGAACATTGAAAAAAAAAAAAAAGTCAGATTAATAAGGACACTTACCTGTCCAGCGAGCCCGCGATGTCAGCCACCCTGAGGCCGATCCGTCCATCGGATCAGCGGCCGGCACCGCCATCCTAAGGGAAACAGGCAGTGGAGCCTTGCGGCTTCACTGCCTACGGGCGCGAGCCGCTTTGTAATCGGCCCCGTGGGTTTCCTGGGACACACACACATGTCCCAGAAGACAACGGGGCAGCTCGCCAAGGAGGAAGAATTGAAGAAACAGCGCCTCGGAATAGGAAGAGGCAGATTAGCAACAGGGTTTCTGGGGAGTAAAAAAAAAAAAATTTTTTTGTAAATTTTTTTTTTTTTAAGAATATTAAAATGCATTTTATTTATTTTTTTAGGGTGGCCCTCCACTTTAATAGCTATTTTTATTTTTTATTGCCGTTTTTTAGCTGTTCAGTTTTTGCTTGCGTTTCTGTTTATGTTGCTGCTTGAAAATATATATCTCTTTTCTACATGTTAGATTGCATATCGAACTATCCCTGAAGGAGTACATAAAGACTGCATAGCGCGTAGGCTACATCGAATGCATATGATCTATTTTTTTCACTTATATTTTGAATGCATATGTTGCTGCAATTTTTTCGAATACATTACGCACTCAAAAGGATAAATTTGTACAAATACCTTTCAAGTATATGATTGCATGAGTACAACATCTATTGTATTTTTGATACATTGTTTAATAAAAATACTTTATACTTTTTTATAAAAATAAAAAAAATTGTATATCTCACAGTTCATGCCTATAAAGTTCCACCCTTTTGAGGGGAAATTTTTGACTATATCTTGATGTCCCCATTGGAAGGTTTCCCCTCATGTTATGTTCCAGCAACCGTACAATGTTGGTTTATCCATCATTTAGAGACAATTAGTCAACAAGGAAAAGTAAAAGCGAATCTCCCCAAAATCTCATCAGTCTGAAAGAAAAATCTGAAACAGGAAACAGGACGATATCGCCGCTCCGGCCACTCACAGCGCCAGAGCCGCGATATCTGGAAGACACATGAGGAAACATGTCAGCTCCCTCGGCGTGTATTGGGCGAGATGTTGGGGCCTTGTTCTAAAGGTGTTTCATAATGAGCTAGTATACGGTGCATACCAGCTCATTGTGCCTTTTCCCTTGCAGGTATGGAAAAAAAAATTCAGCGGGTTTACTACCGCTTTAAAAGTCTAAATCTTTTTCTAACACTTCTTTCTTAAGTTAAAAATCAATATTTTTTGCTAGAAAATTACTTGGAACCCACATACATACATACATACATAATTATATATATTTTAGCAGAGACCCTAGGGAATAAAATAGCAATTGCTGCAATATTTAATGTCACACTGTATTTGCCCAGCGGTCTTTCAAACGCATTTTTTTGAGAAAAAAAATACACTTGAATAAATTTAAAAATAAAATAATGAAAAATGCCGCAAGTAAAAAAAAAATAAAAAATTAAAAATAGTGATTCTCATTTTAGCCAGAATCATGCAGCTCTAGTATTTAGCAGTTTATGTTTACTAAAATAATTTCCCACGTGATCCCAATGTTCAAACAAATGGACCGTGTTGGATAAAAGTAAAAATATATAGAAATAAAGTGCACAAAGTGTTATTAAATAGTCATAGTGAACGGGATTATTATTCACCAAACAATAATAATATGAATTACATTTTAAGCTTGCATATTAATAATCCCAAAAAATGCATGAAAGGTTGATCAAAAAAAATGTCCTCCTTAATTGCTAAATATATCCTTGTGTGGTAGTCCTCAAAAAAACTTGTGAAATCAATTATAAGCAGAAAAAACACCCCGTGTCAGTAATAGTGTCCAAAATATTCTGAGTTCTTGCTTCATAAATCGTGGAACAAAGCGTAGTGCACCACCAAACATCAAAATTGGCTCCTTACCAGATGTCAAACAAATATTCGCACATCAAAAAAGTACCAGTTACTTACCGGTAACTGTCTTTCTGGGAAATCTTCCAGGACGGCACACCTGAGAGATGAGAGGCTCCTCCCTACAGGAAACACAATCAATCGACAGCTGTTTTAAGTCCCCACCCTTCCCCTTGATCCTCAGTTTGTAGAGAAGTAACTCCTGAACCAGGTTCACAAGGGAAATCATTCCTCATAGGTACTCACCTTCTAGTGTTCTAGAATTTTCCCTCCTCCAACGGGCGGGAAGTAGGCCTGCCGTCCTGGAAGATTTCCCAGAAAGACAGTTACCGGTAAGTAACTGGTACTTTTCTCAAGTCATCTTCCAGGACGGCACACCTGAGAGGATAAACAAGTACCTCAGGCCTACCTTAGGGTGGGGCCACTGCAAAACCCTCTTGGCGAACCTTGGCTCTGCAGTGAGCTTTACCTCCACTCCATACGCTCATATGCTTGATGAAGGCATCTTAGCTGGATCATGCGGCTGATCTGCAGGTCTGCTCCACAGATGTTCCTGCCTTTTCCGCTTCAGATGCAGTATCTAGGTGAAATGGGCTCTTAAAAATGGAATCAGAAAACATGTTAAACTTGTAGGTTAGCAATGTTGCCTATCTCCACATCTAACAACCATGGCCTATTATGCCTGTAGGTGCTACTTAGAACCACTAAAAAGATAAATAAGAGACCTGTGTAAGACAAGGACACTACATTAATCAATAAGAGGGCCTGTCTTAACACTATCCTGTTGAGGGAAATAAAACTGCTTCCTTTTTATCTTTATGTCAGCAAAAGACTAAAGGGAAGCCTACTTAAGGGAAATAGATTAACAGAAGCTTGAACCCTGGGTTTAAGGCACGCCCAATCTATGTCCTTACTTACGCCTGAGAGCCTTCTTCAGGAGATTAAAGTCCCTAGCAGGAGTAGACTACCCATATTGCTATGTCTAGTTTTGCTAAAAGGGCAAAATGAAGGCCATGCACCGAGCCGAAACCTATTCGATCGGGTATACATCTTTATACTTCATCCTCAGGCCCTAATACTCCTCTGAACAGAGCTCTCCAAGTTCTTACTAAACAGGGCGATTCATTATCCCCTTCCTCCAGTGTCCCATAACCCTACAGGGCTTCAACCCTAGGAAATGGTTCTGGCATCCCTGAATGCAAGTGGTCAAGGTTTTCTGACATGTGGCAGCTGCAGCCCGAACTCCTGGCCCCTCCATGGAAAAGAAGGCTGAAATACAAAAAGGTGATACATGCATTAATAATATCACAAATAAAATGATCATAGATTGTGGGCACGGCACAATAGATTTAGACAGAAAGGACACAAGCATAGACAACAATGTTGTGTGCCTGAGTGTGACTAGCTAAACCAATATATCAAATATGGGAAGAGACCCAAATCTGAACCTCAACGTAGACAAACAGTCCTCATAGTCTGGTTTTCTGATGTGCTGCCAAGACGTAAAAACATTAAGACTCAAGCAAACCCTAAATGCTGCGTATTTCTTTAGTGCAGCTAGCTAGGTCATAACTGATATATAAATACGGAAAGGACAGGAACCCCCTTTACTGTTGTGCTTTACCTATGTACAGCAAAACAAGGCTATAAAGACAGAAAGACCCAAACTTCTATGTTGTGTATTTCTGACAAACCACCACAGTTATAAGATTAATATGAACACCAACTCCCGTGTTGTGCATTTCTGCTATGCCACAGGGAAAAATATGGAACACAAGACAATCCTTTCTGTCATGCACTTCTGTAGTGTAGTTCAGATAGAACCAACACTGAGAAAGGACACAAGCAACCTGCAGCATTGTGTTTTTCTGAAACAGAAAGCACCAACAAGCTTCAATCTTGAGTATTTCTGCTGTGCAACAACATAAAAGCAGACACTGAGGAAAAAGACAGACAGCCTTTACAGCTGCAATCTTTCTGGTCTGCTGCAAAATAAAACAATAACGCCATGATGAGTATTCCTGCTGTGTAGCAAAACCTCAATCAGAAGGGACAGATAAGTTTAGGGTTCCCACACCCGTGCGACCCAACCTGCGACTTGGGACTGCAAGACGCATGAGAAGTCATATACTATGGCTTCCAATGGGTACCATTTGTGTCTGTGCGACACCAGCAGTCCCTGATTCCTGGATCCACAGACCTCAAGATTACACAGGTCGCAGGGAAAAAAAAAAAAACAAATAGCAATTTTCAGGTCGAACAAGTAAGGGGTCCCCAATGCTGTGACTCCCTGGAGGATTGCAGCCAACAAACCCCTGCTGTGTATCCCTAAGATGCAGAAAGGTAGATCCATGAGAAACACTGCTTAGCCTGATATACAAACGATAAGGCAGTAAATATAGGACATACAGGACACAAACATTCAATCTTTGTGTATGTCTGATGTGTAGCAATATACCAATACTGAGCAGAGAGGCCACCATCCTCAATGTGTCTCTCAGCTGAGCAGCAAAAACAAAATCAGAAAAAGACAAGCAATCTTCACTGCTGTGTCCTTTCTGATATGCAGCCAATAAGGCAGTATATGCAAGGCATAGAGGACAGACAACCTTCAATCCTGTGTATGTCTGATGTGCAACAATATAACAATTCTGAATAGAGATAGCACATGCATATTGAAGCGATTTGGCCTTGCGACTCAACATGTCAAATCGCATGGCTAAAATCAGCACAACACCACTTTGTGGTGCTACATGGATTACCAAAGGCAGTATATGTACTACACCTGGCAGGGGTTCAATTTGTATTTCTACTATGTAGCCCAACAAATTCGAACCATCAATTTTCACTGCTGCCTTTCTGATAAGGCAGTAATACAGGACACAAAACCTCACAGACCTTAATGCTGTATAAATCTGATGTGCAACAATAAAACACTATGAATAGAGATAGCACATCCATATTGAAATGATTTGTCATGCGACTCAACATGTCAAATCGCATGTTTAAACTCGGCAGCCATTGCTGTTAATAGCACTGTCTGAATCAGCACAGCGCCACGCAAATCAGGACCATCAGACTTCACTGCTGCCTTTCTGATAAGTAACCAACAAGGCAGTAAAACAGGACACAAAGCCCCACAGACAGACCTCAATCTTGTGTATGTCTGATGTGCAACAATATAACCATTATGAGCAGAGATGTCACCAGACACAATGATGTGCATTTCTGCTGTGCAACACAAAACCAGAAAGTACAGACCACCTTCACTGTTGTATTTTTCTGATCTGTAGCCAAACAAAGCAGTACCTTTAGTATATAAAGGACAGCAAACAAGCTTCAGTGCAGTGCACTTCTGATGTACAGCAATATAGACCTTATAAGCAGAGATGTCACAAATCTCAATGTGTATTTCTGCTGTGCCACAAAAACATCCCAGCAAGCACAAACCTTCACTACTGAGGTCTACTGGTGTGCAGCCAATGAGGAGTCATGGTCTATCCCTTTATGAAATAACCAACAGGCAATTTATTTCATAGGCATAGCCTGGGCTGTAGATACTAAACCTTCACCACCAGAGAAGGAACAGATCCTAAAATGGTTGGACACCCTACTATTAGTAGTAGTTGTTGTCCTACCTTACCTCCATAGACTGAGCAAACGCTAGCCAGCACATATCCAGGTGGTGCTGATTAGCAACTAAAGTCTCAATCAGCCCAGCCCTAGAGACCAATTTAAGACCTCTCTAGAAGAGGTGGTTACCAGTTTAGCCTGGGAGGTAAATAGCTATTTGCAGGCTTCAAATAATTAATTATGTAGCTCTTGCATAGGTTTGCACAGAAAATCCTCAATTAAAAGGATGTAGGGAGCGATCTATGGTGAATCGCCTTTAGATCTGCCACTGCGTGGATTGTAGCCCAAACCAATAAAAAAAGTTTCTTCTTACCTCCTACACTATAATATAAACACAGTGTAAAGGTGGAGTGGGAGGTTGGAGCTTATGAAAGTTAACTATAGCAGGCAACCCCCAAAAGGAGGATCTGTGACAAGGGAACCCCTACTGTGCCACACAGTAGCTTGGTCTCTGCCCATCCTTGAATGTTAGGTCAGCTTTTGAACATTGTGAAGCAACTTCAGATTCCTAGCAGCTGGGCTAATAGGGCCGGTAACCTAGTGCACCTGCTGACCAGGGGAGCTTCTGAATCCACCAACCACTGCCCAATTAATAACCTGTTCAGTGGTATACCTGGCCTGTAAGTAACTTTGTATCTACCAGGTCCCCTCTGTACGCTATATTCATCCCTACTAAATGTACCACAACTGGGCATGTAGGGAGAGGCTGGCAACCTACTGCTGCGATAACCACAGTGTCTCTGCTGTAAGAGGGAGCTGTGGCTGGTGGTTTTAGCAGTGGCGTCTGCGCTATTTGTATCCCGACCCCAGGTTCTGCACTGCACCAGTCAGTATATACACGGGGAAGGGGGAGCAATGGCCTACCTACCTCTTTCTCATCTGAGGTGGTTTAGGCACACTCGTTCCTCTGCACCACCTGTCCACCATACAGCTTCTCTGATGTAAGAGGGAGCTGCGGCTGGTGTTTTTAGCAGAAGCTTAAGGGCTATTTGAATCCAGACCCCAGGTGAGATCTCAAATGCCCAGGAACCCTCTGGCTGGAATTGGGGATTTTGCAGCTAAATTCCCACGGCAAAAGGAAAGTAAAGTACTCACCGTTGTCGTCTTCCTCTTTTTGCCACAGCCAGCGGGCTTGCTTTTCCATCCTTATGGTCCACACGCAAGGAGGATAGCCGCCAAAGTGCTCCCCCCCCCCCAACTGCTGTCCCCATAGGGAAGTCAGTCTATATACATGGGGGGGGGGGGCAATGCCTTCCATTCCTCATTCCCATCTTCATATCTGAGGTGGTTAAGGCAGACATCCACCGTAGTAAACTGGTGCCTCCTCGCTCTAGAGAAAGGAGGATGTGGGCGCCTGCTCCTACTGACTCTCAGCCTTCCCTCCTGGGTAAGAACGCCGCTGCCATTTTCCCGAAGTTTGAAAATGACGCGGGTGCTTGTTGCCACGCCCTCTCCGGCAGCCCACGCGAGCTACCGGGGACCCAGGAGTCGGGGACAAGCCCCCTGGAAAGAACCGATGGCCAGCACCCCCGTCTGAACAGCCACCTGTACAGGTAAGGAGGGGGGAGACAGGATAATGGCCCCTGAAGTTCTGGGTACACCACTGTACCCAGGGTCCTTCAGCTCTCAGGGGGGCTCTTCCAATTTCTGCTGCCCGCCCTGAGGAAAAGATAGGGGAACCCCCCAGGAAGGACAAGAATATCCTACCAGACCCAGAGGCTTCCCAGGCTTGTGGTCTGGCTCCCAGGGGGAGACCACCAGCCCCAGGCTTCGGGTCATTTGGAAAAAAACAAACAGTTTCGCTGTGTAGGGAGAAACACAATCAAAAACTGAGGATCAAGGGGAAGGGTGGGGACTTAAAACAGCTGTCGATTGATTGTGTTTCCTGTAGGGAGGAGCCTCTCATCTCTCAGGTGTGCCGTCCTGGAAGATGACTTGAGAAAGATTGGATCCTGCTACACATGCTCCTCAGTCCTGCAGAACTCCACCCTCTTCCAAGATCATGGTATAGAGAGGCTCCCCATATGTACAAATTACCAAATTCACCATAAAAGGGAGAAAAAGGCGCTCCAATAGTGTAAAATTGCTTTTTTTTTTAATTATAAAACTCAAACTAAAAAGGCACACTTACAATACAGCAGTGAGATTAGGCATGAACGAGTGGAAAGCGTCGGCCGTACGCTGATGTCCACGTGTCTCTCCTTCTCCAACTGATACAATTTCTCTAGGCAGTAAACAGCGTGTAACACCGCCCGACGCGTTTCGTGAAACTTCAAGTCGTCTCGGGGCTCGGGTGACACGCCATACTGCCTTTCTTTATATACTGAATCCCACTCTAAACCTCCTCCTCCGGATCCCGTTTGTATTTCCGCACAGGAAGTAACGCTATCACGTGACCTTCCCACATATCCAATCCCCATACTGCAAAAAATGAAGGACCAATAGTGTCTGGTTAGCCCTAACTCCTGTGTGAAGACCAAGCCTCGTTTTCATTATCACAGCGGAAGCAACTCGATGTGACATCACAGGCGGAAGACGTGCCCAAAGCATGTCCCGTCAACATAGTTGGCTACATTACGTTCTGGTCCCACGGCTGTTCTTTACAGAGATCCAGCATGTAAAGAACAGCCGTGGGGAAAGTCTACAGCAAACGTTTCCAGATCTCATAGCCCCGGCCCAATATTATTACTGTACTCTGTGGATGTTGGATTGATACTGTTGTGTTATGCAAGTGTGTGTTATTTGTGTTGCTTTGTTGTGTTCTGCTAAGAATAGTGCATGCTCCATTTTTGGTGGATCAGGATGCCCATTCAAATTAAATGGCTGCCTTAAAGAGGAACTTACTATTTTTTGTTCGACGAAATTAGAAATTATTAAAGTCATATTGTAATTGAATATTAAAAAATTTCCAAAAATGCATTTCCTTCCTAATCTGCAGCCGCTGCAATTTTCTGTAAAATGCAATGCACTATGGCAACCTGGAGGCATTCCGTATACAGATGGTGTACAGAACTTCCCCAGAAATGTGATTTTCTACTTGTGTGATTGGCTCACTGATTTTCCTAGATACAAGTCAGATTTTTGGCATCTCATGCAACATAATATTAATTTTTGGTGCAATTATACATAAAAAGGATGCAGATCCTGCCACTTTCCTCATTAGAACCCTGCAGGTGCAGCAGCTGATTGATGATGATGATGATAAAACCGCTCCCATACACATTCACGCTGCACATGGATACAGACAACCAAACGGCTATTTCTTTAAAATAACAAAAGATAGGAATCTATAACAGTCGTTTGTTAAAAACCCTGCAGTGTACATAGATCACCCAGAGGTGAAGTCTCTCTCCCCCCACAACAAGAGGAGTTATGCTTAACACTCTGCATGTCAATGTGCATCTCTCCTGGACCTTGTCTTATTAAAAGCAGGCCCTGCAGTAAAATGGTCCACTCAAATTGCACAGGCCCCTCCCACTTTAGAACTCACCTATTGCAATTAGGTATTAAATATATTTGTAAGAAAAAAAAAAGTATATTTATCCCAGTTTTCCTGAGTCATAATAATTATTTTCCACATTAATAAACTTGACTACATTAATGCAATCTATTTAGTAAAACTAATAAAATTACCTATTTCTTACACCAGGGATATGCAATTAGAGGAGCTCCAGCTGTTGCAAAACTAGGTGCAACCCTAATGTGAACCTAGACTTAAGTGGACCTTCCCCACCCACCATATTTGGGGGGGGGGGGGGGAGAGAGAGCAGTACCTGCTGTCAGAATACAATAACACAGCAGGAAGAATTTCTCCACCCAGAAAAAAAGAAATCCATGTATGGCTAACTTTAGGTTCTGGTGATGTAGCGCCCCCCCTCCCCCCACCACAGATGAATCCTGGGAAGGCTACGTCACCAACCCCTTTCAGGGAGATCTTCTTTATAAAGTATAAAAAAGTATCACAGCATTTGCACAAGTACTTGTGCAAATGCGCAGTATTGGAATCGGTGCAACCCCATGTGCATTCACACATCACTTGCAGGGCAGTCATTTCAAAGGGGTGCCTCTCCTGGGAGAATCATGGGGAAAGAAGTCTCCCAATCTTTATTTTACCATTGTACCGCACCATGCAGTTTTGCGCATGCAGCTGGCGATACTAAAGTCTAAGGAACAGCGCGCTTCTGGAGCACACACACAATTCTGCTGCATACCCGGTAATGCCAACCAGGCCAGCGTGACACACAGGAAACCCATAACAGACCAGGGATACCCGATGTCATTATATGGGGTCCCCACATTTCCTGATAGGGTCTATATTAAGAGGCAATGGAGGGGGGGGCAGGAAGACTGCAAGGGGGCCACAAACTATGAGGAGGTCATAGATCAGGGGTGCCCAACCTTTTGAAGAGCGAGGGCCACTTTTGCAACTTGGTAACTAATCACGACCCACAATGAGTGGGCGGATGACAGGTCCAAGTGCACTCCGCATATGCAGAGCTGATACAGACACAGCCCACTCAACTCTATGGGCCCTCAGATCGAAGGGGATGGACCCCCTTCCCTTCTGTATTTTTTTTTATCGGATTGGAGGTAGGTGGGTGTAAATAGCCACAAGTTTGTTTACATCTGTGGTTCACTAGAGGTGAATGGAGGTTCTGATTGTGTTAGAACTGATCGTCTCAAAAGCAGCCCAAGGCTGCTTTCACCCTGACGCACTGTGGTTTACCCACACTGAGGGTGCAGCGTAGTGCACCTGTGGCTTAGCTGTACTTTGCCATAGACTTTTATTATATTCTGCAGGGATTGTGCACTTTCTGAAGTGCATCAAACAAGCAGGTAATAGCAGAAGTCTATGGCTCAGTGCAGGTAACCTGCAGGTGTTCTGCGCTGCACCTGCAGATCATTTTGAAAGCAGCCCAGATATGTCCATATACACACTGATTTTAGTAATAAACTTCCCTTTAATAACAGTCTTCCATTCAGGTCAGCTTATGAGGCTCTGCTCCGCAACCACTTGCTTCCTCTACCGCCGGCTTCATTCGCAACCCTCTTGCTTTGGGATGGTGGGTCGGCAACCCACTATCTGGACTTGCCAAGCTGACATCCCAGGGCAGGAGGCCACGGGCCACTGGTTGGGCACCCCATGTCATAGATAGAGGCAACTCACCAACACTTCACCTCAACTAACTGCACGGGGGGGGGGGGGAGGAGAGACATATATATTTATTTATTTATTTAAGAACACAACACACACACACCTATATATAGAACACCCAGCATACATAGGCTATATATAGAGCAGACCTATAATTTTTTTTTATATATATATATATATATAACACCCAGCATGCATAGATCATATATAGCGCAGATACAGAACATATACAAATACAATACAGAACATACACAGAAGCACATTACCTGCACCACCCTCCTCCTCCAGCTCCTCTCTGTGTCATTTCCTGAAAGCACACACACTTGCTTCGTGTCCCCGCCTCTCTCCTCCAGCAACAAGCCATTCAGTCCTCTGATTGGCGAAACACCCATGAATGACAAGCAAAGGGGAGGGATTGCGATCACGTGCTTGTAGATGGCTTTCCCTTCGTCATGAGTCAGGGGCGGGTCACGTGGTTTCGCTTCTGTTTCCTCACAGCCTGGTTTCTGCTGAGTCTGTGCTCCAGATAAGGAGTGACTGATTGTCCCCTCACACTTCTTATAATAACAATAAATACCTGAGTACCTGTGCTTTAGCTTACAGTATTAACCACTTGCTTACTGGGCACTTAAACACCCTTCCTGACCAGACCAATTTTCAGCTTTTGGTGCTCTCACACTATGAATGACAATTACTCAGTCATGCAACAATGTACCCAAATGAATTTTGTGTCCTTTTTTTCCCACAAATAGAGATTTCTTTTGGTGGTATTTGATCACCTCTGGGGTTTTTATTTTTTGCGCTATAAATGAAAAAAGACCGAAAATTTTGAAAAAAAACGCATATTTCTTTGTTTCTGTGATAAAATTTTGCAAATTATAATTTTTTTTTCATAAATTTTGGCCACAATTTATACTGCTACATATCTTTGGTAAAAATAACTCAAATTAGTGGATATTATTTGGTCTTTGTGAAAGTTAGAGAGTCTACAAGCTGTGGTGCGAATCGCACAAAATTGATCACATCTGATGTACTGGTGGCCTATCTCACTTCTTGTGACCCGAACAAGTCAGGGAAGTACAAATACGCCCCAAATGACCCCTTTTTTGAAAGTAGACATTCCAAGGTATTTACTAAGATGCACGGTGAGGTTTTTGATGTTGTCATCTTTTTCCCACAATTCTTTGCAAAATGAAGATTTTTTATTTATTTTTTTTCTCACAAAATTTTCAATGTAATAGGTTATTTCTCTCACATGGCATGTGTATACCACAAATGACACCCCAAAATACATTCTGATACTCCTTCTGAGTATTACGATACCAAATGTGTGAGACTTTTACACAGCCTGGCCACATACAGAGGCCCAATATTGAAATAGCACCATCAGGCGTTCTAGGAGCATAAATTACACATTTCATTTCTCAACCACCTATTACATTTTTGAAGGCCCTGGAGCACCAGAACAATGGAAATGCCCACAAAGTGACCCCATTTTGGAAAGCTAACACCCCAACGTATAATCTATGAGGCATAATGAGTCGTTTGAATGGTTCATTTTTTTTCCAGAAGTTTTGGGAAAATGTGGAAAAAAAATGAAAACGCATTTGTTTTACGCAAAGTTGTCCATTTATAAGATATTTCCATCACATAGCATGTACATAGCAAAAATGACACCCCAAAATACGTTCTACTACTCCTCCTGAGTATAACGATACCAAATGTGTGAGACTTTTACACAGCCTGACCACATACAGAGGCCCAATATTGAAATAGCACCATCAGGCGTTCTAGAGCATAAATTACACATCTTATTTCTCAACCACCTATTACAGTTTTGAAGGCCCTGGAGCACCAGGACAATGGAAATGCCCACAAAGTGACCCCACGTGGCACTGACGACACGTGGCACTGACAGATGGCACTGGAGGCAGATGACACTGGAGGCAGATGGGGCTGGCAGATGGGGCTGACAGATGGGGCTGGCAGATGGGGCTGACAGATGGGGCTGACAGATGGGGCTGGCAGATGTCGCTGGCAGATGGGGCTGGGGCTGGCACTGGGGCTGGCACTGGCAGATGGCACTGGCAGATGGTGCTGGCTATTTGCTCTGGCTAATTGCTCTGGCAAATGGGGCTGGCAGATGGCACTGCGGCTGGCAGATGGCACTGGCAGGTGGCACTGGCAGGTGGCACTGGGGCTGGCGGCACTGGGGCTGACGGATGGCACTGGGGCTGAAGGATGGCACTGGCGCTGGCAGGTGGCACTGGTGCTGGCAGGTGGCACTGGCAGGTGGCACTGGCGCTGGCAGGTGGCACTGGCACTGGGGCTGGCGGCACTGGGGCTGGCGGCACTGGTGCTGACGGGTGGCACTGGCGCTGGCAGGTGGCACTGGCGCTGGCAGGTGGCACTGGCAGGTGGCACTGGCAAGTGGCACTGGCGGCACTGGCACTGGCGGCACTGGTGGTGGCAGGTGGCACTGGCAGGTGGCACTGGCACTGGGGCTGACGGATGGCACTGGCGCTGGCAGGTGGCACTGGCGCTGGCAGGTGGCACTGGCAGCACTGACGGCACTGGGGCTGACGGCACTGGGGCTGACGGATGGCACTGGCAGGTGGCACTGGTGCTGGCAGGTGGCACTGGCAGGTGGCACTGGGGCTGACGGCACTGGGGCTGACGGCACTGACGGCACTCGGGCTGACGGCACTGACGGCACTGGGGCTGACGGACGGCACTGGGGCTGACGGGCGGCACTGGGGCTGACGGGCGACACTGGGGCTGGCGGGCGGCACTGGGGCTGGCGGGCGGCATGGGCTGACGGCACTGGGGCTGACGGCACTGGGGCTGACGGCAGGCGCTGGCAGGTGGCACTGGCAGCACTGGCACTACTGGCAGATGGCACTGGGCTGACAGATGGCACTGGGCTGACAGATGGCACTGGCACTGGGGCTGACAGATGGCACTGGGGCTGACACAGGTACTGGGGCTGACACTGGCGCTGACACAGGCACTGGGGCTGACACTGGCACTGGGGCTGGGGCTGGGGCTGGCACTGGGGCTGACACAGGCACTGGGGCTGCACTGGGGCTGACAGATCGCTCTCCCTCCTCACACGCTGTCTCTGTGTGAGGAGGGAGAGACGATGATCTTTACATATGAGATCATCTCCCATTGGCAGCTGCGATCGCGCTGCGAACGGCCGCTTTGATTGGCCGTTCACGGCGATCTGTATTTGCCTGTCTCCGGGAGACACGGCAAATACAATACTTCCGCGATGCGCGCCCCCGGCGGCGCACATTGCGGAAGTAAACACCAGGCCATCCAGGGACGGCCAGGCGAAGGAAGCCGCCCGCTCTAAGGCCGTCATTCGGCCATAGGGCGGGTGGGAAGCGGTTAAAAGCCTAATAAAAAGGGGTCTCCCACGTCCAATAATAACTCTCAACAACCTGAAAACGCATGTATTAGTAGTATAGTAAATATTTAGAATGCAACACTTCACTTTAGACTAGAGAGGGACTGTCCTCAGGGATTCCTCGTTTCATAGAACGGTTGTCTCATTCATCCAGTGGAGGTGACAGGGAGAGAAACATGGTGGATTTTTAGATTAAAAACTAGATCGCCTCAGGGGTTAAACCCACACCTCCCAACATTTAGAGATGGGAATGAGGGACATCTACTAACAAATGTATGCAGGCCCCTGTCACATCCCCTTAAAGGAGAATTAACCAAAAAAGGTTCATTAAATTCACAAGGACTTTTTTGTTACCACTACTATTCCTTTATATTGGCTTTTAAAATGTACAAATGCAGCAATTTAGAAATTGGATGAAAGGTTTAGCACTGGGAAACACTTTTTGAAAAGATAAAAAGTGCATTTTATATACAACTATATAGATCAGACCAAAATGAGGGACAAATGAGGAGGAAAGAGGAACATTGTTCCAAACCAGGGACAGTTGGGAGCTATGGGTAAACCTGAGGTGGGATCTGGACTTGCACTAAGGCTACTTTCACACTGGGGCGTTGGGGGCATCGGCGGTAAAGCGCCGCTATTTTTAACGGCGCTTTACTGTTGTTTTTGCGGAGGTTTTGACGGCCCGCTAGCGGCTGAAAAAGGGCTAGAACCGAAAAAGGGTAAAAAGCGGTGCTGCCCATTGATTTTAATGGGCAGGGGAGCTTTAGGAGCTCCTACAGCGCTGCAAAGATGCTGCTTGCAGGACATTTTTTGGAGTCCTGCCAGCGCACCGCTCCAGTGTGAAAGGACTCAGGCTTTCACATTGGAGAGACAGGAGAGGCTCTTTACAGACGCTATGCAGGCGCTATTTTTAGCGATATAGCACCTGTAACGCACCTCTGTGTGAATCACCTGCTCATTGAGGATCAATGGACAGATCCCCCCGCTGAGCAAACGGACCCCTGACACAGCCCATCCCGTGTGGAAGTGGCCTCAGGCTCCGTTCACACCCGAGCAGAGCAACTTTCAGGCATTTTTTTTTGTGTTTTTGAGCGTTTTTAGAAGTTTATTACAAGTGCTTTACAGCTTTAGGCCTTTTTGTTTAGCCAATAGAAAGCACTAGGGGGAAGAGATGGGGAGGAGATTAGGGGTAGAGAGCTGCTGTTTGAGTAGAAAACGTGTGACAAAACACTCATAAAACACTAAAGCCACATATTTTCAGGCATTTCTATTGAAGTCTATGGGGACAAAAATGCTTGTAATCTGCTAAAAAGAAGTTCATGTACTTTTTTGAGCAACAGGCATTTTGCTTCAGGCAACAGATCGCTCATATGTGAACAGGGACCATTCAAATAAATGGGATTTGGCTTGTTGAGCGTTTTAGAGCTACAAGCTTTGAACAGAAAATCGCTCAGGTGGGAACGGGGCCTTAGGTCTCATTTACCAAAAAACTACCTATGCAGATAAAGGAGTATCTTTACTGTGCAGCTCTGACCAAACTTGAATAATACCTTTACTATTGGTGTAGGGCAAGCCATGTACCTGTACCTATGTACCTCATAAAGCCTGACTGGAAAAATCCCTTTGCTAGGACATTGCTAAGCGGGGCCCAGATATTATGCTTCACCTTCACCATGACAGGAGCAAGCTCATTATTTGATTCAAACCTCCTCACATGAGCTTCCTCTTTCCTGATGTAGTAGCTCTGAGCTCGGTGTTTGAGAGCTCACGCTTGGGAAGGTGAAGAGTAAAAGCTGGGCTTTGCTTATCAATATTCTTGCAACATCCTGGGAGTTTTTCAGTCAGGCTTCATGAGGTATGTAAATGGCCTACACCTATAGCAAGGGCATTATTCGGCTTTGGTAAAAGGTGCACAGTTTGTTTTTAATCTACAGATGCCACTAATCTCTCTTCGTTTTTTGGTAAAGGTGAACTAACCCTTTATTGCGGTACTAAATCCAAACATTTAATGGCTTCCCTAAACATTTACATTCAAGGCGTGCTGTCAATGATAACGCCACAGTTACTTGTGCTCTAAACAGAACTGTCAAGCCATCAAATGTCTGGTGTCCTAACTGATCACATGTGCAGCACAATGGCAACTGCAGATCAGACAGAGGCTATGATGGCAGCTTCCTTGGCTGTGAGGGCTCATTCACACCATTTGCTTTGGGGTGCGCTAGGCAGCTTTGTGCATTGCAGTCCCAACACAAAGACAATGCAATTTGCTTTTTTTCCTATGGTGTCCGTTCACACCACTGCGTTGTGGTGGTGTGCGCTGAAAACTTAGTTCTTAGTAGTTCTCAGCGCAGCGGGTTGTGGCGAAAACCATCACGACCCAACACCACAGTGTGACGTTTCAAAAAGTCCCAATGTAAAAAAAAAAAAATGTTTATATATATATATATATATATATATATATATATATATATATATATATACACACAGTGGGGACGGAAAGTATTCAGACCCCCTCAAATTTTTCACTCTTTGTTATATTGCAAGCATTTGCTAAAATAATTATTTTTTCCTCATTAATAAGGATGAGCTCCGTGTTTGCATACTCCATGTGCAGAGCCCGCCAAGAAGTCAGCACAGCGCTGTGCTAATCACAGTCAGTGAGACATCACCCCGATGCGCGGGTGCAGAGATCGAGCAATGTCTCACTGCCTGTGCTTAGCGCAGCGCTGACTTCCTGGAGGGCTCTGCGTGTGGAGTATGCGAACACGCCTGAGCTCATTCCTACTCATTAATGTACCCACAGCACTCCACATAGACAGAAAAACACAGAATTGTTGACATTTTTTTCAGATTTATTAAAAAAGAAAAACTGAAATATCACATGGTCCTAAGTAAATCAGACCCTTTGCTCAGTATTTAGTAGAAGCACCCTTTTGATTTTGATGTTTTTCACACCTGGATTTGAGGATCTCCTGCCATTCCTCCTTGCAGATCCTCTCCAGTTCTGTCAGGTTGGATGGTAAACGTTGGTGGACAGCCATTTTTAGGTCTCTCCAGAGATGCTCAATAGGGTTTAAGTCAGGGCTCTGGCTGGGCCATTCCGGAACAGTCACTGAGTTGTTATGAAGCCACTCCATTATTTTAGCTGTGTGCTTAGGGTCATTGTCTTGTTGGAAGGTAAACCTTCGGCCCAGTCTGAGGTCCTGAGCACTCTAGAGAAGGTTTTCATTCAGGATATCTCTGTACTTGGCCATCTTTCCCTTGATTGCAACCATTCGTCCTGCCCCTGCAGCTGAATAACACCCCCACAGCATGATGCTGCCACCACCATGCTTCACTGTTGGGACTGTATTAGACAGGTGATGAGCAGTGCCTGGTTTTCGCCACACATACCGCTTAGAATTTAGGCCAAAAAGTTCTATCTTGGTCTCATCAGACCAGAGCATCTTATTTCTCACCATCTTTGAGTCCTTCAGGTGATTTTTAGCAAACTCCATGCATGGGTTCACGAGCCTTCCGTCAGGCCACTCTGCCATAAAGCCCTGACTGGTGGAGGGCTGCAGCGATGGTTGACTTTCTACAACTTTCTCCCATCTCCCGACTGCATCTCTGGAGCTCAGCCACAGTGATCTTTGGGTTCTTCTTTACCTCTCTCACCAAGGCTCTTCTCCCCCCCGACAGCTCAGTTTGGCCAGACGGCCAGCTCTAGGAAGGCTCCTGGTCATCCCAAACGTCTTCCATTTAAGGATTATGGAGGTCACTGTGCTCTTAGAAACTTAAGTGCAGTAGAATTTTTTTTTGTAACCTTGGCCAGATCTGTGCCTTGCCGCAATTCTGTCTCTGAGCTCTTCAGGCAGTTCCTTTGACCTCATGATTCTCATTTGCTCTGACATGCACTGTGAGCTGTAAGGTCTTATATAGACAGGTGTGTGGCTTTCCTAATCAAGTCCAATCAGTATATTCAAACACAGCTGGACTCAAATGAAGGTGTAGAACCATCTCAAGGATGATCAGAAGAAATGGACAGCACTCGAGTTAAATATATGAATGTCACAGCAAAGGGTCTGAATACTTAGGACCGTGTGATATTTCAGTTTTTCTTTTTTTTTAAATCTGCAAAAATGCAACAATTCTGTGTTTTTCTTTCAATGTGGGGCACTGTGTGTACATTAATGAGGAAAAAAAATGAACTTAAATGATTTTAGCACATGGCTGCAATATAACAAAGAGTGAAAAATCTAAGGGGGTCTGAATACTTTCCGTCCCCACTGTGTATGTATGTATGTATGTATGTATGTATGTATATATATATATATATATATATATATATATATATATATATATTGAAGGCTGGCCATTGGCTAGTCTGAGTTTGTAGGAGGAGTCTGGGGCTTTTAATCCCCCCTCCTTCCCTACTCACTCATCGGTTAGCGTTTTTTCTGGTTTAATTTCCGTGACGTGGTCGACAATGTCACTTCTGGTTTCTGTACAGTGGTCTGTGGCAGGCAGTGTGGATACTCTGGGCCCTCTGACTCTCCTTCATTGTCATAGCAGCATCAGTCTCGGCCAGTGGTGTGGGTACTTAGCGAGGATATCACAGGATTTAGCATGCTTCATTCAGATAGAAGGTAGGTGCTGGACCAGAAGCCCAGGGTAGCAGGGCACTATTTCAGTCCAAGGGTAGCAGTCAGCCACTCTCTGTCCCCGTGGCTCACAGCATTGGCAGTCCCACTGACATCACTCAGGTTCAACCTGCGGAATCCCAGTGTTCACAGGTTATGGGGTTGAAATTGAATCTTGCAGTTTGTTACTTCTTCACTTGTTTTCATGTGTACCTGTCAACTCGTTGTTCACCACACTTCCATTTCCGCACCTGCGGCTCCTGATGGTTATTCATGGCAAAGCTGTCCTTATGACACCATGTGGCAGTTGCATTACCGTCAGTTTGGCCAGCGGTCAACATTCCAGCACCAGGAGCCATAGCACTGGGCACCTCAGTGGGGTCACTCAGGCAAACTGGGTCTTGTAGTTCCTCAAACTGGTGGCCTCAGTTCACCCCCTCATTTGTGTTGCCACATCACGTACGTCAGCGCAATTAGGTCAGGCATGGCAGGGCTCGCACCCAGGGGCTTCAGTCCTGGGAACATCATTTGTGTTACTCAGGCAGTTTCTGAGTCTTGTAGTTCCACTGCTTGGTGGCCACATTAGCCCCTCATTTGGGCAGCCACTGTCACGGGCTATATCAGATAAATGCACATTGTCATGTCTAAAAAACAAACAAACAGACAATCCGCCTTCTAAGCAGTGGCGGCCTGTGCATTAAGGGCGCAGGGGCGCGGCCCCCATTATCACGCCACCCACCCTATATGTATCATGGATATATTCATGCAGAGCTTTAATTTATCCATGGCCACCGCGGCCACCTCCTATTCAGGCATCTGGCCCTTTGAGAATGCCGGGTGCCTGAATTACAGCAACGGAGTGTTTCTGTTGAAGCACCTGATTAGAACCAAAGGCCCCTTTCACACATGCGGACAGTATGTCCGTATTTCATCCATCCGTTTGCGGATGAAATACGGACATACATGCATCCCTATGGGATAGCGGGTGTCTGAGGACGAACATCCTCTGACACCCGATATCGTCCGTCTCCGCTATGGTCCGATTCTGCAGACGGAGAAAAATCCTATTTTTCTGTCCATCTGCAGAGCGGATCGGATGAACACGGACAGACAGTCCGTGTTCATCCGATCCCCCATAGAGGAGAGCGGAGATCTGACAGGACGGTCCCTGCACAGTGTGTGTCAGAATGTTTCAGTTTGTTTGCACCCCCCTAAAAAAATTTGAGCACCACCCGCCACTGCTTCTAAGTTCACATGTCTATATGACATACCATGAGCCATAGGTATGAATTTATCCATAGCCCCATTAAGTCTTTTTCAAAATTTCTCAAAATATTTACAATCAGAGTATAAAAATCAACTAAGTTGAAGGCTCACTTCTGAAAAAAAAAAATAGTATTAGTCAAAACAGTATGTAAACACAACAGATCCAGCTAAATTTTAGAAAGCAATAAATAACAAAAAAAAACTGCGCTGGCGGAATAAAGTGCTTGTACATATAAAGTGCTATAACAAGTGACATAATAATCTTATGACGCCATAATATAACAGTGTTAGCAAAGGTGCTTAAATAAATAAAAATGCTAAGTGCTAAAATAGTGCTTTCGATGATGATGAAAAAACTCTATTCCTTGAGGTGATGATCCCCTCTGGTAACCGCACTCACCAAATTTGCTGAACCCTCAGCTTTTCAGTCCAGGGGTCAGAGAGAGCTTAAAGAGTGGGGGAGACAATGTACAAACCATCCAGAGACTCAATCATTATGTTCTCAAAAGAATCCAGAATGTTGGAATATGCCGGGGTAAAAAAAGAGAGAAAACGTACATGTGAAGTACCTCCAATACACACACAAAATGCGCTGCTAACATTTGTCACTCACAAGACTTGGATAAAACAGGCATCAGCGTGTTTCCGGGTCCACACCTTCAGCGTGCGTTCCCCCGGAAACCGGAAGTAGCGTCACTGGTACTCAATATCGGAAATACGTTGATGCGTTTCGCTCCTCCTCCAGAGCGTCATCAAGGACATCACTTCTGGTATCGCAGAGTTGGTTTATATATGCTTACAGATCGCCGCTAATTGGTGAATACACCAATGAAATGAAAGGAAACCATCCAGTGTAATCAACACTCATTTGACTTCCATATTACATCATTTCCTGTCTTATATCAAGTTGTAAAAAATTTTAATGGCAAATTACACATTCAGAAACATAATAATAACATGATAAAATACAAATGTATACAAATATAAATACTTGCAAAATCTTTAAGTTGAGGGAAAAAAGCCACTTGGATTAAATAAATAAATCAATTTGGTGTAAAATTTATTTGAAATAAAATGAAAATAAAAACAAATAAAAAAATTAAAAAAGCAAATGAATAAATAAATACAAATGAATAAAAAATGTAAATAAAAAAAAAGATAATAAAATAGAAATGAAAATAAAATATAAAAAAATAATAATAATAATGAAAAACAAATAATAAATAAATACAAATGAATAAAAAATGAAAATAAAAAATAATAAATAATAAAAATAAATATAAAATTAAATTAAAACTTGGGGAAATTTTTTTTTCACCAATTAGATAAAAAACAATTCAAGTCAAGTTCAATATTAAGGCCATGCGGACTAAGGGTACCCAACCTATGTATCCACTGGGTTTCATTCTGCAAGATAGCTTTTTTAAGGTTAGAACCCCTCCAGTGGGATTTAACTCTGTCAATCCCACAGAACTTCAAACCCCTAGGATCACTATTATGAAATAGTCTAAAATGAATAGACAAACTATGATATTTAAAACCTTTTTTAATCCTGTTCACATGTTCTCTTAATCTAATACCTAATTTTCTGGTGGTTCTCCCTCTCTTTTTAAAACAAATCCTCAAAAGAAAAAGGATAGACAGCATAAGCAATTTGAAAAAATAATTAAAGAACATTGGCCATTGCTGCTTAAAGATAGAGATCTTGGTAAGGTCTTACCCACTGTAGGGCAGTTCAGTTATACCAAAACCTCCACTTAAAACTGGTACATATTGTTGTTAATCCACCTAAGAAATCTCTTACTTTTTTGGATCAGATAGGTTTTTATAGTTGTGAAAAATGAAAAATGTTACTTCTTTTTTTTCAAGGTAAAACATATGAAATAAATACATTCATGGCTTGTGGAGCTACCCATGTAACTTATCTTTTAGCCTGCCCCTGCGGGATTCAATATGTATGGAGAGCTATCAGAAAATTAGGTATTAGATTAACCACTTGACAACTGGGCACTTAAACCCCCTTCCTAACCAGACCAATTTTCAGCTTTTGGTGCTCTCACACTTTGAATGACAATTACTTAGTCATTGGTGGCAATTGATCACCTCTGTTTTTTTTTTTTCTGTGCTATAAATGAAAAAAGACTGAAAATTTTGTAAAAAAAATACATTTTCTTCATTTCGATTATAAAATTTTGCAAATAAGTAATTTTTCTTCATAAATGTGGGCCAAAATTTATACTGCTACATATCTTTGATAAAAATAACCCAAATTAGTGAATGTTATTTAGTCTGTGTGAAAGTTATAGAGGCTATGGTGCCAATCACTGAAAATTGATCACAGCTGATCACACCTGATGTACTGAGGCCTATCTCAATTCTTGAGACCCTAACACGCCAGGAAAGTATGAATAACCACAAAATGACCCCTTTTTGGAAAGTAGACATTCCGAGGTATTTAGTAAGAGGCATGTGAGTTTTTTTGAAGTTGTCATTTTTTCCCACAATTCTTTGCAAAATTAAGATTTTTTTTATTTTTATTTTTTTTCACACCAAATTATCATCATAACAGGTTATTGCTCTCACATGGCATGTAAATTCCAAAAATGACACCCCAAAATATATTCTGATACTCCTCCTGAATATGGTGATACCACCAGACTTTTACACAGCCTGGCCACATACAGAGGCCTAACATTGAAGTAGAACATTCAGGCACTGACACCCCAAAATATATTCTTCTACTCCTCCTGAGTGTGGCTATACCACATGTGTGAGACTTTTACACAGCCTGGCCACAAACAGAGGCCCAACATTGAAGTAGCAGATTCAGGCGTTCTAGGAGCATAAATTACACATCTAATTTCTGTACAATCTATCAAATTTTTGAAGGCCCTTCATATTTCTAACACATAGCATGAACATACCAAGAATTACACCCTAAAATACATTCTACTGAACAAAGGGTAAACAAAATATTACCTGTGGTTTTAATAGTGCAGCTGTCCAGAGGAGGAGAGCCTTGATCCAGGCAGCAGGCAGGGACATGGTCAGCAACAGTGAATGGAAATGTCCAGGCAGCAGGCAGGAATATTGTCCATAGTCAGTACAGGCAGGGATACTGTCCATATACAGTCCAGGGTCAGTGCAAGTAGAGACATTTCCAGCAGTGCCAAAATATTGGTCCTGGTAGTAAGCAGGAACATAGTCCAAGTAGCAGGGCGGGAAAGAATGGGGACAGGGGTAGAGGCTTCTCCCACCAAAATCTCTTTGAAGCCTCCGAGTCTCCAGACCCTAATCCGGGAATGAGAAAACAAAAAAAAAGAGTTTTCTTCATCCAGAAAAACAATTCTGGAGCCCTCACATATGTGTTATGAAGCCCAGTACTCCAGTAGCAGAGTAAAAGACCAGTTCAAGAGGCAGGCAAAAAACATGGTCAAACAGTCCAGGGTCAGTTCCAGAGCCAGCATAGGTAGGTACAGTTTAGCGTTAGGCAGAAGTGTGGTCATTTAGCAGGCCAGGGTCAGTTCCGGAGAAAGCAGAGGTAGCTACAGTTTAGCATTAGGCAAAAGCGTGGCCGTTTAGCAGGCCAGGGTCAGTTCCAGAGAAGGCAGCGGTATGTACAGTTATTACCATATTTCCCTAATAATGTAGAGGAATATGGTAACGGCGGAAACATTCATCAATACAGAGGCCTGGTTGGGAAGGACAATCAGGACAATAAAGCCCCGTACACACGAGAGGACTTATGTCCGACAGACTTCCGAAGGAGTTCCGTCGGAGTTCTGCCGGAGTTCCGACGGAGTTCTGACGGACTTTTCGGCGGAGCCGACTTGGCCACACACAATCACACTAAACTCCGACGGATTCGAACGTGATGACGTACGACTGGATTCGAATAAGGAAGTTCATAGCCAGTAGCCAATAGCTGCCCTAGCGTCGGTTTTAGTCCGTCGGAATAGCATACACACGAGCGGATTTTTCGAAGGGACCGGGTCCGGCGGAGTTCCTCCGGAAAAATTTGAAGCATGTTCTATATTCTGAAGTCCTTCGGACTTTGGCGAGTCAAAATTCCGTTGCAGCCCACACACGATCGAATAGTCTGACGGACTCAGTCCGTTGGACTTTGGATGTTGAAAAGTCCGCTCGTGTGTACGCGGCATAATACACAGTGTCTTTTTCTAGCTCCTCCTCTGGGGCACACCTGGCATTTCTTCTGACATTTCCGACCTGTTTCATGGTAAGGGAGTTTTTCAGGAAAGTGGTGTTCGTGGAGTCTGCTCACTGAATCCGACAGAATGCTTTCTGATGCTCCTTCAGGGTACAAAAGGGTGGAGATAATTTCTTCTTGATACTGAAGATAAGATACGGGGCTCTCTGTAGATTTACGGTAAATAACAAAACTATTGTAAATGGCCAAACTGAAAAGATATATGGAGACTTTTTTATACCAAAAGTGGGAAGGTAGGGTTCGATCATCTGATCATTGGAGTCGACTCCCCCCAGGAGCAAATTATAGTCATGGACACATTTTGGTTTCTGGATTGGGCCGTTTCGTCTGGGGATTTCCACGTAGGTGTCATTGTGGATAGTTGTGAGCATGTGGACGTTTCGCCTGTCCCTCCACCTGAGAGCCAATATCTCTTCATTGCGCAAAGACGCCATCTACCTTTGTCGTAGTCTTTCAGTAACAAGCCTTTGCGGGAAGCCCTTCCTATTGGCTCACACTGTACCACATGCTGGAGTGTCCTTGCGGTAAAAATTGCGAAAGAGGGGCAATCTTGTATAGTAATTATCCATATAAAGGTGGTAAGCCTTTCCAAGGAGTGGATATACAAGCTCCCAAACAACCTTTCCGCTGGCTCCGATATGCTCTGGACATTCAGGGGGATGCAGTTGGGTGTCCTTCCCTTCGTACACCCAGAAGAAGTAGATATACCCCGTTTCTCGGTCACATAACTTGTAGAGCTTAACCCCATATCGGGCCCTTTTGCTGGGGATAAACTGCTTGAAGCCAAGCCTGCCTGTGAAGTGGACCAATGACTCATCCACGGAGATATTTTGGTCGGGAATAAATAGCTGGGGGAATTTCTCAGAGAAAGAATTTAGAAGTGGCCGAATTTTAAATAATTTGTCATGTGATGGGTCATTTCGGGGAGGGCACTGGGTGTTATCATTGTAATGGAGGAAATGCATTATCATGAGGTATCTTGATCTTTGCATAATGGATGAATAGATTGGCATGTGGTGGATGGGGTTGGTGGACCAATAGGAGTATAATTCCTTTTTTTGTGAGACCCATATTGAATGTTAGGCCTAAAAATAATTTAAGTTCCTCCACTGTTAATGATCTCCACTCATAGGGATGGGCATAACTTGAACCAGGGTTGCGTGTTATGAATTGTTGTGCATAGAGGTTGCACTGGGCCACGATGGAGGAAAATAGGTCTTGGGTAAAAATTAAATTAAAAAATCAATAGTTAGATTAAAAAATCAATAGGGGCAAAATTCTCTGTGTTCTCTGTGTTCACCTGAACACCTGGCTGGGTGGTGAAAGGGGGGATGTTTGCTGCTCCTGAATTAGCGTGAAGCCACAGAGGGTTTTCAAGGGCATAGGGAAGGCCGGCATGGGTCCTAACGCTTTGGGGCAGAGATGACACCCCGCTAGTTCTTGGCCTTTGCTGCAGTGGTACTTCATTTCTTCTGGATGACACTGTGCTACTGGTGGATGGCACTGAGCTGCTAGTTGATGGCACTGAGCTGCTGGTTGATGCCACAGCACTACTTGTGGTAGCCTGTTGCTCCATGCCAGAACGCCTTCGTTTCACGGGCGCACTTTGCTCTTCCTCTGATTCTGCATCAGACCCACTGCTTACAAAGGGTTCATATTCTGAACCAGAATCAGATGCAGACTCAGAGAGCTCCCCGCTGCTCTCATCGGTCAAGCTAAGCTGTTGGTATGCCTCCTCAGCGGAAACAGTTTTTTTCGCCATACTGGTGTCTGTGGGCTGTGGTGACAAACTGCTGTGGTAGGGACACTTGGACAGATATGGCTGCACTGATAGGTGCTGATGAGGCTGGTCTAATGAGGCTTAACTGCTGGGTGCTGAAGAGGCTGCACTGCTGGGTTCTGATAAGGGTGCACTGCTGGGTTCTGATGAGGGTTCACTGCTGGGTTCTGATGAGAGTTCACTGCTGGGTACTGATGAGGGTGCACTGCTGGGTACTGATGAAGGTGCACTGCTTGGTACTGATGAGGGTGCACTGCTGGGTACTGATGAGGGTGCACTGCTGGGTACTGATGAGGGTGCACTGATGGGAACTGATGAGGGTGCACTGATGGGAACTAATGCACCACACTGAGGATGCACTGATTATCTGGCACTGATGTGCACTGATAAAGTAGCACTGATGGACACTGAGAGGATCCACCTTTATGGTGGCACTGATGAGCACTATTGGGTACTGTAGTGGCAAGGATGATCACTGTAGTGGCACTGATGAGCGCTGTAGTGGTGCAGATGAGCATGCTAGCGATGCTGATGTGGTACTGATGGCACAAATGAGTACTGTATTGCCACTAATGTGGCACTGATGAGCACTGTAGTGGCACTGACATGGCACAGATGGAACACTGACGTGACACAGATGGAGCACTGATGTGGTACTGGTGGCACTGATGGGCACTGTAGTGGCACAGGTGGCACTGATGGGCACTGGTGGCATCGATGTGGCACTGATGGCACAGATGAGCACTGTAATGGCACTGGGCACTGGTGTGGCACTGACAGAGCACTGACGTGGCACTGGCAGCACAGATGGGCACTGAAGTGGCAGAGGTGGCACTGATGAGCACTATAGTGGCACTGATGTGGCACTGATGAGCACTATAGTGGCACTGATGGCACAGATGAGCACTATAGTGGCACTGATGGACACTTTAGTGGCACTGATGGGTACTGTAGTGGCACGGGTGGCACAGATGAGTACTGTAGTGTTACTGATGGGTAGTGTAGTGGCAATGGTGGCACAGATGGGTACTGTAGTGGCACTGATGGTTAATGTAGTGGCACTGATGGCCTTGTATGGCACAGATTAGCACTGTAGTGGCACTTGTTTGGCTCTGTATGGCACTGCTGGGTAGGGATGGCCAAACTGTTCGCTCAGTGGTCGTTTCACGGCGAATTTTGCGTGTTCTCGATTCGCCCGATCGGCGGACTATTGCCGCTGTTCGCCCGGCGGACATATGTGTTTACAGAAAGAACTTTGACCCATGATGACACATCCATCATGGGGTACAGGACAACCAATTGAGACATTTCAGCACATGGACAATTGTACATTCCCCCTACCTTAAAAATAGACCTGTTCTGGTGGCCATTTTACATTCTGTCTTATTTCAGTGTTGGGACAGAACGCTGTGTGGAGCAGGGAGAGACTGTAGTGACACAAATCGCTAGCTATTAGGTCCACAAAAGTCCTTTTAAGGACTGGTATGGTATAGGTGTAGTACAGTATATAGGGTTGAGTGCACTGCTGTGCTGGTGATTGCAGCAGCCTGTCTTTTGTCAGTGCAGGGAGGGACAGGACGCTGTGTGCAGCAGGGACAGTCAGTTTAATCCTTAGCTATTACTATTAGGTCCACAAAGGTCCTTTTAAGGACTGGTATAGGTGTACAGTATATAGAGTTCAGTGCACTGCTGTGTTGGTGATTGCAGCAGCCTGTCTTTTGTCAGTGCAGGGCGGGACAGGACGCTGAGTGCAGCAAGGACAGTCAGTTTAATCACTAGTTAGCTATTACTATTAGGTCCACAAAGGTCCTTTCAAGGACTGGTATAGGTGTACAGTATATAGGGTTGTACACATATAATATACTTTCTTCCAAATATAGAAAGAAAATTATACTTGACTGCTGTCCTATTCTGCAGCAGTCCTTTTATCAGTGTAGGGACTGAGGTACAGTCTGCAAATCACTAGTTACTTGGTCCACAAAGGTCCTTGTAAGGACTGGTATAGGTGTACTATTTGGAGGGTTGTGGTGCACTGCTGCAGATTGCTGCCCTTTTCTGTAGCAGTCCTTTATCAGTGTAGGGACTGAGGTACAGTCTGCAAATCACTAGCTACTTGGTCCACAAAGGTCCTTGTAAGGACTGGTATAGGTGTACTATTTGGAGGGTTGTGGTGCACTGCTGCAGATTGCTGTCCTATTCTGCAGCAGTCCTTTATCAGTGTAGGGATTGAGGTACAGTCTGCAAATCACTAGCTACGTACTTGGTCCACAAAGGTCCTTGTAAGGACTGGTATAGGTGTACTATTTGGTGTGCAGTATATAGTTGTGTAATACACGTATAAAATACTTGCACATATAGAAAGCATAGTATAGTGCATTTCCACTGTGCAGCATTGTGACTGCTGAGCGGTTCTGCAGCGATACTACAAAGAGTGACAAACGCAATAAAAAAAAGTATTATAACTGGTGTGATAGACCAGTGGCCCCCCAAAATAACAGATTGAAGCGGGGTGTTATATACCTTCTTCCACATACATACTGCACTTCTCTAGAGACTTTTGTCACAGGGTCATTTAAAAAATTACAGGCAGAGGAAGAGGCAGGCCCTTCCGCAGGGGTGGTAGGGGTAGGGCAGGAGCAACAGACTTGAGCCGAAGTGGCAAATTGCAGAAGGTGCATGCGATTACGTCAAAGGATGCACCAGACTTGGTTGAGTGGCTCATTCAGCCTTACTCTTCTGCACCCTCCTCATCCTCTCAATCTGCACCCTCTTCTTTAATCTTTGCTATGTGCACCCCCAAAGACACTACCACCAACACCACCACCACCATTTACCTTCCGCTTGAATCACAGGAATTATTTTCTGATCCATATCAAGACATCTCCGATGCGCAGCCACTCTTGGCATTGGATCAGGAAGAGGAGGTAGCAACAGCCGCCGCTCAGCAGTCTGATGACAGTACCCAGATCAGCCCAAGGAGGAGGTTTGTCCCCGCTGTTGCTGCCTAATCCGAGATCTCTAATTATAGCAGTGGGGAAGGTGACGTCGATGATGGCGTGTCTAGTGATGCCACGTGGGTGCCCACAAGAGAGGAAGAGGAGGGGAGTTCAGAGGGAGATATGGACCAGCAGATAGGGAGGAGAAGCAGGAAGAACTTAGATTGTCCACTAATGACAATAGTGTTGCCACCTGCAATCTTTACAGTCAACGCATAAGTCGCGGTAAGCCCAACACTCACCTAGGGATGACCGCCTTAAAAAGGCACATGAGCTGCCATCACCGAGCCCAGTGGGAGCAACGGAACACACAAAGCCACACTCCAGGCTCTCACCGTCCAGCCTCATCTTCTACTTCTCCTACTCCTCTCTCCTCACAATTGTCCTCCACTCCACCTTCCATAACGACAAGCTCACGTTTTTCTGCAAAAGGGCAGGCTTCCGTGGGCCAAATGTTTGAGCGTAAAAAAAAAATGATGACGCCGGATAACCCTCTTGCCCAACAGTTGACGGCTGGCTTGTCAGAACTCATAGCCCGCCAACTACTGCCATATAAACTGGTGGACTCGGAGGCCTTTCGCAAATTTGTGGCCATTGGAACACCACAATGGTCCCAGGAAGGAAGTATTTCTCACAGAAGGGCATCCCAGAGCTATATGGCCATGTTCATGGCCATGTGACATGAGGAAGTCGCAATGCTGGATGAATTCCCAGGGTGGGCTACTCTATCTGAGACAAGTCAACAACAGGAGTCTGAAGAGGAGTCAGAGGAGGATGGTGGCGGGGCGGATGAGGAGGAGCAAGAAGAACATGCTTTAAACCTTTCTGGGATCCCTGTTGTTGTGCATGTATGGGGAGAGGAGAACGACATTATCCTGGATGGTGAGCAGGAGCCTGGCCACCACACCGCTTCCAGTTTAGTGCAAATGAGGGCCTTCATGCTCCAGTGTTTTAACAGGGACCCTCGTATAAAAAGCATAAGGGTCAAGGACCAGTACTGGGTGGCAACGTACTTAGACCCCCGGTACAAACACAAAATGGCGGAAATGTTACCACCATCACAGAGGGCTGTCAGAATGGAGCACTTCCAGGCCTTGCTTCGATAAATGCTGCATTCTGCTTTTGCGTGCGCTGGCAGAGGAGGAATTCCCACTCCCAGAGAAAGAGTTGCGGGTACCAATCCAACAGCGCCTGCAAGACGAGGGCGGGTTGAAGATGTGTTGGTGACTTCTGATATGAGGTCATTTTTTCAGCCGATCCATCGACAGGTCTCATCTGGATCCAGCATCAGGGAACGCCTAGACCGACAGGTGTCCGACTACATCGGATTAACGGCCGATGTGGACGCTCTGAGGAGTGATGAACTCCTGGACTACTGGGTGGGCAGGCTTGACCTCTGGCCAGAGCTTTCCCAATTTGCAGTGGAACTGTTGGCTTGCTCCTCGTCCAGTGTCCTGTCTGAAAGCACGTTCAGCGCAGCAGGGGGCATAAGCGCATTCGCCTAGCTCACAACAGTGTTGACTACCTCACATTTCTGAAAATGAATGAGGCATGGATCTCGGAGGAATTCAACACATGTGACCAGTAGACCATATATATCTCTATAAACAATTTATTTAATCGAGCACACAGACCTTTTTTCTACATTTGGCTCACTTCCTTGTACAAAAAAAGCACACCGTTCTATATGCCTGTACCCTCCTGTTTGAAGAGGTTGAGCGGTGACATATTTTTGGGACCCAGCGGCGAGTTGCTGGTATCAGTGCTGCAGTCAGTGCTCTCTATCTCGGTGCTGGTGTCAGTGCTCTCTATCTCATTCTGGTGTCAGTGTTCTATATCACGGTGCTGGTGTCAGTGCACTCTATCACGGTGCTGGTGTCAGCGCTCTATATATCACGGTGCTGGTGTCAGTGCACTCTATCACGGTGCTGGTGTCAGTGCACTCTATCATGGTGCTGGTGTCAGTGCTCTATATCACGGTGCTGGTGTCAGTGCTCTATATCACGGTGCTGGTGTCAGTGCACTCTATCATGGTGCTGGTGTCAGTGCACTTTATCACAGTGCTGGTGTCAGTGCTCTATATCACGGTGCTGGTGTCAGTGCACTCTATCACAGTGCTGGTGTCAGTGCTCTCTATCTTGGTGCTGGTGTCAGTGCTCTCTATCTCGGTGCTGGTGTCAGTGCTCTATATCACGGTGCTGGTGTCAGTGCACTCTATCATGGTGCTGGTGTCAGGGCTCTCTATCTTGGTGCTGGTGTCAGCGCTCTCTATCTCGGTGCTGGTGTCAGTGCTCTATATCATAGTGCTGGTGTCAGTGCTCTATATCAAAGTGCTGGTGTCAGTGCTCTATATCACCGTGCTGGTGTCAGTGCACTCTATCACGGTGCTGGTGTCAGTGCACTCTATCACGGTGCTGGTGTCAGTGCACTCTATCACGGTGCTGGTGTCAGTGCACTATATAACGGTGCTGGTGTCAGTTCTCTATATCACGGTGCTGGTGTCAGTGCACTATATCACGGTGCTAGTGTCAGTTCTCTATATCACGGTGCTGGTGTCAGAGCACTCTATCACGGTGCTCGTGTACCCTGACCTTTCCTCTCCTCCATTGCCTTCATGTGCTCCTGAGTCCTGAATTGTCAAAATTTCACATATAAAAAAAGAATGCTTGTAGTTGTCGATCCCAGATTCACTTCATACATGTGTTATGTCAGTAGCCATGTGGTGGGACTATGTGTGCACAGCTAGTAATTATTTTGTGGCTTGAAATATGACCTGTAGGTTTTTACAACCTGCGGATCGTAAGTCTATAAATAACCCCATTTCTAAGCACTCTCTATCTATATGGGATAGGTATAGAAATTCACATGGTCTGCAATCTCCACAAAATCCGCTATTATCTTTTCACAAGAATCCGACTTTTTACCCAGCCTGGAAATATCCCAAAACCTTTAAAGCTTGGTCTAAGGCTGGTATCACTTGTCTATATAATTTAACTTCAACTATATCAATAAAATCTTTTACAGATCTATGTAAATTATATAAGCTTCCACAATCAGATATATTCAGATATCTCCAAATCAACATTTTTTATACTCCTCTTCTCAATTTAAATGTAAACTTACATAATATTTCTCAATTTGAAAGATTTTGTCTCAAGGAACCACATGCTAAAGGTTGTTTTACATCATTGTATACACAATTGATATCTAATTCTAATACTGTTATACCTAAATACGTGGCCAAGTGGGAAAAAGATTTGGATTGTACGATCGATTCTAGGTCTTGGTCCAACATATGGTCTTTCACAAAATCTTCCTCTATAAATATATTGGCGTCTGAATCATCATATAAAGTTCTCACACGCTGGTATTTGGTTCCTGCGAAAATCGCCAAATTCTCAACAGACAACACTGGCCTCTGCTTTCGTGGCTGTCCAGAAAAAGTTACCTATATACATACCTGGTGGCATTGCCCAATTGTACAATCATTTTGGAAAAAGATCTTTCTGATCATTTCAAAATTTTTTGATCGTCCAATTTTTCCAGACCCAATTATAGCTCGCCTTAATTTAAAACCAGCCTTTCTGAATCAGAAACAATTCAAATTAGTTCTTACACTCCAACTACCAATGCGTGGAAAACAGACGTGGTGAATATTGCAGAAACCAAACGTAGAATGAATCAATCTTTCATCCATGCTAAAATGGACGCTATAGATAAAAACCAGATGACAAAGTTTGATATCATATGGAAACCCTGGATTAAATATTATACATCAGATAATATTGATAACCGAGTTTTATTGTTATGGTGATTAAGATTTTTTATAGAATTACAACATTAGCTGATATATAAAACCTCCTCCAGAGAACTATCCCCTCCCCTTCCCCTCCTATATACCTTTTATGTTCCTCCCTTACTATATAATACTTACTATAAACATAGTTTAGAAGTTATGGTCAAAACTTTAAAATCATATATTTTCTTTTAGACATATTTATATTTTCTTGGGATTAAAATGTTTAAAACTCAGCTATAAGAATGTTTTCAAATTCTAAAATATATAAGGCCATTTATTGTCATTCCCACGAGAATATCTTGAAATTCTTCTTTGTTTTATATCATCCGTACTTCAATATGTCTTTTTATTTCTGGTATCAAATAATTTGTTTTATATTCTGTACATATAATTTATTTTAACATAAAATAAAAACTTTTGAATGAGAAATATGACCTGTAGGTTTTTAAAGTTCGCCTGCCATTGAAGTCAATGGGGCTCGCCGCAAACTTTGCGTTTCGCGAACTTTCGGCCGCGTTCTCGAAACTTCCCATCGGAAGTTCGTCCATCTCTACTGCTGGGCACTGTTGTACTGATCACTCACTGTTTTTCACTAGATCTCTCTTCTCTCCTCTCACGCTGTATTGGTGTAAGGAGAGAAGAGAGCTGGGATCTTTGCATGACCCAAGTTTGTTGACATTATTATCGCTCCCTCATTGGAGGGAGCGATCACATGGTAAAGGGCCGCTGTAATTTACCCTTCACCGTGATCCGTGTTGCGCCGGGTCCCGTGAACCCGGCGGGCATGGACACTTCCGTGCATGCACCCTACAGGGCGCGCGGGGAGCAGGAGTTCCAGAGGACGTCTAAGACTTTCCAGAACAAGCCGACCGCGCTGTAGCCGTCTTTCGGCTATGGCCCGGTTGGCATGTGGTTAAGAGAACATGTGAACAGGATTAAAAAAGGTTTTTAAATATCATAGTTTGTCTAATCATTTTAGACTATTTCATAATAGTGATCCTAGGGGTTTGAAGTTCTGTGGGACTGACAGAGTTGAATCCCACTGGAGGGGTTCTAACCTTAAAAAAGCTATCTCGCAGAACGAAACCCAGTGGATACATAGGTTGGGTACCCTTAGTCCACATGGCCTTAATATTGGGCTCCAGGGGGCAAGAGGACAAAGGCAGGCAAGGAAGGAAGCTAATCCAGCACAGACGAAGGCCCAGGCAGAGAGAGGCATTGTTGCATCCAACTATCACCATCCCCTGCCGCAGCCTGATCCATCATCAGGCAAAGCAAGGGCTCCATGAGAGGCAAACGTAGATGTGCTGCTTTCTGTATCCTCGTCATCTCCTGCCCACTAATGACACATCCTCTTTCTTTTTATAGGTTGAGACTTTTATATAAGAGGTCAATTTTTTTGGGCAACTGCCAATGTATCTACCAATCCTTACCAAGTAAGTATTTATTTTTACATTATTCTTTTCTTTTAAATAACTGACCTAACTTAAAATTAGTGGTCTGCCACGATCCCACAGGTGGTGGGGTCGGGGACATTTCATGCCCCGCCCTTCATCATTATTCCTGCTTGGTACTGTTCAACAATAGACTTCTCAGGGAATGCCTTCACCCTGACATACTAAAGTCTTTCCTTAGCTTTTCTGTAAAATCAGCAGTTGCTGTCTGTATACTCAGGACTGTATTCCTGTTGAGGAATTTCTGTTTTGTGCTGTTCGTTAGACACTTCACATGGGGTACCTTCACCCTGAAGTCTTTGTGCAGAGTAATGTCCTAATTATTCAAGTTTACTGTTACTGGAGTATCTCTAGACTCACCCTCACCCTATGCAAGTTCTATCCCCAAAACAAAAAAAGACTTACACAACCTCGTTACTGACCCAAGTGTTTGTGGAAATGCTATGTACCTGGCTGCTGCATGCCTATCTGGGAATGGAACAAGGATCAAACCACCAGACCAACCTGGTCTGTGTGCTACAATAGTTTTATTACAGAAGGTTAAGGAGGTGAGGATTATGGGTCCCAGATACCATAGCTCACCATAGATCACTGAAAGACTCTCCAGATTAGGGATGAGCCGAACACCCCCCGGTTCTATTCGCACCAGAACTTGCGAACAGACAAAAAATTTGTGCGAACATATGAACACAGTTAAAGTCTATGGGACATGCATGTGAAAAATCAAAAGTGCTCATTTTAAAGGCTTATATGTAAAAGTGTTCTCTAAAGAAAAACATGTAATTTAAAATTGCTCACGGCTGTAACGTATTTCCAGATCCTGGCAATATACATAAAAAGTAATTTAAAAAAGCAACGCGGTTGGGCCCCCCCCCCCCCCCAGTTCAAACTAGGCCCTGGTCTGTTATAGATATTAAGGTGAACTCCACACCAATTTTCTTTTTAAAAAATGGTGTGGGGGTTCCCCCCAAAATCCATACAAGGCCCTTTGGGTCTATGTCTCCCATCAACAAACACAGCACTGTTCACTAAGCCCTTGTAATCAAAACTGATTATATAGCTTGCTTTGGCGCCAAAACGGCATCTTAATTGATCTGAAAAGCAGGTGAGATGATGGGAGGGTACTGGCAAGGTGTGGGGAGGGTAGGGAGGAAAAATAATAATGTGATGAGCCATTTGAATTCCCGTGCATCCGCTGAGCCAAAGTCCGTGCATGCCAGCCAGAGTCGACACGAGTATCGCAATATCAAAAGCTAACATAAGAACCCTGTCCTGCAACGAACAGAGGGTGTTGGAGTCTAATGTCAGATCCAAACCCCCCCAAAAAATCCACACACTGCACCACACCTTCCTCCTTCTACAGACTGGGTAAACTACTCATCATTTTAAATATGTAGTGGAATTTTATTTCATAAAGGAATTTTTGGTAGTGTGAATTGGATCAATGATACATTTGTTTATCAACAAATGAGAGTATCTTTGAATGATACTGGCATGTATGAATGTTGCATATCAATAGAAAATTATCCAGTGAAATGTGCAAAGGCAAGTGTTATTGTTATGTCTCCAAGGAAAACTCCATGTGTCAATAAGAAAAGTTTCTCTGCAAGCCCTTTTCAGATTAACCATTTCCAATCCAGAACTCTTTTGAGAGAAGGAAAGTTTGTCATTATTTTGTGGAATTTTAATGTTTCAGAATGGAAAATTTCTACAAGGTTTCCACAATGTCAAGGACATTTGGTTAATATGGAATTGGGTATTGAGAGATGGTTTGGAATTAATAATAGAAATCATAACAGAAATAAGCGTGGTATTGTTGAAGGTATTTTAGGAGGGATTGGCACAATCGGGAGTATAACAAATAGTATGGATATTAATACTTTAAAGTCTGATCTAGAAACCGCTGGTTTAGTGGGAAGTAATGGTAGTAAAATACAAAGACATTTAAATCAGATTTTAGAAAATATGCTAAATAAAACTGCTAATATAATGAGTCCATCTATTTTACATCTTCAAAATATTACTCTTGATTTGATGAGAAGTGAACAACATTCTCATATAGCCAGAGCATGCTTAGAGATTCTAACGGAATATTCCACTAATTTTAAAATAATTGCGCAAGCATTTCAGAGTGGAATAACTCCTCTTGGCATTTTACAGTATTTACCCAAAGAATATTTATATGCGATAAATCATACAGATTTATGGGTAAATAAATGGATGGGATGCAAGCAGGACATATGTTATAGTTCTTCTATGATTCCAATAGCCGGAAAAGAACAAATTTTGGTTCCAATCACTGTTTTGGGATTACCTGTCAGTAATACACAATTATTATACTATAAATTACAGTATACAGATTTTGTATTTAACAATGAAAATTCTGAATTAGAACAAGTAGATTTGTCATCATGTTTACAATTCCAGTCTAAAATTATATGTTTACCTAATCAAGATAAAAGCATATTTCATTCTTGTTATCATAATCATACATTATGTTCAGCAAGAATTGAAAATATAATTAATTCTGAATTAATTACTCGTGTAGATAAAAAGAAGGTTTGTTTTCAGATTATGTCAGATACAGAAAGGGTTAAAACTTTTTTCTCTTCTTGTACAAATACAGAAAACCTAAATCAAGGTTTGTATTGTATAGAAGGAGACATTGTTGCAATAAGTATTAATGGGTTGAGAACAAATTTAACAAATATGTTTATGAAAAATATTAGCGCTCTTCCTACACAGTATAATATTTCCCAAATAGATGAATTTCCATGGGAAAAATGGGCAAATATAATTCAAAAGGATCAAGGTTTATTAATAGCTTTGGCTAAGGAATTGCAGAATGCAGAAGTATTGTTTAAACATGAACAAGGTAATTTGCAAAAAATATCGCATCAATGGTCAGAATTTTCAGGAAGTAATTGGTGGAAAAAATTTAGTAATAGTGTATCCATGTGGGGAAAAACTTCGATAATTTCAGCAGCAGGAAATATTTTATCACATCCTATTGTAATTATTTTTATTATCATGTTATTTCTTATATTCCAGTTATGTTTGATGTTTAGAATGAAAAAATTATATTATCGAATTAGAAGTGATATTAACAAAGGAGATGATTTGTTACAAAGTAAATTGAAGAGGAAAATGGGTTTTGAAGGTATGAATTCAATTGTACATGACAAAACATTTGAAGTTATTGAATCAAAGTTTGTTTGAATGTGACATGAATGGTGATGAATGAATTTTTAATCTGAAAAATATGATTAGTATTCATATTTCAGAGGGGAATGTTATATTCTTAATATCTAAATTTTAATTGGCTTTATTATACTTTATTCAGAATATAAGTTTCCATATTGTGTGAAAGAACTTTGAGACAGTAAATTCTATGTTATGACTTGCGATAATTGAAGAAGTAAACATTTAAAACCTGTCAGGATTTTGATAAATGTTGTTTATGTTAAATTCTCCAGTTTATTATATATATATGTTTTTAGAAAGTCATTTTCTATGTAAGTGAGTAAGCCTATGTAAAGTGAGCTGAAATTCTACCTTCTACCTTCCCCCATTTCCTGCCATGTCATCAGAAGGTAGAATTGTGTTTTAAGTGGTAACACATGTTACATTGATTATAGTAATCACTCATTAGCCCACACCTTTGTAAAGGAGGAGTTATCTTTCGGGCGGGAGATTAAAGCCTGTTAATATAGTAGAGAGTTTGAGGAGTCTCTCTCTTGATGATATGCAGCCTATGAAGACACATGTCTTGCACTCAGAGCTTTCCAGCAGACAAAGGGCTATTCGGCCATTTTAAATGAGACATGACTTGATATATTGAATAAGAAAGAAAGATACTAATTATTATTATTGTACTATTTTTGTAAGTATACTTTTCTATTTAAAATGTGTACAATAAATACACATTTTTGAATTACGCTGACTCAGATCTAATTAAGGAAATTCGTCTCACAAGATTAATCGATCTCAACATATATACTTAAGACTTTGAAATATTTTACATTATAAGTATATTTATTTCAATAAATAAGGGAAATATGTATTTAACTTTTAGCGAATATCTCACAACTGAACAGAGGCCAAATTACATGTTCAAGAACACAACATAAGGTGGGGGACAGACAGACTGTAGCAATACAAGAACAATGTCATTTTTAACAGTCCTGAGACCTAGAGCTGCCTTGGCTTAAAGCTGCAGGTAAGAATGGAGCATCCATCACATAAATAACATCATATAAAGTTCATCTCATAATGTAATCAGGGGCACAGTGCAAGTCACTGCCTATATCCATGTCTTCATCGTTTTCACAGGGAAGATTGCCCATAACTGGGGTGTCTGTATCAAGTACACTACAGGGCAGTGTGAACTGGCTCATGTTTACTACATCTCCATTGGGATGGCTCTTTGGAGATGCAACCATTGGGACACCTGTCCAGAGACCAGCAGAGTCTCCAAGAGATACAGAATTTAAATCAATGGTAAAGTGGTTCTCTAGTGAGAAGTTCAAAGAGTCGTCAAAACCATTTGCCAAATTTGAAAGGAGGTTCCCGGAGCTACCAAAGGCATCTTCAGATGAGGCTTCCATGCTGCTCTCCGACAATGGGATGACTGCAGGGTGCCAGGCGTCCCCCATGGACATCATGTCCTGTACACCTGAGCCTTCTAATAGCTTAATTTCTCTAAGGCCCTGGAGTACACCTCCTGAAAGCTCTCTGGTTGGGGCTTCATTGCTGGGCACACTGTTGTCTTGATTTAGGGCTTCTTGTTGGTCCTCATTCTCAGCATTCAGATTATTTGCAAGGTATGGAGCACTGCCCATTGTTGCAGGATCCTCATAGGTGTTCTCATTCTCAAGGCTTTGTAGAACCTCCGTATATATCATGAGGCACAGAGGAGATAACTGATCAGGTCTATGAAAAAGGCTTCTTGAGTCTGGACGAGATGCCTGCAAAGGAAATTCAAGTTTTTGGTCAGTTTCTTTAAACATTCCTAACCAATTATGAATAATGTGCATCATTAAGGGGTGTGTAAATAAAAAAATAAAAAAAACACATGCTCCTATTTAACACTTTGGTGGCCCTTAGTTTAAACCATTGACCTCCAGAAGATTTTACCCCCTTCATGACCAGGGCATTTTTTGCTGTTCTGCACTGCACTTCTTTAACTGCCAATTGCGCGGTCATGCAAATTTTTATTACAAAAATAGAGCTTTCTTTTGGGGGTATTTGATCACCACTGGGTTTTTATTTTTTGAGATAAAAACGTAAAAAGACGGAAAATTTTGAAAAAAAAAACACCAATATTTTTTTATGCTCTGCTATAAAACATATCCAATACATTTAAAAAAAAATGTCTTTATGAATTTTGTATGTATTCTGCTACATGTCTTTGGTAAAAAAAAAATCCCTATAAGTGTATATTACTTGGTTTGATTGAATGTCATAGCATCTGGTATAGATACTGAATTTTTCACTTATTTTTTTGTTAATATACTAGTAATGGCGGTGATCAGCAACTTATAGTGGGAATGTGATAGTATGGCAGGCAATCTGACACTGGCTGAGGGGTACACTAAGTGACTAGCTGACATCACTAGTGACACAAATACAGTGATCAGTGCTAATACTACACACTGTCAATGTACTAATGACACTGGTTGGGAAGGGACAATCAAAGGGTTAAATGTGCCTAACTATGTTTACTGTGTGTGTTGTGTTATGTGCTGCTTTTACTAAGCGATCTTGCTGTTTTTTTCCCCCTGCTTAGCAAAGAATTAAAAAAAAATAGCAAGATCGCCTGTCTGTGTCTGTGTTGTTTACACATATAAAAAAAAGCTTGAAATTATATATAAAAATAAACTTTATTTCACTAGTAAATAACCTCACTATGCTTTGTAATAAAAAATCAAATTTTTCATTTTTTTGTAAATTTTTTTATACAGATTGTATTTAAAATTAAATTATACTTTTCAAACAATATTGCCAAATAAAGCCGTGTTTGTACTGAAAAAAATAAATAAATTACTTTTTAATTTTAAAGTGACATTAAAGTGAATTTTTTTCATAAAACAGATAACAATAATATAATTTACAAGTAGAAGGTTGACCCGGGGATGATTGTCTGTCTTAACAAAATGGCAAATTGTCTTTAAAGTGTCATTAAGCTGGGTTCACACTGCAGCGGTTTATGAGAACGGATGTGATTCGCACCGCACTGCAGTGCAAATCACATGCGATCTCTGTGCGATACGAGTTCAGCCATACAGATAGTATGGCTGAATTCGCATCGCACCCACCCCAAACTCGCACAGGACCCTTTTTTTGGTCTGCAGCAGAATCGGATCGCATGGGTGTTCACACCATGCGATCCGATTCCTGTCCGAGTTTGCAGATCGCACTGCAATATGCGAACTGATCTGAGGGTGTCATTAACATTTCACTGACACTCCCAGCAGTTCGCATAGGGCAGTGTGAACTGCCGCCGTGAGGCATGCGATGCGGGAACCCGCCGTGGATTCGTGGTGTTCCGGCATCGCTGTAGTGTGAACCCAGCCTGAAACCCAAAAGCAAAAGTGTATTATATTGTAGATTAAAGAGGAAGTAAACCCTGGTGGGTTTTTCTTCCTGTCTAATTCCCTGCAATGTAAAGGCATAATGTGCCAGTATGCGTCGCATACTAGCAGATTATGTGACACGCACCTTCAAACAAAGCCCGCGTTGTCCCCGCTGTAGGCTGCATCCATCTTCACCCGTCTTCCTTCTGGGGCCGTGGACTCCGGGGCTCTGTGAGTAGGCGGAGCTGCGTGACATCACTCCCAGGAGCTGCCGGTCACGAGCACACCTGCCCGAAGAAACGCCACGAGCGGCTGTTCCTTCAGCGCAGTAAATGGTAAATATCTCCTAAATGGCGCACTTTAGGGAATATTTACAGTACCCATAGGTAAGCCTAGAATAAGGTTTACCTATAGGTACAACTTACAAAGGAAGGTTTACAACTTGCATCAGTTTTATTATGCTTTTTTCCCTCTGTTTTCACCTGGTGATTTTGCCAGTAAAACCTCCTGTATTAGAGTGCCTCCACTCTGGATGAAGGAGCACTGGAGGTGAGATGTACTGCACTAGCAGATTTAGACTAATGCCCTGTACACACGGTTCGGACTTTCCGATGTCAAAATCAATCAGATTTTTTCCGACGGATTTTTGCCCAAACTTGTCTGACATACACACGGTTGCACAAAGTTGTCAGAAAATCTGATCGTTCTGAACGCAGTGACGTAGAACACGTACGACGGGACTTTAAACAGGCCAGTAGCCAATAGCATGCGTGGCACTTTGTCAGAATTGTCTACACACAATCGGAATTGAAATGATTGGATTTTGTTGCCGGAAAATTTTAGATCCAGCTCTCAAAGAACAAGTCAGATGGAGCCCACACACGATCGGATGTTACGACAACGCAATCCGATCGCACATTTTCTGCTGGAAAGTCCAACCGTGTGTACAGGGCATAACAAATTGAAGCCAAACTCCAGCTCCCACTTTATAATCAGTTAGCCCTTGTACACACGGTCGGAGATTCCGACAACCAAATCCATCGGAGTAATTCCGACGGATTAATTCCGGAAGAGGTCCGGAAGTGATGTTGCATACACACGGTCGGACTAAGTTGTCGGAAAATCCGATTGTACATAACGTGATGACGTTATTTCGTTACTACGGGACTACGTGCAGGCTAGTAGCCAATAGCTTTGGTCTAGGAATTTGATCTGAGCATGCGTGGAACTTTGTCCGTCGGAGTAGGCTACACATGATCGGAGTATGTCCAATCGGAGCATTTTGTCGGAAAATTTTACCGGCAAGTTAGAAAAGTTGGTCCGTCGGATATTCTGACGGAAACAGTCCAATGCAGACCACACATAGTCGGATTATCCGACAAAACGGTCTGATAGGACACATTCCGTCGGAATCTCCGACCGTGTGTACAAGGGCTTACAGTAACAGTTTATTTTCATTTTGGGATAAAGGTTTGCATGAGAACATAAAAAGCTCATCATTTTAACCCCTAGGTAATGACGGCACCCAAATATGTGTTTAATTAATTGAAGCAAATATGTGGCCTCTCGGCGGGTGGGCCTTGGTATTTGGGCCTTGGTTTTAGCAGACACAGCTGTGCCGAGACCACGCTCCCGACACAGTTACCAGCGGCTAACGAAAAGTAAGAAGCGATTGGGAGATTTGTGATCATGTGACTGCCGTAACAGTCAATCATGGTGGTCATGTGATCATAAACCCCGCCCTGCTTCCCAGCATCTGAAATCCCTTAAAGGGCCGGAGACACCGGCATAAAGGGGTTAATCACCCCTACCAGTGTTAAGTGGTTTGTCTCCTCTAGGTAAACTGATACATTTAGCTGGAGAGCTGAAAAAGCTATGCTTTTGAAAAACCAACAGACTTGCTGGCTGTTTCACCAGATGAATAGAAGAAAGAAAGACTAAACAAGTGAAACTAATGCAATCTAAGAATTGGTAAGCTGCAATATAATAAATGTTGGTTTTTGGGTTTAATACTGCTTTAAAGTGGTTGTAAACCCACAAACAAAACAAAACCTGCAAGACAAAGACATAATGAGCTAGTATGCATAGCATTATGTATGTAATACTTACCTTAGATCGAAGCCCCCTCAGCGGTCCTCGTTCACCACTCTGGCCGGTGGCATCGCTCCCGGAGTTGCTTCCGAGTATCGCAAGCTTCGGCGCTGTGATTGGCCGAAGCCGCGATGACATCACTCCCGTGCATGCAAGTGGGAGCCGCTGGTAACAGCACAGTCTTGTCCTTGTTTAGGAGATATCCGTGATAGCTAAAGGTAAGCCTAATTATAGGCTTACCTGTAGCAAAAATTGGTTGTAAAGGGTTTACAATCACTTTAAACACAACTGCGGCAAATAAAAAGGCTGCACACCAAACTTCCATAGGGAACTATACTAAAATACAATTAAAGGAATTGTTCACATTATCACTTATAGAAGTAGCGAGGGTTGCTACCTGTCCGGGATTCACCCGGACAGTCCGGGTTTTTAATCATGTGTTTGGGTTTCAGTCCACGTGAAACTCGGACACATTATTCAGACAGGAATGTGGCTCGAACAGGGTCTGACAGGAGGGTGCCACATTACTATTCTCTTTGGAGTGCCCAAAGGTGTCCCAGGTCTGTTACAATCCTATAATGTATATTAATAAAAAAAAGTCTGAGTGCCACTAAAGTGTTTGGCTTAAAGAAAAAGTGGCAACCCTAGAAGTAGCAGTCCCATAAAGGAACGTGGGCACTAGAAATAACATCAGGATCTGAAAAAACAGGGATAGGCAGAGACCAGAGTTGGAGGTAAAATCAGAATTTACAAACAGTTAGTAGGCACAAGGCTGAAGAAATCTGAAAATGCTGATAGGTGTAAATAGGTTTTGGTAGGCAGTAGGGAGGGGAATATCTACACAGGTCCAAATGGCAGTGACCTCTGCTGGTGGCTTATGGAAGTACAGTGGATAGTGCCGCCTACAGGACAAAAATAGTAATGCAGATGATGACAGAAGCTAAAAGAAAGAGAAAGGCAGAGATAAAGAGAAAAAGAAAGCTTCATAAAGAAAAAACTGCTATTAAATTAAATAGTACAGCCATGATATGATTCAAAGATGAAGGGCAGGATTGCACCTCTGCAAAGAGACCACAGCTTACCCACAAATAGCAAGGGTCCCACTCATACTGGCAGGTGAGAGGTTTTTCTACTTAAGCTGTGGCTGTTTTATGAAGAAAATGAACTATAGGTTCAATTGGGATTTAAAGTTAGATCTCTATATCATATATATATCTATATCATATATAAATCAATTTATGTATTAAAAATATATATAGTTAGTAACTGAATTTGACTTTATATTAGCTTTAAGTAATTTCCCACACAGCAGGACTCCGATCATTCAGGCTAGTGCTCTCAGTCTACTATGAGCAGCATTCTGATAGGAGGTGAGAACAGAGTGAGAACAGTGATTGGCTTCCCAGTGTGATGATGCCCCTTTGTTCTACAATCAGAAGGCTAGAGGTGAATGAACAACTAAACTGTGTAACATCCTTTAAAGGAAAGAAAGGTCAATAATCTGATTTCTAGCAAAAGTCCCTGGGTCACAAAACTGGCTGAACAGAATATTTAATCCTTTGACATGTAAGTCAGTTCAGATATATTTATTTCAACTCTGTATTTACCATTTTGATTGGAGTTTCATTTTAAATCCCAAGTCTGGGCTTATTTTTTAAATTTATAAAAAAAAGCAAAGGCTTCAATGAAAAAAAAAGAAAAATGCTATAGCTGCCCCCTGCAATACATTATTTTCGCCACAAGATGTCCTTGCCCAGCATTCAACCAGGAAGACCGGGCGGATACAGTGAATGCAGAGCTTCATGGGCCCACCCACTAAGTGCACCCTTATTTACAGTGAGTGATGCAGAGTGATAATGGAATATTTACATCAGCATAGAGCTACCCGATTCTGGCCAAAATGACAATCACAATTTTTTTGCCTAGAATAAAAAGATCACAATTTTCTCACAATTCTTGTGATGTAAAATCTTTCACATTATACAAAAAAAATGGGCTAACTTTACTGGTTATTTTTTTTTTTTTTAATTCGTTAAAGTGATTTTTTTTTTAAATTGCATTTGAAAGACCACTGCACAAATACAGTGTGACATTAAATATTGCAACAACCACCATTTTATTCCCTAGGGTGTCTACTATAATATAATGTTGGGGGGTTCTAAGTAATTTTCTAGCAAAACAAATGATATTAACTTGATAGGTTTCGCGTTTAAGTGGTTACACTTTTTTTTCACTTACACACAGTCTATTCTATTAACAAATTGTTATAATGTTTATACTTAAGTTCAACTGATAAATAATGTTTTGATTCTTGGCAGACTGCCCAGTTTTTCTCTTCCTTTCTTTTGAGGGCTGTGGCTTCAGAAGAGCAGAGAGAATTCTTTGCATAGAAAGAATTGTGAAACAAGATTGCGATAACGATTCTTGACGATTAATTGTGCAGCTCCACATCAGCATCACTCTTAGCATCATCGAAGACCACCCATTTTTGTTAATGAACTTGAATGGGGATAGGAATATTATGGGATGCTCACTCAACTTCAAAGAACTCTCCTATATACAGTCTATATACACACTCCTCAACTTCCTCCAGCTCTTACTTGCTTGTAGAGAACACAGGCCCAGCTGGAACACTGAGGCCGCGTACACACGGGCGGACTGTTCGCCCAACTTTGTCCGCTGAACAGTGTTTCAGCGGACAGTCCGCTCGTGTGTGGGCTTCAGCGGACAGTTTCAGCGGACTGTCTGACGAACAAAGTCTGAGGCGGCGTACACACGGGCGGACTGTCTGCCCAACTAAGTTCGTCAGACAATCCGACAGACAGTCCGCTCAAACTTTTGAATGAACGTACTTGCCCACACACGGCACTTTTTGAGCGGACTAAGTTCGCCGTACTAAGTCCGCGCAACTTTTGAAATTAACGAACTCGCCCACACACGCGGAGGAAAGTCCGCTCATTTCGAGCGCGTGTCAAGGTAGGCGGGGCCCGCGACGGAGACGTCGCGGGCCCCGCCGCCTGGAATGGACTTAAAGGGGAACCCCAACGCCGAAAAAAATCGGCGTGGGGGTCCCCCCAAAGTCCACAATAGACCCTTGTCCGAGCACGCTACCCGGCCGGCCAGGAAAGGGGGGCGAGCGAGCGTGCCCCCCCTCCTGAGCCGTACCAGGCCGCGTGCCCTCAACATGGGGGTGCCTTGGGGAAGGGGGGGCCGCGCGGCCCCCCCACCCCAAAGCACCTTGTCCCCATGTTGATGAGGACAAGGGCCTCTTCCCGACAACCCTGGCCGTTGGTTGTCGGGGTCTGCGGGCGGGGGGCTTATCGGAATCCGGGAGCCCCCTTTAATAAGGGGGCCCCCGGATACCGGCCCCCCACCCTATGTGAATGAGTATGGGGTACAATGTACCCCTACCCATTCACCTGTGAAAAAAAGTACAAAAAAAAACACAACACAGGGTTAAAATATTTTATTGCACAGCTCCGGGGGTCTTCCGTCTTCGGGGGTCTTCTCGCCGGACTCCTCCGCTATCTTCTTGTAGCTCTTTTGCTAGCGGAGGAGTCCGGCTTTCTTCCTCCCCGCCGCCGGGGGTCTTGTTCGGGGGTCTTGTCCCCCTCTTCGGTTCTTCTGCCGGGCCACCGTGCCTTCTTATAGCTCTTTTACAGGCAGTGGCCCGGTCTTCTGTCGCCGCTGTCGCCGCCGCCTTCCGTTCTTCTTCTTCTTCTCCAGGAGATGTTGACACGACGCTCTCTCCGGCCGGAATGCCAGAGCCGCGCTGCGCGGCCACTTATATAGTGACAATGGGGCGGTGTCACATGGTATATGTCACATGGGTTGGTCACATGGTGACCCCGCCCCCTTACGATGTCATAGTCCCCATGTGACATCAACCCATGTGACCAACCCATGTGACATATACCATGTGACACCGCCCCATTGTCACTATATAAGTGGTCGCGCAGCACGGCTCTGGCATTCCGGCCGGAGAGAGCGTCGTGTCAACATCTCCTGGAGAAGAAGAAGAAGAAGAAGAAGAAGAACGGAAGGCGGCGGCGACAGCGGCGACAGAAGACCGGGCCACCGCCTGTAAAAGAGCTATAAGAAGGCGCGGTGGCCCGGCAGAAGAACCTAAGAGGGGGACAAGACCCCCGAAGTCGGGAGAAGAGGCCGGCGGCGGGGAGGAAAAAAGCAGGACTCCTCCGCTAGCAAAAGAGCTACAAGAAGATAGCGGAGGAGTCCGGCGAGAAGACCCCCGAAGACGGAAGACCCCCGGAGCTGTGCAATAAAATATTTTAACCCTGTGTTGTTGTTTTTTTTTGTACTTTTTTTCACAGGTGAATGGGTAGGGGTACATTGTACCCCATACTCATTCACATAGGGTGGGGGGCCGGTATCCGGGGGCCCCCTTATTAAAGGGGGCTCCCGGATTCCGATAAGCCCCCCGCCCGCAGACCCCGACAACCAACGGCCAGGGTTGTCGGGAAGAGGCCCTTGTCCTCATCAACATGGGGACAAGGTGCTTTGGGGTGGGGGGGCCGCGCGGCCCCCCCTTCCCCAAGGCACCCCCCATGTTGAGGGCACGCGGCCTGGTACGGCTCAGGAGGGGGGGCGCGCTCGCTCGCCCCCCTTTCCTGGCCGGCCGGGTAGCGTGCTCGGACAAGGGTCTGTTGTGGACTTTGGGGGGACCCCCACGCCGATTTTTTTCGGCGTTGGGGTTCCCCTTTAAGTCCATTCCAGGCGGCGGGGCCCGCGACGTCTCCGTTGCGTGCCCCGTCTACCTTGACACGCGCTCGAAATGAGCGGACTTTCCTCCGCGTGTGTGGGCGAGTTCGTTCATTTCAAAAGTTGCGCGGACTTAGTACGGCGAACTTAGTCCGCTCAAAAAGTGCCGTGTGGGGGCAAGTCCGTTCATTCAAAAGTTTGAGCGGACTGTCTGTCGGATTGTCTGACGAACTTAGTTGGGCAGACAGTCCGCCCGTGTGTACGCCGCCTGATAGTTAATCAGACAAAAGGCAGCAGTCAGATTTGATAGCAAAGGCCTTTTACAGGCAGGGACCCACCTTACTATTTAAAAAGTCAATGTTCAGCATACATTCCTGTGGCTGCTAATCCCAGCACTACCTCTTTAACCACTTGCTTACTGGGCACTTAAACCCCCCTCCTGCCCAGACCAATTTTCAGCTTTCAGCGCTGATGCACTTTGAATGACAATTGCGCGGGCATACAACACTGTACCCAAATGAGATTTTTATCATTTTTTTCCCACAAATAGAGCTTTCTTTTGGTGGTATTTAATTACAGCTCGGAGTTTAATTTTTGCTAAACAAACAAAAAAAGATGCAAAAAAAAAAAAAATCATGTTTAATAGTTTGTTATACAATTTTGCAAACAGGTCATTTTTCTCCTTCATTGAAGTGCGCTTATGAGGCGGCACTGATAGGCTGCACTGGTGGGCACTGATGGGCTGCATTGGTGGGCACTGATAGGCTGCATTGGTGGGCACTGATAGGCTGCACTGGTGGGCACTGATAGGCATAGTTAAGGCGGCACTAATAGGCACAGATAAGGCGGCACCGATGGGCACAGATAAGGCGGCACTGATGGGCAAAGATGGGCACAGATAAGATGGCACGGATGGGGGGCACAGATGGGTGGCACGGATGGGCACTGATAGGTACCACTGATAGATAGGACTGATGGGCACTGATAGGTGGCTCTGATAGGTGGCACTGCTGGGCACTGATGGGCGGCACTGCTGGGCACTGGTAGATGACACTGATGGGCACGGATATGTGGCACTGGGGTGCAGCACCTTTGTTGAGGCAGATTGTGGGCACTGCTGGGTGGCACTGTGTGCACTGCTGAGTGGCACTGCTGGGTGGCACTGTGGGCACTGCTGGGTGGCACTGACGGGGGGCACTTACTTTTTATTAATGTGGCACTGGCAGGGGGCAGGTGGGCACTAGCAGGGCTGGCCATGATCGGGACTGATGTCCCGATCACGGCCGCCAGTGATCGGCTTTTTTTTAAAATAATAATAGCCGATTACCGGCTCCGTTATATCACATGATCAGCTGTCATTGGCTGACAGCTGATCACGTGATAAGGGGTCGGGATCGACCCCTTGCACGGATCGGTGATCAGGCGAGTCTCATAGACTCGCCGATCACAGAGCGCGCCGCGACGTAGTCCCGGAAAAGGAGATCCGCGCTGTAGCCGTCATTCGGCTATAGCGCGGATCTCAAGTGGTTAAGCACTGCCAGCCCACCTGGCTGCAGGTGCCCCCTTTCACTAGCCCACCTGGCTACAACTTAACAGTACTCCCTGACTGTCACACTCACCAGCCACCTGGCTGACTTCTCCCTGGAGATCTTCCAGACGTTCTAACTCTCTCCGGCTGTCCTCACACTTGCTTCCGTGCATCCAGAATAGGACTCCTGTGTGTGTCGTAAGAGGATCCCTCCAGTACCCAAGCCCCAGGCCTGAGGTCACCCCCCAAACTAAGGGGCACCCTCAAGGGACACCGACAGTGTCCTCAGCACTCCATCTCCAGGTTCCACCTGACTCGCACGCCCCCCCTCCCCCAAGGCACCCCCCCATGTTGAGGGCACGCGGCCTGGTACGGCTCAGGAGGGGGGGCCGCCCGCTCGTCCCCACCCCCTTTCCTGGCCGACGGGGTAGCATGCTCGGATAAGGGTCTGGTGTGGATCTGGGGGGGACCCCCACGCCGTTTTTTCGGCGTAGGGGGTTCCCCTTGGAATCCATACCAGACCTAAGGGCCTGGTATGCTCTCGGAGGGGGGAACCCACGCCAATTTTTTTTTCAGATTACATAAGGGGCGTGGTTTATGAGAAGTGTGAGGGGCCAAAATGATGGGCGGGGTCATGATGGGCGGGGTCTGGCGCCCCCCCATCCAAAAACTTCACCAGCCGCCACTGGTGATAACCTTGAAATATACTTACAACAGAAGACTTTCAGCCCAATGAGTATTTCCTACTATCTTCCTTCAAACATTCGTGTTGCTTTTTCGATTTTTTTTTAATGACTATCGTCATTGTATACTGTTCTAGTTGGTGTTCTTGTATGAAAACTCAGGTATTGGGAATACTATAGATAAGAATTTTTTGAAGCTCTATGGGTGACACTATCTTTCATGGATTCCTCTGCAAGGTATTTCTGTATGCCTCATATGTCACTCAGATATGATGATAATGTATTTTTAACATATGTGATTGTTATATGAAGTTTTACCTATATGTTTTCATTGTAGATAGCGAGACCTGCTTTTCTCCAACAATCCCTGAATGTGTCCTGACGAAGCTAGACAGCAAAACATGTTAATGCACAGGGACTCACTATTATATACACTATGCATGCTTATCTTTGCTGTGTATTATGTATGTTTTTAACTCTTTACCCTTTTTTTGCACTATGTATCATATATTGTTATAAATAAAATATATTTTTCTATATTTTTCACTGTCTATGTTACCTTTAAAGTCCGACCTTTGTGGCTATCATATGCCCAACTTTTTCTTTTATACCAAATTTTATACGGATGTGGCTCTAGGAGTGTCTTTTCTATTTTTTCGTGAATTGTTCAGTGTATAGTTTATGGTCACTTTCCTTACACAATAAGGCCTCTTTCACACGGCACAGAACTGTCAGTTGGCAAAAGCAGGCGGTTTGTCAAAACCAGTCCATGACCACTGGATAATCCCATACACAGTGCCATGGCCCCAAAGTGTGCTTCACGGCGAGCCACATAGAGGTGAATGGGGCCGTGCCACAAGTGCAATTTTAGTGTTAAATTCCTGTTAAAACATGTGTGCAGGAGGCAGCATATTGCCACCCAATTGCCTTCTAACCATGGGCCAGTCACTGCTGAAAATCACAAATCAGAAGCTAGGCTGGTGAAAGGGACATTAAAGCGGAACTTCACCCAAAAGGGGAAGTTCTGCTTTTTTCCTTCCCCCCCCCCCTACGACTTTTGGACAATTGACCATTACCCATTCCCACTTCCAATTGGATTGCTCAGGTGATCGGAGCAGAATTTAGCCTTCGCTCTCTTTGCCCACAGCCTTCTGGGGCATGTCACAGGTCCCAGAAGGCTGCAGGACCATTTGTAAAGTGAAGCGTGGCTCACACATGCACGGTGAGAAGCCAGCTGTGTAAAACCGCAAGGAGTCACAGCCAGCTTCCTTTAGTAAATATGACAGCACCAGGAACCCGAAGACCGGTAAAGAACCAGCCTGGGTGAGAACGGCGCTGGGTCCTTGAACAGGTAAGTGTCCAGTATTTGTAGCTGCTGCCCTTTTATTTCTTTCTTTCGTTTTCCTCAAGCAAAGCAAAACAATAAGAAAGTGGCACTGCCTATTATTGTCTGTAATGGAGAGAATACCCCCCATTCAGGGGTCACAGGGGTGTTCTTATCATGTATTTGTAAATTAGGACATCTCTGCTGGTAGTGAGTTGATAGAAAAGTAAAACGATTAAAAGTAAAACACGTACCTATTATAGGAAGGACACAAAACTGCAGCAGGACTTGTAGACAGGTCATCACTCCTGCAGCACAACACATATTTAAACACAATTTTTAGTAAAACAGTATTAAAACAAATTTGTTGCATAATAACACATATCCATGAGACACAAAGAAAGACTCTGGGGTTGACTTACTACAGGCAAATAGACTGTGCACTTTGCAAGTACAGTTGCTCCAGAGCTTAGTAAATGAGGTGACGCTTCCCTTTGCAAAGAGTACCCAATCACATGCAAGTAATAAAAAATGACATTTAATTGCACATAATTGAATGATGGAAGTCAGCAGAGCTCCCTCTCATTTAGTTACCTCTGAAGCAAATACCCTTGCAGAGTGCACAGTCTATTTGTCTTTAGTAAATCAGGCCCATCACACCTGACGTCACCTATGACGAAACACGTAGGGAGGAGCAGAGACACGCGCCACTGCGCATGTGTGAACCAGCTGTGCCCATTTTTTATATTGCTGTATTTACGGTTTTACGCTATGGAAAGTGTCTCTCTTCTTTTATACTATCTTGCCTGTGTGGAGCCTCATCACATACTGATTGGTGAAAGTCACTGAAGTGCAATGGCCTGTCGTGATCCCTGAAGTGTTTTGGGGGCTGCATAATCATGAGCTTTTTTGACCTCTCCTTTGTGAGGGTCATGAGAATCTGGTAAGCCCCTACTCTGTACACATTGTGGTGGTCTTCCAATGCTGAAAGGCTTGGAAGCGCCATTTCTCTCAATATACACAAGAGGACTTTTTCAATCACTTTTTGTTTTTTCAGTGGGACTTTTTGTTTTATTCTCATCTTAAATGTATACACTCGTATATGTGAATATTTTTTTTTTTTTATGTTGGACACCTTTATATTATGTTTATGTGTTTTTTTTTTTTTTTTATGCACTGCACTGAATTTTTTCTAATCTATGCATACCATGCATTAGGGTTTTGCACCAGCTGCTTAGTGACATCACAAATTTTGGTTCTTAGTACGATTTTCCTTCTTTGATCAATCGCTTAAGGTCAACCCTATAGCAGTTTTACTGCTACAGGGGAGTACCTCTGTGTTGTATTACCTATACACATGTGATCCCTTTCTTCTGGGTAAGAGGCGTGCATGCGTGCTGCCAGCAGCTCACTCCCTTTGCTGCAAACTCGATGTCTGACGGCACCCGCTGATCATCCAGCATAGAGGCAGAACAGCACTCTGCCTATGTAAACAATTCAGATCGCCGTTCTGACAGGAGGAAAGGCATGGATCCTGTGTCTCTGCAAAGCAGGGACTAGGATCTATTTCTTCCCCTAGTAAAAGCACCTCCCCCAGTTTAGTAAAACACTAGTTAGGCACATAGTTAACCCTTTGATCACCATTGACGTTAACCCCTTCCCAACCAGTGTCATTAGTACAGTGACAGTGCATATTTTTTTTTATTTAGCACTGATCACTGTTTTAGTGTCACTGGTCCCCAAAAAAGTGTCAGAATGTCTGTGGCAATATCGCAGTCCGATAATAAAAATATCCCATAAGCTATAACTTTTGCGCAAACCAATCAATAAAACTGGAGGAAAGTCAAGTTGTTACCTATAATAACCAATAAGCTTTGATATTCTATTCTCTGTGAAAATGAGACAGAACAGTATGAATCTGACTGTTGTCAGTAAATTGTGAAGATCTCTGCAGTGCAATGCCAGCCTGCCCAGGGATTGTTACCTTCACCGATCATGGTTAAGCATTAATACATATCATTAATAAAATGCAATAATACAGTATTGTTGCAGATTACTTCAATATAAAATAAACAGTCAATATCGATTTTTTTACATTTTCTTATTGTGATGCGTCTATAAAATGTTTAACTGACTGCCACCCATTTAGCACCTGTCTCTAAATGTAGCTTTAAGAAATATTTAAAAAAATTGCTGCTTAGATTTTTATTGGTTCCTACTTTTTGCTCCTAAAATGAATTTTCCTGTAAAATTCAAGGGGGTTGCACAGTAAATAACCCTGTCTATATTGTACTGGCAGATCTCATTATCAGTCATAAACTGTTGGATTGATTTACTAAAGGCAGGGCTTTCTTTCACTAGGAACGTGGGGGAACGCTGTTCCGGCACCTCCAGAACTGAATTAATTTTACAGCAAGGTGCACTGGGGGTTTATTGATGCTGGCTGCTAGGGGGATCTATTGTCGCTGGTGGGAATCTATTTTTGGATGGGGGGACTTATGTTGCTGGGGGGGTCAATTGTTGCTGGGAAGGATCTACTGTTAAGGAAGATGTCTATTGTTGCTGGCTCCTGGGAGATCTGTTGTTGCTGCTGGGGGTCTACTGTTTGTAGGGTGGTATTTTGTTGCAAGAGGTCCATTGTTGCTGGGGGGGGGGTCTGTTGTTGTGTAGGGGATCTATTATTTTTGCGGTGGGGTCTGTTGTTGCTGTGGAAGGATATACTGTTGCTGGGGAAGGGTATACTGTTGCTGGGGAAGGGGTCTATCAAATTCTATAGAAATTAATTAGTAGCACAAAATGATAGTTGGTTCTGTATTTTCTAAAAGGGGAAGTATTGGGAGGTGGGTAGGGGGTGGGGCCAGGAGACAATGCTCAAAGGTGAATAGGGGGCGGAGGCAAGGGGGGAGTTAATGCATCTATCCTCTGACAAAAAAAGCCCTGATTAAAGGCAAATAGCCTGTTCATTTTGCAAGAAAAGTTGCACTTGGCAAGGGGATTTCACCCAGAGCTTAGTAAATGTTGTGAAGTTTCAGTTTGCAAAGAATGAGAAGAAACATGCAAACAGCATTTTTGCTTGCACCAGTGGATTATGGATGTCAGCAGAGTTTCACTGTATTCACCAAGCTCTGGGGAAAATTCCAAAACAAAGTAAACAGCCTATTTGCCTTTAGTAAATCCACTCCTGTATGTCCTAACAAAAGAAGCTGATCTTCTACTCAGAAACATCTAACATGTAGGGATGAGCCGAACACCCCCCGGTTCGGTTTGCACCAGAACTTTCGAACGGACCCCAAATTCGAACGAACTTTAGAACCCCATTGAAGTCTATGGGACTCGAACGTTCAAAATTAAAAGTGCTAATTTTAACGGCTAATATGCAAGATACTGTCCTAAAAAGGGTTTGGGGACCTGTCTCCTGCCCCAGGGGACATGGGTCAATGCATAAAATGTTTTTAAAAATGGCCGTTTTGGCGGGAACACTGATTTTAATGACGATTAAAGTGAGAAAAAAAAAGTGAAATATTCCTTTAAATATGGTGCCTGGGGGGTGTCTGTAGTATGCCTGTGAAGTTCCACGTGTTTCCCGTGTTTAGAACAGTCCCTGCACAAAATGACATTAAACGGAAATAACACCATTTAAAACTGCTTGCGGTTTTAATGTTATATCTGGTTCCTGCAATATGGTTGAAAATCATTGAGAAAAATGGCATGGGTAGCCCTCCCTGCTCATTACCAGCCTATTTGGGTCTTGTACGCATATTAAGGGGAACCCTGTACCCATATTAAAAAAGGGAAATGCGTGTGGCCCCCAGGCCCTATATACTCAGAACAGCAGTATACAGGCGGTGCAAACAAGACAGGGACTGTGTAGGTTTGTTGTGTTAAGTTGAATCTGTTTGTAATTTTCAACTGGTACATTTTTAAAGTGTAGCTCCAGTCAAAAAAACTATTTTTAAGCTTTTTGGAAAACATAGGGAAGGGTTATCACCCCTGTATAATTTGTTTTGTCGTCCATCTTTTTTCATCTCACTTGCTGTTGTCTCCTTCCGTTTGCAAGTAGGAGATGTTTGTAAATTGGATGTTTGAAAGTAGGGGCCTGCCCTATATGCTCTGCAGAAATGGTGGAACAAGGTGTTGGTTTTGCCACAACATTGTAAGCCCTGAAAGTGACTCTTGGTGGGCGCTGGAGCGCCCTGCTGTGAACGATTATATCAAGAATTGTAATTACATGCCATTGTTGAACAGTGGTAGAAAAATTGACCTTTGGTGGTTGTGGTGCTGGTGCCACAACACTATAAGTCCTCACCGTTATTCTGGGTGGGCACAGGAAGGGGCCCTCCTGTGAAATATTATATCAAGAATTGTAATTACATGTCCCTGTTAAACAGGGGCAGAAAAATTTGGCCTTAGGCACTGCTGCTGGTGCCACCACACTGCAACCTCTCCCATATACTCTAGTTTTATTGCAGGAATTAGCCCTGCTGCAAAGCATTGCATCAAAAAATTGTAATTAAACGCCCCTGTTAAACAGGGGCAGAAAAATCGGGCCTTAGGGACTGGTGCTGGTGCCACCACACTGCAACCTCTCCCATATACTCCTGTTTGATTGCAGGAATTAGCCCTGCTGCAAAGAATTGCATCAAAAATTGTACTTAAACGCCCCTGTTAAACAGGGGCAGAAAAATTGGGCCTTAGGCATCACCCAGAACCAGAAATGTTCTTCCAACATATCAGCGGAGGAGGAAGAGGATAGACAATCAACATAACAGGACAGTCACTCAGCATCAGCATAGGCAGTCTTGAAGGGATGTGATATTTAAAAAAAAATTATTCTGTTACATCAGCTTCAGGTGCTTGGTAGCTGTGGGTGATCCAAGACTGATTCATCTTGATGAAGGTCAGTCGATCAACTGATTCGGTGGACAGGCGCACCCTGTGATCGGTAACAGCAGCACTGAAGGTGCGTTCCGAAAGAACGCTGGATGCAGGACAGGCCAGTAGCTCAATTGCATACTGTGCAAGCTCTGGCCAGTGATCCATCCTCAAGACCCAGTAAGCCAGAGGATTTTCGGTGGGAAAGGTGTCCAAGTCTGACCTTGCCCCTAGGTATTCCTGCACCATGTAAATCAGACGCTGGCGATGGGTGCTGGAACCAATCATAACTTGGGGCTGCGGACTAAAAAATTGTCTGAAATCATCAGTCAGACGGCCACCTTCTCCACCGCCTTAGCAACACGTTGTCCAGGACCAGGAGTTTGTAACCTCCCAGTCTCTGGGAACGCGTTGCACAGACCTTTCTGCAAGGCCTCCCGGAGATGTCTCATCCTCTGCTCCCTCTGCGATGGCAAGATAAGGTCGGCAACCTTACCCTTGTACCGTGGATCAAGGAGAGTGGCCAGCCAGTAATGGTCCCTCTCCTTGATCCGAAGAATACAAGGATCCTTCCGCAGGCTTTGCAGGATCAGGGAGGCCATGCAGCGTAGGTTAGCTGAGGCATTCGGTCCGGAGTCCTCTGGGTCACTAAGGACAACATGATCCGCAGCTACCTCCTCCCAGCCACGTACAAGTCCACGTGTTTCTTGGGACTGTAAATCATCCCTACAAGACTGCTGCTGCTGATGCTGAGTGCCAGCCTCCACCTCCATGCTGACACAATCATCCTCCTCTTCATCCTGTGTGATGGGTGGCACAGCAGGAACACTGTCTGGATAAAGGGGGCCTTGAGAGGCAAGTACTCCTCTTCCTGCCTCTGTTCTGCCTCAAGTGCCCTGTCCATTATTCCACGCAGCGTATGCTCCAAGAGGTGGACAAGAGGTACAGTGCATGCATGCTCACCATCCTTGTGGCCTCCTCAAACGGTGACAGGACAGTGCATGCATCCCTGATCATGCCCCACTGGCGTGGTGAGAAAAAACCGAGCTCCCCTGACCCTGTCCTGGTGCTGTAGTCGCACAGGTACTCATTGATGGCCCTCTGCTGCGTGTGCAGCCGCTGCAGCATGGCCAACGTTGAGTTCCACCTGGTGGGCATGTCACATATAAGGCGGTTCTTGGGCAGGTTCAACTCCTTTTGGAGCTCAGCCAGCCGAGCACAGGCATTAAATGATCGGGGGAAATGCACACAGACTTTCCTGGCCTGCTTCAGGACATCCTGTAAGCCGGGGTACCTGCCCAAGCACCGCTGCACCACCAGGTTAAGGACGTGAGCTACACAGGGCACATGGGTCAGTTGTCCCTGTCGGAGGGCGGAGAGGAGGTTGGTGCCATTGCCGCAAACCACCATTCCTGGCTTAAGCTGGCGTGGCATCAACCACCTCTCGGCCTGCCCCTGCAGAGCTGACAATACATCCGCCCCAGTGTGGCTCCTGTCCCCCAAACAAACCAGCGCAAGCACGGCATGGCATCGTTTTGCCTGCGTACTTGCGTAGCCCCTGGAATGCCTACGGAGAACCGCTGGTTCTGAGGACAGAGCACTGGAAGAGGCCATGGAGGAAGAAGAAGAGGAGAGGGTGGAGGAGAGAGGTGTGTCACAACCAATAGTAGCATTTTGGAGGCGTGGTGGCGGAACAACCTCCAACACTACTACACCTTGTCCTGCATCCTTCCCAGTTGCCAGAAGAGTGACTCAATGGGCCGTGAAAGACAGGTAACGTCCCTGTCCATGCCTGCTGGACCATGAGTCAGCGGTAATATGCACCTTACCGCTGACCGCCCTGTCCAGCGAGGCAAGGACATTGCCTTCCACATGCCGGTAGAGAGCCGGAATTGCCTTCCGTGAGAAAAAGTGGCGTTTGGGGACCTGCCACTGAGGAACCGCACATTGTACAAACTCACGGAAGGGGGCCGAGTCTACCAACTGAAAAGGCAGCAGTTGAAGTGCTAGCAATTTAGATAAGCTAGCATTCAACCGCTGGGCATGTGGATGGCTGGGAGTGAACTTCTTTCGCCGGTCCAGCAGCTGGGGCAGGGACATTTGCCTGCTATAATCGGACGTGGATGTACTGCTAGCAGAGTGCCCGGAAGCACTTGGCTGTGACACACCTAATTCTACACCTTCATTCCTCTCAGAGCAGGTTTCAGAAAGGACTGAAGGTCTAGTGGGGTTGGAGATGCCAGCTGATGAGGAGCAAGGAGAGGTCCGCTTTGTTCTTTGGTGTGGGTCTTTGAGGTACGCTTGCCAACGAGCTGCATGGCAGGTCAACATATGTCTGGTCAAGCATGTGGTGCCCAAGCGGCTGATGTTTTGGCCACGTGAGATACTCTTGAGACATATGTTGCAAATAGCAGTGGTGCGATCTGATGCACTCGTCTCAAAAAAGGCCCACACAAAAGAACTTTTAGCATAACGTGCAGAGGCAGCGCCCTGCACAGGCGGAGCTCTGCGGTATGATTCAGTCAGTGTGCTGCCCCTAAGCTGGCCCCCGGAGGGCATCCTGCCTCGTTGGACATGTGCCTCCTCCTCTCTCCTACCAGGCACCCACGTGGAGTCAGTGCCCTCATCATCCCCTCCCTCTTCATCGCTGTAGCAAACCTGGCAGTATGCTGCAGCTTGTGAAACATGACTGCCAGATTGCTGTCCTTCTTGAGCATCCCGTCTCTCTGCATTCACGCTACTGCCTTCCTCTAGCTGAGTGTCATCATCAGAGGCTACAAAACACTGGGCATCCTCCTGGAGCATGTACCCAACACTGAGCTCAAAGAGTTCAGGAGACTCCTCAGGAGGACGTGGTGGGTCTAGGGAAGGAGTCACTGATGATGACATTGAGAGGAGGGAAGTACCCTGAGACTGGGTGAGAGAGGATGAGGAGGATGAAGAGGGCTTGGTCATCCACTCTACCAAGTCGTTGGCATGTTGTGGCTCAACATGTCCAGCATGCCGAAAAGAAGGACAAGCGTGTCCCATGGCCACGTGCTGATGACACAGAGCCTGCTTGCCCTCTTTTATCGGCTCGCGCCTGTCTGCCTCTCCTTGCTGGCCTTCCAGACATGGTAATGGCCTGAAGGGAGTTGGGTAAAAAAGCAGTTGGGTAGTGTATATTGTGCTAGAGGCACACAACAACCACTAACTCCTGCAGATGCCTTTATTATAGAACACCAGAGATAAAGGGGTATATACAGATGTATACTGTGCTGTGCTGGAGGCACACACAACTTCCAATAACTCCTGCAGATGGCAAGTGGGCTCAAATAGAGAACAGCTATGTAGGTGGATATAGCGGTATGTACTGGGTACAGAGCACACAGACAGCACGCACAAGCTCCTAACACTACTGACTGCAAGCTCTATTATAAAAGATAGATCACTAGCTATATAGGTGAGGTGAATATAGCGGTGTATACTGCAGTCAGGGTACGCAGACAACAACCACTACACAACAGCAAGATCGAAAATCGGCCGAAAACGATCGGTGTGTACTGTGTTGAAGGTACACAGAACACCCACTAACTCCTGCAGATGCCTTTATTATAGAACACCAGAGATAAAGGTGTATATACAGATGTATACTGTGCTGTGCTGGAGGCACACACAACTTCCAATAACTCCTGCAGATGGCAAGTGGGCTCAAATAGAGAACAGCTATGTAGGTGGATATAGCGGTATGTACTGGGTACAGAGCACGCAGACAGCACGCACAAGCTCCTAACACTACTGACTGCAAGCTCTATTATAAAAGATAGATCACTAGCTATATAGGTGAGGTGAATATAGCGGTGTATACTGCGGTCAGGGTACGCAGACAACAACCACTACACAACAGCAAGATCGAAAATCGGCCGAAAGCGATCGGTGTGTACTGTGTTGAAGGTAACACAGAACACCCACTGCTTCAGACGCCAACACACTACACAAGGCCGCCGCGCTGGCGGCCTTATATAGTGTGGGGCGTGCACAACACAGCCTGAGCTATGATTGGCCACAGGCATCCTGCCTGTGGCCAATCATGGCTCTCCTCGATGCTGGCGCTGCGATTGGCCAAGCATGCGGGGTCACAGTGCATGCTTGGCCAATCAGGAGCCAGCAATGCACTGCGCCATCGCAGTGCATTGTGGGCCGTGAGCGCCACACGAATTTGGCGCGAACGAACCAAAATGTTCGGACTTCACCGAACGGACGAACAGCCGATGTTCGAGTCGAACGTATGTTCGAGACTCGAGACTTTTGGTCTAGAATGTGATAAAAAGGTTAGTTAAAGAAAAAACCCCTAAAGTTTAGAATGAATTGAAATTTCCAGGCGTAGGTGTCCCCAACTTGTGTGTGGGGGGGGGATAAAAATTTGGGTTAAATGTTTGGTTATAACTTTATTTTTAAGCTCCAAGGGGCAGAGAAAAAAATGTTGGAGGCGTGGCCTGGCTGGAGTCCAGGCTGAGGCTGACATTCATCTCACTTCATGCACATGGGTCTGCTTCATGATGTGCAGCTTATGGATGTTTTCATTTGACATTTACTTTTTTTTAAATGTTTGAACTACACTTTTTATCACAAAGGGGACCAAAAGTCCCCTTTGTGACCGGTTCTCTTTAATAAGACATCAGGGGTCTTTCAGACCCCTGATGTCTTATGCCGTGTATGACCAGACTTTCCGTCAGAAAAGATCCGATGGTCTTCCCGACTCACTTTCGACGGAGTTACGATGGAATTCCGAACGAAGGGACTTGCCCACACACAAACGGACTAAGTCCATTCAAAAGTCTGTTCGTTTTGAAAGTGATGACATACAATAAGTTCAATAACCAGTAGCCAATATCTTCCCTTGCATCGTATTTGGTCCGTCGGGCCAGCATACAGACGAATGGTTTTCCCAATAGGAATTGAGTCTGTCGGAAAGATCTGAAACATGTTATATTACGTCCGTCTGATTTTTTTAAAAGAAAAACGGACTATCCCACACAAGATCGGACTATCCCACACACGATCGGACTATCCGACGGAATGATTCAGTCAGACCTAATCTGCCGGAATGTTCGGTCGTGTGTACGCGGCCTTCATTGAGGCTAATGGAACACAGATTGTGCTCCAATAGCTTCTTCCCTGGCCACAGCAGCCCAAAAAGTGAAGTTTTACACTTTACATCAGCGTTCTTAAAGTAGAGTTCCACCCAAAAGTGGAACTTCAGCTTTAAGGTATTCTGACCCCCTGACATGCCACATTTGGTCAGCGTGTACCTAGTTTTGATAGGTACTCAGCTCTCAACTCCGCCCATGCCGCCTAGCCGACTCTTCCTCTCACCCTCCCTCCCTGCATCTTATGGTCCCAGAAGATTGCACAGCCATTCAGGAAGCGCAGTGTGACTCACGCATGCGCAATGCGCAACCAGCAGTGAATCCGCAAGCTGTCCCCACACTTGTAATGTCGGCACCGAGAACAGGCGGGGGAGTCAGCAGATAAACTTTTTGTAGCTGCTGACTTTTAATAAACATGGGTCCAGCTGGAACTCCGCTTTAATAAGTAGGGGAGATCAGAGAACAGACATTCACTGGTCTCCCTTCCTCTACCCAAAGACATCCAAATGTCAAAGGAAAAGATCCATAAGCTGCACATCATGAAGCAGACATGTCCATGAAGTGAGATGAATGGCAGCCTCAGCCTGGACTCCAGCTATGCCACGCCCCCAATGTGTTTAACTCCGCCCCTTGGAGCTTAATAAAGTAATAACCAAACATTTAAAAACCCACCAACCAAAATTTTGAGTCCCCCCCCCCCATACATACGAGTTGGGGGAACCTAGGCATGTTGTATATCGCTGTGCATGTTGGAGTGAGAGCAGTAATTCTAGACTCATTATTTACCATTAATTCTAAACTGTAGGGACTTCTAAAGTATCACCCGTGGAAAATTTAGAGTACAAAAGTTGCCTTTTCACAGACACATGCAATTTCAAGGCTTGACATGTTGGATATCTATTTACTCAGCACAACCCCATCTTTTATATAGAACCAACAATTGGGTACTATATTGTGTTTGTGTATCCTACAATTTTAGTGTGTATTTTACTGAAATTTTGCACCTACATTGTTGTGCTAATATCATGTGACATAAAAAATTGCAACTAGCACCATTTTATTTTCCTGTATATTATATGATTTTATTTTTTTGATTACTATATGTATATTCTCTTTCAATAGAAAGTGTGTACCTGAAATGGACAGCATCCCCTGAAGAAGCCCGGAATATGGGCAAAACATGTTGGGAATTCCATTTAAAGTGCCGTATCCATAAAATTGTGTTGAAATGTACTTGCCATAATTGTTTTTTAAAAAAAATTTTAGTCTGTCTTTAAATAAAACTTTTTATACTATTCTTTGAGATCACTGTACCTTATTTTGCACCTTAAAAATCCCATAAAACTCCCCTATACCTATTCAACTAAGGAATGTGGTGCTAATAATAAGTGGTTTGCCCATGGTTATAAAGTAAATTTTCTGGGTTTTGGTTGTTTTTAACTAATCTTCAGACCTTAAACACAAAACACAAAAATGGCTCTGGAAGGGAAAGGGTTAAGTGTAAATCTTCCAGGTAGTTATCTCCTTAGTACCCCTGACAATGGCTTCATGTTTTTTTCTCTCCAGAAGGGGGCACCATGATGGGGATGAAGAGATTAGTCTACAGAAGAAAGATAACATTTGTTTATTGTTCCACTTCCAATGCAAGAACTTTGGGTCCCAAGGTTGAATAGTACACTGGCCCACTGGCCAGTGGGAGGGGATTTGAGATACTGGAGGACCTTTTACTGTCTAGTATTGCCCTTTAGGGTATGTCCTACCTTGATTCAGGGTTAGGGTGCATTCACACCTGAAAATGTACCCTGCCTGCGATTAGATGTGAGAACCCCAGGGGGGCGTTCCCACGATTATCTGCTAGTAGACAACCCCATTGAAAGCAATGGAAGGCTGCTTGCTCTTGCAGCTAATTGCACCCACTGGGAAAAACGGAGAGCGCTGTTCAAAGGACCAATTTACAACAACCCGGTGATTCCAATGCTGTTGGATGGCCCAGACACCATGTATAAAGAATTACCTTCAGCGTGTCTTTTCTCAAAGCCATGACCTTAACACATTTCACCCTCCCACGTGCTGATCTCTATGGCTAAGCCAATGGAAGAGTGTAATGCATCAGCCGGGCATGAAACCGATTCTCTATACATGGGGACTGGGTTGGGCTCATTGGTTCATGGCTTCCTTACAGCCACTCACATTTAATCTCTCAAGCAGTGAGTGATTGAACCTGGACGGAGGCAGTCTGCATCCAGGGCCAGTCACATGTATGTGTTCACTACATGAGCGATTAAATGTGAGTGGGCATGATTAGCTGCAGGAGCAAGAAGCCTCCTATTGCTTTTATTTCTTTTCAAATTCTTTTTATTGAACATTTGAACAGGGTTATATGTTTCCATATATGTTTCAAACAATATACAAAATTTATTCTTAGGAATAACACAAAAGTAGATCGGTAAAATGCAATCAAATTCATTGAAAACGTCTGGTTGATGACGAAACGCATCTGGAGGAAGGCACATAGTGACGTCAACACGCCATCCAAATAGGAGGACACGCTTCGTGTATATGCCAGCCGGAATTTTTTTGTTTTACTGCATTTTATCAATCTACTTTTGTAAGTGTTATTCCTAAGAATAAATGTATATTGTTTGAACTTATTACGCTATGGTGGTCCCTCTCTCTTTTCGGAGCCATTTTTGACAGCGTACGGACCTTGTTTGGTGGACGCAGCTTTTAACTATATGTGGTCCCTATCCAAGGTGTGGACATCTGCAAGCTTAGAGGCCCTAGGCTGGGTTTAGCCAATTGCTTTTAATGCTTGCTATTTGGTAATCACAATCTACTTCCGGGTGATCGGGCACACTTTTGGAGTTCATGCATGTGCACTGTGGTGTTCATAATTCAGAGACTTTATGATTCTTTATTTATTTGTGATCACGTTATCTGGCCTTAATTGAGATATATACCACCACTCAAAGAAAGGTCCTGGTGCGAGCCACAGCATGCAGATAATGACAGAACTCTGGACGGCCGCACTCCAATGCTAAAACGATACTTTATTCAAAAAATATTTAGGACACAGCAAATGACATCACAGTGAAAGATGCTAACAGCTGACGAGTTTCGCACTAAGGCTAGTGCTTACTTATAGCTGGTTGAGTAAGCACTAGCCTTAGTGTGAAACATGTCAGCTGTTAACATCTTTCGCTGTGATTTCATTTGCTGTGTCCTAAATATTATTTGAATAAAGCATTGTTTTATCATTGGAGTGCGGCCGTCCAGAGTTCTGTCATTATCCACATCATCTGGCCTTAATTGGTTTGACACAATATATGGTCAATTTGTAATTTAATTACATTTTTATATTTTTATTTTGTTAGGCGCAGCATTTTTGATTTTATTAATATTTTTTGTGTTATCGCACTGTATTGCTGCTGCTTTTTTTTTCTTTTTTTTCTTTTCTTCATTTCTACCAGCGCAGTTAAATTTTGCTTAAATATTCAAAAGGGTATAAAGGTAAAGAAGTATTCTTGTGCCTATATTCCTTTTCGCTCCTGTGAATGCAATTTGGAGAGAGAGGAAAAATGGGAGAAGACCAGCAATTCATCACATAGGTCCCTATGAGTACTAAACCCAATGGGGGTGAGAAGGCGCAGCTGAAGACAGCAACGACCGTCGCAACTCGGTCACATTCTTTCCCAAACTACACTTCTAGCATAGGATTTTTTATTGTGTAGCTCACTGGCAGATGAAAAGGAACATATAAAGAGTATGCAGTAAGAAAAAACAAAAAAGAAGGAGAAGAGGAGAAATCCTAAAAGAAGACAGATGAGAAGAGAAAGGAAGAGAGGGGACAATAAAATTAGAGAAAGTGCAAAGCATGGCTAATTGAGAATACTTCATAAAGCATCCGATATACACCAATCAGCCATAACATTCTGATCACTGACAGGTAAAGGGAATATCTCATCACAATGGCATCTGAAAATTGGTGGGATATATTAGGCAGCATGTGAACATGTTGTCCATGAAGTTAATGTGGTGAAAGCAGAATAAAATGGGCTTCGCAGTTTGTTGTGTATGGGGCTGTGAAGCCCATGGTGACCCATGTCCACAACCAAACGTTACTACAATGGTCGCATGAACATCAGAACTGGGCTACGTAGCAATGGAAGAAGGTGGCCTGGTCTGATGAATCACGTTTTCTTTTACATCATGTGGATGGCCGGGTGTGTGTGTGTCACTTACCAGTGAAAGAGGTGGCACCAGGATGCGGTATAAGAAGTCAAGTCGTCAGAGGAAGTGTGATGCTTTGGGCAATGTTCTGCTGGGAAACCATGGGTCCTACCATTCATGTGGATGTTACTTTGGTGTCCATGCCTCAATGGGTCAGGACTGCTTTAGCAAAAGGGGGCCATACTCAATATTAGGTGGGTGGTCATAATGTTATGGCTGATCGATGTATAAACCACCCAGAGCTTCCATACGTTATCAAAATAAGGCTTTTTGTTGAGTAATATGACTGAAGGGCCTTCATTGACCATTATCCAGGATAACTTATTTTTCTCAAATCTAATCACAGGCAGAGATGAATGCACCCTTCAGCTACAAAGGTCCTCTCCAGTGGAGTCACTACGGTAGGATTGGTGTCACCTGGTGCGGTAAAACATGGTGTCACCACCAGCACCACCCACCCCACTCCCCATTGGGCTCTCTCATGTATAGCCTGTCACAGTGCTCTGCAGGGTGCTAAGTAGGCTAATTTCAGCCCGACACTGATAGGGGTGACACCATTGATGGTGTCACCCCTCTGGCAGGTGGCAGTGGCACCTGGGTACACCCCCATAGTATCTGCACTGGTCCTCGTTATTTGTGCCGTTGTTTTTGACATTCCGTATGTTACTATCTCGTTGGGAGTATGTCCTGAAACAAAACAGCTTTCTTTAGCCTTGGTGTGTCAGAGGGTGTGGTATTGCCTGAAGGGTTGCTACATCAGCAATGTATGTATATTTATATATTACTGAATGAATCATTCAGCCTGAAGATGTTTAATTTATTACTTAGGGGTGGACAGATGTCTGGAAGAAAGAGTAAGACAAAACTTTACTTTACACCAGAAACTATTTTTCTGGTTATGGAGAAACTGACAATAAAGTATTTAAAGTGAAGAACTCAGCTAAGGTCAATCAGATACCTTCTAACTTTAGTCAGTTTAAAGTTGAAGTTTTATTTGCTTATATTTTGTTTTTCCTGGTTCCTCGTTTGCCCCTTCATCAATATACTAACAAATATAAATAAAACTTTAGCATTTTTATTACATACCTTATTTTAGAGCCAGTGACATCATCACTGGGTCTCTGTGCTTCTCTAGCCTCCTCGCGCCCGCCCTATGGCCGAATGACGGCCGTAGAGCAGGCGCCTTCGTTCGGGCGGTCGTCCCTGGACGGCCCGATGTTTACTTCCGCAATGCGCGCCCCCGCGGGCGCGCATCGCGGAAGTTCTGTGTTCGCCGTGTCCCCCGGGGACAGGCAAACACAGATCGCTGTAAACGGCCAATCACAGCGGCCGTTTACAGCGTGATCGGCGTGTCCAATGGGAGATGATCTCATATGTAAACATATGAGATCATCTCTCGGCGCCGCTCTCCCTCCTCGCACAGACAGTGCGAGAGGGGAGAGATGAACGGCTGCAGCGGCAGCCGTTCTGCCTGTGGGATAGAAAAAAAAAAAAAAAAGTAAAAAATAAAAAATAAAGTTCCATCCTCCCCCAGCAGTGCCATCTGCCGCAATGCCATCTGCCCCAATGCCATCTGCCCCGGTGCCATCCGCCCCAGTGCCATCCGCCCCAGTGCCACCTGCCCCCAGTGCCATCCACCCCAGTGCCACCTGCCCCCAGTGCCATCCACCCCAGTGCTACCTGCCCCCAGTGCCATCCACCCCAGTGCTACCTGCCCCCAGTGCCATCCACCCCAGTGCTACCTGCCCCCAGTGCCATCCACCCCAGTGCTACCTGCCCCCAGTGCCACCTGCCCCCAGTGCCACCTGCCCCCAGTGCCACGTGTCGTCAGTGCCATCAGTGCCACATAGTGCCATCTGTCATCAGTGCCACGTATCAGTGCCATTTGTCATCAGTGCCACCTGTCAGTGTCACGTGCCATCTGTTGTCAGTGTCACGTGTCATCAATGCCACTTATCAGTGCCATCTGTCATCAGTGTCACGCGTCATCGGTGCCATGTATTAGTGCCATCTGTCATCGGTGCCACGTTTCAGTGCCACGTGTCTTCAGTGCCATGTATTAGTGCCACATGTCATCAGTGCCACGTATAAGTGCCACGCGTCATCAGTGCCACATATTAGTGCCATCTGTCTTCAGTGCCACCTGTCATCAGTGCCACGTATAAGTGTCCTCATTGCCACGTATCAGTGCCATCTGTCATCAGTGTCACGTGTCATTGTCCTGGTGCTTCAAAAGTGTAATAAATAGTCAACAAGTTAGATGTGTAATTTATGTTCCTAGAACACATGATGGCGCTACCTGCATGTTGGGCCTCTCTATGTGGCCAGGCTGTGGAAAAGTCCCACACATGTGGTATTGTAATACTCAGGAGGAGTAGCAGAATTTATTTTGGGGTGTCATTTGTGGTATACACATGCCATGTGAGAGAAATAACCTATTACAATGACAATTTTGTGGAGAAAAATAAAAAAAATGAAAAATCTTAATTTTGCAAAGAATTGTGGGAAAAAAATGACAACATCAAAAAGCTCACCATGCCTCTTACTAAATACCTTGGAATGTCTACTTTCCAAAAAGGGGTCATTTGGGGGGTATTTGTACTTTCCTGACTTGTTCGGGTCACAAGAAGCGAGATCGGCCTCCAGTACATCAGATGTGATCAGTTTTGTGCGATTCGCACCACACCTTGTAGACTCTCTAACTTTCACAAAGACCAAATAATATCCACTAATTTGGGTTATTTTTACCAAAGATATGTAGCAGTATAAATTGTGACCAAAATTTATGAAGAAAAATTAATAATTTGCATAATTCTGTCACAGAAACAAAGAAATATGCGTTTTTTTTAAAAAATTTCGGTCTTTTTTCATTTATAGCGCAAAAAATAAAAACCCCAGAGGTGATCAAATACCACCAAAAGAAAGCTCTATTTGTGGGAAAAAAAGGACAAAAAATTCATTTGGGTACAGTGTTGCATGACTGAGTAATTGTCATTCAAATTGTGAGAGCACCGAAAGCTGAAAATTGGTCTGGGCAGAATGGTGTTTAAGTGCCCAGTAAGTGCCCAGTAAGCAAGTGGCTAGGCAATGCCTGTGTTCCGTCGTTTCGTCGCGGCCATCTTGGTACGCCCGGCACCCAGGCGCAGTAAGGATACAGTGAGAAGGCGGCAAGCGGACATCTTTTTACATCTTTGTAGTTTTGCCTTTCAAATTATTTTTAATAGTAAACTGAGCTTATATAGTGAGATTTAGTATTTCGAAATCCGTCTGTTTTGATGTTGAATTTTAACCACCTTGCGCCCACGCTATATCCGGATGACAGCTACAGCGCAGGCCTTAATTGCCGGGAGGCTGTCATATCTGGGATGTGTGCGGGGCGCTGTGTGATCACTGAGTCTATGAGACTCGGCTGATCATAGATTGGAGTAAGGGGCCAATGACAGCTGATCACGTGATGTAAACAGAAGATCAGTAATAGTTTTCTTTTCCCCTCACGTTTGGCAGCATAAGGGGGAAAAAGTTGGTTACCGGCTCCTGTCAGAGAGACATCGGTCCCTCAAACAGCCGCGGCTGCCTCATCTGTGCCCACCAGTGCCACCTATCAGTGCCCACAGTGCGACCTACCTTTGCCCAGTGCCACCTATCAATGCCCATCAGTGCTGCCTATCAGTGTCACCTACAACTTAGATTATCCTTGGAGGTTTCCACCATCATTTACAATTATTTTTTCACATATGCATTAATAGAATTATAGGGTGAGGTTGTGCTGCACTTTTTCAAACTTTTATTTTTCTGGGTCACTAAGGGGAGCACTGATGTAAGGGGACTCTGATTTAATGGGGGTCCTCTATGGGGGGGAGGCGGCGACACTGACCCCTGTATTACAAAGGAGGGGTGACACTGCCCCCGGTATTATGAAGGGGGGGTGACACTTGTGTGGGATTCACCTGAACAGCCCAGGTTTTGAGTCATGTGTCCGGGTTTCAGTCTGCCTGAAACCTAGACACATTAATCAGAATGAATTGTGGCTCCACAAGTAATCAGGATAGTCACACACCAACTTGTTGCCATGTGTTAATACAGTTTGGCCACACCCACTGTTTGCCACAGCCACTAAGCGCCCCGCATTATTACTCTCCTTAGTGCACCCAAAGGCGTCCTCAGTATTTACAATCATATAGTGTACAATACAAAAAAAAAAAAAAAATTGGCATAAGCCACTAAAGTGTTCGGATTTGGCTTGAAGAAAAGGTGGAAACCCTATTTGACTGATATACAGTAGTAACATTGAAATGTGATGCTATTGGTTACTGCTCCTGAGTGGCTGAAGGTTTTTATCTTCATGCATTCTATGCATGAAGGTAAGAAAACCTTCCACGTGCTGCTACTCCCACCCAATACTTAGCTAGATAGAGAGAGGGCTCAGATATGTGCATAACAGCCTCGGCTGTCCCAGGACCCCCCTCATTGGCTGAGACAGCAGCAGGAGCCATTGGCTCCCACTGCTGTCAATCACAGCCAGTGAAACAATGAAGAGAGAGCAGGGGGCGGGGCCAAGCCACCGCTCTGTCTCATAAAGAGCAGGGCTCGGGAGCGAGTGTGCACCAGTGTCCCCATAGCAAGTGGTATGCCATTGGGGGCACTGCTCAAAGGGGAAGAGCCAGGGTTGCAGGTAGCGAACCCCCGAAGAGGAGGATCAGGGCTGCTCTTTGAAAAACCACTGCACAAAGCAGGTTAAGTATGACACCTTTGTTTTTTTTAAACTGACCCTTTAATATCACTTTAAAACTTCCCTGTTTCTCCAATGTACCTACAAACCATAGCATGTCAAAAAACATGTATTCAAATATGGGCTGGGGAATTACATAAAGGCAATGTCATCACTCCAACCAAACAGCTGTTATAGGGACGTATAATTGTTCCCTATGGCTATACTTTGCACATATTTGCATCAGTCCCAGTGGTAATTCTTACTTACAGTGAATGCATTGTACATCTATATCCTACCCAGCAACACACATATATATTATCTTAATTAGCAAGGGAGTATAAAGGCAAATGACCTTCAGCCAGATGTTACCTGTTGTTGGTCAGGCCGACTTCTAGCCGCCACACACCCACTGAGAAACAACTCAGCCCAACAATGGCTCCCTGCCATCGTCCAGCATGTTGCTCATGTCAGATGTCTTAGGAACTGATGTAAAAGGGAATGTTTTTATTTTTTATTTCAGTATGCAGATTTGTGGATGTGAGCGGGGGGTCAGTTAAAGTCAATTAACATTTTCTACTGCAATATACGGACACATATATAGTTGTGCTCATAAGTTTACATACCTTGGCAGAATTTGTGATTTCTTGGCCATTTTTCAGAGAAGAATAACACAAAAAGTTTCAAAAGTATCAATTAACTGTGTTTACTCTTTAAATCATAATGACAACAGAAACTACCGAAATAACCCTGATCAAAAGTTTACAGACCCTGGTGATTTTGGCCTGGTAACATGCACACAAGTTGACAAAGGGGTTTGAATGGCTATTAAAAGGTAACCATCCTCACCTGTGATCTGTTTGCTTGTAATTAGTGTGTGTGTGTGTGTGTACAAAAAGTAGTTAAACGGTATAAAACAGGAAAGGGATATTTAAAAAAAAAAAAAAAATAAAAAAAAAAAAGATATCCAAGGAATTGAGAATGCCAATCAGCAGTATTCAAACTCTAATCAAGAAGTGGAAAAATAAGAATTTTAAAACAGCTTACCTGTAAAAATCATTTTCTTTGATGTACATCTGGGGACACAGAGCCATAGTATTTACTATGTGGGCTATATCGGCGTATCAGGTGCTGGACACTGGCGCACCCCTTAAGGCATGAACTTCCCCCATATAACACCTCCCATTACTGGGAGCCCTCAGTTTTGTAGCCAAGCAATCAAAGTGTATAAGAAGAAGGGAGGGACCTCTGTGTCCCCTGATGTACATCAAAGAAAAGGATTTTACAGGTAAGCTGTTTTAAAAATCCTATTTTCTTTTCTTACATCAGGGGACACAGAGCCACAGTACTTAATATGTGGGAGGTCCCATAGCAATGGCAATGGGGGGGTAGACAGACCAAAAAAAAAAAACAGGAGGGCAGAGGACTCATACTGCAGCCTGCAGTGGATGCTGTGCCCAAGGTCAATATCCTCATGAAACTTAATATCGATTTGAAAAAGATTGGATAAACGTCTGAACCAAAGACCAAGTTGCAGTCTTACAGATCTGAGCCATAGAGGCCTGATTATGCATCACCCAAGAGGCACTAATCACCCTGGATGAATGTGCTCTTAATATGAGAAGGAAGAATTTTCTTCTTTAAGCTGAAGCTTGATCAATCACTTGACAAATCCATCTGGAAAATAGTGGATCTTGACGCTGCCTGTCCATATCTTGGACCTTCTGGAAATACAAACAGAACCTGTGTTTTGCGAACCTGAGCGGTCGCCTCTAAATAGATTCTGATCGCTCTTACTACATCAAGAGACTGTAGTGCTTTCTCTTCCCCAGATTAAGGCTTCTGGGGAGAAAGGAGGAAGAATAATATCTTGGTTTAAATGAAAACCTGTTACCACTTTTGGTAAGAATTCAGGATGAGGACATCAAACCACCTCATCCTTATGCATGATGAAATATGGCTTTTACAAGACAGCCGTTAGTTCCAATACTCTTCTAGCAGAAGAAATGGCAAGCAAAAGAGATTGTCTTTCTTGTCAAAGAACCAAGAGAATTTCTCGTAAGGTTCAAACGGCTGATTCAGCAACGCCGAAATTACCAATTTTAAATCCAATTTTAAAAGGGTTTAGAGCTGCTTTGATAGGTGGATAAACCGTGTTACCCCCTGAATACACTACGCACCAAGAGTGGGAAGCAAGAGGCCAAAGGAAAAACATTGACACGGCCTGGATCTGGCTCTTGATAAAAGTCAATACCAGCTTCATTTCCGATCCCATATGCAGGAATCCTGCCTATTGACACACTTCCTGGGATGCCAAACCCTGGATCCATACCAAGAAACCTATGCCTTCCAGACTCTAAAGTAAGTGATTCTGGAAGCCAGCTTCCTGGGTTTAGTCAAAGTAGACACTACTGAAGGAGATCACCCACGATCTTTTATAGAGTGGATTCAACAGTCAAACCTGTTAAACTCCTTGTCCGTAAAGCAGGATGAAATAACGGACCTTGTGCAAGAAGGTCTGGCTATAATGGCAGAGTCCAAAAGGACTTCTACTGCCCTCTTTATGATTTCGATAAATTAAGATCTTCTGGGACCCAGCTGGGGCCACCAGAATCACCTCCTTTTGTGCCTGCTTAATCCTGCGGAGAAGGCGTGGAAGTAGCAGAACTGGAGGAAACGCATAGATCAGTGAAATACTGATCCCCTGGGAAGACTAATGCGCCTGTTCCGCCTGCTAGCGGACCCCTTGTTCGACAAAGTTGTCAACCCTCGTAATGAATGTGGACACGAATAGGTCCCTGTGCGGAGTACCCCATCTGACATACTGCTAGGAAGACGTCAGGGTGAAGAGATTCTCCCAGAAATAATTGTTGGCGTCTCAAGTAGTACGCCTGAAATATTAAAATTGGTGATAGGCAAAGAGTGTTGTGTTCTGCCAAAGCTAGAACATTATTCACCTCTTTATTTATTTATTTATTTTTGATGTAAGCCACTGCCGTGGCTCTGTCAGACTGAATCCTATCAGGACAGTCCCGTGATCTGACCGCCAAGATTCTATGGCCAGATGTACTGCTTGAAACTTCCAAAAAAGTTGATAGGCAAGGTCCTCTAACCTGGACCATCTCCCCTGGACAGAATCTTCTTCCAGGGTTGCTCCCCAGCCTAGAAGGCTGGTATCTGTTAACACCTTGCAGGATAAAGATTTTCCCTCCTGCTGGATAACAACCCCCCATTTAGGCTCTGACCTATGTCCGCAGCCAAGCATATTGGAAACAAACAAGGCCTGAATCCTCTTTATTCCAGGCCGACAGGATGGTGTCTTTGAATAAAACTGCGCTTAAGGGACGGCCCTGAAGGGGGCCACCCCTAAAAATCTCCTGCAGCCGAATGAAGGAATTTTCCTTTATCCTGATAAGTTGAATTAGTCCTACAATGGAACGGATTCACGTCTGGGTTAAGAATACCTTCTTCTGTATGGTATCTATAACCAGCCCCCAAGTAACCTCCTTGATGATTTTAAGGACAAATTTTCCTAGGCTGAGAATCCAACCTAGAGATTTCAGATATCTACAGCTGAGATCAGACTCTGGTTTTAGACCTGAGACTGAATGATCTATTAAAAAGTAGATCTTCTAATAGGCTAGGACCGTTATGCCTTGAGCCCTTAACTTGGCTAAAGGAGGTGGCAGAATTCTTCAGAACACTTGTGGTGCTGTGGCTAAGCTGAACCGTAGTGCCACAATTGAAAAAAATTATTTTATATTTCAAACCGCATAAATTTCTGGTAAGCAGGAAACTTTGGCACATGGAGATATGAAACTCCCCTCCTTGCAGGATAGACACAGGCGATCGAATTATGAAAGGATTGCATGTTCAAGTGCCGATTTAGGTCTTCGAGATCTAGAATGGGTCTTACCTCTGTTTGGCTCTGGGACCTTTAAAGGTTTGAGCCAAAAAAAAACCTGTTCCACTAAGGGAATCTCTGATATCACTGACTGGGATAACAGCTGATCCAGAGGCCAGCAAGAGAGACTTCTCTTTTTTTTTTTCTCTGGAACCTTAGGAGCATTCTTTAAGGAGACGGACACTTGCATAAAGACTGCCGCATCAGCAGCCCCAAGGACCCCACAGACAGCACCTAAACAGACCCTCGGATCGAAAGCCGACTGGGCCATCCTGGCTCTTGAAACTCTAGATGTAACCTAGAGAAGAAAATCACAGAAATCCCTCTGCTCTTAACATTGTTCCTGCCAGGCTTTGAGAATCGCAGGACCTTTCCCCTCACTCAAACGAGTGGGGGTGCTCCTTCATGAGAAGGCCTTAGCATTCTGCTTCATGGGCTTTCTGCCCCCAAGATCCTGGTGCTGCCCCTGGGAACTTTCTCCTGAACCTGATGATCGAGACTGCCTAAAGGCATATACCCCAGGCATAGGAGAGGCTGCATGATGAAAGGAGAACTGTTTGAACCTCCTTTTACTGGTAGAGAGAGCTTTACCCCTTTTGGAAGTATTTATCCACTCTGAATAGCCGTACCCCAGGAAGGGACACAGACTGGCTAAGGATTTTCAGCTGGTGCTTCGGCTGATCAATATCTCAGCCACGGACCTCTGCAAAAATGCAATAGTCCAAGTATAAGCCATAGGGCAGTGATGGTGAGCCTTGGCACCCCAGATGTTTTGGAACTACATTTCCCATGATGCTCAACTACACTGCAGAGTGAATGAGCATCATGGGAAATGTAGTTTCAAAACACCTGGGGGTGCCGAGGTTTGCTATCACTTTCCATAGGGCTTAAACCATCGAGTCCTTCATAGCATCTGTGAGTGTGTCAAATACACCAGCCCCTTGCCGGACCTCCTGATCAGGCAGAACTTTCAGGTATCTCACACCTGTTCCTTAGCCCCTTGGAGTCCACATTCCAATGCAAAGACATCTCGTCTTTAAAAGGAAAATCCAACCTTAACTTGCTGGATCCTTTAACATCAGTGCATTATCCACTGGACATGTAAGACTCTGCTCACTGAGGCGATTGCAGCATTAATAGCTGGAACACCCATTTCTTTCATGGAAATGTTCCTATTCATAATACACAGCTATGCATGAATAGGAAAAAACATCCCCAGGTGGGGGAGGTTCAAATGAACCCTATTATAGGTATATACCTCAAGAGCCTATGCTGCATAAAATAAGGGAGTAGACAGACACCTGACTTGTGCGGCTATTCCCTCCCTGTTCCTCCGAAAAGGAAAGATAAGTATCTTCCAATATTTGGGAAGATCTACCTGATCCCCAGCCTCTTGCAGCTCAACAAAAGGGCCCAGAGGACTAGATGGGAATCTGCTATGTTTAGTCCTACTATAGAGAGACATCATAGCAATAATCTTTTAAATGGTAGAAGAAAAATCCTGTTTGTATGAAATACACAGGAACAGAAGTGTTCTACCCTTGATGGCTCATCTGACTGGCCGTATTTTACCTCTCAGGGAAGGATGACATTCTTTTGGAAGGGTTTTTAGTTTGTTAGATACCATTTACCCCTTAGAGGGGTTCCTGGTCCCTTTGTCACTCATAGCTTACAGTACAAAGCAGAGGCAGTACCAGAAAACAAGAGTTAGACATACCGGTAACTCTGTTTCTAGGAGTCGTCCAGGACAGCACTAGAGAGATAGGCTCCACCTCCAGAGGCAGGGAACACAAACCAGATCTTTAAAGGGCGGTCTCCGTCCCTTCCCCTTCAGTCTTGTAACCGAGAACTTCCCCGGAAACGGCTTCTGTAACGACAAAAACACTTGTCCAGCATTATAACAGCATATAGGGAGGGAATCCATGCTGTCCTGGACGACTCCTAGAAACAGAGTTACCGGTAAGTCTAACTCTCGTTTTCTCTAGTCGTCTGTCCAGGACAGCACTAGAGAGGATCAACGAGAACTTACCAGATTAGGGGGGACTACCGCTTTTCTCCCAAACGCCTGGTCTTGCGCTGAGATAAGGTCCAATCTGTAATGCTTCATAAACGTCGAGTATCTTGACCAAGTTGCTGCTCGACAAATTTGCTCTGGTGTTGCTCCAGCTCGCTCTGCCCATGAGGTCGATAATGCCCGTGTGGAGTGAGCCATGGGGGAAAAAGGACATTCCATTTTCATTCCTTTGTAGGCTTCTACAATAGCTTGTTTGATCCACCTTGCAATTGTATTTTTTGAAGCTTGTGACCCCAATTTTTTACCCGCATGTAAAACAAATAATGCATCTGATTTTCTGATGCTTTTCGACATCTCCAGATACTGTAAGACACAGGCTCTCACGTCCAGTTGGCTAAACTCTACCTCCTTAGGATTAGTGGGGGACCCACAGAACGAAGGTAAAACAATTTCCTGTGTTCTATGGAACTTTGTCACTACCTTGGGCAAAAACCCAGGGTCCGTGCGCAACACCAGCCTATCTTCAAAAATTTGTAAAAACGGCTCTTTCACCAAAAGTGCCTGAAGCTTTCTAATGCGTCTGGCTGTGGAAATAGCCACTAGGAACACTGTTTTAAGCGTGATCCATTTCAAGGAAGGTTCTTCTTCCTGAGACTTTTTCACCCATCCCTGTAACACAATTGACAGGTCCCATTTGGGTAAAATTTTGAAAGGAACAGGTTTAATCCTGGTCAACCCCTTAAAAAACCTGCTGACTAGCGGGTCTACCGCCAGGGGTTGATCTAAAAAAACAGACAGGGCCGCAATTTGTACCTTTAAGGTACTGATAGCCAGTCCCTTATCTACCCCGTCTTGTAAAAACTCCAAGACCGTCGGGATACTTATAGACACCTTTTTTGTGTCCAACCATAGACAAAAAACCTTCCAATACTTAACATAAATTGCTTGGGTTACTTTCTTTCTACTAGAAAGGAGTGTTTTAATTACCCTATCCGAGAGCCCCTAAAGCCGCGTACACACGGGCGGACTGTATGGCCAACTTAGTCCGTCAGACAATCCGACAGACAGTCCGTCCTACTTTCGAATGAACGGACTTGACCACACACGGATGAACAGACAGTCTGTCGAAAGCTTGCGCGATGACGTGTACAGCACGTACGACGGGACTAGAAATCGGAAGTCCAATACACAGCAATGCAACCTTTCGCCGTGTAAATCCTTTCTGAGCATGCGCCATACTTAGTCCGTCGAACTAGCCTACTCACGAGCCGACTGTCCGCTGAAACCAAAGTTGGACGGACAATATTACGGAAATTCCGAAAGACTTAGTCCGCCAGACTGCACGCTGAAAAAGTCCGCTGAAGCCCACACACGGGCGGACTGTCCGCTGAAATGTGTTTCGACGGACTAAGTTGGCCAGACAGTCCGCCCGTGTGTACGCGGCTTTAGACTTCAAGAGACTCTCTTCAGACGCCAGGCCGATAACTTTAGGGTCTGAAGTTCTGGCAACAGAACTGGACCCTGGGACAGCAGATCCTCTCTCTCGGCAGTATGAGGGGAGGCTCGTCTGTCAGGCCCAGCAGCATTGAGAACCATGGTCTCTTCGGCCAATACGGGACCACCAGTATCAATGTGGTCCGTTCCTGCAAAAACTTCCTCAGGACTAGAGGAATTAGTTTGAATGGAGGGAAGGCGTTGCAAGTGCGAAACGCCCAGTTTTGTGCCAAGGCGTCTATCCCTTTTGCCCCTGCCTCCCACTCTAGGGAGAAGTATACTGGGACCTGGGTGTTCGCTTTCCTGGCGAACAAGTCCACCTCCGGAAGACCCCATTTGCGCACTATCAGCTGGAAACTCTCCCTGTTCAGTGACCATTCTGATTCGTACACCCGGTGTCGACTCAGAAAGTCTGCCAGGTGGTTGTCCACCCCCTTTAGATGGACCGCTGAAACCGATTTTAGGTTTTCTTCTGCCCAATGCATGATCGTACTTGTTAGCTTGATCAAGGACAGGCATTGTTTAGGTAGAAAACCGCCACTATACTGTCCGAGAGGACCTGTACATGGTGGTCCTTCAGATCCCTGGCAAACACCCTTAGGGCTTCCCAGATTGCCTGCAACTCCCTCCAATTGGCCGACCTCTGGTACTGTGTCTTCCCCCAGCAGCCTTGGGCTACTTTCGACCACAAGTGGGCCCCCCAGCCCCAAGCACTGGCATCCGTGGTAATGCGAACAGACACTGGAGGAGACCACCATAGACCCCGTACTAGGTTCTCCTCCCTCTTCCACCACCAAAGAGACCTTCTGGTCTTTGAGGATAGATGGATAGTCCCGTCCAGAGATTCTTGTGTCCCGTCCCAGCTGTTAAGGATATTGGCCTGAAGGCACCTGAAATGAGCTCTTGCCCAGGGAACTGCAGGGATTGTTGCTACTAACAGACCCAACCCTGCCATAGCTGATCGGATGGAAATTGTCCGATTGGACTGCAAAAAGGTTACCGTCTCTTCCACCTTTTCTACTTTTTCCTCTGTGAGGAAGACTTTCTGTGACACTGAATCTACCAGAAAACCTAGATACTGTATGGCCTGTGTTGGTATCAAGTGCGACTTTTCTTCGTTTACCAACCACCCCAGCCTTTTTAGGCAAGAGATGGCTACCCTCAGATCTCCCTGCAGTTGGAGCTTTAAGGGGGCGAAGAATAAAAGGTCGTCCAAGTATGGTATGACAGCGATCCCTTTCAATCTTAGGGGGGTCAACGCTTCTGCCAAGACCTTGGTAAATATCCTGGGAGAAGAAGACAGACCGAATGGCAGAGCCCTGAACTGGAGGTATCGAATCTGTCCCCCCCAAAGAATCGCTATCCTCAAATACTTTTGAGAGTCTTCTCGGATCGGGATGTGTAGATACACATCCCTTAGATCGAGAGAGGCCATGAAACAATTTGGAGGGAGTACTGTTCTCAATGTAAAAATTGTTTCCATCCGGAATTTCTTGTAAGTTACCCACTTGTTTAGTAACTTCAGATTCAAAATCAACCGGAATTTGCCTGATGGTTTCTTCACTACGAACACGTGTGAATAGAAACCGTGGTTTATTTCTTGTGAGGGGACTGGCACTAGAACCCTCTGGTCTATTAAGTCGCCAATTTGCGACAGCAAAGCTGTCGCTTTCTGGGGATCCTTGGGAGGCTTGGTCAGACACATTATTGTAGGTGGGATGTGCTTGAACTGTATTTTGTAACCCTCCCTGATGATCCTCAGGATAAAAAAAGTTGGGGTAGTCTTGCCACTGTGGGAAGAACTGCCCCAGTCTTCCCCCCACAGGAACCAAGTCACTGGGATTTAGTGGTTTTTTAGAAGAGGAAAAGAGATTGCCTTTCTGTTTTCCTCCCCCCCACTGTTTCTTAGGGGTTGACTCTTTAGGGGTCTGTCCTTGTGACTGTCCCTGCCTTTGAGGACGAAAAAGGCGTTTACCTGTCTTTTTGGGTTTGACAGGAAAGGCCTTCTTTTTGTCCGCAGTACGGTCCAGGACTTTCTCAAGATCCTGTCCGAACAAGAGGTCTCCCTCAAAGGGGATGCCACATAACCTCACTTTTGAGGCCGAATCGCCTGGCCAAGACTTCAACCAAAGTGCCCTGCGAGATGAATTTACGAGGGCAGCGGTCCTGGCTGACAATTTAAAAGACTCTGCAGAGGCATCTGCTATATACCCTGCTGCTTTATGTAGCATAGGAAGGGAATCCAGAATTTTCTTTCTGGAGGTCCCCCCTTCCAAATGGCCTTGTAATTGTTCCAGCCAGACCTCCAAGTTGCGAGCCACTATTGTCGTGGCCATTGCAGGTTTTAAATTAGTCATGGTTACTTCCCATGACCTTTTCAGCAGTACCTCCATCCTTTTATCCATGGGTTCCTTAAGAACACCCATGTCCTCAAAGGCGAGGTCTGTTGATTTTGCACACTGGAAAAAAGCTGCGTCTACCTTGGGCACACTGTTCCAAACACAAGAGGGGTCCTCGCTGAAGGGAAATCTCCGCTTCATACTTTTAGGAAAGAATAGCTTTTTCTCTGGCTCCTCCCACTCTTTTTTGATCGAATCTATCAGTGTGCTATGAACCGGAAAGACCCTAACTGAATCTGCCTTTAGGGTCTGATACATCCGGTCATGCAAGGACAGGGAGACTGGCTCTTCTCCAATTTCGAGCGTCTCATAGATCACCCCCAATAAGGCATCAACCTCCTCGAGTGAGAGCCTGTATCTGGGAGAGCTTGACCCTTGAACAGGAACATCTCTGAATGATGCCGCCTCATTTAGGCCATCCAGAGAATCAAATTCCTCTTCCCCTGATTCGTCACCTTCCACTTGGGTGGAAGCAGGGGGAACTGCGGTTGGTTTTGGGGTTTCAAGGTTCGCTAACATTGCTTTGATGGACTCCATTTCTTTCTGTACTCCAGAAATCAAATCCTTACAAGCTCCCGTAGCTTCCTTATAGACCAATTTGTCTATGCATGGTTTACAAAGGGGCTTAGACCATCCTTCTTTTAATTTACTCATACATGAAGGACATCTCTTCTTCCCCCCTGACTTCTCTGGTTCTTTGGGCAGAGCCTAAGGCAAGAGAAGGAAAAAAACAGACAAGCCAACGTCAGCGAAACCTTAGCAGAAATAGGATGCCTTCACCAAACACCTATGTGCACCCCACCAACCACTAACAGGATTCGCAAGACTCTTTAGTCCGGATCCTGTTTGAGAGAGCGAGGGAGGAAAAACACACTTGGACCATTTCAAAATGCCTTTGCATTGATTAGTCCATCACTCCCCCCCCTCTCTCCCAGCCCTGTAGGTACAAGACACCTCTGTGTTTGCCTACCTGAGCTGGTTCGGCTCCACTGCCACACTCCACTGCATCCATATTCGCTCGGAATCTTGCCTAACTGCCTGGAGGCTTTTCCCTTCGTAAGCGAAGCAGCACGAACGCTATGTGGCCGAGGCTTTTTAAAATAGCCGCCAAGGTTCCGAAAGTCCACGCTCGCCGCGCGACCCGGAACTGGTAGTGGATTGCCGGAAGTCCTCTGTCCTCCTCCTGCGTTCCACAGGCCGGAACTCGATGCCTGTGCCCACCCCCTGCCTGACTTCGCGCCCAATTTTGAACCTATCGTCAGACGGGGAAACGACAGCCCTCCCCGGGCTTCAGAAGGAGAACGCCGGTTCGTAGCTGCTGTCAACCCGACCAGAGGACTTCAGATGTCTGTTACCATCAACAGGTAACCAGAACTCCTTCCCCATCTCTTATGGGCAATCCCACCGTCAGGGGAAGGAGAGCTCCTGATCCAGCCTCCTCCTCCAGTGGAGGAAACACAAAGACTGAAGGGGAAGGGACGGAGACCACCCTTTAAAGATCTGGTTTGTGTTTCCTGCCTCTGGAGGTGGAGCCTATCTCTCTAGTGCTGTCCTGGACAGACGACTAGAGAAAAAGAATGTTACACTTGCTAGGCTATAGTACAGTACAATAACTGCTATTAGTCCTAGCTATACAGTATAATGTTGTCAACAAAAGGGAGATGCCTGTGTCACCAAACATGACCAGCAACCTCTCTGCTCTATCCCTCCACTTCCAGACTGCAGCTTTTCCTGTATAGCTTAAATTACTACCTCCACCTGTGGCCGGCGTCTGACACCGTTTAGCCACGCCCCCACGTGAAAAACGGGCCCCCCCTTCCTCTTTCAACAGGGAAGTGTGTGAGCGCCGGCATCATGGCGGCCGGCAGGCGGGGGGGGGGTGCTTAAGAAAAAAGAGGCAGCTGGCTGCCATTCAAGGACAAAAAAACGCCAATCTGGGGGCCCAGGAAGTGATCAGAACCACCCTTCATACCTGAGGGCCTGAGCTGGCTTGAACGGAGATGAGAGTGGCGCTTCTGCTGTTTCCAGCGTCAGACTGGTGAGTGCTCAATACAGCCTCCAGTGGTGACACAGACATGACATGACAACACAGTACATGGAAAGAGATTCCTTTGCAGAAAATCTCCCCTACCTTTCCTCGCCGCAGGGTTTTATCAGAGATAAAAAAAACAATCTTCGCCCTTCACGGTAGGCTCCAAGACCTTCAAAGGAAACCTTCAGGAACAGGGGTACACTCAGGTAATCCCGCAATCCTGGATGTGCGAGAAGACCCTGGCAGTAAACTTTTAATGGCCTCACTACCAAAAAGTACTGGATGCCAGGGCCCAGCTTTAAAAGCATTTGCAAGCAAAACCTTGTGTCTTCAGATGACGAGGTCCGAGTACCATTCATTTAGTCCATTACGGAGACATCAGAACGGATCCGGTCAGGATGGCTGGCTCTCATCAAAGGATTACTGCCCGTGGAGCTCAGTACAACACATCCTTACATGTGCCCAACACCTTAGACACTGGCGAAAAAACTGACTCCTCCCAGTAATAGGAGGGGTTATATGGGGGAAATTCACGCCTTAAGGGGTGTGCCAGTGTCCAGCACCTTATACGCTGATATAACCCATATAGTAAGTACTATGGCTCTGTGGCCACTGATGTAAGAATTTAAATGAGGGGTTCTCTTGAAACCAAACCACGGTCAGATAGACCAACTTAAATTTCAGTCAACTGCCAGGAATTATTTTCTGGATGCAAAGAAAAACCCACAAATAACTTCAGATGAAATACAGGACTCACTGAAAACATGTGGTGTGGCTGTTTCAAGATGCACAATAAGGAGACACTTGAAGAAAGATGGACTGCATGATCCCGTCGCCTGAAGAAAGCCATTACTATGCAAATGCCACAAAGTATCCCACTTACAATATGCCAAACAGCACAGAGACAAGCCTCAAACCTTCTGGCATAAAGTCATTTGGAGTGAAGAGACAACAATTTAGTTTTTCGGCTACAACCATAAATGCTACATTTGGAGAGGAGTCAACAAGGCCTATGATGAAAGGTATACCGCTGATGTTTTGGGGATGTGTGAGCTACAAAGGCACAGGAAATTTGGTCAAAATTGATGGCAAGATGAATGCAGTATGATATCAAAAATTACTGGAGGAACATTTGCATTCATCAGCCAGGAAGCTGCACATGGGACGTACTTGGACATTCTAACATGACAAGGATCCAAAACACAAGGCCAAGTCAACCTGTCATTGTCTACAGCAGAATAAAGTGAAGGTTCTGGGAGATCTCAAACGTGCAGGTCACTCCACATTGCGGCGGACAGATATGACCCCACCTGATTCTTTTTGGGGACCAGCGACATTATTGCATTGATCAGTGCTATAAAAATGCACTGATCAATGTAAAAATGACACTGCCAGGGAAGGGGTTAACACTAGGGGGCGATCAAGGGGTTAACTGTGTTCCCTCAGCATGTTCTAACTGTAAGGGGGATGGGCTGCCTGGGACATGACAGAGATCACTGTTCCCGATCACTGGGAACAGTAGATCTCTGACATGTCCCGTCCCCATGACCCCCTTACAAAGGCAGATCCCCATTCTGCATCTCCTCACGTGTGCAGCGGTCGCGGGAGTGTTTCGTGCCAGGGGAGCACAACTGCACGAGCCGACGTACAATAAGGTCGGTTCACGCAGGAGAGCCAACCTGCCGCAGTACAACTGCAGCGGGTGGTCGTTAAGTGATTAATGAGATATGCAGGGTCACACACACCGGGAAGTGTGGAAGCAATCGAGTGGTAGTGCAGCTGCCCAAATTTTTCCATCTGACGGGCAGGAGTCTGCTTGTCAGATTTACACAATTCTGATGGCTGCAGCCACCAGGCATGCGTGCAAAACCCTGCGCTGTCAGGTTTATACGACGTACGGACCTAGCAGTGAAAGGGTTAGAGTGCATTTCCACTTTTGCAGCCAAATTGGGATAACAACCATTTTATATTTGTTACCTATTCTCAAACACAAAGCATAAAACACACACACACACACACACACATTGTATGTGTGTATATATACATTATATATATATATATATATATATATATATATATATATATATATATATAGACTAGGGATGCACCGAATGGGTTTTTTGGTGCCGAAACAGATACCGAAAATGAAAAATACACTAGGCCGAAAACCGAAACCGATACCGAAACAGCACCGATACCAAAAATGACTGTTTTCAAAAAATATTTTTATACAGGAGATGGTCAGAGACTGGGGACATGGTACAGGAGGTGGTCAGAGGCTGGGGACATGGTACAGGAGGTGGTCAGAGGCTGGGGACATGGTACAGGAGGTGGTCAGAGGCTGGGGACATGGTACAGGAGGTGGTCAGAGGCTGGGGACACGGTACAGGAGGTGGTCAGAGGCTGGGGACACGGTACAGGAGGTGGTCAGAGGCTGGAGACACGGTACAGGAGGTGGTCAGAGGCTGGAGACACGGTACAGGAGGTGGTCAGAGGCTGGAGACACGGTACAGGAGGTGGTCAGAGGCTGGAGACACGGTACAGGAGGTGGTCAGAGGCTGGAGACACGGTACAGGAGGTGGTCAGAGGCTGGAGACACGGTACAGGAGGTGGTCAGAGGCTGGAGACACGGTACAGGAGGTGGTCAGAGGCTGGGGACACGGTACAGGAGGTGGTCAGAGGCTGGAGACACGGTACAGGAGGTGGTCAGAGGCTGGGGACACGGTACAGGAGGTGGTCAGAGGCTGGGGACACGGTACAGGAGGTGGTCAGAGGCTGGGGACACGGTACAGGAGGTGGTCAGAGGCTGGCGACACGGTACAGGAGGTGGTCAGAGACTGGCGACCTGATAAGAGATAAGTGCAGCCAGTGTTGCCCCCTGTGATGCAGCCAGTGTTGCCCCCTGTGATGCAGCCAGTGTGTGTTGCCCCCTGTGATGCAGCCAGTGTGTGTTGCCCCCTGTGATGCAGACAGCGATGTCCCTCTGCAGTGAAGAGAGCCGTCTGGTTGAATAGCCGTCACACACAGCCCCTCCCCCTTGTCCGGGGAACTTTGATAGACAGATCACCCGTCCAGATTGGACGGGTGATCTGTCTATCAAAGTGCCTGGACAAGGGGGAGGGGCTGTGTGTGACAGCGCGCGACGGGGAACACACAGCTATTGAAATGAAAGCTGTGATGTTCCCGGCGCTCTATTCAACCAGACGGCTCTCTTCACTGCAGAGGGGCATCGCTGGCTGCATCAGTCCTGCGCTATTCACCCCCATCATGTGAGGCACCAGGGGCGGGACAGGGGCGGAGTTCCGCCCAGGCCCCGCCCCATTTTCGGCTCAATTATCGGCCGTTTTTTCCTTTCGGCAAATTGCCGAAAAGGGCATTTTCGGCCGATATTTTTCGGCGGCCGAAATTTCGGTGCATCCCTAATATAGACGCACATACATATATATTTTTCTAATATATGTTGGTTACCCATTATAGACACTATTCTGGACCCTCCAGCACTGTAGAATTCAACATAGCTCTCGGTTTATGAGGGGCTGGGGTGCTGTGTTTGGCACAATTAGCCCTGTCTATACTGTGCAGGCAGATCTTTATCAGTTGTAAGTAGATGACACTTCTCCTAAGAAATATCAGGTATGGTTTTAATTTAATTTTTTTATGCTGTGTGAGCGGGAACACAAACATAGTTGGGTTTTCTCAAATTCTATTGCAAAAGTGGAACTATGCTTTTTAATAAACACTATAATGGGACTTTTGATGTTAATTCTTAAAATGTTGTTATAATTGCCATGTTGTGGGTCAGTTGAGCCATCGGTTTTATTTGAAAGCTTTTTAACCACCTGCTATCCAGGCCAATTCTGGCACTCCGCTCCTACATCTAAAAATCATATTTTTTTTGCTAGAATATTACTCAGAACCCCCAAATGATATATGTAAATGATAACAAAATGGTGGGTCGTTGCAACTTTTTAGGTCACATGGTATTTGCGCAGCAATGTTTTAAATGCTTTTTTTTGGGGGGGGGGGGGGAAGTTTCACGAAGAACAAAAAACACTACAGTAAGCCTAATTTTATGTATAATGTGAAAGATGATGTTAAACTGAGTAAATTGATACCTAACATGTTACGCTTTAAAATTGCACACACTTGTGGAATGACATCAAACTTTGGTACTTAAAAATCTGCATAGGCAACGCTTATATATATATTTTTTTTACAGGTTAGCTGTATTCACCTCAGTTGTCTACAACTGCAGCAGCTCTGTGCTCGGCTTGCTTTGCCTCAAGGCGGCGCATGCGCAAGGGATACCTACTTTCTGCTACACTGGCCGCTGTTGCATTGTGGGAGTTGTAGCACTGATCAGGCTGCATTGATGGGTGCTGGTGGGGCTGCAGTTTATGATGATTTTGTACACACACAAAAACCATCACAAATACATACTGACATACACACACACACAAACCATGACATCTAAACAATAGAAAATACTTTCTCGAGACAGGGGTACTTAGGAAATTTTTTTAGACCTGCATCGGTACGTCCCCGTAAAAGGTTGAGAAAAACACTGCTCTACCGTATAATGGTTGTATGTTATTTATTATTTTTATTTATAAAATTAATCTTTAGGCTGCATTCACATCACATTTTTTTGAGAGTTTTAAATGCACGTTTGAGTGTTTACAGCGCTTTTGAGCTTGGGCGTTTTTTTGATTACCCAATAGAGAAAATGTAGTCAGTTTCATCATTTGTTGCTATGTTTTTCAACTTTTCATCTGTTTTTATTTTATTTATTTTTTTAAAGAGTCTTGTTAGGTTGAGGTTAGGGGGTTATTAGCGTTAGGTCCCTTTCCATAGGTGGGCAGCATTAGGGTGCGGACCCCAGACAGAACCTCAAACACACGTGAAGATATCTATGTAAAGATAGAGAGTATATAATTGTGTAATATATTATATATATATATATTTATATTACACACACACACACACACACATATATATATATATATATATATATATATATATATATATATACATAGCCTTGCGAAAGTATTCGGCCCCCTTGAACTTTTCAACCGTTTGCCACATTTCAGGCTTCAAACAAAGATATAAAATTAAAAATTTTTGTGAATAATCACCAACAAGTGGGACACAATTGTGAAGTGGAACGAAATCTATTGGATATTTTAAACTATTTTTTAGCAAATAAACTGAAAAGTGGTGCGTGCAAAATTATTCGGCCCCTTTACTTTCAGTGCAGCAAACTCACTTCAGAAGTTCAGCGAGGATCTCTGAATGATCCAATGTTGTCCTAAATGACTGATGGTGATAAATAGAATCCACCTGTGTGTAATCAAGTCTCTGTATAAATGCACCTGCTCTGTGATAGTCTCAGGGTTCTGTTGAAAGCGCAGAAGAGAGCATCATGAAGACCAAGGAACACACCAGGCAGGTCCGTAATACTGTTGTGGAGAAGTTTAACCACTTGCCGCCCACCCTATAGGTAATTGACGGTGGCAAAGTGGTTTTATAATCCTGATCGGACGTCATATGACGTGATCAGGATTATGAGCCGCTGTGCGCCCCCGGGGGCGCGCATCGCGGCGATCGTTGTTGCGGGGTGTCACTCTGACACCCGGCAACTACGATCTCGGTAAAGAGTCTCCAATGGAGACTCTTTACCATGTGATGAGCCGTGTCCAATCACAGCTGATCACAGTGTAAATGGGAAGAGCCGGTGATCGGCTTTTCCTCACTCGCGTCTGTCAGACGCGAGTAGAGGAGAGCCGATCGGCTGCTCCTCTGACAGGGGGGTCTGTGCTGATCGATTATCAGCACAGCCCCCCTGAGGATGCCCACACTGGACCACCAGGGACGCCACCAGACCACCAGGGAAAAGGTAATCCTCCCTAGACCACCAGGGATGCCAGTCAGCACAATGGATGCCAATCAGTGCCCACAATGGGCATCACTGATTGGCATGCATTGTTTGGCACCGATTGGCATCCATTAGTACAGTATAACACCAATGCCGCCTATGAGTGCCCACCTGTGCCGCCTATCAGTGCCCACCTATCAGTGCCCACCTGTGCCGCCTATCAGTGCCCACCTGTGCCACCTATCAGTGCCCACCCGTGCCCATCTGTGCCGCCCATCAGTGCCACCTCATCAGTGCCCATCAGTGTAGCCCCATCAGTGCCCATCAGTGAAGGATAAAAAACGTACTTATTTACAAAGTTTTGAAACTGAAACAAAAAAAAAAAAAACATTTTTTTTTTCAAAATTTTCGGTATTTTTTTTTATTTGTAGCGCAAAAAATAAAAACCGTAGGGGTGATCAAATACCACCAAAAGAAAGCTCCATTTGTGGTAAAAAAAATGATAAAAATTTCCTTTGGGTACAGTGTAGCATGGCCGCGCAATTGTCATTCAAAGTGCGACAGCGCTGAAAGCTCAAAATTGGTCTGGGCAGGAAGGTGTTTAAGTGCCCGGTATTGAAGTGGTTAAAGCCGGATTTGGATACAAAAAGATTTCCCAAGCTTTAAACATTCCAAGGAGCACTGTGCAAGCGATCATTTTGAAATGGAAGGAGTATCAGACCACTGCAAATCTACCAAGACCTGGCCGTCCCTCTAAACTTTCAGCTCAGACAAGGAGAAGACTGATCAGAGATGCAGCCAAGAGGCCCATGATCACTCTGGATGAACTGCAGAGAACTACAGCTGAGGTGGGAGAGTCTGTCCATAGGACAACAATCAGTCGTACACTGCACAAATCTGGCCTTTATGGAAGAGTGGCAAGAAGAAAGACATTTCTCAAAGATATCCATAAAAAGTCTCGTCTAAAGTTTGCCACAAGCCACCTGGGAGACACCAAACATGTGGAAGAAGGTGCTCTGGTCAGATGAAACCAAAAATCGAACTTTTTGCCCACAATGTAAAACGATATGTTTGGCGTAAAAGCAACACAGCTCATCACCCTCAACACACCATCCCCACTGTCAAACATGGTGGTGACAGCATCATGGTTTGGGCCTGCTTTTCTTCAGCAGGGACAGGGAAGATGGTTAAAATTGAGGGGAAGATGGATGCAGCCAAATACAGGACGGTTCTGGATGAAAACCTGTTGGAGTCTGCAAAAGACCTGAAACTGGGACGGAGATTTATCTTCCAACAAGACAATGATCCCAAACATACAGCAAAATCTACAAAGGAATGGTTCACAAATAAACGTATCCAGGTATTAGAATGGCCAAGTCAAAGTCCAGACCTGAATCCAAACGAGAATCTGTGGAAAGAGCTGAAATCTGCTGTTCACAAAACGTTCTCCATCCAACCTCACTGAGCTCGAGCTGTTTTGCAAGGAAGAATGGGCAAGAATTTCAGTCTCTCGATGTGCAAAACTGATAGCGACATACCCCAAGCGACTTGCAGCTGTAATCGCAGCAAAAGGTGGCTCTACAAAGTATTAACGCAAGGGGGCCGAATAATTTTGCACGCCCCACTTTTCATTTTTTTTTATTAGTTAAAAAAAGTTTCAAAAATCCAATAGTTCCACTTGTTGGTGATTCTTCAAAAGTTCAAGGGGGCCGAATACTTTCGCAAGGCACTATGTGTATGAGAGACAGAGACAGAGAGAGAGAGAGAGACAGAGAGAGAGAGAGAGACAGAGACAGAGACAGAGACAGAGACAGAGACAGAGACAGAGACAGAGAGAGAGACAGAGACAGAGAGAGAGACAGAGACAGAGAGAGAGACAGAGACAGAGACAGAGACAGAGACAGAGACAGAGACAGAGACAGAGACAGAGACAGAGACAGAGACAGAGACAGAGACAGAGACAGAGACAGAGACAGAGACAGAGACAGAGACAGAGACAGAGACAGAGACAGAGACAGAGACAGAGACAGAGACAGAGAGAGAGACAGAGACAGAGAGAGAGAGAGAGAGAGAGAGAGAGAGAGAGAGAGAGAGAGAGAGAGAGAGAGATCTCAGTTGGTGACCCTGCCAGTTAGTACCAAATTGCCAGTAGAAGGGCAGAGTGTCCATCCCCCTTACATCAGTGCATGGCACAGAGCCCCCTGACAGAATGGCACAGCAGTGCTCCCCAAAATCAAAGCATGGCACAGTAGTGCTCCCTGACATCAGAGCATGGCACAGTACCCCTTAAATCAGAGTGAAGTCATCCCTAAGTGCTAGCTGGACAAGAAATCAATTTGGCAGCTCCTGGAGGGGGTGTGGGGGACAGATGGAGGCGAGAGGGGAGGGAGAAGGGAGACTGCTCACTCACCTAGCTGGTAGCTGCAGGATCCCACAGGGGAGTCAGTCTATTTGCCTCCACGGATCTGCCAGCTACTGTACCCAAGATCTCCCGCCCACACATCCCCATTCTCAGACCAACGCTGCACACAAGGATTGCAGCGTGGGCAGGACAGACACAGGGGATGGGGCTGGAGCCCTCTCTCCTCTCCATACCATGTAGAGGGGGGATTTTTGCTGGTAGAGCATTTTAAGTGAAGTGAAATCTACCCTCTAGATTCAGCCATGCTGCTTACCTCCTATCCTATGAAAGCAGAAGAGGCACTGGAGGGCAGGCAGAGTGATACAGCTGTATCACTCCGCTGTCTACAGTAAGATCACTTGCCAGAACTATAGAAGCAGCATTGGGAAATGCGGCCAGCTGCCAGCTTACTCCGCGGTTGCAGTTCTCATTGGTATGTATACACCTAGACTGACCTATCAAAATTGGCTTACTGCCAGTGAGTGTCCCTTAGAGAACCCAGAAAAAGCCCTGGCTGTCACGTGGGACGGGGGGGGGGGGGGGGGGGATTAGGGTGCGCATACCCCATGCGCATACCTATGACCCTTTCACAATGCCGCAACATGAAAGTCATGTGATTTTGATGCAATTTCAGGGCATGCCTGTGTAAACGTGGTCTATGGACCTCAACTCGCATCGAAGTCGGACCAAAGCATTACAGGGACTACGTTGAAGCCAGTGCGACTTGAAGATGCACAGATATGAATGTTATCATTGGGAGCCGTGGGGTACAACTTGTCATGCAACTGATGTCCAAAGTCACAGGAAAAGTTGCACAAGTGTGAAAGGGGCTTTAGGGTTTAATGTTAGGGATTATTATTAGCGTTAAGTTTTGGGAGTTTTTTATTATTATTTAATTATTGTATTTGAGCAGAAAAACGCATTAAAAAAAACAAAACACTCAAATTAATTGTTTCCATGCATTTCAATTGAACAAAAATAAAAAATAAAAAACACACCAATCTTCCCAATTCAAGCTACAAATAAAAGCTCCAGAACTTTGAGCTTCAGGCGACTTGTAGTGGAGATGTGAACCAACAACTCCATAGAGAATAACAGTTTTTTTTCTCCTCCAAGGTTTTGGAGCTTCGAGCTACAAAAACGCTGAGGAGTGAATGGGGCCTTAGGGAGTATTTCAACAAAAATTACAATTCTGTTGCAGAGGATGTCTAAAATCAGACATGTATCTCAGTGCAGACTGGGAAAATCAGTTGGCCAATCACACAGGCAGGAAATGACATTTCTGAAGACATTCTGTATACCAAAAGTGTACAGAATGCCTTCATTGGATTTTATAGAAAATTACAACAGCTGAGGGTTGAAATAGAATGGTCATTTTTAATAACATTAAATTACAATATGGCTTGTGTTGCAATTGTATACACTGTACTTGCTTTTTTTTATTTTATTATGAAAGTGGAGTTACCCTTTAGGTATTTGATTTGTTCGATTCTGTGTCTACACTTCTAGATCTTAGCGGGTGAGCTGCAGAGGTAACTTTTAAATGATGTGTGAATATAATAAAAAGGTACTTTTTTTCCATTTTCCTGAGATTATACTACATGAAATGTCTATTTTTAGTCTTCTTGACACATAAAGGAGTTTGGTTTGACATAATAAAATGCAAAACTACCATAGAGAAGGAATCTGGTTTACAGTTTCTTTACTAAAACAGAAGACTTGTATATTTGGAATTTTCACAATTGCATTCTGTACAGAAAACCGAAGGCTCCGTATTGATCTTTTCTAATCGCTTGTGTTCCCAAGGTATTTCACAGTAAAAAATAAAAAAATAAAAAAAACAACCCAAACAATGGAGAGATATAAAAATATATAAAAAATATAAGTAGTAATAAAAACTGTATAGTGTCCAGTTCACCGTCTCATGTACCCCGAAACAACTTGATCATCAACATCACAATTATCACCATTATCTGAAAGGTGGTCTTCATAATTATCACTGTCATACTCAATTGGCATTGATTGCAAATCTACTAATACAATCGATGTACATGAACTGATGTCTACATTGAGCGGAAGCCCTTGGCCTGAGTTCATATCTAGTTCATCAGTTGGCTTTACTTCCAAAGATCCTCCATTTTTGAGGCCTGTCCATGTATTTACTGGATTTCCCATACAAATGGAGTTTAGGTTGACATTGACGACCCCGCTGTTGTTGAACGAGAGGTCTGAAGATGATTCTAAGGCAGTGTTTGGTATTGGTGAGAAACTCCCAGATGAATCTGTGATTATGTCTAAGTCTACAGGGTGCATTGTGGAGATTCTCTCTTCATCCGAGGATCCAGTCATCTGATCACTGGACTCTAAAGATGAAGAATTACTTAAAAGTACTGGACCACTGCTGTCTCCTGCACTGGTGTCACTGTCCAATAGATTTTTCCTGCTGGCGTAGCCCCCTTCCTTGTAGTGGTCTTCATTTTCTTGGCTTTTCTCTATATTTATCTTCTGACTTACTACTTCGACTGGTACAATGTATGCCGGAGTGCATTCGTTACTGTATCTACTCTCCGACTGGGGCATGGATTTCTTAAAATGGGAAAAAAGAAAATAGCACAGTTAATTTACTATGATAACGCAAACAATTCTATGCAGTTAAATGCAAGGCTGAAATATCTGTATTACTGTTCAGTCAGTCTTATGATCCACACAATAGCCTGGAAGCAATTTGCTCATTCAGGAAGAACATTATATAGTGAGGGCACGTAACCAGTGTGTTTATGGTCCTCCAATTACCCCCAACCTCTCTTCTCCCTTTAGATGTTAAAGTGGTTCTGAAGGTTGTATTTTTTTTTCTTTATAACATGTTATACTTACCTGCTTGCTATAGGGGCACTCGAGCAGGCTCAATCCCGAGCCATGCTCCTATAACTGCCAATGGCTCCTTCTGCTGTGTGAGCCAATGCACATCACTGGATTAAGATGGGGTCAGGGGCGGACTGACCAGTTGGTCACTCGGGCGCTGCCCCATGGCCCAAGGCCATTAGGGGCCTGGACTCGGCCACACGAGAGGCCACTTGAAGCGGCTATGCCTCCATCACATGCCGTGATCATGTCGATTATAATACTGCTAACAGTGCACTGCTCCCTGCCAGCCCCTCCTTCCCTCCAGTCCGTCCCAGGTGCTTGTATCGTATGCGTCGTGACTCACGACGCATACAGTACAAGCACCTGGGACGGACTGGAGGGAAGGACGGGCCGGCAGGGAGCAGCGCGTCGTTAGCAGCATTATTATCGACATGATCACGGCATGTGATACAGGCACAGCAGAAGAGTGGAGGGGCCAGTGGGGAGATGCGCGCCGTTAGAAGTATTATCGGCATCCGGTAAGTGAAGCCAAGATTGAGACACCTGGGCCCGCACAAGCGATGGGGGGGGGGGGGGCGGGCGCTACTGATACATGAGCCCCGGATCCCCCACCCCAGTGTGTCCCCCTCGGCGAGTGTCCCCCCCCTGTGTGCATGTCCCTGTGTAAGTGTTCCCCTGTGTGAGTGTCAGTGTCCCCCTGTGTGAGTGTGTGTGTCCTCCTCCTGTGTGTCCTCCTGTGTGAGTCCTCCTGTGTGAGTGTGTGTGTCCCCCTGTGCGAGTCCCCCCGTGTGTGTCCCTTCTCCCCCCAGTGTCCCCCTTCTCCTCCAGTGTCCCCGTGTGTGTGTGTGTGCGTTCTCCCTCCAGTGTCCCCGTGTGTGTGTGCGTTCTCCCTCCAGTGACTCCCTGTGTGTGTGTGTATATTCTCCCTCCAGTGTCCCCGTGTGTGTGCGCGCGTGTTCTCCCTCCAGTGTCCCCCTGTGTGTGTACGTTCTCCCTCTAGTGTCCCCCTGTGTGTGTGTGCGCACGTTCTCCCTCCAGTGTCCCTGTGTGTGTGCGCGTTCTCCCTCCAGTGTCCCTGTGTGTGTGTGTGTTCTTCCTCCAGTACCCCCGTTTGTGATCCCCCCCCCCCCAGTTTCCCCGTGTGCTCACCCCCCCACAGTGTCCCCCATTGTGCTCTCCCTCCCCAGTGTCCCCCTGTGTGTGTGCATTCTCCCTCCAGTGTCCCCGTGTTCTCTCCCCCCCCCCCCAGTGTCCCCGTGTGCTCTGCGTGTGTATTGGTTCACTGTCCCTGCTGAAGAGAAGCATCCCCACAACATGGATGGAGTGTTCAGGGTGATATGCAGTGTTAGTTTTGCAAAACACAAGAGTTTTGCTTTTAAGCCAAAAAGTTCAATTTTGGTCTCCTCTGACCAGAGCACCTTCTTCCACATGTTTTCTGTGTCCCCCACATGGCTTCTTGGAAACAGGACTTCTTATGGCTTTCTTGCAACAATTGCCAGATTTGTGGAGAGCACGACTAACAGTCATCCTGTGGACAGATTCGCTCACCTGAGCTGTGGATCTCTGCAGCTCCCCCAGAGTTATCATGGGGCTCTTGGCTGCTTTTCTGATTAATGCCCTCCTTGCCCGGCCTGTCAGTTTAGGCGGACGGCCATGTCTTAATAGGTTTGTAATTGTGCCATATTCTTTCCATTTTCGGATGATGGGTTGTATAGTGCTCCGTGAGATGTTTAAAGCTTGGGATTTTTTTATTTTATTTTTTTATAACCTAACCCTGCTTTGAAGTTCTCCATAACTTTATCCCTGACCTGTCTGGTGTGTTTCTTGGTTTCATGATGCTGTTTGTTCACTAAGGTCCTCTAACAAACCTCTGAGGACTTAACAGAATAGCAGTATTTATACTGAGATTAAAATTACACACAGGTGGAATCTATTTACTAATTAGGTGACTTCTGAAGGCAATTGGTAACACTAGATTTTAGTTAGGGGTATCAGAGTAAAGGGGGCTGAATACAAATGGATGGCACACTTTTCAGATATTTGTAAAAAAAAAAAAAAAAAAAAAAAAAAAAAAAAAAAAAAAAACACAATTTATCATTTTCCTTCCACTTCACAATTAATGTGCCACTTTGTGTTGGTCTATCACATAAAATACATTTAGGTTTTTGGCTGTAACTTGACAAATTGTGTAAAATTTCAAGGGGTATGAATACTTCTCCAAGGCTAGAGAATATATATATATATATATATATATATATATATATATATATATATATATATATATATATATATATATATATATATATATATATATATATATATATACATACACACACACACACATTAATATATATATATATATATATATATATATATATATACATATACACACACACACACACACACATATATATATATACACACACATATATACATACATACTATATATATATATATATATATATATATATATATATATATATATATACACATACATACACACACATACACACACATACACACATATACATACACACACACACACCCCTTAAATATCAACCATGTATTTGCAGATACAGCACTACGCCCAATCTATTGCAACAAATCTTCAATTCTCTGCGCCATCCCCTTTCGAGAGCATCATTTTGGAAGGAACAGCACGCCGAGGCCTGACATCTGATATCTATCAGCTGCTTAACTCCTACTCTACTGCCACTAAGGGCAAGCACGCTTACATGCTCCGATGGGAAAAGGTGCTGGGAGAGGAGACATGGCAGACGATCTGGTCCCAGGCAGCAAAAAGCTCCAACTGTACTCTGTATAAGGAGAATGCATATAAAGTTCTAGTTTTTGGTACCCGACGCCAGATGTACTTCATGCTATATATCCCTCCTGCTCAGATAGGTGCTGGCGCTGCCGGGGAGACAGGGGCACCCTCTTCCATATATACTGAAGTTGCCCCAAGATTGTCCATTTTGGACAGAGACACAACTCCTGCTACACCGCCTTTTGGGGGTGCAAGTCCCCCTGTGCCCAAACAATTTTTACTAGGGGTCTCACCTCTATGGATTTCCAAACCCTCCAAAAAATTATTAAGAAATCGGCAGGCAAGACAAGCAGCATTCCCCCCCCCCCTCCCCCTCCCAGGAGGACCTATACACTACAATAAAAGATGTAGAACTCATGGAAAAGATGACAGCTAGACTACAAGATGGAAATGCACAATAAGGTCTGGGAGGAATGGCACCGCCATGAGGATCCACCTTGAGCCGAGAGATGGGTCCCTACCTCTACCCTCCACTTCCCCCTTCTCCTTCTTAGTCCTCCCCTTTCTTCTCTTTCTAATCTGTATTGTCTTGCTTTCTGTTACTCTTTTTTCTCTGATCTTTTCTGGTCCTGTGATGGACGATGGCAGATTTCATTTAAAAACTGATATTTTATGCAGTATGCCGAACAGGGTTGCCAACCTACCGCAGCATTTTTTACTGACAAAACGTGAAAAAAATCACTGACGGAGCGCATTTTTTACTGGTGACCTGAGAAATTACAGAACTCCTACTGAAAACTAACACTGCGAATGTTTGAACTGTATAAACATGATATGTAAACACTGATAATACCTATAACAAAGTAATTTGCTTGATTTACAATAAAAAATTCAACGCAGCATGAAATGATCAGCCCCTGATATTTACTGGCAGTTGTAAAAAAAAAAAAAAAATAATCAGATTTTTACAAACTTCCAGTAAATTTACTGGCGCTTGGCAACCCTGATGCCAAATATGATAACTCACTACTTAGAATGGGGTATGTTGACACTATGTATACACCGGTTAAATTATCGCCCTAGCATTATATGTGTGTTACAATGTTCAGGCTATGTCCAATTTCTGTTTGATAAGATCAATAAAATGTTATTTTGAAAAAAAAAAAAAAATAGCAACCATGGCTGCCCTCTATCAACATATTATATTAGGAATCAATTATACATGAAAAAAAAAAAGTGGGGAATAAAATAAGCATTGTCTTCCCTGTAAATCTTTTATGCTCAGTTATTTTAATTATTTTGTCAGTCCTTGGGCAGCAAGGTAACCATTCCACATGTTGCGCCAAGGCCGAAGACTTCAAAGTGAACTAATTGGACTATGCTACAACTGGAGGCTCCTTATCTTCTGGGAACAAAGAGCTTCACATGACAAAAAATATTTTATGCAAGGCTGAGCTTCAGATAACCAAATACATCCTCCCTCCCACCCATGTACAATAGTTCTTAAATTAGTGCCTGCAGAATGATACGTTAAAGAGGAAGTAACCCCTCCTCTAGTTCTTCCTGCCCTACAATAGATAGTAAAATGACATGGCGTACTGTCCAGGTGGTGAAGCTTCAAGGATCTGTGCTGCAGGAGAAAAGATCTTGTGAATTCTACACTAGGGCTTATGGGACTTTTATAAAGGGGGACCATTCAGAAAGGAGCATTTGTACATCGCTTAAACTCCACTCTTAACCTCTTGCCTACCGGGCACTTTCTCCCTCTTCCTGCCCAGGCCAATCTTCAGCTTTCAGCGCTGTCACACTTTAAATGACAACTACAGGGTCATGCAACGCTGTACCCAAATGAAATGATCATATTTTTTTTTCACACAGATGGCACTTAATTTTGGTGGTATTTAATCACCACTGGATTTTTATTTTTTTGCTAAACAACTGAAAAAAAACGCCCTTTATTTCCATTATAAAATTTTGTAATAAGTGATTTTTCTTTTTCACTGATGGGCACTGATTATCAGTGCAAATATTCCCTGTCACAGGAAAGCCGGTTAGCAGCTTTCCTTTCCTCTCTCATCGACAGCGTTGAGGAAAGGAAATGCCGTTTACTGACATTTGTCTACATAGGAGCAGCTGTGATTGGACACTGCTGATCATATGGTAAAGAGGCAAGGTTATGAGCACATTACCGATCTAGGTAAAGAGCCATGTCCTTAGGACACAGCTCACCACTGATTGCTCCCAGGGGGCACGCATGAGCGGCGTGACTGGGAGGATGTTATATGATGTTCACCAGAAAGGAGGCGAGTCCTGCCCGGCCAATCTGCTATAGGTAAGACAGTAACTGGTTAAAATGACTTTGCCATTCACATGAATCTGTGAATCTGAATTCACATGAATTTCTTGTTACAAAATTGATTTAAGAAATTCATAGTTTCCCAATAAGCTCAGTGGTTTGATAGACCACCCCCTTCTATGCCCTGTGGTAACATAGGAACTAGAAGAAGAAAACCACAGAAGGCAGGGGACCAGGTGATGGGCAATCCCCAAATGTCTTAGGCTCCTTTTACACTTGTGAGACCCCAGGTTGCAGGGCATGTGAAATTCAATCTATTTCTATGAGAGACGTTCCTACTGACACTACAGAAGCAGTGTTAATTTTGGCAGCAAATTTAGTTTTAGTCTTAGGACTAAAATAGCATTTTAGTTTTAGTCCCATTTTAGTCTTCTGCAATTGTTTTAGTCGTATTTAGTCGACTAAATCTCTAGTACATTTTATTCGACTAAAACTCATTTTAGTTGTCTAAAATCTAATGGGTGTAAATAAATTGTAATGCATTTGTTAAACATTTCTCTACAATTTCCAAACTCATTATATACTGCTCGAGTGAAAAATCTAAATGTTATAATTTATGGCAGGGGTGCCCAACCTTTTGAAGAGCGAGGGCCACCTAAGCAACTTGGTAACCGATCGTGAGCCACAATGAGCGGAGCGGGTGCATGGCAGTACACTCTATAGAGCCTACTTTACTTTTTTTTTTTTGCAGATCGGATTAGAGGTAGGCATTTGTAAACGGACACAAGTCCATTTACATCTGCTACTGTTTGAAGTTTGAGGTGAATGGAGGGTCCAACTGGGTCGGACTTACCGTGTGAAAGGGGCCTATGGCTCAGTGCAGGTAACCCTGAGGTGCACTGCTCTGCACCTGCGGATCAGTTTGAAAGCAGACCAGTAACCACTGCAGAACAGATATGCCCATATATACACTGTGATTTTAGTAATAAACTTACTATTAATAACAGTATTCTACTCCATCACAAAGCAGGAGGTCGGGTCCAGGCCACATGTGGCCCCCGTGGCACTGGTTGGGCACCCCTGAATTATGGTATTGAGGTATGAACATGCACTACAGACCAGTGTCAACTTTGAAGTCAAATTTCATTTTAGTTTTATAGTCTTAGTCTTGACTAAAATGGCATTTTAGTTTTAGTCCCATTTTAGTCTTTTGACTAAACTGGCATTTTCATTTTAGTCGTATTTTAATCATCTCCGTTGTTTTAGTCGACTAAAATAGTACTCATTTAAATGTTTTAGTGGACGAAATTAACACTGTACAGAAGTCGCTGCAGAAAAGGTTCCTGCACTACTTTGGTCCGACTTTCGATGCAACTTCACTCCAGAGAATGTAAAGTTAGATCAAAGTTGCTCCAAAGTCGCACTTTGGAGATGTGCTAACGTAAAAGCAGCCTAACAGTGTAGGATTTCTAGCACTGTGGAGATTTGAACTTTAGCCAAAGCATCACTGAGTCAAGACTACAGAATAAAACACCAAAAGAAGCCAGCTCCCTATAACAGATAGAAGTAGTTAGACAAAAGACATTGAGGTACTCACCAAAATTTTTGGGAAGAATTTCCTGTGCATGCCTATGTATCCAGCTTTGTCTAGTGCAAATAAACACAGTAATACTCCAACAAACAGCAAGATGCCGCACACCGCAGGGAGAATCACATGCGTTCTGTCGACTGCAACAAGAAAAACATGGGGTCAGGTATAAGATAGATGGCTAAAAGAAAGCTGCAGGGTATGTCCAGTGGTTACACATTATGGGGTCTATTTATAACTGTTTTCACACCAAATTCACACAGCTTTTACCCTTCCCCCCCAATTGAAGCCAATAAGCAAAATGTGAATCTTGGGTGAACGTGGTGTGACAGCAGTTATAAAGAGAGCCCTACGAGTCATTATTGAAACATTCACTTGAAAGCATTTAGTTAGGCCATTTAGAGATTGTTGATCAGTCCAACGCTGACCACATACACTGAAACCCAGTTCTATAACCTCCTTCAGACTTACCAACTATGAAGTATCTTCTTAGGAATTAAACATACTGGAAGACAATAGCTGGACAATCAGATTTTAAGGTGAAGCCGTATTTTTCCCATTCAGATATGCCTAATTTAATCTCCCCCGGGGCACAGTCACCTTTCTTTCAACTGCTTCTTTACACTGGTAGCAATGAAGATAAATAACTGATGCTTTCAGGTAAAGGACGCATGCAATTCTCCTTTTAACAACTTCAATACTGGGCACTCCCCCCCCCCTTCCTGCCCAGGACAATTTTCAGCTTTCAGAGCTGTCACGCTTTGAATGGCAATTGAGCGGTCATGTGCCCAGATGACATTTTTATCATTTGAGACAAAGTTTTCTTTTGGTGGCAACCACCACTGGGTTTTTATTTTTTGCAAAAAAAAAAAAAAAAATTAAAATTAAATAACAAAAAAAAGACTGAAAATTCTGGGAAAAAAAAAATAGTTCTTCATTTCCATCAGAAAATGTAAAATAAGTAATTTTTCTCCTTCACTAATTTGCGCCAATGAGGTTGCACTGATTAGGAGGTACTGCAGCACTGATGGTACTGAAAGGCAGAAAACTGACTGGCATCACTGATGGGCACAAAGTGGCATCACTGATGATCAGTGCCCTGATTATCTGTACAGGTCTCCCCTGTGAGGAAATGCTGCTGATCTCCTCTCCTAACACACTGCCAATGTGAAGCAAGGAGAGCCAATAACTGGCATTTCCTTGTTTACATGTGATCAGCTGTGATTGGACACAGCTGATCACATGAGTAAAGAGCCACGTCACTGGCTCTTTACCGAGATTGGGGTTGCGCTGTGTCCTAGGGACACAAAACATTTAGTGTCCCTAGGATGGCACCCGTGTTCGCAGCGCTGCGCAAGCTCTGTGAGACTGGGGCGACATATGACGTTGTCCCAGGACGAGAAAGACACTCTGCCACTGTCAGTCTATACGGCAGGCAGGAGGTGGTTAACATGTGAAAGTGCTGGTGCTTGTCGATTAGTTTAGTGCCCCCATATGAGAGTCCTCAGTCCTGTTTAAACTCCTAAGTCATGACACGCTTATAGCCTCCTCTCTGTTCACAGCGGCTGAACAGAATGGGGAGTGAAAAGAGGGCGATTATGTTCTGCAGGGGAGGGTGGTGGTTAAACCAGTTAAGGAGTAAGAACAGGCTAGAACCTCTGTTAGGTTCTTTCTGCTGTCTGTGTGTCTGCTAGGAAGATTCAATTTCTCGATTTCTCCTGGTGAACATTTTCACCAAACCAGAAATGGAGAAAAATCTAAAATAAAGCCAGCTCCAGGCTCAGACCCAACCTCCTCCTCTGGAGGCCCACCCATGCTGTATGTTCTTGCTTTACACTTCTCTTTAGAAGTCTACAGCCTGGTCACTTCATGGCATGGCCTAAGTCAGATGCTCATTGTCATCCAACCCCAAAGATAAAGGACATCTTGTGGCTGAAGAGAACTACTGGGGGGGGGGTTGGGTAGGAGAGGTGGAGAGGGATTAGGTGCATTCACTCCCTTGGTCATATGATAGTGCTTGGGCCTAGTGATTGGAAGCCAGGCCTGATCTGTCACAGGGGACAAGGTCACATGCTTCTCCAAACCCCAAAGTACTAGGGTTATTGGCTTAAATGGTGGAAGGAGCATTGATCCAGCACCTGTCAGGTGAGTACAAGTGGATCATGGTATTTTACTGCCCCATATCAATGTGAGTCAATGGGCAAAAAAATTCAGAATGTCTCATGATTTTCTGGATGTGATCTCTTAGTGCCCTCCCCGACCCCTGCTCCCAACTTTAACTAGTTCAGCTCTTTGGACATGTGTGGTACATTCAAAGAGTGAACAGGTTAAAACAATTTTACATTTTATCTGTGGGCTCTGGGATTTTATGTAAAAATTGATCTACAGTAAGGATGGTTACCCCATCTACTCCACAGTCTTGTGAACTGGAAGTGCTCAGCTCTGAGCACTTCTGGTTCAGAGCTGTCAAAATCCCAGCTACACTCCTATGCTTGGTTGCTGGTGCAGAGAGCAGAGGAGACATTAGAAGTCTAACAGACCCCTGATGTCTATATAAACAGTGTTTTTAATCACTTGCCCAGTGCTATTACATGGGGGCTTCTGAATCCCTAAATTACATTTTAGTGCCTTTTTCCTGAAAATATACCTTAAAAAAAAAAAAAAAAAAAAAAAGGATGAAACTACCATCTTCTTTTTTTTTTTTTTTTTATATCTTTATTTAGTTTTCTTTTATTTTTTTTCTTCCCCTTACAAATAGAGTAAGACAGAGGGTACAATGGAAATACATTCAATCCATATCTCATTCTTTTCTTAAAATCTTTTACATACATGCAAAATAAACATTTCCTTTCCCTCTTCTACCCCTCCCCCCCCTCCCTGTCTTGCAGTGGGTTTGGAGAAATATCCTCCCCAGCCAACCCTATGTTCATCTTACCCAGACTTATTTTACTATTTCTTCAACATACCTCCATGATTTTTTAAACTTTATCCACGCTGCCCATTTATCCTTACACCCCTCATCAGCTGCCCCTTCTTCTTCCTCCCCCTCTGAGCATTCTATATTCTGTATTTCATTAACCCTGTGTATCCAGTCTCGTATCTTAGGGCTGTCCGTCTCTCCCCATTTTTTAGGGATTAGACTTTTTGCGGAACTGAGCAGTATGGGGATTAATGAGGACATATATTGTCTCACAGGGCTCTCGGTCCCGTGAAACAATACAGTCCAGGGGTCTTCTACTATGTCTTTATTTGTAACAACTTTTATTAGCTCTAGCACCTCCTTCCAATACTTTTTGATTTTCGGGCAATCCCACCAGATGTGAGCCATGGTTCCTATTGTCTTACACCCCCGCCAACACTCTGGGGATTGCGCGATTACAAATTTACCTAGTTTGTCTGGGGTCGCATACCACCTTGCGAGGCACTTATAATTTAGTTCCGTCAACTTATGGTTAACCGTCGCACTATGTGTACGTTTCATTATTTTCTCCATTGTCTGTGTACAACATCGAGTCCCCAGCTCTCTTTCCCATTTTTTAATGTAAGGTGGACCCTCCCAACCTTCTACCGCAGATAAAATTTTATATATTCGACCTATGTTTTTTGATTTCTCTCTACGGCAAAGCCGCTCGAGAGGCCTATAGTCTTCCTCGCCTCTAATTGGATGGGGCAGTTTTGATATAAAGTGTCTTAACTGAAGGTACCTCCAAGTGTCTATACTCATAAGTTCCGTGCTCATTCTCAGTGCTTGAAATGTATTTATTTTACCTCTGTAAATAATATCTTTTACTTGTGCATTGTTATTTATTATCCAGTTTCCCCCCACCTCCTGTTTCCCTGGCATAAAAAAATCATTGTCTTTTAAAAAAATCAAAGGTGAATTATAACTCCATTTGTTTTGTGCATGTGTTCTGTCCCATAGTCTAAGAGCAATCCGTGTTATTTCATGTGTGTTTGGCCCTATTGTCCTGTATTGAGGGGGGTTCCAGATAATTCGTCCTAACTGTGCTTGACTCAGTGCCTTTTCTACTTTTACCCACCTTTTATTATTTCCCTCTTTTCCCCATTCCACCACTCGAGTTAGTACTACCGCATTATAGTATTTTTTGAAATCCGGAACGGCAAGGCCCCCCTTTTTTTTTTCTCTACTCAGTACCGCGAAGGCTATCCTTGGTTTTTTATGTTGCCAAATATACCCTGAAATCAACCCCTTCAACATCCTGAAAAAAACTGGGGGGAGCGATATGGGCAGCATTTGAAACTTATATAGAATCTTTGGGGTCAAAACCATTTTGACTGCATTGATCCGCCCTAACCAGGAGAGGTGGCTGATTGTAATTTTTTTTAGTTCTCTTTTTATTTCCTCTAATAGGGGGATGTAATTGTTAACATATATTTTCCTGATGGTATTGGAGAGGTAGACTCCCAGGTATTTGATCTCCTTTCTCCATGGGAACCTAAATTCCTCCTGGAGTCTGATCTTTTCCTGTCCTTCAATGTTGATATTTAAGACTTCGGACTTGTTGAGGTTTATTTTTAAATTCGAAACTTCCCCATATTTTTCCAGTAGCCTCAACAAGTTCGGAATCGTGATCCTTGGGTTGGAGATATAGAACAGCACATCATCCGCATAAGCTGCGAGTTTGTGCTCTTCCTCTCCGACCATGATCCCCTTTATGTCAGGGTTTTCTCGGATAGAGGCCAATAGAGGTTCCATAGACAAGACAAATAAAAGAGGGGACAGCGGGCACCCCTGTCTAGTGCCGTTCTCCATTTGAAAAAGGGAGGAGGACAACCCATTCACTTTTACTGACGCCTGCGGGTGGTTGTACAGCACCTTGATCCATTGGATCAGTCTTGGCCCTAGACCCATCACTTTCAGAGTTTCAAGCATGAGTCCCCAGTCTACCCTGTCGAATGCTTTTTCAGCATCTATCGACAGGAGTAGTCCTGGGGACCCATTCATTTTTAAGGCCTGTAGCAGGAGCAACGAGCGTACTCCGTTGTCCCGCCCTTCTCTCTCAGGAATAAATCCGACCTGGTCCGGGTGCACCAGGTCGGACATCCTGTCCTTCAGTCTCGATGCTAAGACCTTGGCGAATAATTTGGTGTCCGCGTTTAGTAGGGCTATTGGCCTATAACTAGAACACAATGTACTATCCTTACCCTCCTTTAACAATACCGTGATGGAAGCCCGCAGGGCCTCACCTCCCATCGCACAGTCTTTACCTAAGCCGTTCATATACTTACAAAGCTTGGGGACCAGCGTCTCTTTATATTTTTTCAGATATGAAACCGTGAAACCATCTGGACCTGGGCTTTTCCCAGAGGCGGTATCTTTCAACGCCTTGTAAATCTCTTCTTCTGTGATGGGTCTATCTAGGTTACTTCTATCAATCTCATCTAAAGTTGGTAATTTCACTTTGTTCAGAAATTCCTTAATTTTTTCTTTTTTCCCTATATCTTTTATCCCATTCTGACTTATATTATACAGAGCTTCGTAGTATTGCTTAAACACTTCCGATATCTCCCTGGATGTGTGGGTCATCTTACCATCCTTATCTTGAATTTTATCTATAAAGTTGTCCCCACTTCTCCTTTTCAGCTGCCTAGCTAGATGTCTACTTATTTTATTTCCCTGATAGTACCTCTCTCTGGTTCTCCTATCCAATGTCCTTTTTGAATCCTGCTCCATCATATCTTTAAGTTCATCCCGTTTAATCACCAATGGATGAAAATATTTCTGCTGTTGTCCCCCTGTTTTTTTATGGGCCTGTTCTAGTTTATAAACCTCTTCTTTTAGACTTTCAATTTTTTCCAGTCTTTCTTTTTTTTTCCTTGTGCCCATGGAGATGAGGATACCTCTAATATATACTTTATGTGCCTCCCATAGAGTGGCACCCGAAATTTCTTCTGTATCATTAACAGAGAAATAAAATTCAATTTCCCTTAGCACTGCCTCCGCAATTTTCTCGTCCTGCAATAGGCTCTCGTTCAGGCGCCACATAAACGGTGGCCTCTGCATTTCGGGTATCCTCATCCTCACCGACACCGGAGCATGATCTGACAATGTAACTATTCCAATCTTGGATTCTGTTACGTGATCCAACAATCTGTGGTCGACTAGTATATGGTCCAACCGGGAGTACGTCCCGTGTACGTGGGGAAAAAAAGGTGTAATCTTTTTTTTTTTCATGCTGTAACCTCCATACATCCATCATTTGATGTTGTTTCAGCCTAAGTTTAATCATCTTACGCGCCTTCATATTTAACCCCCCAGCACGGGACGTACTATCCCAAGATGGATCCATATAAAAGTTGAAATCTCCTGCAAGGACCACATCCCCCATCTTAAATTCCTCTAACTTCCCCAGCACTATCTTCAAATATCTTATAGGATTTTTGTTGGGGCAATATACATTTGCTAGGGTGAGGAACTTATCCCCTAATTTTCCCTTTACAAACATATAACGGCCGTCGGGGTCTATCTTCCTGTCAGTCACTGTAAACTTTATGCCTTTCTCAAACCCGATTGCCACTCCCTTAGCCCTTTTTATCGGTGAGTCCCCATATAGCCAATTTGGATAGTTAGCCGAGTATAGTTTAATATTAGAGTCTTGCGACAAGTGAGTCTCCTGTAAAAATACCACCTCCGCTCTGTACATCTGTAGTTCCTTTAACAATTTGTGCCTCTTACCTACAGAGTTCAGGCCCTTTACGTTATAAGACAAAAAATTTACCTCTAACATTTGAATTTTTCAGATAAGATGAAAAAAAGAAAAAGGCGTGATCTGTGACACCTTGGTTGACATTGCAAGACACCTCCCCCCCCCCCTAACCTCCCCCCTTCCCTACCTTCCCTCATCCCTCCCACCCAACCTCCCCCCCTCCCGCCCCCTGGCCGATTCCTGGCCACTTTTCTGCAGCTGAGGATCTCCTCCATTCTGCAGACTTCTCCCGCTAGGGTGTGACTCCGACTAAGGCCCCCCGTGTCTGGGTCCCCCCTGCCTCCTTCCCCTAAGAAGACAGGAGGTCCCCCCACCGATGGGGTATGATATCCCGGGGTCCCCCATGATCCTTCCGCCACCCTCACCCCCCACCCCTCTCACCCCCTCCCCCCTTCCACCCCACAGAAAAATAACCATCCAAAGAGTCATGTTCCCCCGTCAAAGACCCCCGTGTCCATCCACTAGGGGACTTTGATATTTGTTGGTACTGGGATCCCTAGGTTATTGCAAAAAGCCTCCAATTCCTCGAGGAATTTTAATCTGAATGTTTGTCCATCTCTTTGAACCAATAGGGCCGCAGGGAATCCCCAGCTGTATCTGATATTTGCCGCTCTCAGTAGTTCTAATAAAGGTTTTAAGAGTCTCCTCCGGGCCAGTGTACCTGCCGATAGGTCTGCGAAAATCTGTATAGGGACCCCTTCATATATTAACGGGGACGACCCCTTAAGCCTACTCCATATCTTAACTTTGTCGTCATAGTAACTGAATTTGATGATTACGTCTCTCGGGACCTCTTCCCTCAGACCTAGGGGTTTCCTCACCCTATGTACCCGTTCGATCTTTAAGACCTCTCCTATTGCTTTTCCCAAAATGGGGTTAAAAATTTTTCCCATCTTAGCCTCGAGATCTTCTCCCTGTTGTTCCGGCAATGCTCTGACCCTCAGATTTTGTCGTCTATTCTGGTTTTCTTGTTCGTCCAATTTATATAAAGTGTCCCGCTGATCTATTTGCAGTTTCTTTACTTGTGTTTGCAGTTCTAAAATTTCGTGGGCCTGTTTTCCTGTTAATTCCTCTGCCTCTTCCACTCTCCTCAGTAAATGGCCCATGTCCATTCTGACATTAGAAATTTCAACTTTGATGGTGTTTTCAAGTTTGGCGAACATTTCCAACATTTCACTTTTAGTGGGGATTAGGGCGATGTCCCTCTGTCCCCGCGAGTTACCATCTATTTCTGGGTCCGTATCCTCCCCTGAATTGGCTCCCGGGGCCCCTGCTGTCTTGGATCCTTCTCTCTTTTTCTCCTTTACTCCCTGCTGTTTTTTTTCTATGCCGGGGCTTTTTAAACTGGTTTCCTTCAGATATTTCTGAATCGTGCTTGTATTCAGGTTCTCTTTTGGATCGTTCGCCTTTTGATTTCTTCCCCTCATGTTTACCCCTTTTGTCCTTTGCCTCCCCAGGTTTATTAGGGCCGAAAAAACAGCGCACTGAAAGGAAAGGCGACAATTTTTTGTACAGTCTCTCCTTAGTTGTAGCACCTGTCCTGTGCTGAAAACTCCGGCCTCAACCCGTTTTCACCTGCTCTATGATTTTAAGCAGGGTGAACTCTCCCATATAGTTTTAGCTACAATTTCACATGCTCTCAAGATGAAAGTTGCAATGCGATTCCACGGCAAGGACCTCACGTTTAACCTACTTAGCCTTCCGACACTTGACCACTGTACTTTGTGCTCAGAGCCGCTGCATCAATTTTTAGGTGTATTACCTCTTGCACATCCTTTATAAATACATTCCATTTGATCCTATTTTACACTTGATCTTTAGTATGTCATCCTCTGACATCAGTTCACCAGCCCATGTGCCGTGGGCCTTCAACAGGTTTAGACAATCAGGGAGAGGATCATGTAAAGTTCCAGAAATAATCAGCAACTACAAATCAAAGTGAGTAGTAATCAAAAAAAAATGAATACCTGGAGAGGCAGGGGATTTTGTCCGGAAGGCAGTAAGCAGCAAATGTCTACTCAGGACTCCGCTGTCTTCCAGTGCTTCAGGGTAAACTTGAGGCTTTAGTTTGATTTATCTTTCCTTCTGTTCCTGGAGCATGGCTGCTTTATGTAAGTACTTCACGCACTTTGCGGGGGGGTGAAGGGGGTGATCGGCGTTAAGGCTCCGCCGCACTGTGGTTCTACTCTTCTGCTCGTGCCCGCCGTATACATCGAGATGCGGGAGGGATTGGGTGGTACGGGCCGGGCGGCTTCATGCATGGAGCTCGGCGTCCTTTCCCCTCGCGCTGCTCCAGCTGATCGTTAGGACCGCCCCCATCTGCTCACGCTGGCGCCGTCATCGGGTCCCTCCCCTCTCTCACGGACAACACTCCATCCTGATTGATGACTCTGCCAACCCCTCCAGCACAGCTTCTCTTCACACAAGGATGTGTGTACTGATCAAAACACTGGTAGCCTACCATCTTCTTTTAATTCTACAAAGCCTTAGGTTTCATAAAATGTATAATGTTCTGGGAGTTTTAAAGCGACGTTCCACCCAAAATTGGATTTCCGCTCATTTGGTACTAAATGTGGCACCGGAGGGGGGGGGAGCAGATACCCATCTTTGACAGGTTTCCTATCCACACTTCCGGGAGTCCGGGCCGCAGCGTATTACGTCAGCAGCTCGGCTCCCTCCTCGACCTTCCTCTGACGCCAGGCCAGTAGGAGCGCGCAGAGGTGCCTTGTGCATGCGCAGTAGGGACTCGGCGTACAACCGTAATGCTTCACTACCAGGTTCCCGTACCGGCAACAGCAGCACCCGACAGCTGATGGAAACATAAGCTGTGTTGCCGATATCGCTGGACTCTAGGACAGGTATAATAGACAGGTGTTCTATTATTAAAAGTCAGCAGCTGCAGTATTTGTAAGTGCTGGCCTTTCATTTTTGCAGAAGTGGGCAGACCTCCTTTTTAAGTAATTTTATAGTAAAAAATGCTGATTTTTTTTGTTGTTTTTAACATGTGCAGAAAAACAAAAAAATGCTCTAGGGTGGAAGCGGCTATTAAAGGGATTTGAACCGGAGGAATGAAGGCCTGATGCATTTTAGTGTAAGGTCCGTTTTAAGGGATGGTTCACACCAGGAATCGCACGGAAACAAGCTTGTTTTCCTGTGCAATTTGAGTGCAGTGCGTTTTACGACCATCTGAATGGCTTAAAATCGCACTGCGCCACATCAAAAGTAGTGCATGCACTACTTTTAAAAACGCACTGCTACCGGATCGCATAGTACCTTGGTACCATGTGATCAGGTGCAGCAAGAACACACTGGAATTGCCATCTGTGTTTAGGGCGTTACCTTTACAATTACATTGACACTCGCTGCAGATTGCAGACACAGTGCGTTTTGAATGCGATTCAGAAAACGAGCACGGAATGCAGGTTTCCCTGCACTGCGTTTCAATCGAACCGGCACTAAACGGGAAGTTGCATATCTGTACCAATGTAATACAAACATTAAAATGTAAACAAACCAACATAATAGTGTTGTCGTACCTCTGGAGACGTCTCCTGTGATGGCACATTTCGGTGCGGATAGTATAGAAGGTTTAGCTGTGTTGAAACCCGCTTCTACCTCCACCACCACACAGTAATTTGTATTTGGCCGCAGATTTAAGGTAACTGTAGGATTCAGGTTAGTCAGCATTTTGGTGGACAAACTCTAAAAAGCAACAGAGGAGGACATTGTTAGAAAGGACTCGCTTAGTAGCTCTGTTAAAAAGTACAAGTGGTATTACGGTATCATTAGAATACTAGCGTTTAAAGTAGAACTATAGTGAAAACTTTTTTGTTCATTTTGGATAGCGTAAAGGAGGGTTATAACCAGTTTCAGATGTTCTGTCATCTGTTTCCCATTGCAGAGATTTTTCTTTTCACTTCCTGTCCCATAGCCAAACAGGAAGTGAGAGGAAATTCCTGCAAATTAAGAAATTTCAGTTCTTTCGATCATAGAGGCTCAGCATATGTGGGCATTACTTAAGGCAGTCCACATGCAAATGCAGTCTGCCTAGGATCGCCCACTTCTCCAGACATCCACCCATAAAGGCATTTTGATATTTGCATAAATCTCCGAAGAGCCAACCTACTGCTGCATCAGGGCTAAGGCTCTTTAACCACTTTCAGACCGGACCATTTTGCTGGTAAATGACCAGAGGTCTTTTTACAATTTGGCACTGCGCTGCTTTAACTGGTAATTGCGCGGTCATGCAATGTTGTACCCAAACAAAATTTGCGTCCTTTTCTTCCCACAAATAGAGCTTTCTTTTGATGGTATTTGATTGCCTCTGCGATTTTTATTTTTTGTGATATAAACGTAAAAAGAACGCAAATTTTGAAAAAAAATGATATTTTCTACTTTTTGTTATTAGAAAAATCCAATAAACTCAATTTTAGTCATACATTTAGGCCAAAATGTATTCAGCCACATGTCTTTGGTAAAAAAAAAGTCAATAATTGTATATTTATTGGTTTGCGCAAAAGTTGTCACATCTACAAACTAAGGTACGTTTTCTGGAATTTACGCAGCTTTTAGTTTACGACTGCCTATCTCATTTCTTGAGGTGCTAAAATGGCAGGGCAGTACAAACCCCCCCCAAATGACCCCATTTTGGAAAGTAGACCCCCTAAGGAAATTGATAAGTGGCATGTTGAGCCCATTGAATATTTTATTTTTTTGCCTCAAGCGATTGAATAACGACAAAAAAAATTATTTTTTTTTTTTTTTACACAAAGTTGTCACTAAATGATATATTGCTCACACATGCTATGGGCATATGTGAAATGACACCCCAAAATAAATTCTGCTGCTTCTCCTGAGTACGGGGATAGCACATATGTGGGACTTTTTGGGAGCCTAGCCGCGTACGGGGCCCCCCGAAAACCAAGCACCGCCTTCAGGCTTTCTAAGGGCGTAAATTTTTGATTGCACTTCTCACTACCCATTACAGTTTTGAAGGCCATAAAATGCCAAGATGGCACAAAACCCCCACAAATGACCCCATTTTAGAAAGTAGACACCCCAAGCTATTTGCTGAGAGGCATGTTGAGTCCATGGAATATTTTATATTTTGCCACAAGTTGCGGGAAAATTACAAACTTTTTTATTTTATTTTTTCACAAAGTTGTCACTAAATGATATATTGCTCACGCATGCCATGGGCATATGTGAAATGACACCCCAAAATAAATTCTGCTGCTTCTCCTGAGTACGGGGATACCACATATATGGGACTTTTTGGGAGCCTAGCCGCGTACGGGGCCCCGAAAACCAAGCACCGCCTTCAGGCTTTCTAAGGGCGTTACAGTTTTGAAGGCCATAAAATGCCAAGATGGCACAAACCCCCCCCAAATGACCCCATTTTGGAAAGTAGACACCCCTAAATTTAGGGGTACACTAGTGAGACTAGGTAATAAATGGCGGGTGCCCTGAAACTATAAAAAAATAACTAACCAACCAGCGTCACCTGTAACAGTTATATGGTGATCACTGGTGAAAGGGTTAACTAGGGGGCAATCAGGGGGCTTTATGCGGTAGTATATGGGGGTCCCTGGCGCTATAAAAAGCTGCGGCGAACCTAAATACCTACCTGCCTAACTAGCATCACCTGTGACACTAATACAGCGATCAGAAAAATGATCGCTTATTAGGCTGGGTTCACACTGGAGCGATGCGGGAACGCCACGAATCCGCGGCGGGTTCCCGCATCGCATGCCTCCCGGCGGCAGTTCACACTGCCCTATGCGAACTGCTGGGAGTGTCAGTGAAATGTTAATGACACCCCCAGATCAGTTCGCATATCGCAGTGCGATCTGCAAACTCGGATCGCATGGTTTGAACACCCATGCGATCCGATTCTGCTGCGGACCAAAAAAAGGGTCCCGTGCGAGTTTGCGGCGGGTGCGGCGCGAATTCAGCCATACTATCTGTATGGCTGAACTCGAATCGCACAGAGATCGGATGTGATTTGCACTGCAGTGCGAATCACATCCGTTCTCATAAACCGCTGCAATGTGAACCCAGCCTTTGTGACACTGGTGATGGGGGGTGATCACGGGGTTAAACCTTTATTGGGGGGGTTAGGGGGGTACCTTAGAACTAAAGGGGGCTAACCCTAACTGCCCTAACAGTTATTACAGTCACAAATGACACCCGCCGGGTGATCAGGGGGTTAAACCTTTATTAGGTAATAAATGGCGGGTGCCCTGAAACTATAAAAAAATAACTAACCAACCAGCGTCACCTGTAACAGTTATATGGTGATCACTGGTGAAAGGGTTAACTAGGGGGCAATCAGGGGGCTTTATGCGGTAGTATATGGGGGTCCCTGGCGCTATAAAAAGCTGCGGCGAACCTAAATACCTACCTGCCTAACTAGCGTCACCTGTGACACTAATACAGCGATCAGAAAAACGATCGCTTATTATGCTGGGTTCACACTGGAGTGATGCGGGAACGCCACGAATCCGCGGCGGGTTCCCGCATCGCATGCCTCCCGGCGGCAGTTCACACTGCCCTATGCGAACTGCTGGGAGTGTCAGTGAAATGTTAATGACACCCCCAGATCAGTTCGCATATCGCAGTGCGATCTGCAAACTCGGATCGCATGGTGTGAACACCCATGCGATCCGATTCTGCTGCGGACCAAAAAAAGGGTCCCGTGCGAATTTGCGGCGGGTGCGGCGAATGGCTGAACTCGAATCGCACAGAGATCGGATGTGATTTGCACTGCAGTGCGAATCACATCCGTTCTCATAAACCGCTGCAATGTGAACCCAGCCTTAGTGACACTGGCGACGGGGGGTGATCACGGGGTTAAACCTTTATTGGGGGGGTTACAGGGGTACATTAGAACTAAAGGGGGCTAACCCTAACTGCCCTAACAGTTATTACAGTCACAAATGACACCAATGCAAAAAAAAAAAAATGCAATTGGTGTCACTGTGACTGGGGGGGCAGGGGTAATTGGGGGGTAAAGGGGGGGTGTGAGTGTGCCTGGCATGTTCTACTGTGAAGTGTCGTGTTGGTGCAACTCACCGATGCTCTCTCCTCGGTGCCGGAACGAAAAATACCGACACGGAGGAGAGATTACATCACTTCCTCTCCTGTGTTTACATTACAGGAGAGGAAGTGATGCAATGCTTCACTCCCATTCGTCAGGAGCGATCGCGAGGGGGTGGCCATGAATGAATGGCCGCCCCCTCATCCCGGATCGCTCCTGCACGGATACCGACCGCCGCTGGCACCGGGGGGGGCCCGATCGGGCCCCCCACCCGCGGGAAGGCAGGGACGTACATCTACGCCCATATGCCTGCCCGTGCCATTCTGTCGACATACATCGTCGTGCGGTGGTCGGCAAGTGGTTAAAGGAGTACAGAGGAAGGGTGCCGTGATGTTTTCAGGAAGCCATGCACTTCTGGCTCCTCATCTGCCATGAGCTGCCTGCACGGCATAGAGAAGCACAGACTTCTAGTGATAAGGTACATTTTGTAGCCTCTGCTGTCAATATGTACTATACTGCACTCCCCCATTGGATCACCGGAACTACGAAAAAAACTTATTGAAACTCTGGGTCGGAAAGCTTCTCTGTTGTGCATCAAAAAGGTACCATGGCTAGCTATTTTTACTCCATCACAGTCTGGCACACACAAGCTAAGGGCTCGTTTACACTTGGGGCCGTGATTGCCGCCCTGCTGAAAAGCAATTAACAGTGGATCACTTTTCAGAAGGCAGATGACAAGCAGCTGGCAGGCGATATGTTGCCTCCTGGATGTTTAACACATCCGAGGCTTCATCGCCACAATCTGTTGCAGCACAACCCTACTCACTTTAATGTGTTACGGTTCAGCAGCCACACCTCCCCGTTAATAGCCGCAGTAGGGATCGGAAGATCGCACTGGCATGAATTGCCAGTGTGAATGTAGCCTTAAAGCGCAACGCCACCCAAAAGGGAAAGTTCCTCTTTAAGCCACCCCCGCCCCTCCCATATTTGGCATGTCATTTTTGGAGGGTGGGTACCTGGTCCCACTTCCGCTTAGATCGCCTCAGAAATCTGAGCAGAAGTTCTCCTTCCCCCCTCCCCAAATCACATCACAGGTCCCAGAAGACTGCGGGACCATTCACAAAGCACAGCGTGGCTCACATGTGGGCAGCCAGCTGTGAAGGTGCTGGAAAACCAGAAAGCTAGTGAAGAACCTAGCCCAGGCAAGGATGGCGCTGGATACCTGGGCAGGTAAGTGTCCTCATATTAAAAGTCAGCGACTACAGGATTTGTAGCTGCTGACTTAATTTATTTTTCCCAGACTGGACATCCGCTTTAACCCACCCTGGAGGTATTCCCGAGTCTGGCCTCGGGGTGTAATTTCAGTACCATAAGCAGTAACCCTGAGCCAGACTCGGGATCGCATTGCAGGATACAGGAAGAGTTACTTACCTTATCCCCTCGATCCCGCTGTGTGTGCGAGTCGTCCTCCGCTCGATTCACACAGTGCCCGAGTGCCGCTGGGCTCCGTTCCCTGCGAAGTTATGACCCACGGGAGCGAAGATTGGCGCCAAATTCAAAAAAGTAAAAAACACACAACACACAATACACATACAGTACTGCATAAAAAAAAATTACACCCCCCCCCCTTTGTCCCTAGTGGTCTGCCCAGTGCCCCGCATGTAGTTTTAGATTATAAATACAGTTTTTTTCTGCCTGGAATTTGGAGACTGTCCATAGCAACCAAAAAGTGTCCCTTTATGTCAAAAGTGGTCATAGACCAGCTAGAAAACAGCGATAATAAATTATAATCACTTGCAGAATTGAGTGATAGCGATTTCTGGGGAAATTCGTCATCAAACACTAAATCTAATGAAAGCGACAATTCTGCAACTGAACAAATTTCAGTGTTTTTGATTTGATTACATTATTGAATATTTTTTATTATATTATCATTTCTTTTATTTATAGTTATTTATTATATTATAATTTATGATTTTGTGTTTCAAACTTTATCATACCCTGGATGAGTTATTCCTAAGAATTGCAGGCCTACAATATAAAACACCAAATTTACCTGCAAAATAATGGTACCGCTTTTAGCACCTAAAATCAGAAATAATGTATGCCGATGATACCCTTCTGTACCTGGCAGACTCGGGTCCCTCCCTGTGCGCTGCCCTTCATTCTATAGAATGTATCGATGGCCATTCGGGTTTGCGTATTAACTGGTCCAAATCTCAGATCCTTCCCATTGACCATTTCCCCCCTCCGTTCACGTCTCCACCTCTGAGCCTCCCAAGGGTCTCCTCAATTAAGTACCTTGGGGTGCAGGTGACCAGATCGCTCAGACTACACACTCCTTAACATTGAACCCCTATGTACCCTGATCAAGACTAAGACACAGAATTGGGCCAGGCTACCATTGGGGGTTATGGGACGCATTAATTTATAAAATTATAATTTTACCAAAGATACTCTCTCGTGTGGCATGCCCCCCTATATATACCACAAAAAAATTTCAAAACGATTGAGTCTGTTCTTAACTCATTAATATGGGGGCACAGCAGACATAAATTATCCTGGAAGCTCCTGAAAAACCCGGCGACTTTGGGAGGAGCTGTTCTTCCAGACTTTCAGGAGTACTACCTTGCCTCCCAATTATCCCATTTTTATTATTTTGACAAAAGCGAGCTACTACGATATCAGGCACTAATCTGTGGACATCCTGACAATCCAGCCCACACCCCCCTTCAGGCAGTCCTCAGGGCCCCCTTGACGGGTTGCTCCCCCCGCCATAACGCAGACATGCTGACACATCACCGGAGGGTGTGGGGTGTGGCACTGAAAAAAACTTGGGATCCCACGGGTCCACTCCCACACGCCTCTCTGGTTCAACATGCACCTACCTGAACTGCTGTCCATTCCAGATCCTGCAGTGTGGATATGCCACGGGATCTTATATATTTATCAGGTCATGACTACTATGGGAATAAAAACATTTCAAATTCTCAAGGATGAATTTTCCCTACTTGACTGTCTCCTTTTTAGATACCTGCAGCACCGCCATGCCATACAAACCCAATTTATTAGCTCTAACCCATCCTTGGCAGTCCCCTCTATAGTAGATACAGTTACGGGTACTGAGCCAGCTAAATTAATCTCCACCTTGTACTCCGCTATCCGTCTCCCTGGTGTCATGGCCTTGGCCTATGCTGCTAACACCAGATGGGAGGTGGACGTTGGGCTTATTGCGGATGAGGATTGGGATTGGGATGACATTCTGGGGGATGTGAAATATGTATCCCCCCGGCTGTCAGATCGCCTCACCAAGCAGTGTATCATACACAGGACATATCTAACTCCCCAGAAGATAGCACGTTTCAAGCCCATGTACAATCCAGGATGCCGTCAATGTGGTCATACCCCGGGCTCCCTTCATCACCTTCTATGGACCTGTCCAACTATTCAAGCATACTGGATGCAAGTGATACGATTCCTACACGACAAGATGGGTTCACCTGCTACCCTAGACCCCAAAATGTGCCTGCTCGTTCTGATGCCTAGCTTAGAAGCTGATAAAACTCTTCACACCTTTTTGCATGAGACCCTATTCCTGGCAAGGAAAGCGGTGGCTCGAAGGTGGATGCAGGCCCTGCCCCCCACAATCCAGTGTTGGAAAAAAGAGGTAAATGATACTCTTTCATATTAGAAGCCGATTTATGTGCATAGGGGGTGTTCACCTAAATACGAAAAAGGTCTGGGGTAGATGGTTGGCAGATGGTGAAACGTGTACTTGATATACTCGCCCTTCATCTTCCCCTTTCCCTCCCTTTTTTTTTTCTCTTCTCCCCCTTTCCTTTGTCTCTTTTTTTTTTATATACATACTATGTGATGGCTCTACCTCTTGTGGGTAGTTTGCTTTATGCTGCCCGGTTACTGTAATGTGTCTATATATGTGCTATTGTTTTGGCCATGTTGGCCCCTGTCGATTTATGTATCAAGCATTCGTACTTCAATAAAATTGGCTTTTTCAATAAAAAAAAAAATAAAAAAATCTGAAATAATCATACCGCCAGGGAGGTTAAACAGTGTCTCAACCATCTATTTCTATACACTTTCTCCCCCACAGCACCCTGTACTAAAAAATTGTAAACAAGGCCTAAGAAGCTGAGAATATAATATATAGATATATACACACACACACACACACACACACACACACATATATGCCCACAATAAGTCTACATTTTTTTTTCACCTTAGCAATTATATATGATAATACAATAACATTCTCCTGACCTCTGCCGAGTCTCCAAAACTGACATTGTACTCCAGAAGTGGATAGACATCATCACTGACCATGGTAACATTGTGCTGCTCGTTTTCATCCCATAAATGAGAGATTGGAGGATGGATAGACACATTAATACAATGCATGCAGGGAACCACATCCACTAAAACTGGGCCCAACATGGCTGGAAAACAGAGGAACAAAAGATGGAAAACAACTTTGTAAGAAAAATCGATCCACCTTCAAGGTGTCAGAATATATACAAAATGTAATAAACATAAAACTTTACCATTGAGGACCTGAAGTGTATCTCTAGGCAAAACATTCTTTTAGTTTTAGATGGTGTTCTGGAAATTTTATAGAGATGCAACTCCTATCCTCATATTGATTAGTGGTTCCAAATTAGTAATAACTAATGAGGTAGGGAAATCCGCTAGTATCTTCTTGCAGGGGGCATTTTAACTGAAGAATCCTGCGCACGTGCACTGACAGAAGGCCCAAACCAGAGCAGCACAGTGGCACATTTACCTAGCAGCACTAGGGTTGTCGGTTCGAATGCCAACCATGACACTACCTGACTGGAGTTTGCATTGCTCTCCCTGTGCCCGCGTGGGTTTCCTCTCCCACTCCAAAGACATGCTGGTAGGTTAATTGGCTCTAGTGTGTATGAATGTATATATATATATATATATATATATATATATATATATATATATATATATATATATATATATATATATATATATATATATATATATATATATATATATATATATATATATATATATATATATATATATATATATATATATATATATATATACATACATACATATATATATATATATATATATATATATATATATATATATATATATATATATATATATATAGGTGTGTGTGTGTGTGTGTGTATGTATGTGTAATATATATATATATATATATATATATATATATATATATATCTGCGTAAATTACCGGCGCTATACAAGTACCTATAGAAAAAATCTGCTGAAGAGGACCCTACCAGGCATTCACTGTTAAACACAGGAGAGGAGGGAAATCTGCCTGGCGTTCATTCAAATTAGCATCTACATTAGAGGACTCTAATCCCCTGGACAGACACTTCGACCCAACCTTATTCTCAAGTGGCTGAGAATCTGGAAGAATCGTGCAGAGAGCTGCACAGCAGTGACCATCACTTTCAGACACAGGCAATAAACCTGATGAATCCAAGAAGAAAGTTATTGGTCAAGTGCATATAACAATAAAGGCAATTTTTGGCGACCAGAATAGTTTTCTTCCCTGATGTACTGTACACGCTTGAATGCCACTATACTTGTAATTTCAATACTTTATTAAACCTTTTTTATGCACAAACGGGACTTCACTATGGTCGGTCTCTCGGTTTCATTCCTATATTTATGGACAGGTGAGATTGGCTGGCTGGGCTGGAGACCACTGATCTTACTGCAGTAGACAGGAGTGTTGGAAAGGCTCATTTATTTAAATACTCTTTATTGCAGGGGTTGACAAATTTGCTTGGAATCTAGGAGCCAGCTAAAAAAGTTAGGAGCCAGGTCCGTGACGGCGATCTGGACCTGTCCCTGGCCTGACATGGAGATGAGTGAGGGGAAGTCATTGCCCATAGCTCTTAGGAGGGACATTTTATTTTTTTCAAATGACAATTTTTTTTTTAAATTGCATTTTAGTGTAAATATGAGATGTGAGGTCTCTCTGACCCCGGATCTCATATATCAAAGAGGACCTGTCATGCTTTTTTCTATTACAAGGGATTTTTACATTCCTTGTAATAGGAATAAAAGTGACACGCATTTTTTTTTTTTTTTTAAAAAGAACAGTGAAAAAAATAAAAATAAAACAGTTAAAATAAGAAAACATTTTTTTTTTTAAACGCGCCCTGTCCTGCCAATGTTGCGTGCAGAAGCAAACGCATATATGAAAGCGGTATACAAACCAAACCACACATGTGAGGTATCGCTGCGATTGGTAGAGTGAGAGCAATAATTCTAGCCCTAGAACTCCTCTGTAACTTAAAACATGCAACCTGTAGAATTTTTTAAACGTCGTCTATGGAGATTTTAAAGGGTAAAAGTTTGTTGCATTCCATGAGCGGGCGCAATTTTGAAGCGTGACATGTTGGGTATCGATATACTCGGCGTAACATTCTTTCATAATATAAGAAAAATTGGGCTAACTTTACTGTTTTTTTTTTAAATTATTTTTCCCCAAAAAAGTGCGCTTGTAAGTCCGCTGTGCAAATACGGTGTGACAGACAGTATTGCAACGACCACCATTTTATTCTCTAGGGTGTTAGAAAAAAAAAAATTTATATATATATATATATATATATATATATATATATATATATATATATATATATATATATATATATATATATATATATATATATATATATATATATATAAATAAATATCCACAGAGACAGGATAACCCCAGCTGTGCTGCCCCAGGTCGCTAATTCTAGTCGCAAATGCGACCTGGCGCCCGGGTTTTGTCGAGCCCTACTTTATTGCATATGAAAAACATACAGAGTAATAAAAATTATATTTTCATTTACAAATTTATACATGAATCATACCATTCATCTACTCTATCCCTCACTAGTCCCTTTCACACAACACCATTTACTCAAAATTTTCTGATATTTCTGTAGGTTTCCCCTACTTTTATACATACCGTAACTTTTTCATATGCTATGATAATATGATATACTGCATTCATCCAGTCTCTGATGGGAGTTATAACTTGCATTCATCTCTTAGCAATCTGCTTTCGAGCCTGAAAATGTTTTTTTTTTGCAACAGGATCTTTACATGTCTTGACCATTCTTCATCATTCAACATCCCCAACAAACATACTTCAGTGGAACAAGGCACCAGTCTTGATAATTTCACATAATTTTCTTATCACTTGACTCCAATATTCTATTAGAGGGGGCACTGGTGCCACAAGCCATACCGGTGCCCCCTACACTGGTGCCACAAGCGGCACGCAAAGCCTCTTGCCAGCACGCAACTCCCTCCCCAAGAGCAGAGCAGGGAAGTGTCAGTGAGACAGTAATGCTTTCCAATCTTACAACTCCCCATGCGGCATCTGCACTGAGGGGGAGGCACTGTGACCCCACACATTGTAAACGATGGGAAACATTGATTGGTTATCTAGCTTTGCTGTAGCTGCGATCTACAGCTCTTGTGATGGGGAAGAGATTGGGTGCAGTTCTAGTAGGGGGCGGTCTCTTTTTCCAGGAGGAGGAGTACTGTGATTGGCCACTGCTAAAGCCAATCACAGTCCTGATAGCCCCATCTACCATGTGGAGGAAGAGGACGCACTTGGTTGCCACTACCAATCTCAGAAAGAAGGGATTTCACTGGGATTAAGAAAACCACAATCTGGTGACAGTTTGTGGAATTACTATTGAGCTTCTGGCAACTTTGTTGGGGGAAAATATATTACGTTATATATAAAAACATCCCCAACATACATATATACACACATACATATATTTGTATGTGTCACTTACTACTGACCCCTCAGCTCTGCATCATCTACTACTACCAACCTCTACATCACCTATTCCCAACCTCTGAACTCTACATCACTTACACCTGACCCCTGAACTTTGCATCACTTACCACTGAACCCCGGCACTGTGTCCCTTTAAGCCACAGCCAGTATTTAGCACAATGAAAATCACAGACAATTTTGCTTATTTTTCTCAGCTGCGGGCTCGATCTTGCACAGAGGCCCACTGCTTTCAGAAAATTCCCCTGAACGGAGCTCATCATTGCACATACATTCCAGATAGTTGTATGTGAAATCCCATAAAAACACGTGGGCTGGAGGCAAGAGGTGGATCAGCGGGGATGAGTGTGCCAGGACAGGTTGATGCGTCTCATCTGCTTCCTTGCACCACGCTGCATATCGCGCATATCATAGATGAGCAGAGCAGACAGCAGAGGAGCAGATGAGTAGGGGGGTACAGCAGTGGGGCAGATAAGCAGGGGAGGTTTAGTGGTGGGACAGAAGAGCAGGAGGGTTCGCTGGTGGGGCAGATGTGCAGAGGGTACAGTGGTGGAAGAGATGAGAAGGGGGTTCAGCGGTGGGACATAAGAGCAAGTGGGCTACAGTGATGAGGCAGATGAGCAGGGGGCTACAGTGGTAGGACAGATGAGAAGGGGGGGTTCAGTGATGGGCCAGAAGAGCAAGGGGGGTACAGAGGTTGGACAGTTGTGCAGCGGGGTACAGTGCAGGGCAGAGGAGAAAGGAGGTACATTGGTGGGACAGAAGAACAGAGGTACAGCGGTGGGGCAGATGTTCAGGGGGGTTCAGTGGTTGGGCAGAAATGCAGAAGGTACAGTGCTGGGAGAGATAAGGGGGTTCAGCAGTGAAACAGAAGAGCACAGTACAGATGAGCAGGGGGTTACAGTGTTGGGGCAGATGTGAAAGGGAGGTTCATTAGTGGGGCAGAACAGCAGGGGGGTACAGAGGTGGGGCAGAGCTGTTTCTTGGCCTAGGGTAGCAAAAAAGCCGCCCCCCTGCATGAAAATAAGCCCCTCCCGTCCTGTTTTCCCCAAGTCCCGTTCCTGCAGCCACCTCCTGTACAAATACAGCCCCAGCAGCTGGCTTGCTGTAGCGCGGCACTTGTAAATATTGTGGGTAGTACATGGAGCGTGCTTGGCCGGCGGGGAGGTTCAGCGAAGAACCCGGCCGTGCAGAGGAGAGAGTGGAGCTGTCTAATCACTGGCTGCTCATGGGGGGGGTGCCAGTCGTTGACGCTGGCACCCCCCCACCCCCCCAAGAGCAGCCACTGATTAGACAGCTCCACTTTCTCCTCTGCACGGCCGGCTTCTTCGCTGAACCTTCTCCCCGGCCCAGGGTGAGGGGGAGAGAAAGAGAGAGAGAGGGAGAGAGAGGGAAGAGGGGGAGAGGGGAATCCCCAGCCAGGACATGTTACTATTACTAATGTGTGTGTCAAGTGCTCAATATTGAAGTTATTATATCATGGTCACTGATGAGGTGCACTGATGAGCACTATTAGGCTGCACCTGTTGCCCCTGATGAGGCCACACCGATGGTCATTGATGAGGATGCTCTGATGGGCACTGATAGGGCTGCACTGATGGGCAATCATAAGGCTGCACCGGTTGCCCCTGATGAGCACGAATAAGGCTGCACCGGTTGCCCCTGATGAGGCTACACTAATAAGGCTGTACTGATGAGCACTAACAGGCTGCACCGGTTGCCCCTGACGAGGCTGCACTGATAAAGGCTGTATGGGCACTGACTGATGAGGCCACTTGCTACCCACTTTTAATGAACAGAGCGGAATAGGTGGAGCTCTAAAAGGAAATGGTTGAGCCTAAATAGGAATGGGTTTGGTTTACAGACAGGGCAGGTCTTAAACAGGAAGCCCATATTTGAATTAGGTAGTGCATGAGTTTAGATAGGCCTAGGGTAGCACAAAACCTAGATACACCACTGGCAGGGGGTAGAGTGGTAGGGAAGAGGAGAAAGGGGGTTGCAGCGGTGGGGCAGATGAGAAAGGGGGTTGCAGCGGTGGGGCAGATGAGAAAGGGGGTTGCAGCGGTGGGGCAGATGAGAAAGGGGGTTGCAGCGGTGGGGCAGATGAGAAAGGGGGTTGCAGCGGTGGGGCAGATGAGAAAGGGGGTTGCAGCGGTGGGGCAGATGAGAAAGGGGGTTGCAGCGGTGGGGCAGATGAGAAAGGGGGTTGCAGCGGTGGGGCAGATGAGAAAGGGGGTTGCAGCGGTGGGGCAGATGAGAAAGGGGGTTGCAGCGGTGGGGCAGATGAGAAAGGGGGTTGCAGCGGTGGGGCAGATGAGAAAGGGGGTTGCAGCGGTGGGGCAGATGAGAAAGGGGGTTGCAGCGGTGGGGCAGATGAGAAAGGGGGTTGCAGCGGTGGGGCAGATGAGAAAGGGGGTTGCAGCGGTGGGGCAGATGAGAAAGGGGGTTGCAGCGGTGGGGCAGATGAGAAAGGAGGTTGCAGCGGTGGGGCAGATGAGAAAGGAGGTTGCAGCGGTGGGGCAGATGAGAAAGGGGGTTGCAGCGGTGGGGCAGATGAGAAAGGGGGTTGCAGCGGTGGGGCAGATGAGAAAGGGGGTTGCAGCGGTGGGGCAGATGAGAAAGGGGGTTGCAGCGGTGGGGCAGATGAGAAAGGGGGTTGCAGCGGTGGGGCAGATGAGAAAGGAGGTTGCAGCGGTGGGGCAGATGAGAAAGGGGGTTGCAGCGGTGGGGCAGATGAGAAAGGGGGTTGCAGCGGTGGGGCAGATGAGAAAGGGGGTTGCAGCGGTGGGGCAGATGAGAAAGGGGGTTGCAGCGGTGGGGCAGATGAGAAAGGGGGTTGCAGCGGTGGGGCAGATGAGAAAGGGGGTTGCAGCGGTGGGGCAGATGAGAAAGGAGGTTGCAGCGGTGGGGCAGATGAGAAAGGGGGTTGCAGCGGTGGGGCAGATGAGAAAGGGGGTTGCAGCGGTGGGGCAGATGAGAAAGGGGGTTGCAGCGGTGGGGCAGATGAGAAAGGGGGTTGCAGCGGTGGGGCAGATGAGAAAGGGGGTTGCAGCGGTGGGGCAGATGAGAAAGGGGGTTGCAGCGGTGGGGCAGATGAGAAAGGAGGTTGCAGCGGTGGGGCAGATGAGAAAAGGAGGTTGCAGCGGTGGGGCAGATGAGAAAGGGGGTTGCAGCGGTGGGGCAGATGAGAAAGGGGGTTGCAGCGGTGGGGCAGATGAGAAAGGGGGTTGCAGCGGTGGGGCAGATGAGAAAGGGGGTTGCAGCGGTGGGGCAGATGAGAAAGGGGGTTGCAGCGGTGGGGCAGATGAGAAAGGGGGTTGCAGTGGTGGGGCAGATGAGACAGGGGGTTGCAGTAGTGGGGCAGATGGGTTCAGTGTTAGAACAGGTGAGAAGGTGGTTCAGCGGTGAGACAGAAGAGCATGGGGGTACAGCAGTAGAGCAGATATGCAGAGAGATACAATGGTGGGGAAGGTGAGAAAAACTGGGTACATTGTTGAGGCAGATGAGCAGGGGGTTACAGTGGGACAGAAGAGCAAGGTGGTACCAGTGGTGAGGAAGATGTATGTGCAGGGGGGTTACGGTGGTGGGACAGATTAGCGCGGGGGGGGGGGGGGGGGTGAAGTTAACATTTTTTTGTAAAAAAAATCAACACACTCAAGTTCTTTGAAAACATTTTTCGGCACACTGTGCTCAGAATGTTGCCTACCCCTGTTCTATTACCCCTCTACATGAGCAAATCAAATGGCAGAAACATTCCGATGTTGACCTTCTACCCAGTTTATATAATCTAATAGAGCTTAGATATATCTGATGCATTATATAAAGTGCCTTGAAAAAGTATTCATAAAATGTGGAAAATTTCAAGGGTTATGTTGCAACCAAAAACGTACATGTATTTTATTGGAATTTTATTTGATAGACCAACACAAAGTGGCACAAAACTGAAGTGGAAGGAAAATGATACATATTTTTTGCAAAGTTTTTACAAATAAATATGTGAAAAGTGTGGCGTGCATTTGTATTCAGCCCCCTTTACTCCGATACCACCAACTAAAATCTAGTGGAACCAATTGCCTTCGGAAGTCACCTAATTAGTAAATTGAGTCCCCCTGTGTGCAATTTAATCCCAGTACAAAATACTGCTGTCCTGTTAAGTCCTCACAGGTTTGTTAGAGAACCCTAGTGAACAAACAGCATCATGAAGACCAAGGAACACACCAGACAGGTCAGGGATAAGGTTGTTGAGAACTTTAAAGCAGGGTCAGGTTATAAAAATATCCCAAGGTTTGACCATCTCATCGAGCACTGTTCATTATCTGAAAACGGAAAGAGTATGGCACAATTACAAACCTACCATCCACCTAAACTGACAGGCCGGGCAAGGAGAGCATTAAATCAGAGACGCAGCCAAGAGTAGCTCTGGAGGAGCTGCAGAGATCCACAGCTCAGGTGGGAGGATCTGTCCACAGGACAACTATTAGTCCTGCACTCCACAAATCTGGCCTTTATGGAAGAGTCGCAAGAAGAAAGCCATTGTTGAAAGCAAGCCATAAGACATTCCCCATTTGCAGTTTATGAGAAGCCATGTGGGGGACACAGCAAACATGTGAAAGAAGGTGCTCTGGTCAGATGAGACCAAAATGGAACTTTTTGGCCTAAAAGCAAAACGCTATATGTGGCAGAAAACGAACACTACAAATCACCCTGAACACAAAATCCCCACCGTGAAACATGGCGGTGGCAGCATCATGTTGTGTGGATACTTTTCTTCAGCAGGGACAGGGAAGCTGGTCAGAGTTGATGAGACGATAGATGGAGCCAAAACACAGGGCAATCTTAGAAGAAAACCTGTTAGAATCTGCAAAAGACTTGAGACTGGGGCGTAAATTCACCTTCCAGCAGGGCAACGACCCTAAACAAAAAGCCAGAGCTACAATGGAATGGTTTAGATCAAAGCATATTCATGTGTTTGACTGGGCCATTCTAAGTCCAGACCTAAATCTAATTGAGAATCTTTGTCAAGACTTGAAAATTGCTGTTCACAGGCGCTCTCCATCCAACCTGACAGAGCTTGGAGATATTTTACAAAGAAGAATGGGCAAAACTGTCACTCTCTAGATGTGCAAAGCTGGTAGAGACATCCCCAAAAAGACTTCCAGCTGTAATTGCAGCAAAAGGAGATTCAACAAAAATATTGACTCAGGGGGGCTGAATACAAATACAAATGCACACCACACTTTTCCCATATTTGTCAAATATTTTGGAAACCATTTATTATTTTTCTTCCACTTGACAATTATGTGCCACTTTGTGTTGATTTATCACATAAAATCCCAATAAAATACATGTTTTTGGTTTTAACATGACAAAATGTGGAACATTTCAAGGGGTATGAATACTTTTTCAAGTCACTGTACAATCATATCATCTTATTATCTACTGGCGATAGTGTGTGTGTGTGTGTGTGTGTTTATAAAAGGTCAATGCGTTTCTGGACTCCTGACAGACCCTTGCATCTTTCATCCAGTGCTACACTGACGTTTCTGGGTCAGACTCATGGGGAAAGCAAAAGAATTGTCAAAGGACCTGCGGGAAAAGGTAGCTGAACTGTATAAAACAGGAAAGGGATCTAAAAAGATATCCAAACTCTAATCAAGAAGTGGACAATGAGGGGTTCTGTTGAAACCAAAGCACGGTAAGGTAGACCAACTAAAATTTCAGTCACAACTGCCAGGAAAATTGTTCGGGATTTAAAGAAAACCCCGCAAATAACTTCAGGTGAAATACAGGACTCTCAGAAAACATGTGGTGCGGCTGTTTCAAGATGCACAATAAGGAGCTACTTGAAAAAAGATGGGCTGCATGGTCGAGTCACCAGAAGAAAGCCATTACTATGCAAATGCCAAAAAATATCCCACTTACAATATGCCAAATAGCACAGAGACAAGCCTCACACCTTCTGGCACAAAGTCATTTGGAGTGATGAGAACCATACATTTTACATTTGGAGAAGAATCAACAAGGCCTATGATGAAAAGTACACCATTCCTACTGTGAAACACGGAGGTGGATCGCTGATGTTTTGGGGATCAGTGAGCTACAAAAAGGCACAGGAAATTTGGTCAAAATTGTTGGCAGGATGAATGCAGTATGTCATCAAAAAAATAGGAGGAACATTTGCATCTATCAGCCAGGAAGCTGCGCATGGAACGTACTTGGACATTCCAACATGACAATGAACCAAAACACAAGGCCAAGTTGACCTGTCATTGGCTACAGCAGAATAAAGTGAAGGTTCTGGAGTGGCCATCTCAGTCTCCTGACCTCAATATCATTGAGCCTCTCTGGGGAGATCTCAAAACATGCAGTTCATGCAACACAGGCCAAGAATTTACAGGAACTGGAGGCTTTTTGCCAAGAGGAATGGGCAGCTTTACCATCTGAGAAGATAAAGAGCCTCATCCACAAATACCACAAAAGACTTCAAGCTGTCATTGATGGTAAAGGGGCAATACACGGTATTAAGAACCTTTAAGAAATCATAAATTCTGCCAGGGTATGCAAACTTATGAGCACAACTGTATCTCCTCCCATTTCTTATCTGTCATTTATAGGATCAAAACCTGCCATTTAATCGCTTAATTTCAATGGTTCTCTGCCTATTTTAGCTTGTAATAGAAATTAGTACAATAGTGATATCAGTCCCTTCGGACCCTGTGACTTCAGGATTCCTATAAAGGGTGTATTTTGAAATCTTTAGATTCTGCTTGCCAAATTGGGCCTGCAAGGCATGTCTTAATATAAAATATTTATAAAGGAAAGGCTCATTTCTATGTATGATCGTGGTAAGAGTTGGCGACGATTGATCAGAAAGATTGCATTCGACTAAGGCTGGTGTTGACCACTATAATCAGGGCCACAAGCTTCTGGCAAGCCTCCCATTTGTACCACTATACATCTCTCACCTTCTGGTGGTTTCTTGAGACATGTTTTGAAAAGGATTGTTTTTATTACAGCTCATCATTTCATGTGAAGTTATTTATACTTCAATGTGAAGGACTTTATAGTTTATGGTTCTATGCACTTGGACAATAACTTTCTTCTTGGTTTAATTTCATTGAACATAAGCACTTTAAATTTCCATTATTTATTTCAAGTCATGGTGCACAAGGCACTTTGGATTTATAACTGTTTACTGTTATATGCATTTGATATAATTTTCCATTTGATGTATTTATTGCACATTTAAAGCACTTCAATCTACAATTTCTGAGCTTCATTGCACAACGTATTTTCAAGATGGTAATTCAATAGCGCTGCACTTTTTTTTTTTTATACTGTGATACTTTTACCAGAGTCTTGTGCCAGCAGCCTTCCCCCCCATTTAGCCTTTAGCGCAAGAATTTTCTTTACAGTTTTCAAATAAACCTGATGTCCCTCCTAAAAGGGAGGGGTTATGCCTAAAGCCTAGTACACATGGGCCGAATGGCGGTTGGTTTCTACCGTGTGTATTGCAGCTGATCTGTCAAAAGGGGCATGATCGACTGGCATCCAATCAGCGCTCTACGCCAATTGCTAAGAGAGCAGGCTCGTGTGTTCTGGGGGGAGGGGAGGGGAGGGGGAGTGGGGGAGATCCCCCCGTCAGAACACAATAGGACAGCAGGTGAAATTGCTTTACCAACATTGCATAATTAGCACAGATGCTCTGCCTGAGCTCTTCAGGTTTTTACGTTTAGTCTTGCTGGGTTGAACGAACAAGAAAGAAAGGTGAGGAAGGAGGTGTCACCAGGCTTAAGATGGGACTTGCTGACTTTTTTGCCAGTGTCCAACCACCTGTAGGTGGCACATAACTCCACTAGAAAGGATACTAAAGTTGCTCTGCATCTGCAGATGTACAATAATAGAAATTCTTATAAAATACTGCTAGAGATTAAAAGACAATGGTCATGAATACATACTATTAAAAGTCCAAAGCTGATGCTAAATATACTTACTTTTTTTAACCGGGCAAAAACCCTCAGCTACAGCTATTTTGGAGACTTCATGATCTGTAAAACTGCGGACTATGGGCCTATAGGTTGACCAAATATCTGTGAAATCCTTGGTCAGGTTGCAGTGCCGAGTTGTGATATTGGAACAGCTTTTGCTACTGACAACTGAATTGCTAGAAAAGTACAAAAAGGGAGAGCCAACATTAAACCAATATAGTATTACAGTGGCAAAAAAAATATCTATCATGTATAAATAATAATATAACCAATCAGAAATATGACATGTGAAAATACAAAATCAAAACAACTTGCTATAAATGTTCAATGAAGTCTTCCAATTATCTTGCTACGTGTGTCAAACACCGTCCTTTTTTAGTATCATTCACTCCTACACTTTTTTTTTTTTTTTTTTTTTTTAAAGAAGTTTTTATTGGCTTTAAACAGGTTTACAAAAATCAAATACATTAGATACAAGCATCTTATCAGTAAGCAAAACAAGTAGAAACAGTTACTATGCATATCTTTGAAAATATAGGTCTATTAATACACGTGTTCAACTATGTGTAGTTAATATGGGAATAGACGAACAAATATGATATTGTATCCCAATATGTTCAAGCATCAATGTCGCGCTGAGTTTGGATAAGGGTTCTGTCATGTGTCTCCGTGTGGGAGAGCTAAGGTGTTTGCACTGAGTAGTTGTTTTGGTGGCGAGATGCCCAATAACTACTTCAAAACCCAGTCTCCCCTAAAGGGATCTGACTGTGACTAGGTGAGAGTTAAAGGAACAGATTACTACAATTGGGATATAAGCAGCGTAATACAATGAGTAAGTAAGCCATATTATAATAAAGTGTTCATAGAAGTGATTTTATAAACTAACTGTTAAAGAAACAAAACAGTTGCGGACGCAGCCGCCTTATAATATCTACGTGTCCAGACAGAGTAGTGTAGCAAGGCTAGTAGTTTTGTGGGTGGAAGATACCCGAGTGTGGTAAAGGTCTTCTAATTCACGAGCCTCGGTCTGTTCGTGACCACAAATTGTGATATTCTGGGGTTGTGATGAAATGTAACCAACACAACCAAGTTTGTGTGAACTTGAAAGGCGTATCCCTTGCCTGATGGATTAATTCTTCCATGTCAGCTATTTTCTGGATCCGATTAAACTAGTCCTTAATAGCTGGTGGGAGTGGGGAACGCCAATTATGTGGGATACACATGTTCGCAGCTGTGATCATATGCATGGGCAGGGATCATAAGTGGGTGCGGATTGGACGTGCTGGGTGATGTAGCAGGAATTGTGCTGGAGTATAGTCCAGTTGATATGTGGTGATCTGTTGTATCAGTCGGTGTACTTCTTGCCACACGACCACCATACATGTAGTAGGGATCCGGGTTCAGTTCCACATCTCCAAAATTGTGGAGAGAGGGATGGGTAAATACGATGAAGTTTGAGTGGTGTATTGTACCACCGAGATTATTTTGTATGTATTTTCTTGTGCATATATATTTAAGGAGTCTTTGTGAGCTATCGTATAAATTGTTTCCCAGTCTGCGTCTGAGATGTTAATTGTGAGGTCTTTGAGCCAGTTAACTTTACTTCAATTGTCCTGGGAAGCCTGCGCTGGAAACAATAGCGCATAATTGAAAGATATTATGTTCCTTGGGGTTCCGTTTTAAGGCACATGTCTTCGAAAGGGGTGAGAGAACGTGACCATTCGGAGTGGGTAGCTTCCTTATCGAGGAAATGTTTAATTTGTAGAGGTGCCCAATATGGAAGTATCTTTGGGTATAACTTAAGCCGCGTACACACGGGCGGACTGTATGGCCTACTTAGTCCGTCATACAATCCGACGGACAGTCCGTCCTACTTTCGAATGAACGGACTTGACCACACACGGATGCACAAACAGTCCGTCTAAAGCTTGCGCGATGACGTGTACAGCACGTACGACGGGACTAGAAATAGGAAGTCCAATACACAGCAATGCAACCTTTCGCCGTGTAAATCCTTTCTGAGCATGCGCCATTCTTAGTCCGCCGAACTAGCCTACTGACGAGCGGATTGTCCGCTGAAACCAAAGTATGACGGACAGTATTTCGAAAATTCCGAAATACTTAGTACGCCAGACTACACGCTGAAAAAGTCAGCTGAAGCCCACACACGAGCGGACTGTCCGCTGAAATGTGTTTCGACGGACTAAGTAGGCCATACAGTCCGCCCGTGTGTACGCGGCTTTAGTCATTCGTTCGGAAAATGTGAGCAGTTCCACTCCTACACCTTTATGTGTAAAAATCTTCTAAATAGATTCACTTCTGTCCATCCTTAATCAATCACTTGACCTCTGGAAGGTTTTACCCTCTTTATGAAAAGAGCATTTTTTGCTATTCAGCAATGGGATACTTTCAACTGGCAATTGCTCGGTCATGCAACACTGTAGGCAAATTAAATTTATATATTTTTTTCCCACAAATAGAGCTCTCTTTTGGTGGTATCTGATCACCACGAAGTTTAAAATTTTTTTGCAAAAAAAAAAAAAAGATTTTTCCCCCAACTTTCTGTTAACCACCTTCCTGTCCAAGCCAATTTTCAGAGCGGTCACACTTTAAATGACAATTGTGCAGTTATGCAACGCTGTACCCAAACAACGCTTTTATAATTTTTTGGAGACAGAGCTTTCTTTTGGGGTATTTAACCAGTTGCCGACCACCGGCCGTCAAATGACGGCCAGGCGGCACATCTCTTGTGGCGGGAGGGTGTCATATGATGTCCCTGTTCCTTCGGTGGCGGCGTGTCACGGAGACACCGCTTGCCACTGAGGGGGGTGAACAGCCATTGGGTATGGCTGTTTACCACATGATCGGCCGTGATGAAGTCACGGCCAATCACAGGTGGTTACACCCCCACTGTGCAATCGCACGTCGGTGGCTGTGTTCCCGGGAACACTGCTCGTCACCGATGCTGGTAAACAGCCATTGGCCGGCTGTTTACACACGTGATCGGCTGTGATTGTTTCACAATCGATCACTAAATGTAAACAAACCGGGGTAACAAGATGTTACCGGGTTCTCCTTACACACCGATCGTGTGTGAGGAGGAGTTTGCGGTAACATCTCGTTACTGCTTACAGTGTACACACCAATCACACTGATTGCCCCCCTCAGTAAAGAGGACCTATCACCACCCATCATAGTACCTGTCACTCACAGCCCATCCGAGTACCCGTCACAGCCATCACAGCCCATCCGAGTACCCAAATACCAGTCACCAGAGAACCTGTCACCAGGCCATCAGAGAGCCCGAGTGCCTGTCACCAGGCCATCAGAGTACCCCGAGTGCCTGTCACCAGGCCATCAGAGTACCCCGAGTGCCTGTCACCAGGCCATCAGAGTACCCCGAGTGCCTGTCACCAGGCCATCAGAGTACCCCGAGTGCCTGTCACCAGGCCATCAGAGTACCCCGAGTGCCTGTCACCAGGCCATCAGAGTACCCCGAGTGCCTGTCACCAGGCCATCAGAGTACCCCGAGTGCCTGTCACCAGGCCATCAGAGTACCCCGAGTGCCTGTCACCAGGCCATCAGAGTACCCCGAGTGCCTGTCACCAGGCCATCAGAGTACCCCGAGTGCCTGTCACCAGGCCATCAGAGTACCCCGAGTGCCTGTCACCAGGCCATCAGAGTACCCCGAGTACCTGTCACCAGGCCATCAGAGTACCCCGAGTACCTGTCACCAGGCCATCAGAGTACCCCGAGTACCTGTCACCAGGCCATCAGAGTACCCCGAGTACCTGTCACCAGGCCATCAGAGTACCCCGAGTACCTGTCACCAGGCCATCAGAGTACCCCGAGTACCTGTCACCAGGCCATCAGAGTACCCCGAGTACCTGTCACCAGGCCATCAGAGTACCCGAGTACCTGTCACCAGGCCATCAGAGTACCCGAGTACCTGTCACCAGCCCATCAGAGTACCTATCTGCAGCCCATCAGAGTACACGAGTACCTATTTGCAGCCCTTGCCTCATAGAATATATGTTGGGGTGTTTGCTTTCCAAAAATGGGGTCATTTCGTGGGTAATTCCATTGTCCTGGTGCTCCAGGGCCTTCAAAAGTGTGATAGGCAGGAATGAAATGAGATGTGTCATTTATGCTCCTAAAACGCCTGAAGGTACTACTTCAGTGTTCGGCCTCTCTATGTGACCAGGCTGTGTAAAAGTCCTACACATGACTACTTTGTGTAAAAAAAATAAAAATAAATGAAAACGCTTTTTTTTTTTCTTTTTCCACATTTTCCAAAAACTTCTGGAAAAAAAATGAACAGTTCAAAAGACTCGTTATGCCTCACAGATTATACGTTGGGGTGTTTGCTTTCCAAAATTGGGTCATTTTATGGGAAATTCCATTGTCCTGGTACTCTAGGGCCTTCAAAAGTGTAATAGGTTCTAGATTGTAAGCTCTAACGAGCAGGGCCCTCTGATCCCTCCTGTATTGATTTGTATTGTAAGTGTACTGTCTGCCCTCATATTGTAAAGTGCTGCGCAAACTGTTGGCGCTATATAAATCCTGAATAATAATAATAATAATAATAATAATAGGTGGCTGTGAAATGAGATGTGTCATTTTTGCTCGTAGAACGCCTGAAGGTACTACTTCAATGTTGGTGCTCTGTATGTGGTCATGCTGTGTAAAAGTCTCATGCATGTGGTATCGCCATACTCGGGAAGAGTAGGAGAATGTATTTTGGGGTGCAATTTGTTGTATGCATATGCTGGATGTGAGAAATAACCTGATAATCTGACAATTTTGTAAAAAATAATAAAAAAAATCTTCATTTTGCAAAGAATTGTGAGAAAAAAATTACAACTTAAAAAAACTCCCCATGCTACATACTTAATACCTTGGAATGTCTACTTTCTAAAAAGGGGTCATTTGGGGGGTATTTGTACTTTCCTGACTTGTTAGTGTCTCAAGAAATGTGATACACCTGATGTAATGAAGGCCTGATCAGATGTGATCAATTTTCAGTGATTGGCACCATAGTTTGTAGACTCTATAACTTTCACAAAGACCAAATAATATACACTAATGAGAGTTCCTTCTACCAAAAATATGTAGCAGTATACATTTTGGCCAAAATTTATGAAGAAAAATTACTAAATTAGCAAAATTTTATGACAGAAACAAAAGAAGGCATTTTTTTCAATTTATAGCACAAAAAAATTAAAAAACCCACTAGTGATTAAATACCACTAAAAGAAAGCTCTATTTGTGTGGAAAAAAAGTACGCAAGTTTCATATGGGTACAGTGTTGCATGACTGAGTAATTGTCATTCAAACTGTGAGCGCTGAAAGCTGAAAATTGGTCTGGACAGGAGGGGGTGTAAGTGCACTGTATTGAGGTGGTTACTCACCACTGGGTTTTTTTTTTTTTGCTTAAAACTGAAAAAAGTGCAACATTTTTGAAAAAAAATAAATGTTTCTTGGTAATTAAGTCATTTTTCTCCTTCACTGATGTGCGCTGTAGAGGCTGCACTGATGGCCACTGATGAGTAGGCACTATTTTGCAGCACTGATGAGCACTTGCAGGCATCACTGGTGGGGCACAAGACACGTGGTAGGAGAAATTGTAAAATGGCTTACAATATCTTCTAACACGTGTCTTGTGCCTCATTCAAATCCCAAAAACCCCTTTCTGATTTAGGGATGGAGGTGCATGTTATCATGCACCTCATTTAAAGTCCCACAACCCCCTTGCTTCTGTGTGCATGTCTCCAACGAGGAAAGACTCTTATTGGCTCTCCTCGCACTCAGAGCTCTATATCATAGGCTCTTTACCGTGATCATTGATGCGGTATGTCTACGGATCACTGCGCTGCATGCCGCCGCCACCCCCCCCCCCCCCGGGGCATGCACGAGCGCCCTGTTCTGAAGAACGTCATATGACGTCCACTCAGAACAGGAAAGCCACTGTCCGGCCATAAAGCTCCTATAGGCTTGACGGGAAGTGAAAAAAAAAAAAAAAAAAAAAAAGATAATCTAATTTCTTCATAAATTAAAAAAAGAAAGTCAAAACTTATTCTGCTACAGGCCAATGAAAAAAACAAACAAAAAAAAAACAATATGTTTATATTAAATTGGTTTTGTAAAAGTTATAGCATCTACAAATATATTATACAGGATTTATACAGCACCAACAGTTTACGCAGCACTTTACAGAGGGTGGACAGTACAATTACAATAAAGTTCAATATAGAAGTTCGTGGAGCTTACAATCGAAAAGGAGATTGGCCTAAAATGATGAAGAAATTAAATCTTTTTTTATTATATACACGTTTTATAGCAAAAATAAAAATAAAAAATTTCGGGCTTTTGTCGTTTATATTGCAAAAATAAAAAACCCAGTGGTGTTCAAATACAACCAAAAGAAAGCTCTAATGCGAAAAAAAATGATATAGCTTTAGTTTGGGTACAGTGTTGCGCAATTACCAGTGAAAGTAGTGCAGTGCTGAATAGCAAAAAACAGCCTGGTCATGAAGGGGTTTCTAAACATTAAAATAGGATTTTTATAACAGTTTACCTGTAAAATCCTTTTCTTGGAGTACATCATAGGACACAGAACCTTAAGTATTTACTTCGTGGGACGTCCCATAGCAATGCTACTTGAGGGGAGGGAGACACAACCCGTAGGGCACCCCCAGACCTTGAGGACTTACACTGCTGCCTGCAGCACACTACACCTGAAAGCGATATCCTCATTCCTTCTTACATCCACTTGGTAAAATTTTGTGAATGCATGGACAGAAGACCAAGTTGCGGCTTTGCAGATCTGAGCAAAGGAGGCCTGGTGACGCACTGCCCAAGAAGCACTAACCGCTCTGGTAGAGTGCGCCTTACTTTGAATAAGGGGAATCTTACCCTTTAAATCATAAGTTTGAATTATAACTTGCCGAATCCACTTAGCAACAGTGGATTTGGACGCAGCCTCTCCTTTTTTAGGACCTTCTGTCAGAATAAATAAGATATCAGTCTTACAAATCTGAGCAGTTTTCTTTAAATTGATTTTCACTGCTCTCACTACATCAAGACAATGTAGTGATTTTTTCTTCCCTGGAACAAGGTTTTGGGAAAAAACGATGGCAGAACAATATCTTAATTCAGACGAAAGCCTGAAAACAACTTTTGGCAAAAAGCCTGGACGAGGGCGTAACACCACTCTATCCTCATGAATAATCAAATATGACTCTTTACAAGAAAGAGCAGCCAATTCTGAAACCCTCCTTGCTGAGGATACAGCAACCAAAAATATCAGCTTCCTAGTCAGAAGGACTAATGCCCCATACACACGGTCGGACATTACGACCACAAAATCCGGATTTTTTCAGACGGATTTTGGCCGAAACTTGTCTTCCATACACACGGTCGCACAAAGTTGACGAAAAATCCGATAGTTCGGAACGAAGTGATGTACAAAACGTACGATGGGACTACGTAGAGGCCAATAGCTTTCGTCTCCAAAATTTTTCTGAGCATGCATGCCACTTTGTGCACCAGAATTCTCTACACACGATCGGAAAAAGGAGCGGCAGGATGGATCCGGTTGTGGAGGCTTTTTAAATCCAGCATGGATCCCTCCTGGAGATCTGCAGAGCACATCTTCACTCATGCCAACACCTTTAGACACTGGCGAAAAAACTGAGGTTCTCCTGGAAGGAGGAGGGATTATATAGGGGAGTCAACTTCCTGTATTGCGTGTGCCAGTGTCAACACCTGAAGGTAGCTATAACCCACTAAGTAAATAATTAAGCCTCTGATGTACGATAAAGAAATTTATTTTTTAAACCTCAATACAGTCTCTGCATTAATGTAGAATAAAAACTGTCTGCCCCCCCCCCCACAACTTACCCGACTCCTGTATTGATTCAGTGTTGTGTCTGGTTACAGGTCTGATCCTGATACAATGGGAGCCATTGGCTCCTGCTGCTGTCAATCAAATCAAGTGTGTAGAGGTGGGGCCAAGCTGCATTATATGTCATTATCATTGCACAGAGTAGGCAAGTTTCAGATTATTTGTATTAAAAAGAAAAAAACACTTTACAACCACTTAAAAGTCAAAATGTGCTTTCCCTAGCATCTGAGGTTAGATACTCCTCTCTGTTGCCTCCTTGCTTTCCTTCAGAAGCACGCAAAATAAAGCAAAATGGACTATAACGTTGTATACAAACGAATACAACTTGGCCCTATGCTTTACATCAATAGACCTGCAATACATCATTTATAATGCATCTCTACAAAAAGGAATAACCTTATCAGCAATATGAAACACTATGAAACAACATTTTAAGACACAAACAAGAGTACACATCAGGGTGGTGTATTTCACATAAATAACCACAACAGGATATCTACGTAGATGACAGCAATTTTTTTTTATAATATACATTTGTATACATGCAGTATATCAAAATATACATATGTACATGCATCCACAAGATCCCATGTTTTAGTGTGTATACATACAAACCAATTACCCAGTTAATCTGCTATACATCACCGGGCACAGAGGCTGCTAGAGCGGGTAATGAGGGCAAGCGTGATTTTGTCCTCACTTCCTGCGACAGTTGCCTGGCTGTTAGTTGAAATACAAGGGAACTGTTTTATTCTGTGTTCTACAATATATACTCAAATGAATCCGGTTCATCACATACATACCCATCCTTCTCATACTCCACTTTGTAGTAGATAACCGATTCATTGTTAGGGTCATCCCAGGTCAGGATGTGCTCAAAGTTTTTAGAAACAAGTGTGAGATTTGTTGGAGGCTGCAGAATAGCTGAGACTGAGACAAAAGGGGGGGAAAAACAAAACAAAAAACGAAGTGTTAAAACTTAGGAATTTTATTTATCTAGAAACATTTATATCAGTGCTTGGTTAACCACTTAAGGACCGAGCCTCTGAGATTTGTGGATTAAAAGTTAAAAACGTTTTTCTGCTAGAAAATTACTTAGAACCCCCAAACAATATACTTTTCTTTCCCTAACACCCTAGAGAATAAAATGGCGGTCGTTGCAATACTTTGACACACCGTATTTGCTCAGCGGTCTTACAAGTGCACCTTTTTTGAAAAAAAAATAAAAATAAATAAGAAATCACTTTTTTTAATTAAAAAATAAAACAGTAAAGTTAGCCCAAATATTTTTTAAATTGTGAAAGACAATGTTAAACCGAGTAAATTGATACCCAACATGACACGCTTCAAAATATTGCATCCGCTCCTGGAATGGCAACAAACTTTTACCCTTAAAAAAAAATAATCTATACAGGTTGCATGTTTTGAGTTACAGAGGAACACTGTTTTCATATGCGGGCGCTACTCACGTATGCGTTTGCTTCTGCACGCAAGCTCGTTTCAATTTTTTTTTTTTTTACCTTTTATTTTTACACAGTTTAAAAAAAAATAAAAAATAAAAATAAAATAAAAAAATAAATGGCGTCACTTTTATAAGGAATGTAAACATCCCTTGTAATAGAAAATAAAATAAAAATGCATGACAGGACCTCTTAGATCCGAGATCTGGGTTCAAAAAGACCTCATATCTCATATTTACACTAAAATACAACAAAAAAAAAAAAAATAAAAATAAAAAAAAAAAAAGGCCCTTTAAGAGCTATGGGCCACAGAGACCACTTATCTTGAATCATCGAAGAAGAGGATACCAGCTAGCTACTCCCATAATTATATTCCTCTTCAAAGTACTGATGTATAACGACGGTGGGAAGTGGTTAAGCCCTTCACGTCTAAGGCCCTTTTCACATAGGTGCCTCGGTGAAGCAGGATCTGATTGATAAGCAGGAAATCTCTCCGCTGATCCCTGCTGAGCAGGCGAATGACAGGTCCGTGTCTGTTCTGCATAGCCTTGCTGTTCTCTATAGGGCTGTCAGATGGAAACAGACCGCCTGTCCGTTATCCATCCAATCCGATCCGCCAGACGGATGGGGGAATAGCAGCCTGTTTTTGGCAGATAGCATCAGATTGGATGGTGGTTGGATGTCATTGGACATGTGTCAGCTGACCCCTACCGCTCCATAGAAGACACTTAAGGGTTCGATCAGGTCCGCCTGAAAAACAGACAGGTGGACCTGATCGGATCACCCACAGGAAAGCGGCCTAAACAAATGTTAACGCCTCCGCACAATTTTGCAACTTTGACATGTGTTAGTAAAACCGTACACATCACCACAACTACTTTGTGCATCCAGATGCATTATACCAGTCTTTTTCAGGCAAAACTGGGTTTGTACTTTTAGTGCAGCCTAGAAACCATGCACATTTTGCTGCTTTTTTTATCCTACCTAAAACAAACTAATAAAAAAATAGAAATAAATAAATACTAGCCCAAACTCTAACCCCGGAGAATTGCTCTACTCCATTCAGAGAGAAAACATGGGGGCGAGCTCCTCAGTGACTGACCACCATGATAGCCAACCAGAGGCTATCACAGCAATCAGGTGACCCGGAATTGGGAGTTACAGTCCCGATTGTTTGTACAGGGCCCGGGGGTCTTGCAGAGACTCTGGTTTCTATGCTGTGCAGAGACAAATACGCAAATATGCGGCACCACGAAAAAAAGCTCAGTCCAGAGAGGCCGCATATTTGCGTATGCACAGCACCAGGGGGTTAAAGAGCTCACACTCTAATGTCCCCTTCACAGTCTTGCACACATCTAAGAGGCAATTTGACTGTAGTCCACCCAGTCTACTCATTTGTTTGCAGCCATTTACTGTTGGCTGTCTCACTACCTCTGTTGGAATTTTATGCCAAGCATCAAATACCCTTTCAGTAAAATAATACTTTCTAAAGCTATTTTTTTTTAACTTCCCTCCAGTTAGTTTGAGGTCATGTACTTGTGTTCTTGATTTTGGCTTCATATTGAAAAAAACTGCCCTCCTGAACCTTATTCACCCCCTTGATGTATTTAAAGGTTTCAATCATGACTCCTCTTTCCTTTCTTTCATTCCGACTGTACAGTGAGGGAAAAGTATTTGATCCCCTGCTGATTTTGTATATTTGCCCACTGACAAAGAAATGATCAGTCTATAATTATTTTTTTTTAATCAGAAAAGTTTTTATTGTGTCTTAGAAAACATACAGTACAATTGCATATAGTCAAGTGTTACATCCATACAGGTTTTCTGTCTCCTCACCCCCCCCCCCCCCCCCTGCATACTTGCTCTGTGTGTCCCGCTGAATACCTCCTCCTCTATCTTCAGTGCCATATGATGAGAGAACCCAGAGGAGGAGCACAGCTATTCTGCTCACAGGACATGCAGGGAGAGAGGTGAGCTGAGGGAGGAACATCAGTTTGGGGTGGTAAGCTGAGCACAATACCTGGCAAAGTTTAATGCCAGGAGGGAAGTTTATGTGGAAATATATGAAGGTTTGGAATAGCAGTGTGTGTGTGTTGGAGCCCTGCAGAGTTTGCAGCCCCCCCAAGCTAACATATATCTCCTAAGCAGGAACACATCACTATCACCCCAAGCATTCTGTCCAGATAATGTGCAGTTCCTTTATGACCTGTTTAATCCTGTGTTATCCAAACTCTGTTCAATGAAAAGTGTAAACTCACCACATAAACACTCTATATACAAAATAAAATTCCCCAATAAAAATCAGAACATGATGTTCACATTTGCATGGAAGCACAATTGAATGAATGTGGATTATTCAGAGAATTACCGTATTATGTTTATTGAGGATCTTTTTTATATACTAACCGTTAAGCTTCATACACACAATACGAAAATTGGATGAAAAATACCACTTTTGAAGCGTTCGTGCATATGAGCATATTTTTTTTTTTGGTGGGCAAGTGGATCTTGGGTGGGAGTTCCCACACTTTTTTTCCCCAGGACTTGACCCCTGGGTCAGATGTTTCTTGTAGTTGGCCACCAGGTTTGCACACATCTCAGGAGGGATTTTATCCCACTCCCCTTTTCAGATCCTCTCCAAGATTCTCCTCCTTACCCAAGATTTGACGGTACATGGCCCCATCCCTTTGATGCAGTAAAGTTTTCCTGTATCCTTAGCACCTCCAGGTTTGACAGCGGGGATGGTGTTCTTGGAGTCATAGTAGAGTTTAGCTGGCTAAAATGAGAATCACTATTTTTTTTTTTTTTGCTTAGAAGATAGATCATGATTCTCTCACAATTCTCATGGCGTATCATCATCTTTCACATTAAAACAAAACAAACAAAAAAATTGGGCTAACTTTACTGTTTCAATTTTGTTTAAAATTAATTGAAGTGCATTTTTCCCCAAAAAAATAAGAAAAAAGCGTTTGAAACACCTTTGCGCAAATACATAAAATATTGCAGCAATTGACATTTCATTTCCTAGGGTCTCTGCTAAAATATTTGTGTGTATATATATATATGTGTATACATACATACATATTAGTTTGGGGGTTCCAAGTAATTTTCTAGCAAAAACATGTTGATTTTAACTGAAGAAACAAGTGTCAGAAAACAGACTTTAAGTGGTTAAACTTCCTGCATTTACACTTGTTTAAAAACTTGACAGACTGCCTGGATTTTTTTTTTTCACACAGAAGTTTACATCCCTTTGATCTAAGGAGGAAGTTAGTTACAATGTTTCAAGTTTAAAACTTGTCAGACTGTGGGATGTTTTCTTTTGACAGCTGAGTGAGCAGATAAGTCTCTCCACTTGTTATATGAAAGAATCTGCAAACTCTGCAACAGAGATTGTGGGGGGGGGGGGGGGTGAATTGAGATCACGTTTTTTTAACGATTAATTGTGCAAAAAGTCATAGGCAGCATTCCTCCTCCTCCAAAATGGCAAATTGAGTTGATGCCAAAGAGCTCCATTTTTGTCTCAACTGACCACAAAACAAACCCTTCACCCAGTTCTCATTTAGATGTTCATTAGCAAACGTCAGACGGGCCTGTATATGTGCTTTCTTGAGCAAAGGGACCTTGCTGGAGCTGCTGCATTGCAGTCCTTCATGGCGTAGTGCATTACCAATGGTTGAAAAAGGCGATCCGGACCTGTCATGGAGACGAGTGAGGGGGAAGATGGGCGGGGGCCATCAGGCCCCCCCCCCCCACCTGTCTCCAAGTCATTACCCATAGCTCTTAGAGGGACATTTTTTTATTTATTTTTTTCCAAATGACCAAATTTTTTTTTAATTGCATATTAGTGTAAATATGAGATGTGAGGTCTCTCTGACCCCAGATATCATATTTAAGAGGACCTGTCATCCTTTTTTTCCTATTACAAGGGATTTTAACTTTCCTTGTAAATAGGAATAAAAGTGAATATTTTTTTTAAAAAAGAACAGTGAAAAATGTAAAAATAGAAGTTAAAATATATAAGAATTATTATTATTTTTTTTTTTTAAACGCGCCCTATCCAGCCTTGTCCCCATCAACATGTGCACATTAGTCAGCGAGTGCTTGTGTATTGTCTTGTTGAGTACCTATCTATCGTCTTGAGCAGGGCTTGACAAAACCCGGGCACCAGGTTGCATTTGCGACTAGATTTAGCAACCTGGCGCCTGGGGCAGCACAGCTGGGGATATCCTGTCTCTGTGGACCCCCCCAGCGTGATCACACCGCCGGTAATCGAGCCGCCGGCTTTGAGGCCTTCTGCGATCCTATGGTTCCTTCTGGAATCTGGCGCCCTCTTGTGGTGGCCGTTGGAATGACAACCAGCAATGCTAATGGAGCTTCCCCTGCCTGCCAGCCTATCTCCTTGCCTTTACTTAGAACTCCTAAACATGATATATATTTTTTATTCTAACACCCTAGAGAATAAAATGGTGGTCGTTGCAATACTGTCTGTCACACCGTATTTGCACAGCGGACTCACAAGCGCACTTTTTTGAGGAAAAATAATTTAATAAAAAAATAAGACAACAGTAAAGTTAGCCCAATTTTTTTTTTTTTATATTGTGAAAGATTATGTTACGCCGAGTAAATCGATAGCCAACATGTCATGCTTCAAAATTGTGCCCACTCATGGAATGGCGACAAACTTTTACCCTTTAAAATCTCCATAGGTGACATTTAAAAAAATTCTACAGGTTGAACTTTTTAAGTTACAGAGGAGGTCTGGGGCTAGAATTATTGCTCTCACTCTTCCGATCGCAGCGATACCTCACATGTGTGGTTTGAACACTGCTTTCATAGGCGTTCAGTTCTGCACGTAAGCTTGGCGGGACAGGGCACGTTTAAAATTATTGTTTTTTCTTATTTTAACTTTTATTTTTATTTTTTAACTGTTCTTTAAAAAAAAAAAAAAAGTGAATGTAAAAATCCCTTGTAATAGAAAAAAGCATGACAGGTCCTCTTATATATGAGATCTGGGGTCAGAGAGACCTCACATCTCATATTTACACAAAAATGCAATTTAAAAAAAATTCGTCATTTGAAAAAAAATTAAATAAAATGTCCCTCTAAGAGCTATGGGCAATGACTTGGAGACAGATGAGGGGCTATCTTCCCCTCACTCGTCTCCATGTCAGACCAGGGACAGGTCCAGATCGCCGTCACAGACCTGGCTCCTAACTTTTTTAGCTGACTCCTAGATTCCCAGCAAATTTGTCAACCCCTGGTCTTGAGTATTAGGGTCAGGAAGCAAGTTGTTAGGTAATTTGGACAGGGTATAATCCTTGTTGAGTACCTGTGTATATAACATATTCCACAGGGTAGTATTGGGGGCATCAGTGGTAGGTTGACTAAAGTACATAAACCCAAGGTAAGTATAGTAACAAGTCCTAGTTGAAATCTCGGAATACCCAATAACAGGGTAGTAAGCGACCGGTCAAAACTATGTGGCATGTTCACCAATGCCAGGAGCCTGGCGGACAAGATAGGTGAACTAGAGGTACTGTTGTACAAGGAGGATTTGGATTTTGTGGGAATTTCAGAGACCTGGTTCAACAGCTCTCATGATGGTCTGGCAACCATTCAAGGGTATACCCTTTATCGCAGGGATAGAAAGGGTAAAAATGGGGGAGAGGTATACCTATATATCAAAAATAAACGTACAAGTGAATGTGAGAGATGACATCACTAAGGGAGATAGGGAGGAGGTGGAATCCTTATGGGTAGAGCTCCAAAGGGATGAAGCTAAGGGGGAAAATATTACTGGGAGTATGCTATAGGCCCCCTAACCTGAGGGAAGAGGGGGAGACAGATCTCCTATCACAAGTTGGATTAGCAGCAAGGATGGGAAGTGTTATAAATGGGGGATTTTAAATATCCAGACATAGACTGGGTGGAGGGAACCACGCATTTGTCTAACGCTCGCCAGTTCCTAAATGTTTTGCAGAACAATTTCCTGGTCCAGATGGTAGACGCACCAACTTGAAAAAAAGCGTTACTGGAACTACTGATTACCAACAATACAGGCCTGATCACGGATGTGGAAATACGGGGCAATTTAGGAATTAGGAATCACAGGTCAATTGGCTTCAGTATAAATCACATAAATAGGAAACATAAGGGGAATACAAAGACACTGAATTTCAAAAAAGCCAACTTCCCTAAACTACGAACCTTGTTAGAAGGCATGAATTGGGATAAAGTCTTAGGAACAAAGAACACGAAGGAGTGAAAATACAAGGTTGAGGGATCCTAAATCAGCATTCAGACTTTATAAAGAACACAACGAGAAATGTAAAAATGCAATTAGGACGGCTAAGATAGAACACGAAAGACTTAGCAGAGGAGAGCAAAAAAAATCCCAAGAAATTCTTTAAGTACTGTATGTAAACAGTAAAAAAGGGAGGACAGACCGTATTGGTCCCATAAAGAATGAGGAAGGACATCTGGTTACAAAGGATGGGGGGATAGTGAAGGTATTGAATTTATTCTTCTCCTCAGTCTTCACGAGGGAATTGGGGGGCTTCGTAACCAAAACTGCAGTATTTATCCTCATGACACATCACAGGAAGCACCTCCATGGTTAACTGAGGAAAGAATTAAAATTAGACTAGGGAAACTTAACATTAACAAATCACCGGGACCAGATGGCTTGCATCCAAAGAGTACTTAGGGAACTCAGTCAAGTAATTGCCAGACCATTGTTGCTAATTTTTACAGATAGTCTACTGACTGGAATGGTACCAGCTGATTGGACAAAAGCCAATGTAGCACCAATATTTAAAAAAGGCCCAAAATACATCCCTGGGATTTAGACCAGTTAGCGTAACATCAATTGTAGTCAGAGTCTTCAAGCGGGAAACGCGACGCTCCTAAGAACCAAGGCCTGAGGTGTGCCTTGGCCTAGCTGGTCAGTATGCCTGAGAAGAGGGCATACCCTGAATGTAAGAATAAGAACAAAATACTATGAGAATGTATGAAACTGGGGAACGGGTGGGTGGGAACCCAGAAAACCTACCGACACTGGCCCTGACAGAGGAGGAGGTTTAAATAGCCCTCTCAGGCTCCTCCTACAAATACATCCCTGGGATTTAGACCAGTTAGCGTAACATCAATAGTATGCAAAACTCTTGGAGGGGATAATAGACTATATACAAGATTTTAGTAATGAGAAAGTGATCAATAGCAGTAATCAGCATAGATTCATGAAGAATCGTTCTTGCCAAACCAATCTATTGACCTTCTATGAGGAGTTGCCATCAGCAGTCCAGCCAATCACTTCCGGTTTTCTCATCCTGGCTGGCCTGAACACGAGCAGAGGAGTCGGCCGGTGATTGGGACATATCACTGAAGCTGCTAGCAGGTTTGCTGGCTGGATCATCAGATGAAAATACAAGAAAGAAAAGCTTAAAAAAGAAAACTAATGTGAGCTCTGTTTGATCAAGTTATTGGCTCATCGGTTTGTCACCGTTCCTGTGTCTGACGCCATTGGAGTTGCTGTCCTGGATCTCTGTGGACAAAGGCCCCGGCAGGGCGTTTAGCCGCAAGCTCTTTTTGCTTGCCATTTGGTAAGCGTGCATTTTATTTGGCGTCAGCACCAGGGCTGGACTTACCATTGGGCTTGACTGGACTCAAGCCCATGGGCCCCGCCCAATAGGGGGCCCCGCAGGCCCCCCGAGATACACAGCTGACTGTACTCGGCTTGACTCCGCTCACAGTCACACCCAGTCCAGCCCTATGATGGGCATAACACAGGGCTTGAGCATGACTGTGAGCAGAGTTGAGTAGACTCGGCTACTCTCGGCTCCGCTCGGGACTGTGAGAGGACCCAAAAGCCGCCGAGAGGACCCGAGAGCCGCCGAGATACACAGAACTCTGTATCTCAGCGGGGCCATTTTTAAACTTCAAGACTACAATAACAAGGCTGCAAATGACACTGGACAAGGCTGCAGATGGACACCGATAAGGCTTCATTGATGGGCATTTAAATGTAAGTTTTTTCCTTAAACTTCTCTCTAAACTTGGGGTGCGTGTTATACGCTGATAAATACGGTAATGTATAGAAGGTAGGGCCCGAAAGTGACTCAAGCCCAGGGGCCCCCACCACCCTAAGTCCTGCCCTGGTCAGCACATATTGGTGGTGGAAGATTATAGACAAAATTTTTTTTGTTTCAATCAACACAATCATTTGTGAAGTATTGTGTGATTTATGGACACAGATTGACATATTCCATTCACTCATTTTTGGGACTTTAATTTTTGTCATACACTGCAATTTTTTAGTCAGATGTTATACTCACATATTTATCAGTTTATTATTTAGCACTGTTTTAATCACTGGATTCAATGCTTCACTGTTAGCGCAGCCATTTCCCTTTTTTCTATACAACAAGAAAAAAAGACTGGTGTGCAAAAACAGATCAAAACCCAGCGACTAAACATGCATTTCCCCAATTTCTGGCTAAAAAATGGACATGGAAAAAAACGTATCTGCTCAGTTCATTTATTCTTGGCGGGAGATTCTATGGAGAAGAGAAATTCACTTCAAAAACACAAGAGCATTGTTCTTAAAAAGCAATAAAGATAACAATTCACTAAATTGCAATATATGGCATGTCCCCCACCTAAAGCAGTATTGAAGGCCATTTAAATCCACTATGGCTACCAAAGCAAAAAAGGTGGTCGGGTGAAACAACCATCGTTCCAGATTAACCACGACACCGGGCACTTTCACCACCTTCCTGCCAAAGCCCATTTCAAGCTTTCGGCGCTGTTGCAATTTCAAACGACAATTGCGCAGCACGAGTCACTTCTGACAAGCTTTCCTAACACCAAGAGAAAAAAAATAAAAGTGACAGAGAAGGGACCTCCAGCTGATTGACAGCCTTAGCTCTGTTCCTGTGTGCGTGTGCGCGTGTGTGCGTGCGCACGTGCGTGTGTCATCCCTTCAGTTCAGGGATCACAGCTCTCCTCACTGAGCTCTGCAGACTTCAGCTCTCTACCCCCTTTTTCCTGAACTCTCAGACAAGCTTTAAAATTCAGCACTTTGAACCTAAGTACAGAAGAAATAACTGCAGATAAACAGGTACAACTTATATAGGAGGATTTGTTTAATTTCTGTGTAGCACATGAGGCCAGTCACTTCACTAGGTATGTGTAAGGGTTTACAATAATTTTAACTCGTACTCCACTGACACTTCCTCCAGCTCTGCAACTGCCAATACAGAAATGCAGAAAAGAGAAAGTGGAAGCTTTTGCAGGAGCCCCCCGTGCCCCTTCCTGTCAGCCCCCGTATACTTACCAGAGTCCGATTTTGATCCAGCAATGTGCACATGGTCTGTGTCTATAGATCAAGTCCGTGGCAGCGACACAATAGGAAGTGGTTTCCTATGGTGGCACACCAAAAAGGAGGAGGAGCCAGGATTACCAGAGGGTTACCCTAAAAAAAAGGAAGACGAGGATCCGGCTGCTCTGTACAAGACCAATGCACAGAACAAGTAACATTTAAAAAATAAAAATTACCTTTCAACAACCACTTGAAGGCTAACGATTATTCATAAATACTGAGCAACAAATATTTTTTATATTTTAGATCTGCTTAGAATTCAGCTTCACTAAGTCACTGACATTAGAGAAGCTTCTACACATCAAGTGTCCCTACATGGTAGTCACATGTCAGTTCTTATTCATAACTTGGCAGGTCACTGACCAAGCACGGCATTACTGAAGCACACACCATAAACAAGTCAGCAGTATCAGTTCTCTTATTTCTGTCCCGACATGTTCCCTATAAAAAGGAGAACTCATCCCCCTAACTAGGAAGCTCTGCTGATCTCCAGTCAAGATTTAAAGTGTTTTTTTTTTTTTTTTTTTTTAAAAAGACCAAATAATATACACTAAGGCCCCTTTCACACTGGGGCGGTGCGGCCGTCGTTTTAGAGGCGTTCTGCGGGCGCTAGCGGGGAGGTTTTAACCACCGCTACCGGCCGAAAAAGGGTTAAAACCGCCCGCAAAGTGCCGCTGTATTGCCGCTCTGTCCAATTGATTTCAATGGGTAGGAGCGGTGAATAAACCGCTCCTTCACCGCTCCAAAGATGCGGCTAGCAGGACTTTTTTTCACCGTCCTGCCAGCGCACCGCTCCAGTGAGAAAGCCCTCCGGCTTTCACACTGGAGTGAAGGGGGCCGGTTTTTTCAGGCGCTACACATGCGCTATTTTTAGCACTGTAACGCCTGAAAACCGCCCCTTTCACACCTGCGGACCATTCAGATCCGCCTATCAGTTTTTCAGGCGGATCTGAACGGGAGCTCCATGTACCTCTATGGAGCATCAGATGTCAGCGGAGACATGTCCGCTGACATCCGATCAGCCCCGATCCGATCCTCTCCGCTAAAACCAGATGGATGCAAACCCTATATTTTTCATCAGTCTGGTGGATCGGATGAAAAACAGACAGGCGGACCGTAATCATCCGATCCCCCATAGGGGAGAGCGGGGCTCGGACAGGTCCGTCCCTACATGGAGTGCAGAGGCGGACTTGTCATCCGCTGGCTCAGCGGGGGATCAATGGAGCGATCCCCACTGAGCTATTTAGGGGCTCAATGCGGACAGCCCCGTGTGAAAGGGACTTATTTGGGTTATTGTTACCAAAGATATGTAGTACTGTTGGACAAAATTTTACAAAGAAAAATTACTAATTTTCTAAATTTTATAAACATAGAAAAATTTTAATTTTTTAATCCAAAAATCAATCTTTTTCATTTATAGCGCAAAAAAAAATACCCCAAACAAAAAAACCCAGTGGTGATTAAATATTACCAAAAGAAAGCTCTATTTGTGTGAAAAAAAGACAATTTCATATAGGTACAGTATTGAATGACTGAGTAATTGTCATTCAAAATGTGAGAGTGCTGAAAATTGGACTGGTTAGGAAGGGGGTTTAGGTGCCCAGTAGGCAAGTGGTTAACAATCAGCATAGCTTCAGCAAACAAACCACATTAATAATCTTAAATAAAAACAAGAATGGTAAAGAGGTTTTTTTTCACTTTTTTTGTGACGGTCACATGTGCCCTCTCTTCCTTCTCAAGCGCCAAGGAGCTAATGACAATCATCAGTCACAAATACCAGGACCTCATTGGCTCCCCAGATACCAGCATTGGGTCTACATGCATCAATTTACGCAGCACTTTAAATATACTTTGTACATTCACATCGGTCCCTACCCTTAAGGAGCTTACAATCTAAGGTCCCCAACTCACATTCATATACTAGGGCCAATTTAGACAGAAGCCAATTAACCTACCAGCATGTCTTTGGAGTGTGGGAGGAAACCGGAGCACCCGGAGGAAACCCACGCAGGCACAGGGAGAACATGCAAACTCCAGGCAGGTAGTGTCTTGGTTGGGATTCAAACCAGCCTTTTTACTGCTAGGTGAGAGTGCTGCCCACTACACCACTGTGCCACCCAAGTTATAGCTTACACGGGACCAACTCTCCCCATGTGACATAGATGGCGCTTAGTGGCTGGCCCAGTGTGGTCATAGGGCACTATAGCGGCATGCGATCCCTAAAAACTAATCTATCCAGGGAAGCCCATCATGCCTTCAGCTAATAACCAAATTTTATTTCTACCATCAGTTCATCCCTCACAGTTACTACCTTTTGTTCCACAAGCCCCTCCCCTATTAGACTGCAAGCTCCCAGGAGCAGGGCCCTTCTAATCCTCTTGTATTGAATTGTATTGTTACTGTATTGCCCCCTTTTATATTGTAAAGCTCTGTGCAAACTGTTGGCACTATATAAATCCTGTATACTAATAAAAATAATAATAATAATAATAATAATAATAATAATAATAATAATAATAATGTTCATCTATAGCAGGAATATAAAATTAGCTGACCTCCAGCTGTTGCAGAACTACAAGTCTCATGAGGCATAGCAAGACTCTGACAGCCACAAGCATGACACCCAGAGGCAGAGGCATGATGGGACTTGTAGTTTTGCAACAGCTGGAGGTCCACTAATTGCATATTCCTGATATATAAATATACCAGCAATTTTTTTTATTGCTGCTGAATGGAACAGTGGAGGAGTGAAGGAAAGGAGAGTATTTGATGCTGGGGAGGGGGAACCAAAGCAAACCTGTTGTATTGCACTACAAATGGCAAAGTAAAAGTTTGCTATAAATAAATTGCTAAACTTTTCTTTCATAATAAAGACTTGCTACCTTACGACACAAAAGTAGTACACAATTTCAGAAGTCACACACTCCCTTCATGAGGGCTATAAACACATGAAGCTATGAAAATATGATGCGTGACTAAAAAGTTTTCTGAATGGTCCAATATCTCAACGGCAACAAGGGCCAGGTGCGCACGCTTGCACGCGGCTATCCAGAGACAAGTCAAGAAGCAAGTGTACGGGACGGAAGCTGTGAGCAGAAACAGTTTACGACTGGTTCAACTGCTTTCGTGACGGGGAAGGAAATGACTGAGGATGAGGCACGCTCTGGACGGCCATCGACAAGCAAAAGCCCAGACATGAGCGAGTGCGACAAATGCTGGCAGGAGATTGGTGAACGACTCTACAATTGATGGCGGAGGAATAGGGCATTAGCAAGGACACAGTGCGCACCATCATCCTTCTATCCAAATCTTCACGGAAGATCTGTTCCCGGTTTGTGCCGCACAAGCTGACAGACAAACAGAAAGTAAAAACGGATGGAAACTTCTGGAGATTTTATTGCCATGTGTGACCAGGATACACCTGCCTGCGCACTGTGCGATACTTGGCTCAGCACAGTATATGTGTTCTCTGTCATCCACTGCACACCCTTGATCTGGCATCTGTGGACTTCTGTATCACCGCCCGAAGAGCGCCAAGAAAGGCGCATATTTTTTGCGGACGTAGCGGCAAATCCAATAATGCGCGACAGCGATTCTGCTTTAGATTCCTAAAGAGTCCTTTGCTGACAGTTTCCAGAAGCTTTATGAACTTTGCCAAAAAAGTGTGTTGTGAAGGTTGGCGATTATTTTGAAGGCCAATAAAGGAAATTTGTTTTTATCTTTTGTTTTGTTTGTTTTCCGATACCATTCACCGAACCATGTAGGTATATAAACAAAGTTCAAAATGTCAAACCTATGCACTGTATAAAATCTACACATTAAAAAATCTTAAAAAAGTCCTGATGTTGGAATAAGAACCGATCAATAGATACCAATCCTGAATTTAATGGATTATACGAGGACTGATGACTTGTTTGTACAGTCCTAATAAAAGCAGAAGTCGTCGAGCTTTCATTGCACAACTAGGTAGAATTTCTGGCTCTTGCGCTATACACTAGGGAAATAACATCATCAGCATAAAAGTTTCTAAAAAGAAAACATCCGTGTTGCCAAAGTCAGCTTCTTCCTATCAGAGCAGGTTATAAAATAAAGGGAAAATCTGATTGGCTGTTTGTAGGAATTCAGGATTATTAAAGTCTCAAAGGTTTTTTACTTTCATGCATTCTATGCATGCATCCAATACTTACCTGAGCCCCTCGGCTCTCCCTCCCCATTGGCTAAGATAGGCAACTGCAGCCAGTTAGCTAATAAGGAGAGAGTGGGGCGGGGCTGAGCCGTAGCTCTGTGTGTGAATAGACACGCAGAGCCGTGGCTCAAGAAGAAGCCTGCTTGGGTGCCTCTATTGCAAGCTGTTTGCTCTGCGGGCACTCGGCAAGAGCCAAGACCGCCGGCGAGAGACCCAAGAAGAGGAGGATTGGGCTGCTCTGTACAAAATCATTGCACAGAGAAGGCAAGTATGACTTTTTTTTTTAGGCCTTTAGAATCACGTTAATAATGTCAACAAAGAACTGGTGCACACTCACCAATTAGTTGCTAGAGGTTACTGCACATTCTTACCGCTCACCGATTAGTTGCTAGAGGTTACTGCACGTCATTACTGCTCACTGGTTTTAGCTGCTAGACGTTACTGTACATCATTAACCCAAGAAGAGGAGGATCTGGCTGCTCTGTGCAAAACCAGTGCATATGTAAGTATGACATGTTGGTTATTAAAGAGGAGGGCCAGCTTTAAAAAAAAAAAAAAAAAAAAAATAAAAAAAAACACATTTAAAAGTCAGCAGCTGCAAACACTGTAGCTGCTGACTTTTAATAAGCAGACTTACCTGTCCAGGGCGCCCGCGATGTTGGCCGCCCGAGGCCGACCCGTCCCTCGGGCCCCGGTGCCACCATTTCAACTACGGGAAACAGGCAGTGGAGCCTTGAGGCTTCACTGCCCGTTTCCTACTGCGCATGCGCAAGCTGCACAGCGCTTTGTGAATGGGGCACGCTGTGTTCTGGGACACACAGTTCCCAGAACACAGTGCGACCCATTATCCAGAAGACGCCGCACGGAGGAGAGAAGACAGAACATCACCGCGGAGGAGGAAGAGGCAGATTAGGACGATATGCCTAGCAACAGGCATTTCTGGTAAGTTTAAAAAAAAAAAAAAATAATAATAATTTTTTTTCTAATTTTTAATGTACTTTTGTTTTTCAGGGTGGCCCTCCACTTTAAAATAAAAAAATAAATATATAAAAGTGATATTAAAGCACTATTTAAGGCCAAAGAATAATGGACAAGGTACAGTTACTTAGTGTAAGTAGTTTTCTCCCGAGCAGCTTGAAATCTAGTTGGTTGCTATGGGTGACTGCACTCAGCATGTCATCACTGCCCTTACCGTTCACCTACTGAACACAGTTAGCCTGGTTGGGGGGGAGGGGGGGGGGGGGAGAAACAGGGACACAAGTCCATCCAGTTCAACCAACAGGGGGGGGGGGGGGAACAAACAAACACACACACACACACACACACACACAAATAGAAAACCTCCATATATACACACAATCCTATACACAAAGTGAATCCAGAGCAAGGCAACAAAAACCCAAATATAGCATGATCCAATGTGCTCCAGCAGGGAAAGAAAATTCCTTCCTGCTTCCCCACTAGGCAATCAAATATTCCCTGAACTTTACCTAGAAATATTAGTGCCCCACATTTGAGGCACCCGTTGATTGTGTCTATTCTCTGTGCCCAACAAATGTGACTGTACGCTGCATTCTCTTTATATGATGGCTGTATTATTTACTTGTTTATTTTGATGCTCATTACAAAATAAAAAAAAAAAAAAAAAAACTTTTGAAAGTTAAAAGATTAGTATCCAGTTATGTTATGTACACTTAGGAAATAATCCAGGCCTTTTTTAAAGCAATCTACTGAGCTGGTCAGAACCAGAACCACCTCTGGAGGGCGTCTATTCCACATCTCTTGGACCCCTTTCACACTGTGGCGCTTTGCAGGCACTACAGCGCTAAACATAGCGGCTGCAAATCGCCCTGAATGAGCCGCTCCTGTGGTGCGCTGGCAGGACGGTAAAAAAAGTCCTGCTAGCAGCATCTTTGGAGCGGTAAAGGACTGGTTTGCATACCGCTCTTGCCCATTGAAATCAATGGGGCAGCGCGGCTATACTGCCAGCAAAGCGCTGCTTCTTTGCTGGTGGTTTTAACCCTTTTTCGGTTAAAAGAGCCCCGCTAGCGGCCGAATACCTCCACAAATACGACGGTAAAGTGACTTTACCGCCGACGCCGCCCCCACCCCAGTGTGAAAGGGGCCTTACTGTGAAGAAACCTTTCCGTATTTGGAGATAAAATCTCTTTTCATCCAAGATGTACAAACAATGAGCAATGGCAATGTAAAAGCATTTCCTACCCAGGAAGATCACATGACAGGTTAGGAGGAGGGGTGTCAAGCTTGCCATGGCAGCTGCTGGTCACATCCTCTGAATCATCCTCTTCTGGTGTGTAGGCACAGTCCTGCAGGGAGGAAAAATCGTACACTGTTAAAGCTGAACTCCAGCCTTCCCTTCAGCCTTGCCCAATTATAGGCATATAGGCACCTCTCCTGTACCAAAATTGCTTACTCCGATTTTATTGCCCTGTGTGATCATCTCACAACATGCATTAGAACTTGCAGCAAGTCAGATAGAGCCTGCCTTATGTCCTGGCTGGAGAACATCCAGCATCATCTAGATCTTTCCTTCACAGCCTGAATGTCCCAGCCCATTCCTTTAACCACTTAAGGACCGCCTCCTGCACATATATGTCGGCAGAATGGCACAATCACGTACCTGTACGTTGCTTTTTAAGTGCCCAGCCATGGGTCGGGAGTGCGCCCCCGGCGACCCGGTCCTGAGCTCCGTGACCGCGGGACCAGATCGCCGCTGGTATCCCACGATTTGGTCACAGAGCTGAAGAATGAGGAGAGATCTGTGTAAACAAACCTCTCCCCGTGTTTCCTACTGTGGCTGGCACCAATCTGTTCCCTTTCATAGGGAAGGACGATCAGGGACGTCACATGCCAGGCCACGCCCCCTACAATAAAAAAAAAAAAAACACATAATGTCATACACAACACCTACACTGCCCCCTAGTGGTTAACTCCTTCACAGCCAGTGTCATTTACACAGGAATCAGTGCATTTAAATAGCACAGATTGCTGTATAAATGACAATGGTCCCAAAAATGTCTGATATGTCCGCCATAATGTCACAGTCACAATATAAAAAAAAAAATATATATATGTATACATAAAAAAAAAAAAAAAAAAAAAGCTGATCGCCGCAATTACTAGTAAAAAATAAATAAAAATGCTATAAAACTATCTCCTATTTTGTTTCAGTTTGTTGTACAAGGGGTGGCATAGCTGCAGACTGGTCAGGGTGCCCATGTTGAGCCATAAGCTTCTACAATGGGCACATGAGCATGACTGAACTAGACCACAGAACAATGGTAGAAGGTGACCTGACTAAATTAATCAAGTTTTTTTTCTATTATAAATGGATGGCTGGGTGCATGCATGCCGCTTAACTGGGGACGAGATGGCACCATTATGCACTCTGGGAAGAATGCGGCAAGGTGGTGGAAGAGTGAAGGATCTGCTACTGGTGACTTGGAACCAGATACCAAAGCATACCTTCAGAGGTCTAGTGGAGTCCATGCCTCAATGGGTCAGGACTGTTCTGGTGGCAAAAAGGGGACCTACTCAATATTCAGTGGGTGGTTATAATGTTATGGCTGATTGGTGCATGTCATTTCCAAGTGCCTTCTCCATCATCAACAACTTTGAGCAAAGAAGTGTTCAATTATTTTTCTGGAGGAGATAAGCCATGCTGTGCAAGGTAGAGGGGGTTCTAGGAGTTGGATGTGGGCTAGGTGTAAAGGACAGGTTATAAAAGTTGGGTATTTTAGCTAAAGAAATGTCTGTAAGGGAAGTTATAGGGGGTTTTCTTTTTAGGTGTGATGCTAAAGGGCCCCCCGATATGTCAACCTATGCCGTGGCAAATCCTTTTTCCGAGGGAGGTAGCAGCTGCCAGGCATTCAGGAGGTGAATCTGCTGCATCCTGAGTGTGTTTTTATTTTAAACCCAAAATGGGATTTTGTATTGATATACCACCACACAACCTTGAGCCAAGGGGCTTGTGGCTGCGGCACGGTCCCATTGTTTTCAATATCCGAGATGGATGCCTGGCAAGCTGAGTTTAGGTGGAGGAATCTACACTGATGAGTACAATAACCAAGTAGCTGCAGCATATCAAAAAAAGAAAAAAAAGTATCCTATAACTATACAGAGAAAATCTGTCTATACTGCAGGTACAGGATTATGGCGCCCAAAGTTAAATGTGGCCCCGCTTACAGCAACGTGGTCTTGGATATGATTCAAATAATGGACACCAAAGTTTAACGTTACTGGTAATTCAACTGGTTGCAAACCAAAGTCAGCCCCAGAATGATTGTTTATGAATAATATGTGTAGTTGGGATACAAGACTAAGTATCATTGAAACCAAGAACTAGTTTAAACTGGTCAATGTTCCTAAGAGAGAACGAAATAACACTTATATAATATTTTTTTTTTTTTTTTTTTTTTAATAAATGAATCATTTTTTTTGGCGCCCATTCAATTTTGACAAAGCAACAACATGCTACAGAAGCAGTGACAAATACCCTTCCTTTGTCTCCGACCACAGAAACTGCCATCAAGAAACTCATTTCAATTTACCGTCTGCTGCACAGAGTCCTAGACATCAAGGCAGAAATCTTTAGTATAATCCAATGTTTCTCAACTCCAGTCCTCAAGGCGCCCCAACAGGTCATGTTTTCAGGCCTTCCAGTTTCACTGCTTTAGTAATTACCCCAGCTGTTTCATCTGGGGGAAATCCTGAAAACATGACCTGTTGGGGCACCTTGAGGACTGGAGTTGAGAAACACTGGTATAATCTAATGCAGTAGTGGTGAACCTTGGCACCCCAGATGTTTTGGACTTACATTTCCCATGAAGCTCAACTACACTGCAGAATGCATGAGCCTCATGGGAAATGTAGTTCCAAAACATCTGGGGCACCAGAGTTTGCCACATCACTGATCTAGCCTGTCTGCAATTTACCTATAGGTAGTGGAAATATCTCCTAAATGTGCACCGCTGTATGTCGATGTTGTGCGCTGTGAAGAAACAGACCACTGTGTGCTGTGACTGACGGCTCCCGCACATGTCACAGATCGCTGTAAACGGCCAATCACAGCAGCCGTTTACAGCGCTATCAGTGTGCCCAATGAGAGCTGATCTCATATGAAAACATATGAGATCATCTCTCAGCGCCGCTCGTCCTCCTCACACAGACAGCGTGTGAGGAGGGAGATATGAACCGCTGCAGAGATGCAGCGGTTAGTGTAAAAAAAAAAAAAAAAAAAATAAAGTGCCCATCTGCCCCAACTGCCACCTGTGTCATCAGTGCCACGTGTCATCGTCCTGATGCTCCAGGGCCTTCAAAAGTGTAATAGGTAGTCAACAAGTTAGATGTGTAATTTATGCTCCTAGAACACATGATGGTGCTCCCTGCAGGTTGGGCCTCTCTATGTGGCCAGGCTGTGGAAAAGTCCTACACATGTGGTATTGTAATACTCAGGGAGGAGTAGCAGAATTTATTTTGGGGTGTCATTTGTGGTATACACATGCCACGTGAGAAAAATAACCTATTACAATGACAATTTTGTGGAAAAAATTAAGATAAAAAAAAAAAAAAAAAAAAATCTTCATTTTGCTAAGAATTGTGGGAAAAAAATGACAACATCAAAAACCTCACCATGCATCTTACTAAATACCTTGGAATGTCTACTTTAAAAAAAAGGGTAATTTGGGGGGTATTTGTACTTTCCTGGCTTGTTCGGGTCACAAGAATAGGCCACCAGTACATCAGACGTGATCAATTTTGTGTGATTCGCACCACAGCTTGTAGACTCTCTAACTTTCACAAAGACCAAATAATATCCACTAATTTGGGTTATTTTCACCAAAGATATGTAGCAGTATAAATTGTGGCCAAAATTTATGAAGAAAAATTCCTAATTTGCAAAGTTTTATCACAGAAACAAAGAAAAATGCAGGTTTTTTTTTTTCAAAAGTGACGATGTCGCCGGAGCCGCGATATCTGGAAGACACACTGAGGAAACATGTCAGCTCCCTCGGCATGTATTGGGCGAGATGTTGGGGCCTTGTTCTAAGGTGTTTCATAATGAGCTAGTATGCGGTGCATACCAGCTCATTGTGCCTTTTCCCTTGCAGGTATGGGAAAAAAAAAAATTCAGCGGGTTTACTACCGCTTTAAAAGTCTAAATCTTTTTCTGATACTTCTTTCTTAAGTTAAAAAAATCAATATTTTTTGCTAGAAAATTACATACATATGTTATATATATATATATATATATATATATATATATATATATATATATATATATATATATATATATTAGCAGAGACCCTAGGGAATAAAATAGCAATTGCTGCAATATTTAATGTCACACTGTATTTGCCCAGCGGTCTTCCAAACGCATTTTTTGGGGAAAAAAAATACACTTGAATAATTTAAAAATAAATAATGAAAATGCCGCAAGTAAAAAAAAAAAAAAAAAAAAAAAAATAGTGATTCTCATTTTAGCCAGAATCATGCAGCTCTAGTATTTAGCAGTTTATGTTTACTAAAATAATTGCATTTCCATGTCCTTTGTACGTTGGGAGACCAGATATAGTGAATGCAGGGTCCTGGGTTTAATATAGTTTCCCACAGTCCTCTGTGTGGAAAAAGTGTTACAAAATAACAGAACACTGTCCTAATGAATAAGAAACATCTGCTTTGTGAAACTTTGGCAACAAAACAAGAAACAAAAATCAGAACGGGAAACTCCCATATGAGACAACAGAGTAGATGGAAAGTCCCAATATTATTACTGTACTCTGTGGATGTTGGATTCATACTGTTGTGTTATGTAAGTGTGTTATTTGTGTTGCACGGCAATGCAGTACCTTGCTTTGTTGTGTTCTGCTAAGAATAGTGCATGTTCCATTTTTGGTGGATCAGGATGCCCATTCAAATTAAATGGCTGCCTTAAAGAGGAACTTACTATTTTTTGTTCCACGAAATTAGAAAAATATAAGAGATAATATATATATATATATATATATATATATATATATATATATATATATATATATATATTTATATTTAAAAAAAAAATATTTATAAACAGTTGCTACTCAGGTCATATTGTAATTGAATATTAAAAAATTTCCAAAAATGCATTTCCTTCCTAATCTGCAGCCGCTGCAATTTTCTGTAAAATGCACTATGGCAACCTGGAGGCATTCCGTATACAGAACTTCCCCAGAAATGTCATTTTCTACTTGTGTGATTGGCTCACTGATTTTCCTACAAGTCTGCACTAAGATACAAGTCAGATTTTTGGCATCTCATGCAACATAAATTTAATTTTGGTGAAATTATACATAAAAGGATGCAGATCCTGCCACTTTCCTCATTAGAACCCTGCAGGTGCAGCAGCTGATTGATGATGATAAAACCGCTCCCATACACATTCACGCTGCACATTGATACAGACAACCAAACGGCTATTTCTTTAAAATAACAAAAGATAGGAATCTATAACAGTCGTTTGTTAAAAACCCTGCAGTGTACATAGATCACCCAGAGGTGAAGTCTCTCTCCCCCCACAACAAGAGGAGTTATTCTTAACACTATGCATGTCAATGTGCATCTCTCCTGGACCTTGTCTTATTAAAAGCAGGCCCTGCAGTAAAATGGTCCACTCAAATTGCACAGGCCCCTCCCACTTTAGAACTCACCTATTGCAATTAGGTATTAACCACTTGCCGACCGCCTCACGCCGATGTACGTCATCAGAATGGCACGGGCAGGCATAAGCACATATATGTACGTCCTTTGCCTCCCGCGGGTCGGGGGCCCGATCGGGCCCCCGCCCGGTGCCTGCGGCGGTCGGTTTTCGTTCGGGAGCGATCCCGGACGAGGGGACGGCCATTCATTCATGGCCACCCCCTCGCGATCACTCCCGACGAATGGAAATCCCCGGTGACATCACTTCCTCTCCTGTAATGTAAACACAGGAGAGGAAGTGATGTATTCTCTCCTCCGTGTCGGTATTTTTCGTTCCGACACGGAGGAGAGCGGATCAGTGAGTTGCACCAACACATCCCACACACAGTAGAACATGCCAGGCACACTCACACCCCCCCTTTACCCCCCGATCACCCCCCCAATTACCCCTGCCCCCCAGTCACAGTGACACCAATGTCATTTTTTTTTTTTTTTTTTTTTTTTTTGCATTGGTGTCATTTGTGACTGTAATAACTGTTAGGGCAGTTAGGGTTAGCCCCCTTTAGTTCTAATGTACCCCCCTAACCCCCCCAATAAAGGTTTAACCCCGTGATCACCCCCCGTCGCCAGTGTCACTAAGGCTGGGTTCACATTGCAGCGGTTTATGAGAACGAATGTGATTCGCACCGCACTGCAGTGCAAATCACATCCGATCTCTGTGCGATTCGAGTTCAGCCATTCGCCGCACCCGCCGCACCCGCCACACCCGCCGCACCCGCCGCAAATTCGCACGGGACCCTTTTTTTGGCCCGCAGCAGAATCGGATCGCATGGGTGTTCACACCATGCGATCCGAGTTTGCAGATCGCACTGCGATATGCGAACTGATCTGGGGGTGTCAGTAACATTTCACTGACACTCCCAGCAGTTCGCATAGGGCAGTGTGAACTGCCGCCGGGAGGCATGCGATGCGGGAACCCGCCGCGGATTCGCGGCGTTTCCGCATCGCTCCAGTGTGAACCCAGCCTAATAAGCGATCATTTTTCTGATCGCCGTATTAGTGTCACAGGTGACGCTAGTTAGGCAGGTAGGTATTTAGGTTCGCCGCAGCTTTTTATAGCGCTAGGGACCCCCATATACTACCGCATAAAGCCCCCTGATTGCCCCCTAGTTAACCCTTTCACCAGTGATCACCATATAACTGTTACAGGTGACGCTGGTTGGTTAGTTATTTTTTTATAGTTTCAGGGCACCCGCCATTTATTACCTAATAAAGGTTTAACCCCCTGATCACCCGGCAGGTGTCATTTGTGACTAATAACTGTTAGGGCAGTTAGGGTTAGCCCCCTTTAGTTCTAAGGTACCCCCCTAACCCCCCCAATAAAGGTTTAACCCCGTGATCACCCCCCGTCGCCAGTGTCACTAAGGCTGGGTTCACATTGCAGCGGTTTATGAGAACGGATGTGATTCGCACCGCACTGCAGTGCAAATCACATCCGATCTCTGTGCGATTCGAGTTCAGCTATACAGATAGTATGGCTGAATTCGTGTCGCACCCGCCGCAAACTCGCACGGGACCCTTTTTTTGGTCCGCAGCAGAATCGGATCGCATGGGTGTTCACACCATGCGATCCAAGTTTGCAGATCGCACTGCGATATGCGAACTGATCTGGGGGTGTCATTAACATTTCACTGACACTCCCAGCAGTTCGCATAGGGCAGTGTGAACTGCCGCCGGGAGGCATGCGATGCGGGAACCCGCCGCGCATTCGTGGCGTTCCCGCATCGCTCCAGTGTGAACCCAGCCTAATAAGCGATCGTTTTTCTGATCGCTGTATTAGTGTCACAGGTGACGCTAGTTAGGCAGGTAGGTATTTAGGTTCGCCGCAGCTTTTTATAGCGCCAGGGACCCCCATATACTACCGCATAAAGCCCCCTGATTGCCCCCTAGTTAACCCTTTCACCAGTGATCACCATATAACTGTTACAGGTGACGCTGGTTGGTTAGTTATTTTTTTATAGTTTCAGGGCACCCGCCATTTATTACCTAGTCTCACTAGTGTACCCCTAAATTTAGGGGTGTCTACTTTCTAAAATGGGGTCATTTGGGGGGGGGGGGTTTGTGCCATCTTGGCATTTTATGGCCTTCAAAACTGTAACGCCCTTAGAAAGCCTGAAGGCGGTGCTTGGTTTTTGGGGCCCCGTACGCGGCTAGGCTCCCAAAAAGTCCCACATATGTGGTATCCCCGTACTCAGGAGAAGCAGCAGAATTTATTTTGGGGTGTCATTTCACATATGCCCATGGCATGCGTGAGCAATATATCATTTAGTGACAACTTTGTGAAAAAAAAAAAAAGTTTGTAATTTTCCCGCAACTTGTGGCAAAATATAAAATATTCCATGGACTCAACATGCCTCTCAGCAAATAGCTTGGGGTGTCTACTTTCTAAAATGGGGTCATTTGTGGGGGTTTTGTGCCATCTTGGCATTTTATGGCCTTCAAAACTGTAATAGGTAGTGAGAAGTGAAATCAAAAATTGACGCCCTTAGAAAGCCTGAAGGCGGTGCTTGGTTTTCGGGGCCCTGTACGCGGCTAGGCTCCCAAAAAGTCCCACATATGTGGTATCCCCGTACTCAGGAGAAGCAGCAGAATTTATTTTGGGGTGTCATTTCACATACGCCCATAGCATGTGTGAGCAATATATCATTTAGTGACAACTTTGTGTAAAAAAAAAAAAAAAATTTTTTTTTTGTCATTATTCAATCGCTTGAGGCAAAAAAATAAAATATTCAATGGGCTCAACATGCCTCTTATCAATTTCCTTAGGGGGTCTACTTTCCAAAATGGGGTCATTTGGGGGGGTTTTGTACTGCCCTGTCATTTTAGCACCTCAAGAAATGAGATAGGCAGTCGTAAACTAAAAGCTGCGTAAATTCCAGAAAACGTACCTTAGTTTGTAGATGTGACAACTTTTGCGCAAACCAATAAATATACAATTATTGACTTTTTTTTTACCAAAGACATGTGGCTGAATACATTTTGTCCTAAATGTATGACTAAAATTGAGTTTATTGGATTTTTCTAATAACAAAAAGTAGAAAATATCATTTTTTTTCAAAATTTGCGGTCTTTTTACGTTTATATCGCAAAAAATAAAAATCGCAGAGGCAATCAAATACCATCAAAAGAAAGCTCTATTTGTGGGAAGAAAAGGACGCAAATTTTGTTTGGGTACAACATTGCATGACCGCGCAATTACCAGTTAAAGCAGCGCAGTGCCAAAGTGTAAAAAGACCTCTGGTCATTTACCAGCAAAATGGTCCGGTCTGAAAGTGGTTAAATATATTTGTAAGGAAAAAAAAAAAAAGTATATTTAGCTCAGTTTTCCTGAGTCATAATAATTATTTTCCACATTAATAAACTTGACTACATTAAAGCAATCTATTTAGTAAAACTAATAAAATTACCTATTTCTTACACCAGGGATATGCAATTAGAGGAGCTCCAGCTGTTGCAAAACTAGGTGCAACCCTAATGTGAACCTAGACTTAAGTGGACCTTCCCCACCCACCATATTTGGGGGGGGGGGGGGGAGCGGTACCTGCTGTCAGAATACAATAACACAGCAGGAAGAATTTCTCCACCCACTTCGTGATTTTTTTTTTCTCATCGAAAAAAAAAAAAAAAAAAGAAATCCATGTATGGCTAGCTTTAGGTTCTGGTGATGTAGCGCCCCCCACACCACAGCTGAATCCTGGGAAGGCTACGTCACCAACCCCTTTCAGGGAGATCTTCTTTCTAAAGTATAAAAAAGTATCACAGCATTTGCACAAGTACTTGTGCAAATGCGCAGTATTGGAATAGGTGCAACCCCATGTGCATTCACACATCACTTGCAGGGCAGTCATTTCAAAGGGGTGCCTCTCCTGGGAGAATCATGGGGAAAGAAGTCTCCCAATCTTTATTTTACCATTGCACCGCACCATGCAGTTTTGCGCATGCAGCTGGCGATACTAAAGTCTAAGGAACAGCGCGCTTCTGGAGCACACACAATTCTGCTGCATACCCGGTAATGCCAACCAGGCCAGCGTGACACACAGGAAACCCATAACAGACCAGGGATACCCGATGTCATTATATGGGGTCCCCACACTTCCTGATAGGGTCTATATTAAGAGGCAATGGAGGGGGGGGGGCAGGAAGACTGCAAGGGGGCCACAAACTATGAGGAGGTCATAGATCAGGGGTGCCCAACCTTTTGAAGAGCGAGGGCCACTTTTGCAACTTGGTAACTAATCACGGGCCACAATGAGTGGGCGGATGACAGGTCCAAGTGCACTCCGCATATGCAGAGCTGATACAGACACAGCCCACTCAACTCTATGGGCCCTCAGATCGAAGGGGATGGACCCCCTTCCCTTCTGTATTTTTTTTTATCGGATTGGAGGTAGGTGGGTGTAAATAGCCACAAGTTTGTTTACATCTGTGGTTCACTAGAGGTGAATGGAGGTTCTGATTGTGTTCTGAGGGTGCAGTGTAGTGCACCTGTGGCTTAGCTGTACTTTGCCATAGACTTTTATTATATCCTGCAGGGATGGTGCACTTTCTGAAGTGCATCAAACAAGAGAGAGAGAAACACATATTTTTTTCTTATTTAAGAACACCCAGCACATACAATATATATATATATATATATATATATATATATATAAAAACACCCAGCATACATAGATCATATTTCTATATATAGAACACCCAGCATGCATAGATCATATATAGCGCAGATATAGAACATACGCAGAAGCACATTACCTGCACCACCCTCCTTCTCCAGCTCCTCTCTGTGTCATTTCCTGAAAGCACACACGTTTGCTTCGTGTCCCCGCCTCTCTCCTCCAGCAACAAGCCACTCAGTCCTCTGATTGGCGGAACACCCATGAATGACAAGCAAAGGGGAGGGATTGCGACCACGTGCTTGTAGATGGCTTTCCCTTCGTCATGAGTCAGGGGCGGGTCACGTGGTTTCGCTTCTGTTTCCTCACAGCCTGGTCTCTGCTGAGTCTGTGCTCCAGATAAGGAGTGACTGATTGTCCCCTCACACTTCTTATAATAACAATGAATTACCTGAGTACCTGTGCTTTAGCTTACAGTATTAAAAGCCTAATAAAAAGGGGTCTCCTACATGCAATAATAACTCTCAACAACCTGAAAACGCATGTATTAGTAGTATAGTAAATATTTAGAATGCAACACTTAATTTTAGACTAGAGAATGTCCTCAGGGATTCCTCATTTCATAGAACGGTTGTCTCATTCATCCAGTGGAGGTGACAGGGAGAGAAACATGGTGGATTTTTTGATTAAAAACTAGATCAAACCCACACCTCCCAACATTTAGAGATGGGAATGAGGGACATCTACTAACATATGTATGCAGGTGTAGTGTCATATTTTGCTGCCTATCACAGAATGTTACAGAAGTGACGTTGCCGCCAGAAATTGCGTACTGCGCATGCGCAAAGCGTTCCAAACACTCGCGCTGTGAGTTCCAATTTAGTTTCGGCAATACAGTTCAGCGAAACCATCACATAATGTTACGGAAGTGACGTTACAGACAACACAAACACTGGGCCGTGCGTTACAACACTAATACTTCCCTTGTTACCTAGTATCATTTTTTACCAACCATGCTGAGCTACGTGCCGTGTTAGGTTCTGCATTGCTGGGACTTGTAGTGCCTATCCTGAGCTACATGCTTCAATGTTCAGTGTCCTCATCCTTATCCCCGAGCTTAAATGTTCAGTGTCCTCATCCTTATCCCCCTGCTTCAATGTTCAGTGTCCTCATCCCTATCCCCCTGCTTCAATGTTCAGTGTGCTCATCCTTATCCCCGAGCTTCAATGTTCAGTGTCCTCATCCCTATCCCCGAGCTTCAATGTTCAGTGTCCTCATCCTTATCCCCATTCAAATAAATGGGATTTGGCTTGTTGAGCGTTTTAGAGCTACAAGCTTTGAACAGAATATCGCTCAGGTGGGAACGGGGCCTTAGGTCTCATTTACCAAAAAACTACCTATGCAGATAAAGGAGTATCTTTACTGTGCAGCTCTGACCAAACTTGAATAATACCTTTGCTATTGGTGTAGGGCAAGCCATTCATGTACCTCATAAAGCCTGACTGGAAAAATCCCTTTGCTAGGACATTGCTAAGCGGGGCTCAGATATTATGCTTCACCTTCACCATGACAGGAGCAAGCTCATTATTTGATTCAAACCTCCTCACATGAGCTTCCTCTTTCCTGATGTAGTAGCTCTGAGCTTGGTGTTTGAAAGCTCACGCCAGGGAAGGTGAAGAATAAAAGCTGGGCTTTGCTTATCAATATTCTTGCAACATCCTGGGAGTTTTTCAGGCTTCATGAGGTATGTAAATGGCCTTCACCTATAGCAAGGGCATTATTCGGCTTTGGTAAAAGGTGCACAGTTTGTTTTTAATCTACAGATGCCCCTAATCTACATAGGTAGTTTTTTGGTAAAGGTGAACTAACCCTTTACTGCGGTACTAAATCCATTCATTTAACGGCTTCCCTAAACATTTACATTCAAGGCGTGCTGTCAATGATAACGCCACAGTTACTTGTGCTCTAAACAGAACTGTCAAGCCATCAAATGTCTGGTGTCATAACTGATCACATGTACAGCACAATGGCAACTGCAGATCAGACAGAGGCTATGATGGCAGCTTCCTTGGCTGTGAGGGCCCATTCACACCATTTGCTTTGGGGTGCGCTAGGCAGCTTTGTGCAGTGCAGTCCCAACACAAAGACAATGCAATTTGCTTTTTTTCCTATGGTGTCCGTTCACACCACTGCGTTGTGGTGGTGTGCGCTGAAAATGTAGTTCTCAGTAGCTTCAGGAGCGAACCATGATGAGGGGATGGCCGTTGGTTTCTGGCCACCCCCTCTGGATCGCTCCTGGCCAATGAGAAGCTTCCTCCCACTGTGTATTGTATACACAGGAAGGAGGAAGTGATGTCATTCTCCTCGGGGCGGTCTTTTTGACCGGACTACGAGGAGAAGACAAAAAGTAAGTGCACCAAAACACTACACTGACACATAGGTACACATAGGTACACAAACCCCCCCCCCCCGATCCCCGATTAACCCTTTCACCCCCTTTTGCCAGTGTCACTAAGCGATCATTTTTCTGATCGCTGCATTAGTGTCACTAGTGCCGCTAGGTAGCTAGTTATTTTTTTAGGTTCACCGCCAGGTTTTTATAGCGCTAGGTACCCCGATATACTACCCAATAATGGTTTTAGCCCCCTGATTGCCCCTAGTTAACGCTTTCACCCCCTTTTGCCAGTGTCACTAAGCGATCGTTTTTCTGATCGCTGCATTAGTGTCACTAGTGTCGTTAGGTAGCTAGTTATCTTTTTAGGTTCACCGCCAGGTTTTTATAGCGTTAGGTACCCCCATATACTACCCAATAATGGTTTTAACCCCCTGATTGCCCCTAGTTAACCCTTTCACCAGCGATCACAGTATACGTGTCACTGGTGACGCTGGTTAGCCAGTTAGTTGTTTAGGTTCCCCGTCAGGTTTTTATATAGCGCCAGGGACCCCCATATACTACCTAATAAAAATTTGAACCCCCTGATTGCCCCTAGTTAACCCTTTCACCACTGATCACCGTATAAGTGTTACGGGTGACTCTGGTTAGTTTGCTTTTTATAGCATCAGGGCACCCACCATTTATTACCCAATAAAAGTTTAACCCCCTGATCACCCGGCGGGTGATATCAATTAGGTTTTAGGGTCAGGGTCTGCGTCGCCCCAGGCAGCGCTAGGTTAGTGCCAGTACCGCTAACACCCACACGCAAAGCATAAACCTCCCGTAGTGGTATAGAATCTGAACAGATCAATATCTGATCTGATCAGATCTATACTAGCGTCCCCAGCAGTTTAGGGTTCCAAAAAAACGCATTGTTAGCGGGATCAGCCCAGATACCTGCTAGCACCTGCGTTTTGCCCCTTTGCCCAGCCCACCCAAGTGCAGTATCGATCGATCACTGTCACTTACAAAACACTAAACACATAACTGCAGCGATCGCAGAGTCAGGCCTGATCCCTGCGATCGCTAACAGTTTTTTTTGGTAGCATTTTATATTTAAATCCGGAAGGCAGTGCTTGGATTTCGGGGTCCCGTACGTTGCTAGGCTCCCAAAAAGTCCCCCACATGTGGTATCCCCGTACTCGGGAGAAGCAGCAGAATTTATTTTGGGGTGTAATTTGACTTATGCCCATAGCATGTGTGAGCAATATATCATTTAGTGACAACTTTGTGCAAAAAAAAAAAAAGTTTGTAATATTCCCGCAACTTGTGGCAAAATATAAAATATTCCATGGACTCAACATGCCTCTCAGTAAATAGCTTGGGGTGTCTACTTTCCAAAATGGGGTCATTTTGGGGGGTTTTGTGCTATTTTGGCATTTTATGGCCTTCGAAACTGTGATACTGAATACTTTCCGTCCCCACTGTATATATATACAGTGGGGACTGGCCATTGGCTAGTCTGAGTTTGTAGGAGGAATCTGGGGCTTTTAATCCCCCCTCCTTCCCTACTCACTCATCGGTTAGCATTTTTTCTGGTTTAATTTCCGTGACGTGGTCGACAATGTCACTTCTGGTTTCTGTACAGTGGTCTGTGGCAGGCAGTGTGGATACTCTGGGCCCTCTGACTCTCCTTCATTGTCATAGCAGCATCAGTCTCGGCCAGTGGTGTGGGTACTTAGCGAGGATATCACAGGATTTAGCATTAGGGATGAGCCGAACACCCCCCGGTTCGGTTCGCACCAGAACTTTCGAACGGACCCCAAATTCGTACGAACTTTAGAACCCCATTGAAGTCTATGGGACTCGAACGTTCGAAATTAAAAGTGCTAATTTAACGGCTAATATGCAAGATACTGTCCTAAAAAGGGTTTGGGGACCTGGCTCCTGCCCCAGGGGACATGGGTCAATGCCTGAAATGTTTTAAAAAATGGCCGTTTTGGCGGGAACACTGATTTTAATGACGATTAAAGTGAAAAAAAAGTGAAATATTCCTTTAAATATGGTGCCTGGGGGGGGGGGGGGGGGGTGTCTGTAGTATGCCTGTGAAGTGCCACGTGTTTCCCGTGTTTAGAACAGTCCTTGCACAAAATGACATTAAATGGAAATAACATAATTTAAAGCTGCTTGCGGTTTTAATGTTATATCTGGTTCCTGCAATATGGTTGAAAATCATTGAGAAAAATGGCATGGGTAGCCCTCCCTGCCCATTACCAGCCCCTTTGGGTCTTGTACGCATATTAAGGGGAACCCCGTACCCATATTAAAAAAAGGAAATGCGTGTGGCCCCCAGGCCCTATATACTCAGAACAGCAGTATACAGTCAAAAAAACAATTTTTAAGCTTTTTGGAAAACATAGGGAAGGGTTATCACCCCCGTATAATTTGTTTTGTCGTACATCTTTTTTCATCTCACTTGCTGTTGTCTCCTTCCGTTTGCAAGTAGGAGATGTTTGTAAGTTGGATGTTTGAAAGTAGGGGCCTGCCCTATATGCTCTGCAGAAATGGCAGAACAATATGTTGGTTTTGCCACAACATTGTAAGCCCTCAAAGTGACTCTTGGTGGGCGCTGGAGCGCCCTGCTGTGAACGATTATATCAAGAATTGTAATTACATGCCATTGTTGAACAGTGGTAGAAAAATTTACCTTTGGTGGTTGTGGTGCTGGTGCCACAACACTATAAGTCCTCACAGTTACTCTGGGTGGGCACAGGAACGGGCCCTCCTGTGAAATATTATATCAAGAATTGTAATTACATGTCCCTGTTAAACAGGGGCAGAAAAATTGGGCCTTAGGCACTGGTGTTGGTGCCACGACACTGCAACCTCTCCCATATACTCTAGTTTTATTGCAGGAATTAGCCCTGCTGCAAAGCATTGCATCAAAAATTGTACTTAAACGCCCCTGTTAAACAGGGGCAGAAAAATTGGGCCTTAGGCACTGGTGCTGGTGCCACCACACTGCAACCTCTCCCATATACTCTAGTTTTATTGCAGGAATTAGCCCTGCTGCAAAGCATTGCATCAAAAATTGTAATTAAACGCCCCTGTTAAACAGGGGCAGAAAAATTGGGCTGATGGCATCACCCAGAACCAGAAATGTTCTTCCAACATATCAGCGGAGGAGGAAGAGGATAGACAATCAACATAACAGGACAGTCACTCAGCATCAGCATAGGCAGTCTTGAAGGGATGTGATATTTAAAAAAAAATTATTCGGTTACATCAGCTTCAGGTGCTTGGTAGCTGTGGGTGATCCAAGACTGATTCATCTTGATGAAGGTCAGTCAATCAACTGATTCTGTGGACAGGCGCACCCTATGATCGGTAACAAAGCCACCAGCAGCACTGAAGGTGCGTTCCGAAAGAACGCTGGATGCAGGACAGGCCAGTAGCTCAATTGCATACTGTGCAAGCTCTGGCCAGTGATCCATCCTCAAGACCCAGTAAGCCAGAGGATTTTCGGTGGGAAAGGTGTCCAAGATTGACCTTGCCCCTAGGTATTCCTGCACCATGTAAATCAGACGCTGGCGATGGTTGCTGGAACCGATCATACCTTGGGGCTGCGGACTAAAAAATTGTCTGAAAGCATCAGTCAGACGGCCACCTTCTCCACCGCTCCATCTGACCGATGCCTCAGCAACACGTTGTCCAGGACCAGGAGTTTGCAACCTCCCAGTCTCTGGGAACGCGTTGCACAGACCTTTCTGCAAGGCCTCCCGGAGATGTCTCATCCTCTGCTCCCTCTGCGATGGCAAGATGAGGTCGGCAACCTTACCCTTGTACCGTGGATCAAGGAGAGTGGCCAGCCAGTAATGGTCCCTCTCCTTGATCCGAAGAATACGAGGATCCTTCCGCAGGCTTTGCAGGATCAGGGAGGCCATGCAGCGTAGGTTAGCTGAGGCATTCAGTCTGGAGTCCTCTGGTTCACTAAGGACAACATGATCCGCAGCTACCTCCTCCCAGCCACGTACAAGTCCACGTGTTTCTTGGGACTGTAAATCATCCCTACAAGACTGCCGCTGCTGATGCTGAGTGCCAGCCTCCACCTCCATGCTGACACAATCATCCTCCTCCTCCTCTTCCTCCTCCTCATCCTCTTCCTGTGTGATGGGTGGCACAGCAGGAACACTGTCTGGATAAAGGGGGCCTTGAGAGGCAAGGAAGTCCTCCTCTTCCTGCCTCTGTTCTGCCTCAAGTGCCCTGTCCATTATTCCACGCAGCGTATGCTCCAAGAGGTGGACAAGAGGTACAGTGTCACTGATGCATGCACTGTCACTGCTCACCATCCTTGTGGCCTCCTCAAACGGTGACAGGACAGTGCATGCATCCCTGATCATGCCCCACTGGCGTGGCGAGAAAAAACCGAGCTCCCCTGACCCTGTCCTGGTGCCGTAGTCACACAGGTACTCATTGATAGCCCTCTGCTGCGTGTGCAGCTGCTGCAGCATGGCCAACGTTGAGTTCCACCTGGTGGGCATGTCACATATAAGGCGGTTCTTGGGCAGGTTCAACTCCTTTTGGAGCTCAGCCAGCCGAGCATAGGCATTAAATGATCGGCGGAAATGCACACAGACTTTCCTGGCCTGCTTCAGGACATCCTGTAAGCCGGGGTACCTGCCCAAGAACCGCTGCACCACCAGGTTAAGGACGTGAGCTACACAGGGCACATGGGTCAGTTGTCCCTGTCGGGGGGCGGAGAGGAGGTTGGTGCCATTGTCGCAAACCACCATTCCTGGCTTAAGCTGGCATGGCGTCAACCACCTCTCAGCCTGCCCCTGCAGAGCTGACAAAACATCCGCCCCAGTGTGGCTCCTGTCCCCCAAACAAACCAGCGCAAGCACGGCATGGCATAGTTTTGCCTGTGTACTTGCGTAGCCCCTGGAACGCCTACGGAGCACCGCTGGTTCTGAGGACAGAGCACTGGAAGAGGCCATGGAGGAAGAAGAAGAGGAGAGGGTGGAGGAGAGAGGTGTGTCACAATCAATAGTAGCATTTTGGAGGCGTGGTGGCGGAACAACCTCCAACACTACTACACCTTGTCCTGCATCCTTCCCAGCTGCCAGAAGAGTGACTCAATGGGCCGTGAAAGACAGGTAACGTCCCTGTCCATGCCTGCTGGACCATGAGTCAGCGGTAATATGCACCTTACCGCTGACCGCCCTGTCCAGCGAGGCAAGGACATTGCCTTCCACATGCCGGTAGAGAGCCGGAATTTCCTTCCGTGAGAAAAAGTGGCGTTTGGGGACCTGCCACTGAGGAACCGCACATTGTACAAACTCACGGAAGGGGGCCGAGTCTACCAACTGAAAAGGCAGCAGTTGAAGTGCTAGAAATTTAGCCAAGCTAGCATTCAACCGCTGGGCATGTCAATGGCTGGGAGTGAACTTCTTTCGCCGGTCCAGCAGCTGGGGCAGGGACATTTGCCTGCTATAATCGGATGTGGGTGTACTGCTAGCAGAGTGCCCGGAAGCACTTGGCTGTGACACACCTAATTCTACACCTTCATTCCTCTCAGAGCAGGTTTTAGAGAGGACTGAAGGTCTAGTGGGGTTGGAGATGCCAGCTGATGAGGAGCAAGGAGAGGTCCGCTTTGTTCTTTGGTGTGGGTCTTTGAGGTACGCTTGCCAACGAGCTGCATGGCAGGTCAACATATGTCTGGTCAAGCATGTGGTGCCCAAGCGGCTGATGTTTTGGCCACGCGAGGTACGCTTGAGACATATGTTGCAAATAGCAGCGGTGCGATCTGATGCACTCGTCTCAAAAAAGGCCCACGCCAAAGAACTTTTAGAATAACAGAGGCAGCGCCCTGCACAGGCGGAGCTCTGCGGTGTGATTCAGTCGGTGTGCTGCCCCTAAGCTGGCCCCCCCTGCCTCGTTGGACATGTGCCTCCTCCTCCTCTCTCCTACCAGGCACCCACGTGGAGTCAGTGCCCTCATCATCCCCTCCCTCTTCATCGCTGTAGCAAACCTGGCAATATGCTGCAGCTTGTGGAACATTACTGCCAGATTGCTGTCCTTCTTGAGCATCCCCTCTCTCTGCGCTCACGCTACTGCCTTCCTCTAGCTGAGTATCATCATCAGAGCCTACAAAACACTGGGCATCCTCCTGGAGCATGTACCCAACACTGTGCTCAAAGAGTTCTGGAGACTCCTCGGGAGGACGTGGTGGGTCTAGGGAAGGAGTCACTGATGATGACATTGAGAGGAGGGAAGACGATGCGTTGGCAGCTGCTTTGCTAGTACCCTAAGACTGGGTGAGAGAGGATGAGGAGGATGAAGAGGGCTTGGTCATCCACTCTACCAAGTCGTTGGCATGTTGCGGTTCAACATGTCCAGCTGCCGAAAAGAAGGACAAGCATGTCCCATGGCCACGTGCTGATGACCAGCACTGTTGTCTCTAGACACAGAGCCTGCTTGCCCTCTTTTATTGGCTCGCGCCTGTCTGCCTCTCCTTGCTGGCCTTCCAGACATGATAATGGCCTGAAGGGAGTTGGGTAAAACAGCAGTTGGGTAGTGTATATTGTGCTGGAGGCACACAACACCCACTAACTCCTGCAGATGCCTTTATTATAGAACACCAGAGATAAAGGGGTATATACAGATGTATACTGTGCTGTGCTGGAGGCACACACAACTTCCAATAACTCCTGCAGATGGCAAGTGGGCTCAAATAGAGAAGAGCTATGTAGGTGGATATAGCGATGTGTACTGGGTACAGAGCACGCAGACAGCACGCACAAGCTCCTAACACTACTGACTGCAAGCTCTATTATAAAAGATAGATCACTTGCTATATAGGTGAGGTGAATATAGCGGTGTATACTGCGGTCAGGGCACGCAGACAACAACCACTACACAACAGCAAGATCGAGAATCGGCCGATAACGATCGGTGTATACTGTGTTGAAGGTACACAGAACACCCACTAACTGCTTCAGACGCCAACACACTACACAAGGCCGCCGCGCTGGCGGCCTTATATAGTGTGGGGCGTGTACTACACAGCCTGAGCTATGATTGGCCACAGGCATCCTGCCTGTGGCCAATCATGGCTCTACTCGCTGCTGGCGCTGTGATTGGCCAAGCATGCGGGGTCACAGTGCATGCTTGGCCAATCATGAGCCAGCAATGCACTGCGATGACACAGTGCATTGTGGGCCGTGAGTGCCACACGAATTTGGCGCGAACGGCCCATAATGTTCGGAATTCGCCAAACGGGCGAACAGCCGATGTTCGAGTTGAACGTATGTTCGACTCGAACATGAAGCTCATCCCTATTTAGCATGCTTCATTCAGATAGAAGGTAGGTGCGGGACCAGAAGCCCAGGGTAGCAGGGCACTATTTCAGTCCCAGGGTAGCAGTCAGCCACTCTCTGTCCCCGTGGCTCACAGCATTGGCAGTCCCACTGACATCACTCAGGTTCAACCTGCGGAATCCTGGTGTTCACAGGTTAGGGGGTTGAAATTGAATCTTGCAGTTTGTTACTTCTTCACTTGTTTTCATGTGTACCTGTCAACTCGTTGTTCACCACACTTCCATTTCCGCACCTGCGGCTCCTGATGGTTATTCATGACAAAGCTGTCCTTATGACACCATGTGGCAGTTGCATTACCATCAGTTTGGCCAGCGGTCAACATTCCAGCACCAGGAGCCATAGCACTGGGCACCTCAGTGGGGTCACTCAGGCCAACCGCTGGGTCTTGTAGTTCCTCAAACTGGTGGCCTCGGTTCACCCCCTCATTTGTGTTGCCACATCACGTACGTCAGCGCAATTAGGTCAGGCATGGCAGGGCTCGAACCCAGGGGCCTCAGTCCTGGGAACATCATTTGTGTTACTCAGGCAGTTTCTGAGTCTTGTAGTTCCACTGCTTGGTGGCCACATTAGCCCCTCATTTGGGCAGCCACTGTCACGGGCTATATCAGATAAATGCACATTGTCATGTCTAAAAAAAAAAACAGACAATCCGCCTTCTAAGCAGTGGCAGCCCGTGCATTAAGGGCGCAGGGGCACGGCCCCCATTATCACGCCACCCACCCTATATGTATCATGGATATATTCATGCAGAGCTTTAATTTATCCATGGCCGCCGCCGCCACCTCCTATTCAGGCATCTGGCCCTTTAAGAATGCCGGGTGCCTGAATTACAGCAACGGAGTGTTTCTGTTGAAGCACCTGATTAGAACCAAAGGCCCCTTTCACACATTCGGACAGTATGTCCGTATTTCATCCATCCGTTTGCGGATGAAATACGGACATACATGCATCCCTATGGGATAGCGGGTGTCTGAGGACGAACATCCTCTGACACCTGATATCGTCCGTCTCCGCTATGGTCCGATTCTGCAGATGGAGAAAAATTCCTATTTTTCTATCCATCTGCAGAGCGGATCGGATAAACACGGACATCCGATCATCCGATCCCCCATAGGAGAGCGGAGATCTGACAGGGCAGTCCCTGCACAGTGTGTGTTAGAATTTTTCAGTTTGTTTGCACCCCCCTAAACAATTATGAGCACCACCCGCCACTGCTTCTAAGTTCACATGTCTATATGACATACCATGAGCCATAGGTATGAATTTATCCATAGCCCCATTAAGTCTTTTTCAAAATTTCTCAAAATATTTACAATACGAGTATAAAAACCAACTAAGTTGAAGGCTCACTTCTGAAAAAAAAAATAGTATTAGTCAAAACAGTATGTAAACACAACAGATCCAGCTAAATTTTAGAAAGCAATAAATAACAGAAAAAAAACTGCGCTAGCGGAATAAAGTGCTTGTACATATAAAGTGCTATAACAAGTGACATAATAATCTTATGATGCCATAATATAACAAGTGTTAGCAAAGGTGCTTAAATAAATAAAAATGCTAAGTGCTAAAATAGTGCTTTCGATGATGATGAAAAAACTCTATTCCTTGAGGTGATGATCCCCTCTGGTAACCCCACTCACCAAATTTGCTGAACCCTCAGCTTTTCAGTCCAGGGGTCAGAGAGAGCTTAAAGAGTGGGGGAGACAATGTACAAACCATCCAGAGACTCAATCATTATGTTCTCAAAAGAATCCAGAATGTTGGAATATGCCGGGGTAAAAAAAGAGAGAAAACATACATGTGAAGTACCTTCAATACACACACAAAATGCGCTGCTAACATTTGTCACTCACAAGACGTTTGGATAAAACAGGCATCAGCGTGTTTCCGGGTCCACACCTTGAGTGTGCGTTCCCCGGAAACCGGAAGTAGCGTCACTGGTTCTCAATATCGGAAATACGTTGATGCGTTTCGCTCCTCCTCCAGAGCGTCATCAAGGACATCACTTCCGGTATCGCAGAGTTGGTTTATATATGCTTACAGATCGCCGCTAATTGGCGAATACACCAATGAAATGAAAGGAAACCATCCAGTATAATCAACACTCATTTGACTTCCATATTACATCATTTCCTGTCTTATATCAAGTCGTAAAAAATTTTAATGGCAAATTACACATTCAGAAACATAATAATAACATGATAAAATACAAATGTATACAAATATAAATACTTGCAAAATCTTTAAGTTGAGGAAAAAAGCCACTTGGATTAAATAAATAAATCAATTTGGTGAAAAATTTATTTGAAATAAAATGAAAATAAAAACAAATAAAAAAACAAATGAATAAATAAATACAAATGAATAAAAAATGTAAATAAAAAAAGATAATAAAATAGAAATGAAAATAAAATATAAAAAAATAATAATAATAATGAAAAACAAATAATAAATAAATGCAAATGAATAAAAAATGAAAATAAAAAAAATAATAAATAATAAAAATAAATATAAAATTAAATTAAAACTTATTATAAATTAGATAAAAAACAATTCAAGTCAAGTTCAATATTAAGGCCATGCGGACTAAGGGTACCCAACCTATGTATCCACTGGGTTTCATTCTGCAAGATAGCTTTTTTAAGGTTAGAACCCCTCCAGTGGGATTCAACTCTGTCAATCCCACAGAACTTCAAACCCCTAGGATCACTATTATGAAATAGTCTAAAATGATTAGACAAACTATGATATTTAAAACCTTTTTTAATCCTGTTCACAGGTACTCTTAATCTAATACCTAATTTTCTGGTGGTTCTCCCTCTCTTTTTAAAACAAATCCTCGAAAGAAAAAGGATTATGGAGTTGCTTTTTTAACAGGCTTTACTAGACAGCATAAGCAATTCGAAAAAATAATTAAAGAACATTGGTCATTGCTGCTTAAAGATAGAGATCTTGGTAAGGTCTTACTCACTGTAGCGCAGTTCAGTTATACCAAAACCCCCACTTAAAACTGGTACATATTGTTGTTAATCCACCTAAGAAATCTCTTACTTTTTTGGATCAGATAGGTTTTTATAGTTGTGAAAAATGAAAAATTGTACTTCTTTTTTTTCAAGGTAAAACATATGAAATAAATACATTCATGGCTTGTGGAGCTACCCATGTAACTTATCTTTTAGCCTGCCCCCGGGGGCTTCAATATGTATGGAGAACTATCAGAAAATTAGGTATTAGATTAACTACTTGACAACTGGGCACTTAAACCCCCTTCCTAACCAGACCAATTTTCAGCTTTTGGTGCTCTCACACTTTGAATGACAATTACTTAGTCATTGGTGGCAATTGATCACCTCTGTTTTTTTTTTTTTTCTGTGCTATAAATGAAAAAAGACTGAAAATACATTTTCTTCATTTCGATTATAAAATTTTGCAAATAAGTAATTTTTCTTCATAAATGTGGGCCAAAATTTATACTGCTACATATCTTTGATAAAAATAACCCAAATTAGTGAATGTTATTTAGTCTGTGTGAAAGTTATAGAGCCTACAAGCTATGGTGCCAATCACTGAAAATTGATCACAGCTGATCACACCTGATGTACTGAGGCCTATCTCAATTCTTGAGACCCTAACAAGCCAGGAAAGTATGAATAACCACAAAATGACCCCTTTTTGGAAAGTAGACAGGTATTTAGTGGCATGGTGAGTTTTTTGAAGTTGTCATTTTTTCCCACAATTCTTTGCAAAATTAAGATTTTTTTAATTTTTATTTTTTTTCACACCAAATTATCATCATAACAGGTTATTGCTCTCACATGGCATGTACATTCCAAAAATGACACCCCAAAATATTTTCTGATACTCCTCCTGAATATGGTGATACCACCAGACTTTTACACAGCCTGGCCACATACAGAGGCCTAACATTGAAGTAGCACATTCAGGCACTGACACCCCAAAATATATTCTGCTACTCCTCCTGAGTGTGGCTATACCACATGTGTGAGACTTTTACACAGCCTGGCCACAAACAGAGGCCCAACATTGAAGTAGCAGATTCAGGCGTTCTAGGAGCATAAATTACACATCTAATTTCTGTACAATCTATCACATTTTTGAAGGCCCTTCATATTTCTAACACATAGCATGAACATACCAAGAATTACACCCTAAAATACATTCTACTGAACAAAGGGTAATGTCACGGTCAGGAGCGAGGCCGAGATGCTGAGAGGGCTCCCCTTGCGGCCGAGTGCAGCACAACCCTGAAGTTGACACAGGGATGCAGTGCCCACAGTAGCACAGGTTGCCAGGTAGCAGCAGCAGAGGTCAAGTGCCGGGTAAACAAGTCTCTGAGAGCAACCGTGCTAGGAGGTCCAAGAGTGGGCAGCAGAAGTCCAGAGAGTGGTCAAGACAAGCCGGGATCGGGTGCAGGGAGCAGACCAGGAACGTCGGGTACAAGCCAGGAGTAAGAGCCAGGAGAATAACAGGAGCAGGTCGAGCAAGCCGGGTCGGTACACAGGAGATCGGATAGCAGGAAACACGGGTACAGGTACACAGGGGAACTGACGATAATCCAGCGATGCAGCACTGTCAGGCGAACGTTTAAATAGGCGAGGTACCCAGGTCACGTCGTGAGCGCGTCGAGGCGATCGTACGGCTACGTCGAGTACGTTGTGTGTTCGTAACATCACCGCGTATGCCCGCCTGGTTAGACGTAGTGTCGGCCGTTCGTCTTGAAACTACCTTGCGCTTCCGTAGGCGCCGACGCGCGCTAACACGAACGTACCTCGTGAGATTGCGCCTATTTCCCTGACAGTGCCTCCCCCCAAGGGGCAGCCTCCGGATACCCAACCGAGCCCATTTTTCAGGATAACGGCTGCGGAACCTGTGTATAAGCTTAGGAGCATGTATGTAATTGGCAGGTTCCCAAGAGTTCTCTTCAGCAGAATACCCCTTCCATTTGATTAAAAACTGGATAGTCCTACCTCTCCGACGACAGTCAAGGATAGACTCAACTTCGTATTCGGTTTCTTCTCCAACCTGAACTGGAGGCGGGGGCACTTCTTCTCTTCCTGAAAAAGGACTAAAGGTAACACGTTTAAGAAGGGAAACATGAAATGCAGGATGGATCTTAAACGATTAAGGCAAAACAAGTTCAAATGCTACGGGATTAATCTCCCGTTTAATTTCGAAAGGACCCAGGAATTTAGGTCCCAATTTCCGGGATGGACATGGCAGTTTAAGATTTGCTGCTGAAAGCCACACCTTATCTCCTGCCTTAAAGGTAGGGTTAACTCTCTTCCTCTTATCGTACTGTCTTTTGTACTCCTCCTGAGCCCTCTTCATGGTATCTTGAAGTATTTGGTAGTTTGTGTGAATGAGGTTTACTCTGTCTTGAACTGCCGGGACAGAAGATTCAGGAATGGTATTAGGCAGAAATGAGGGGTGGAATCCGTAGTTTGCCCAGAAGGGTGACTGGTTGGTAGAGGCGTGCACTGAGTTATTATAGGCAAATTCTGCACAAGGTAACAAGGAAACCCAATCATCCTGGGAAAAGGAACAGAAGCATCGCAGGTACTGTTCCAACGTTTGGTTGGTTCTTTCAGTTTGACCGTTGCTCTGTGGGTGATAGGCAGAGGACAAACATATCCTAATTGAGAGTAATTTACACAGTTCTTTCCAAAATTTGGAGGTGAATTGTACCCCTCTGTCCGATACAATGCTGTCAGGTACCCCGTGTAATCGGACAATTTCTTTTATAAAAGTTTTTGCCGTATCCAGGGCAGAGGGAGTCCCTCTTAACGGCAAAAAATGCGCCATCTTGGACAGGCGGTCTACTACCACCAAAATGGTCGTAAACCCTTCAGAGGGAGGTAGTTCTACAATAAAATCCATGGAAATTTCTTTCCATGGTTTCTCCGGGACTGGCAGTGGCCTTAACAGACCCCAGGGTCTGGTGTTAGATCCCTTGTTACGTTGGCAGATGGCACAGGAGTCAACGTATACTTTACAGTCAGCCCTTAAAGTAGGTCACCATAGGGACCGCTGTACAAGGTCAGTCGTCTTACGGACTCCAAAGTGGCCTGCTAGTTGGTGGTCATGGAAAGTCTTTAATACCAGTAACCTGGCTTGCCGGGGAACAAAAATCTTGTCCCGATGCCATAGAAGCCCTCCTTGGCTTCTCAGGGAAGAAACTTCAGTTTCTGTACACTGCCTAGTGGCCAGCTCGATTGAAGACCTTAGGTCCGGTTGGATCAGTAAGAAATTTTGGGGGGACAAAATTGTACTGGGTGGGACTCCTTCCGGGGTATCAGGAAACATCCGCGATAAAGCATCCGCTTTGCTGTTCTTAGATCTTGGGCGATAGGTTATGTGGAAATTAAATCTTGAAAAGAACAAAGCCCATCGGGCCTGTCGGGGTCTCAGACGTTTGGCTGTGCGGAGATACTCTAAGTTCTTATGGTCAGTAAAAATTAGAATGGGGTGAGCGGCACCTTCCAAGAGATACCTCCATTCTTCAAGAGCGGTTTTGATCGCTAGAAGTTCCCGATCCCCTACATCGTAGTTCCTCTCTGGGGAACTCATCTTTCGAGAGAAAAAGGCTACAGGATGCAGTTAAGCTTTGGAACCTTGACGCTGAGATAAGATCGCCCCTGTGGCCACCTCCGAGGCATCAACTTCTAGCACGTAGGGCAAGGCGGGATCTGGATGCTGCAGGATGGGCGCAGTGGTAAAGAGGGTCTTGAGCTGGTCAAAGGCGGACTGAGCTGCTGGGGACCAGTGGAACTTGGTGTGTTGGCGAGTGCTCTGAGTGATGGGGGCTACAATGGTGGAGAAGCCCCTTATGAATCTTCTGTAAAAGTTTGCAAACCCGATGAATCTCTGTACACTCCTTTTGTCAGAAGGAGCGGGCCAATCCAGGATAGATTTCACTTTCTGCGAGTCCATGGCAATTCCACCTGTGGTAATGATGAGTCCCAAAAAATGAATGGATTCCTTTTCGAAATCACACTTCTCGGCTTTGACATATAACCCATGTGTTCTAAGAATACATAGTACCTTCTTAACATGTACCCTGTGAAGCTCTAGCGAAGTTGAAAAAATCAGAATGTCGTCAAGATAAGCGACAACAAAGTGGTCTAAATGCTCCCGGAAGATGTCATTAATGAAATGCTGAAAGGTTGCCGGGGCATTACATAGTCCAAAGGGCATGACTAAGTACTCGAAATGCCCAAATCTTGTTCTGAAGGCGGTCTTCCCCCTCCCGGATACGGACAAGGTTGTAAGCCCCACGTAGATCGAGTTTGGTGAAGACACGTGAGGTGTGGAATCTTTGGAAGAGTTCAGGGATGAGCGGAAGTGGGTAGCGATTTTTAAGGGTAATATTATTTAATTCTCTATAGTCCACAAATGGTCTTAGAGTCTTGTCTTTTTTTTCCATAAAAAGATGCCTGCACCGGCAGGGGATGAAGAGGGACGAATGATTCCTTTGGCCAGGTTCTCATCAATATATTGTCTCAGAGCCTCAAGTTCAGTCTCAGAAAGGGGAAATATCCGGCCAAAAGGAATGGGGGCCCCGGGTAATAATTCAATGGGGCAGTCATAGGGGCGGTGTGGAGGTAGGGTATCGGCTTTCTTCTTATCAAACACATCTCTGAATTCCTGGTAAACTGCTGGTATGTGAGGAACTGGACTGGGTACGGGTTGTACAGTCAGACAACTGGGCAAGTTATGGGATACGGAATCTAAGCAATGCTGTTGGCAATAGGCAGATGTGAAGGATACCACCTTTTTGAGCCAATCGATCCGGGGGTTGTGAGCCTGTAGCCAAGGAATCCCTAGGATAACGGGGAACATCGGAGAACTCAGAACATCAAATTTAAGGAATTCCCGATGACCTGAATCGGTGATCGCCAGGATGGGAATAGTTTCCTTGGTGACATGGCCAGAACTGGGTAAGGAGCCGTCGGCCAAATGGACAGTCAATCTCCGTTCCTTGAGGTTAAGTGGGAGAGCCAGACTCTTAGCCAGGGTTAAGTCCAGGAAGCAGCTACAGGCTCCGGAGTCAATTATTGCCTGTAGAGGAACTCCTCTACCTGCTACCATCAACGTGACCGGAAGAGTGATGTGGGCGGAAGCTGACTTCGCTACCTGAAGATGAAATGGAGTGCATAGGACTGGTTTACTCGGTCTTGTGGGGCAGTTGTTAATGAAATGTCCTGATTCCCCACAATAAAAACAAAGGTGTGCCTGTCGGCGATGAAGTCTCTCTTCGGAGGTTAAAGCGGGATGGGGCATGCCCCTCAGAACGGGAGCTACTGCTGGGCGAGCTGAAGGTGGAGCCTGGATAGAACAAGAAATCCGAGCGCGTTCAGACTGGCGCTCCCGTAGACGCCTGTCGAGCTGGATAGCAAGTAAGATGAGATCCTCAAGGGTAGTGGGAATCTCTAATCTGGCTAACTCGTCTTTGAGAGCTTCAGACAACCCCACCCGGTATTGATATTTCAGTGCTGCTTCATTCCAGCCGGAATCAGAGCTCCAGGTACGGAATTCTACTGTATAGTCCTCTGCAGGCCGCTCACCCTGGCGAAGGGCGTACAAGGTTGCTTCAGCTGTAGCTGTCCGAAAAGGGTCATCATACAAGCGTTCCATAGCCTTGAAGAACAGATCCAAAGTATCCACATAAGGGCTGCATTGTTCCAGCAGGCCATGGGCCCACGTCTGGGGATCGTCCCTCAGCAGTGAAATGGTGAACCCCACCTTGGTCGCTTCTGAAGAAAAGGTCTGAGGTTGCAGGGAGAAATAGAGAAAGCATGAATTTTTGAAGGATCTGAATTTCCTTCGGTCCCCAAAAAAGCGTTCTGGGGCTGGGACTCGTGGTTCTGGAGCGGCTGAGGTTGTAAAAGCAGGAACTTGACCAGAGGAGGTGGGCGGTTCAGGAGGGTGTTGCAGGCGTTCCTTCAGCCAGAGATATCTCTCTTGGAGCTCCTGAATAGCTGGAGTAAGGGCCGTAAGTTCTTGTAAAATGGCCTCCATTGGGGAGTCACCTCTGTCGACCTCTGACATGGCTGGATTATACTGTCACGGTCAGGATCGAGGCCGAGATGCTGAGAGGGCTCCCCTTGCGGCCGAGTGCAGCACAACCCTGAAGTTGACACAGGGATGCAGTGCCCACAGTAGCACAGGTTTCCAGGTAGCAGCAGCAGAGGTCAAGTGCCGGGTAAACAAGTCTCTGAGAGCAACCGTGCTAGGAGGTCCAAGAGTGGGCAGCAGAAGTCCAGAGAGTGGTCAAGACAAGCCGGGATCGGGTGCAGGGAGCAGACCAGGAACGTCGGGTACAAGCCAGGAGTAAGAGCCAGGAGAATAACAGGAGCAGGTCGAGCAAGCCGGGTCGGTACACAGGAGATCGGATAGCAGGAAACACGGGTACAGGTACACAGGGGAGCTGACGATAATCCAGCGATGCAGCACTGTCAGGCGAACGTTTAAATAGGCGAGGTACCCAGGTCACGTCGTGAGCACGTCGAGGCGATCGTACGGCTACGTCGAGTACGTTGTGTGTTCGTAACATCACCGCGTATGCCCGCCTGGTTAGACGTAGCGTCGGCCGTTCGTCTTCAAACTACCTTGCGCTTCCGTAGGCGCCGACGCGCGCTAACACGAACAAACCTCGTGAGATTGCGCCTATTTCCCTGACAGGTAAACAAAATATTACCTGTGGTTTTAGTAGTGCAGCTGTCCAGAGGAGGAGAGCCTTGATCCAGGCAGCAGGCAGGGACATGGTCAGCAACAGTGAATGGAAATGTCCAGGCAGCAGGCAGGAATATTGTCCATAGTCAGTACAGGCAGGGATACTGTCCATATACAGTCCAGGGTCAGTGCAAGTAGAGACATTTCCAGCAGTGCCAAAATATTGGTCCTGGTAGTAAGCAGGAACATAGTCCAAGTAGCAGGGCAGGAAAGAATGGGGACAGGGGTAGAGGCTTCTCCCACCAAAATCTCTTTGAAGCCTCCGAGTCTCCAGACCCTAATCCGGGAATGAGAAAACAAAAAAAAGAGTTTTCTTCATCCAGAAAAACAATTCTGCAGCCCTCACATATGTGTTATGAAGCCCACTACTCCAGTAGCAGAGTAAAAGACCAGTTCAAGAGGCAGGCAAAAAACATGGTCAAACAGTTCAGGGTCAGTTCCAGAGCCAGCATAGGTAGGTACAGTTTAGCGTTAGGCAGAAGTGTGGTCATTTAGCAGGCCAGGGTCAGTTCCGGAGAAAGCAGAGGTAGCTAAAGTTTAGCATTAGGCAAAAGCGTGGCCGTTTAGCAGGCCAGGGTCAGTTCCAGAGAAGGTAGCGGTATGTACAGTTATTACCATATTTCCCTAATAATGTAGAGAAATATGGTAACGGCGGAAACATTAATCAATACAGAGGCCTGGTTGGGAAGGACAATCAGGACAATAATACACAGTGTCTTTTTCTAGCTCCTCCTCTGGAGCACACCTGGCATTTCTTCTGACATTTCCGACCTGTTTCATGGTAAGGGAGTTTCTCAGGAAAGTGGTGTTCGTGGAGTCTGCTCACTGAATCCGACAGAATGCTTTCTGATGCTCCTTCAGGGTACAAAAGGGTGGAGATAATTTCTTCTTGATACTGAAGATAAGATACGGGGCTCTCTGTAGATTTACGGTAAATAACAAAACTATTGTAAATGGCCAAACTGAAAAGATATATGGAGACTTTTTTATACCAAAAGTGGGAAGGTAGGGTTCGATCATCTGATCATTGGAGTCGACTCCCCCCATGAGCAAATTATAGTCATGGACACATTTTGGTTTCTGGATTGGGCCGTTTCGTCTGGGGATTTCCACGTAGGTGTCATTGTGGATAGTTGTGAGCATGTGGACGTTTCGCCTGTCACTCCACCTGAGAGCCAATATCTCTTCATTGCGCAAAGACGCCATCTACCTTTGTCGTAGTCTTTCAGTAACAAGCCTTTGCGGGAAGCCCTTCCTATTGGCTCACACTGTACCACATGCTGGAGTGTCCTTGCGGTAAAAATTGCGAAAGAGGGGCAATCTTGTATAGTAATTATCCATATAAAGGTGGTAAGCCTTTCCAAGGAGTGGATATACAAGCTCCCAAACAACCTTTCCGCTGGCTCCGATATGCTCTGGACATTCAGGGGGATGCAGTTGGGTGTCCTTCCCTTCGTACACCCAGAAGAAGTAGATATACCCCGTTTCTCGGTCACATAACTTGTAGAGCTTAACCCCATATCGGGCCCTTTTGCTGGGGATAAACTGCTTGAAGCCAAACCTGCCTGTGAAGTGGACCAATGACTCATCCACGGAGATATTTTGGTCGGGGATAAATAGCTGGGGGAATTTCTCAGAGAAAGAATTTAGAAGTGGCCGAATTTTAAATAATTTGTCATGTGATTGGTCATTTCGGGGAGGGCACTGGGTGTTATCATTGTAATGGAGGAAATGCATTATCATGAGGTATCTTGATCTTTGCATAATGGATGAATAGATTGGCATGTGGTGGATGGGGTTGGTGGACCAATAGGAGTATAATTCCTTTTTTTGTGAGACCCATATTGAATGTTAGGCCTAAAAATAATTTAAGTTCCTCCACTGTTAATGATCTCCACTCATAGGGATGGGCATAACTTGAACCAGGGTTGCGTGTTATGAATTGTTGTGCATAGAGGTTGCACTGGGCCACGATGGAGGAAAATAGGTCTTGGGTAAAAATTAAATTAAAAAATCAATAGTTAGATTAAAAAATCAATAGGGGCAAAATTCTCTGTGTTCTCTGTGTTCACCTGAACACCTGGCTGGGTGGTGAAAGGGGGGATGTTTGCTGCTCCTGAATTAGCGGGAAGCCACAGAGGGTTTTCAAGGGCATAGGGAAGGCCAGCATGGGTCCTAACGCTTTGGGGCAGAGATGACACCCCCCTAGTTCTTGGCCTTTGCTGCAGTGGTACTTCATTTCTTCTGGATGACACTGTGCTACTGGTGGATGGCACTGAGCTGCTAGTTGATGGCACTGAGCTGCTGGTTGATGCCACAGCACTACTTGTGGTAGCCTGCTGCTCCATGCCAGAACGCCTTCGTTTCACGGGCGCACTTTGCTCTTCCTCTGATTCTGCATCAGACCCACTGCTTACAAAGGGTTCATATTCTGAACCAGAATCAGATGCAGACTCAGAGAGCTCCCCGCTGCTCTCATCGGTCAAGCTAAGCTGTTGGTATGCCTCCTCAGCGGAAACAGTTTTTTTCGCCATACTGGTGTCTGTGGTGGCAAACTGCTGTGGTAGGGACACTTGGACAGATATGGCTGCACTGATAGGTGCTGATGAGGCTGGTCTAATGAGGCTTAACTGCTGGGTGCTGAACAGGCTGCACTGCTGGGTTCTGATGAGGGTGCACTGCTGGGTTCTGATGAGGGTTCACTGCTGGGTTCTGATGAGAGTTCACTGCTGGGTACTGATGAGGGTGCACTGCTGGGTACTGATGAAGGTGCACTGCTTGGTACTGATGAGGGTGCACTGCTGGGTACTGATGAGGGTGCACTGCTGGGTACTGATGAGGGTGCACTGATGGGAACTGATGAGGGTGCACTGATGGGAACAAATGCACCACACTGAGGATGCACTGATTTTCTGGCACTGATGTGCACTGATAAAGTAGCACTGATGGACACTGAGAGGATCCACTGATATGGTGGCACTGATGAGCACTATTGGGTACTGTAGTGGCAAGGATGATCACTGTAGTGGCACTGATGAGTGCTGTAGTGGTGCGGATGAGCATGCTAGCGATGCTGATGTGGTACTGATGGCACAAATGAGTACTGTATTGCCACTAATGTGGCACTGATGAGCACTGTAGTGGCACTGACATGGCACAGATGGAGCACTGACGTGACACAGATGGAGCACTGACGTGGTACTGGTCGCACTGATGGGCACTGTAGTGGCACAGGTGGCACTGATGGGCACTGGTGGAACCGATGTGGCACTGATGGCACAGATGAGCACTGTAATGGCACTGGGCACTGGTGTGGCACTGACAGAGCACTAACGTGGCACTGGCAGCACAGATGGGCACTGAAGTGGCAGAGGTGGCACTGATGAGCACTATAGTGGCACTGATGTGGCACTGATGAGCACTATAGTGGCACTGATGGCACAGATGAGCACTATAGTGGCACTGATGGACACTTTAGTGGCACTGATGGGTACTGTAGTGGCACGGGTGGCACAGATGAGTACTGTAGTGTTACTGATGGGTAGTGTAGTGGCACTGGTGGCACAGATGGGTACTGTAGTGGCACTGATGGTTAATGTAGTGGCACTGATGGCCTTGTATGGCACAGATTAGCACTGTAGTGGCACTTGTTTGGCTCTGTATGGCACTGCTAGGTAGGGATGGCCAAACTGTTCGCCCAGCGGTCGTTTCATGGCGAATTTTGCGTGTTCTCGATTCGCCCGATCGGCGGACTATTGCCGCTGTTCGCCCGGCGGACATATGTGTTTACAGAAAGAACTTTGACCCATGATGACACATCCATCATGGGGTACAGGACAACCAATTGAGACATTTCAGCACATGGACAATTGTACATTCCCCCTACCATATAAATAGACCTGTTCTGGTGGCCATTTTACATTCTGTCTTATTTCAGTGTAGGGACAGGATGCTGTGTGGAGCAGGGAGAGACTGTATTGACACAAATCGCTAGCTCCTTAAAAGTCCTTTTAAGGACTGGTATGGTATAGGTGTAGTACAGTATATAGGGTTGAGTGCACTGCTGTGCTGGTGATTGCAGCAGCCTGTCTTTTGTCAGTGCAGGGAGGGACAGGACGCTGTGTGCAGCAGGGACAGTCAGTTTAATCACTAGCTATTACTATTAGGTCCACAAAGGTCCTTTTAAGGACTGGTATAGGTGTACAGTATATAGGGTTCAGTGCACTGCTGTGTTGGTGATTGCAGCAGCCTGTCTTTTGTCAGTGCAGGGAGGGACAGGATGCTGAGTGCAGCAAGGACAGTCAGTTTAATCACTAGTTAGCTATTACTATTAGGTCCACAAAGGTCCTTTCTAGGACTGGTATAGGTGTACAGTATATAGGGTTGTACACGTATAATATACTTTCTTCCAAATATAGAAAGAAAATTATACTTGACTGCTGTCCTATTCTGCAGCAGTCCTTTTATCAGTGTAGGGACTGAGGTACAGTCTGCAAATCACTAGTTACTTGGTCCACAAAGGTCCTTGTAAGGACTGGTATAGGTGTACTATTTGGAGGGTTGTGGTGCACTGCTGCAGATTGCTGCCCTTTTCTGCAGCAGTCCTTTATCAGTGTAGGGACTGAGGTACAGTCTGCAAATCACTAGCTACTTGGTCCACAAAGGTCCTTGTAAGGACTGGTATAGGTGTACTATTTGGAGGGTTGTGGTGCACTGCTGCAGATTGCTGCCCTTTTCTGCAGCAGTCCTTTATCAGTGTAGGGACTGAGGTACAGTCTGCAAATCACTAGCTACTTGGTCCACAAAGGTCCTTGTAAGGACTGGTATAGGTGTACTATTTGGAGAGTTGTGGTGCACTGCTGCAGATTGCTGTCCTATTCTGCAGCAGTCCTTTATCAGTGTAGGGATTGAGGTACAGTCTGCAAATCACTAGCTACGTACTTGGTCCACAAAGGTCCTTGTAAGGACTGGTATAGGTGTACTATTTGGTGTGCAGTATATAGTTGTGTAATAAACATATAAAATACTTGCACATATAGAAAGCATAGTATAGTGCATTTCCACTGTGCAGCATTGTGACTGCTGAGCGGTTCTGCAGCGATACTACAAAGAGTGACAAACGCAATAAAAAAAAGTATTATAACTGGTGTGATAGACCAGTGGCCCCCCAAAACAACAGATTGAAGCGGGGTGTTATATACCTTCTTCCACATACATACTGCACTTCTCTAGAGCCTTTTGTCACAGGGTCATTTAAAAAATTACAGGCAGAGGAAGAGGCAGGCCCTTCCGCAGGGGTGGTAGGGGTAGGGCAGGAGCAACAGACTTGAGCCAAAGTGGCAAATTGCAGAAGGTGCATGCGATTACGTCAAAGGACGCACCAGACTTGGTTGAGTGGCTCACTCAGCCTTACTCTTCTGCACCCTCCTCATCCTCTCGATCTGCACCCTCTTCTTCAATCTTTGCTATGTGCACCCCCCAAGACACTACCACCAACACCACCACCACCATTTACCTTCCGCTTGAATCACAGGAATTATTTTCTGATCCATATCAAGACATCTCCGATGTGCAGCCACTCTTGGCATTGGATCAAGAAGAGGAGGTAGCAACAACCGCCGCTCAGCAGTCTGATGACAGTACCCAGATCAGCCCAAGGAGGAGGTTTGTCCCCGCTGTTGCTGCCTAATCCGAGATCTCTAATTATAGCAGTGGGGAAGGTGACGTCGATGATGACGTGTCTAGTGATGCCACGTGGGTGCCCACAAGAGAGGAAGAGGAGGGGAGTTCAGAGGGAGATATGGACCAGCAGATAGGGAGGAGAAGCAGGAAGAACTTAGATTGTGCACTAATGACAATAGTGTTGCCATCTGCAATATTTACAGTCAATGCATAAGTCGCGGTAAGCCCAACACTCACCTAGGGATGACCGCCTTAAGAAGGCACATGAGCTGCCATCACCGAGCCCAGTGGGAGCAACGGAACACACAAAGCCACACTCCAGCCTCATCTTCTACTTCTCCTTCTCCTCTCTCCTCACAATTGTCCTCCACTCCACCTTCCATCACGACAAGCTCACGTTTTTCTGCAAAAGGGCAGGCTTCCGTGGGCCAAATGTTTGAGCGTAAAAAAAAAATGATGACGCCGGATAACCCTCTTGCCCAACGGTTGACGGCTGGCTTGTCAGAACTCATAGCTCGCCAACTACTGCCATATAAACTGGTGGACTCTGAGGCCTTTCGCAAATTTGTGGCCATTAGAACACCACAATGGTCCCAGGAAGGAAGTATTTCTCACAGAAGGGCATCCCAGAGCTATATGGCCATGTTCAGCGGCAAGTGAAGGTATCTCTGGCACACAGTGTCGGTGCCAAGATACATTTGACCACAGACACGTGGTCTAGCAAACACGGGCAGGGAAGGTATATCACTTTTACTGATCATTGGGTGAACCTTCTGATGGCCGTCAAGCATGTAACCCGTGGCACCCGTGTAGATTTGGTTTTACCGCCACAGATTGCATGCAGGCCTGGCTCTTCTTCTCCTCCTCCTCCTACTTCATCCTCCTCCCTCTCCTCCTCAGCTGACTCCACCTTTTCCGCTGCTAGTGTCTCTTCCACTGCGCCGCCCAAGCTCCCCAGAACCTATTCGACATGCCAGGTGAGACATTGCCATGCTGTGCTGCGTCTGTTGTGCCTGGAAGCCAAGAGCCACACTGGCCCTGCACTCCTTTCAGCTTTGCGTTCACAGGCAGATCAGTGGTTAACACCGCTCAATTTGACATTTGGTAAAGTGGTGTGTGACAACGGTGCCAATCTGCTTAGCACATTGAAACAGGGCAAAATTACACACGCCCCATGCATGGCACACGTCTTAAACTTGGTCATGCAGCGATTCGTTTCCAAATACCTTGGGGTCCAGGACATCTTGAGGCAGGCAAGGAAAATCTCGGCCCATTTCAGAAGATCTTACACGGCCATGGCTCACCTTGCTGACATTCAGCGGTGACACAATCTGCCGGTCAGACGTATTATTTGCGATTGCCCGACGCAATGGAACTCAACTTTCTATATGCTTGATAGGCTGTTCCAGCAGAAACGTGCATTTAACGTCTACCTGTATGAACTCTGCGGCAGAACAGGTTCTGGGGAGCTGTTTTTTTTTTTCACCGTGCCAGTGGCTGCTCATGCAGACTTCTGCGGCCATTTGATGAGATCACCAAACTGGTCAGTCGCAGCCATGGTGCCATCAGTGACATGGCACCTTATGCCTTCTTTATGGAGCGTGCATTGCGTCGTGTCATTGATCAAGCCGTGGAGGAGCAGGAGAGGGAAGATGAGGGAGTCGCAATGCTGGATGAATTCCCAGGGTGGGCTACTCTATCTGAGACAAGTCAACAACAGGAGTCTGAAGAGGAGTCAGAGGAGGATGGTGGCGGGGCGGATGAGGAGGAGCAAGAAGAGCATGCTTTAAACCTTTCTGGGATCCCTGTTGTTGTGCATGTATGGGGAGAGGAGAACGACATTATCCTGGATGGTGAGCAGGAGCCTGGCCACCACACCGCTTCCAGTTTAGTGCAAATGAGGGCCTTCATGCTCCAGTGTTTTAACAGGGACCCTCGTATAAAAAGCATAAGGGTCAAGGACCAGTACTGGGTGGCAACGTACTTAGACCCCCGGTACAAATACAAAATGGCGGAAATGCTACGACCGTCACAGAGGGCTGTCAGAATGGAGCACTTCCAGGCCTTGCTTCGATAAATGCTGCATTCTGCTTTTGCGTGCGCTGGCAGAGGAGGAATTCCCACTCCCAGAGAAAGAGTTGCGGGTACCAATCCAACAGCGCCTGCAAGACGAGGGCGGGTTGAAGATGTGTTGGTGACTTCTGATATGAGGTCATTTTTTCAGCCGATCCATCGACAGGTCTCATCTGGATCCAGCATCAGGGAACTCCTAGACCGACAGGTGTCCGACTACATGGGGTTAACGGCCGATGTGGACGCTCTGAGGAGTGATGAACTCCTGGACTACTGGGTGGGCAGGCTTGACCTCTGGCCAGAGCTTTCCCAATTTGCAATGGAACTGTTGGCTTGCTCCTCGTCCAGTGTCCTGTCCGAAAGGATGTTCAGCGCAGCAGGGGGCATAAGCGCATTCGCCTAGCTCACGACAGTGTTGACTACCTCACATTTCTGAAAATGAACGAGGCATGGATCTCGGAGGAATTTAACACATGTGACCAGTAGACCATATATATCTCTATAAACAATTTATTTAATCGAGCACACAGACCTTTTTTCTACATTTGGCTCACTTCCTTGTACAAAAAAAGCACACCGTACTATATGCCTGTAGCCTCCTGTTTGAAGAGGTTGAGCGGTGACATATTTTTGGGGCCCAGCGGCGAGTTGCTGGTATCAGTACTGCTACCAGTGCTCTCTATCTCGGTGCTGGTGTCAGTGCTCTCTATCTCGTGCTGGTGTCAGTGTTCTATATCACGGTGCTGATGTCAGTGCACTCTATCACGGTGCTGGTGTCAGCGCTCTATATATCACGGTGCTGGTGTCAGTGCACTCTATCACGGTGCTGGTGTCAGTGCACTCTATCATGGTGCTGGTGTCAGTGCGCTATATCACGGTGCTGGTGTCAGTGCTCTATATCACGGTGCTGGTGTCAGTGCACTCTATCATGGTGCTGGTGTCAGTGCACTCTATCACAGTGCTGGTGTCAGTGCTCTATATCACGGTGCTGGTGTCAGTGCACTCTATCACGGTGCTGGTGTCAGTGCTCTCTATCTTGGTGCTGGTGTCAGCGCTCTCTATCTCGGTGCTGGTGTCAGTGCTCTATATCAAAGTGCTGGTGTCAGTGCTCTATATCATCGTGCTGGTGTCAGTGCACTCTATCACGGTGCTGGTGTCAGTGCACTCTATCACGGTGCTGGTGTCAGTGCTCTATATCACGGTGCTGGTGTCAGTGCACTATATCACGGTGCTGGTGTCAGTTCTCTATATCACGGTGCTGGTGTCAGTGCACTCTATCATGGTGCTCGTGTACCCTGACCTTTCCTCTCCTCCATTGCCTTCATGCACTCCTGAGTCCTGAATTGTCAAAATTTCACATATAAAAAAAGAATGCTTGTAGTTGTCGATCCCAGATTCACTTCATACATGTGTTATGTCAGTGGCCATGTGGTGGGACTATGTGTGCACAGCTAGTAATTATTTTGTGGCTTGAAATATGACCTGTAGGTTTTTACAACCTGCGGATCGTAAGTTTATAAATAACCCCATTTCTAAGCACTCTCTATCTATATGGGATAGGTATAGAAATTCACATGGTCTGCAATCTCCACAAAATCCGCTATTATCTTTTCACAAGAATCCGACTTTTTACCCAGCCTGGAAATATCCCAAAACCTTTAAAGCTTGGTCTAAGGCTGGTATCACTTGTCTATATAATTTAACTTCAACTACATCAATAAAATCTTTTACAGATCTATGTAAATTATATAAGCTTCCACAATCAGAAATATTCAGATATCTCCAAATCAAATTTTTTTATACTCCTCTTCTCAATTTAAATGTAAACTTACATAATATTTCTCAATTTGAAAGATTTTGTCTCAAGGAACCACATGCTAAAGGTCATCATCATTGTATACACAATTGATATCTAATTCTAATACTGTTATACCTAAATACGTGGCCAAGTGGGAAAAAGATTTGGATTGTACGATCGATTCTAGGTCTTGGTCCAACATATGGTCTTTCACAAAATCTTCCTCTATAAATATATTGGCGTCTGAATCATCATATAAAGTTCTCACACGCTGGTATTTGGTTCCTGCGAAAATCGCCAAATTCTCAACAGACAACACTGGCCTCTGCTTTCGTGGCTGTCCAGAAAAAGTTACCTATATACATACCTGGTGGCATTGCCCAATTGTACAATCATTTTGGAAAAAGATCTTTCTGATAATTTCAAAAATTTTTGATCGTCCAATTTTTCCAGACCCAATTATAGCTCACCTTAATTTAAAACCAGCCTTTCTGAATCAGAAACAATTCAAATTAGTTCTTACACTCCAACTACCAATGCGTGGAAAACAGACGTGGTGAATATTGCAGAAACCAAACGTAGAATGAATAAATCTTTCATCCATGCTAAAATGGACGCTATAGATAAAAACCAGATGACAAAGTTTGATATCATATGGAAACCCTGGATTAAATATTATACATCAGATAATATTGATAACCGAGTTTTATTGTTATGGTGATTAAGATTTTCTATAGAATTACAACATTAGCTGATATATAAAACCTCCTCCAGAGAATTATTCCCTCCCCTTCCCCTCCTATATACCTTTTATGTTCGTTCCTCCCTTACTATATAATACTTACTATAAACATACTTTAGAAGTTATGGTCAAAACTTTAAAATCATATATTTTCTTTTAGACATATTTATATTTTCTTGGGATTAAAATGTTTAAAACTCAGCTATAAGAATGTTTTCAAATTCTAAAATATATAAGGCCATTTATTGTCATTCCCACGAGAATATCTTGAAATTCTTCTTTGTTTTATATCATCCGTACTTCAATATGTCTTTTTATTTCTGGTATCAAATAATTTGTTTTATATTCTGTACATATAATTTATTTTAACATAAAATAAAAACTTTTGAATGAGAAATATGACCTGTAGGTTTTTAAAGTTCGCCTGCCATTGAAGTCAATGGGGCTCGCCGCAAACTTTGCGGTTCGCGAACTTTCGGCCGCGTTCTAGAAGCGTCCCATCGGAAGTTCGTCCATCTCTACTGCTGGGCACTGTTGTACTGATCACTCACTGTTTTTCACTAGATCTCTCTTCTCTCCTCTCACGCTGTATCGGTGTAAGGAGAGAAGAGAGCTGGGATCTTTGCATGACCCAAGTTTGTTGACATTATTATCGCTCCCTCATTGGAGGGAGCGATCACATGGTAAAGGGCCGCTGTAATTTACCCTTCACCGTGATCCGTGTTGTGCCGGGTCCCGTGAACCCGGCGGGCATGGACACTTCCGTGCATGCACCCTACAGGGCGCGCAGGGAGCAGGAGTTCCAGAGGACGTCTAAGACTTTCCAGAACAAGCCGACCGCGCTGTAGCCGTCTTTCGGCTATGGCCCGGTTGGCATGTGGTTAAGAAAACATGTGCACAGGATTAAAAAAGGTTTTTAAATATCATAGTTTGTCTAATCATTTTAGACTATTTCATAATAGTGATCCTAGGGGTTTGAAGTTCTGTGGGACTGACAGAGTTGAATCCCACTGGAGGGGTTCTAACCTTAAAAAAGCTATCTTGCAGAACGAAACCCAGTGGATACATAGGTTGGGTACCCTTAGTCCACATGGCCTTAATATTGGGCTCCAGGGGGCAAGAGGACAAAGGCAGGCAAGGAAGGAAGCTACCCCAGCACAGACGAAGGCCCAGGCAGAGAGAGGCATTGTTGCATCCAACTATCACCATCCCCTGCCTGATCCATCATCAGACAAAGTAAGGGCTCCATGAGAAGCAAACGTAGATGTGCTGCTTTCTGTATCCACGTCATCTCCTGCCCACTAATGACACATCCTCTTTCTTTGTATAGGTTGAAGCTTTTATATAGGAGGTCCATTTTTTTGGGCAACTGCCAATGTATCTACCAATCCTTACCAAGTAAGTATTTATTTTTACATTATTCTTTTCTTTTAAATAACTGACCTAACTTAAAATTAGTGGTCTGCCACGATCCCACAGGTGGTGGGGTCGGGGACATTTCATGCCCCGCCCTTCATCTTTATTCCTGCTTGGTACTGTTCAACAATAGACTTCTCAGGGAATGCCTTCACCCTGACATACTAAAGTCTTTCCTTAGCTTTTCTGTAAAATCAGCAGTTGCTGTCTGTATACTCAGGACTGTATTCCTGTAGAGGAATTTCTGTTTGGTGCTGTTCGTTAGACACTTCACATGGGGTACCTTCACCCTGAAGTCTTTGTGCAGAGTAATGTCCTAATTTTTCAAGTTTACTGTTACTGGAGTATCTCTAGACTCACCCTATGCAATTTCTATCCCCAAAACAAAAAAAGACTTGCACAACCTCGTTACTGACCAAAGTGTTTGTGGAAATGCTATGTACCTGGCTGCTGCATGCCTATCTGGGAATGGAACAAGGATCAAACCACCAGACCAACCTGGTCTGTGTGCTACAATAGTTTTATTACAGAAGGTTAAGGAGGTGAGGATTATGGGTCCCAGATACCATAGCTCACCATAGATCACTGAAAGACTCTCCAGATTAGGGATGAGCCGAACACCCCCCGGTTCTATTCGCACCAGAATTTGCGAACAGACAAAAAATTTGTGCGAACATACGAACACCGTTAAAGTCTATGGGACATGCATGTGAAAAATCAAAAGTGCTCATTTTAAAGGCTTATATGTAAAAGTATTCTCTAAAGAAAAACATGTAATTTAAAATTGCTCTCGGCTGTAACGTATTTCCAGATCCTGGCAATATACATAAAAAGTAATTTAAAAAAGCAACGCGGTTGGGCACCCCCCCCAGTCCATACTAGGCCCTGGTCTGTTATAGATATTAAGGTGAACTCCACACCAATTTTCTTTTTAAAAAATGGTGTGGGGGTTCCCCCCAAAATCCATACAAGGCCCTTTGGGTCTATGTCTCCCATCAACAAACACAGCACTGTTCACTAAGCCCTTGTAATCAACACTGATTATATAGCCTGCTTTGGCGCCAAAACGGCATCTTAATTGATCTGAAAAGCAGGTGAGATGATGGGAGGGTACTGGCAAGGTGTGGGGAGGGTAGGGAGGAAAAATAATAATGTGATGAGCCATTTGAATTCCCGTGCATGCGCTGAGCCAAAGTCCGTGCATGCCAGCCAGAGTCGACACGAGTATCGCAATATCAAAGCTAACATAAAAACCCTGTCCTGCAACGAACAGAGGGTGTTGGAGTCTAATGTCAGATCCAAAACCCCCCAAAAAATCCACACACTGCACCACACCTTCCTCCTTCTACAGACTGGGTAAACTACTCATCATTTTAAATATGTAGTGGAACAATTACATCACAGAAGGCCTGACCAAAACGGGAATCACTGTGCTCCTACCACCTCAACCCCACCACTTTGGTCAGGCATGGTTCTAATCTGGGGGCAATAGGGCTTTTTTCTGCCCTCTCCCTGACCAAGGTGGTGGGGTTGAGGTGGTAGGAGCACAGTGATTCCCATTTTGGTCAGGCCTTCTGTGATGTAATTGCATATCCTTTGGATGACCACGGTGGAGGGAATATGAGACAAGAGTTTTTTTACTAGATAGCAATGTTAGTAGGGTGGAGAGTTTCAATTGCCACTAGTCAGACGGTAAGTGGTTAAATTGACATAGTCAGCTTCTGGTGAATTCTTTGCTTTTACTAGAACTCTCATACACACTTATCTAATGACAGTATTAATTCCTTTGTCATATTACTTTGTATTATTTGCAGAGTATATACCCTACACTATCCTTAAAAGTGATTGAATAACTCCATGTTGAACAGCACTACTAAGCCATATCCTCATTTTTTTAGGTATATATACATCTCATTATTGTCTTTGTTTGTTCCTTTTGTTCGATTAGGAAGGTTATCTCTATGTGGATCATTGACTATATATTTTAGTATGAATTGTATAGGGATTTTACTGATGGAGTAACTGTAGCTCTAACCATCTCCTTTATCATGTCCGCATCCTCTAACCATCTCCTGTATCATGTCCGCATCCTTTAACCATCTCCTGTATCATGTCCGCATCCTTTAACCATCTCCTGTATCCTGTCCGGATCCGCTAACCATCTCCTGTATCCTGTCTGCATCCTCTAACCCTCTCTAGTATCATGCCCACAGCCTCTCACCATCTCCTGTATCATGTTCGCATCCTTTAAGCATCTCCTGTATCATGTCTGTAGCCTCTGACCATCTCTTGTATCATGTCAGCATCCTCTAAGCATCTCCTGTATCATGTCCGTAGCCTCTGACCATCTGTTGTATCATGTCCGCATCCTCTAACCATCTCCTGTATCATGTCCGCAGCCTCTGACCATCTCTTGCATTATGTCCGCAGCCTCTAACAATCTCCGGTATCACGTCCGCAGCCTCTAACCATCTCTTGTACCATGTTCGCATCCTCTAACCCAGGGCTCAACATTCCAGAGCTACTAGCCAGGCCTCAAGGGTTACTTGCCACCAGTTGCCCCGCCCAACCCCTACCCTGTCCCGCCCCTAAACACGCCCCCATAAATGATCTCATGAAATGACACTTAAAGCGGGATTCCACCCTAAAGTGGAACCTCCGCTGATTGGATCCCTCCCCCCCTCCGGTGTCACAATTGACACCTTTCAGGGGGGAGGGGGGTGGAGATACCTGTCAAAGACAGGTATTTACACCGACTTCCGGGCATAGACTCCCGTGGGAGTCTACGCCATTTCCTGCCCTGCCGCGCTGTCTGCTGGGACACACACGGGTCCCAGTGACAGCGCGGAGATTTTCTATTGCGCTGCGCGGCTCGCGCATGCACAGTAGGGAACCGGGAAGTGAAGCCGATTCGCTTCACTTCCTGATTCCCTCACCTAGAATGGTGGTGGCAGCAGCCGAGGGCCGAGCGATCGATCGGCCTCGGCTGCCGGCATCGCTGGAACCCGGGACAGGTGAGTGTCCATTTATTAAAAGTCAGCAGCTGTAGTATTTATAGCTGCTGGCTTTTAATATTTGTTTTTTGGTGGAATCCCTCTTTAAATGTTTTATGCAGAATTAAGTTATAAAAATAAATATTAACAACAACTTTGTCCACCAATGCAGCCAGCCCCAGTGCAGCCTGTGTCTCCCCTCCAGTGCAGCCTGTGTGTCCCCCAGTGCAGCATGTGTTCCCCAGTGCAGCTTGCGTCTCCAGTGTCCCCCAGTGCAGCCTGTGTCCCCAGTGTTTCCCCCCGTGCAGCCTGTGTGTCCCCCAGTGCAGCATGTGTACCCCAGTGTCCCCCAGTGCAGCATGTGTCCCCAGTGCCCCCCAGTGCAGCATGTGTGTCCCCGAGTGCAGCATGTGTGTCCCCTGGTGCAGCATGTGTCCCCAGTGCAGCCTACCTGTGCAGGGGAGGAGAGCCGCCGCCGCAATTTTGATTAGAGTGCCATAACAGCTTTCGTTTAAATAGCTGTGTGTTCCCTGCTGCTACAGCCCCTCCCCCTTGTTCGGGTCACTTTGATAGACAGATCACCCGCTCAATCCTGGGTCAGGCGATCTGTCTATCAAAGTTCCCCTGATAAGGGGGAGGGGCTGTATATGACAGCGCGTGGCGGGGAACACATAGCTATTGAAATGAAAGCTGTTATGTTCCCTGGCGCTCTAATCCAACAGACGGCGGCGGCTCTCCTCCCCTCCGATCGCTGGGAGAACGGCTCCCACACTCGCAAGCCCTGAAAATCCACTTGCAAAATGGGAGCAGGAGAGTGGATTTTTTGAGGGCTGCTCTAACCATCGTTTAGCACTGAAAACAGGCATTTTAGGTACTTTTTTGCAGTGTCAGTAAAAAATGTGGCTCTGCCAGTAAATGTCATGAATTTTTCTGGGTACATACTGCTGTAAACATTAATAGCACCCAAAGGTGCTTAGTGCTGCTTCAGAAGTGTGAATTTGTTCCATTTCGGGACTGCTCAGCTGCTAGATACGCACGCACAGCTTTAGCAAAATGTGGGCATAGTATAAAAGTAATATAAGAGGAAGTGATAGCAGGGGAAATAGAACATTTGTGGTTTGCCTGAAATGCAGGTCTGCATTAAAGGCAACAGGTTTACATGTTTTGCATAAAGTGATAATTTCCGCAACACAGATTTGACAAAATATAAAGAGGGAAAATGGCAAGTGTACAGGCAACCTGAACACATTTAAAAATGAATAATAGACAAAAATAGTGTGTACTAATAGCATAGCAGTTAGTAACCCTGCATCCTACCAGGCTCCACCACCCAGATTCAAGTTCGCCTAAATTGGAGTGCCACAACAGGTAGCAGAAATGTGCTCCTGGGAGGCCCACAGGATGGTCCCCTGGTGCCTGAGGCAAAATAGTGCTCAAATAACAGCTTTAGAAACTAAGATCCCATCCTTCAAGGGAAGACTACAACACTAGTGACATACCTCCCAACTTTTTGAAATTGAAACGAAGGACACATATTAGAAAAAGTATGTAGGCATAAGACACCTCCCCTACCACTCCCCCTTAAAGAAGAATTAAAGAAAAAAAAAATGATTAGTTAAACCCACAAGTGCTTTTTTTTTTATGTTTTTTTATTTCCACTACTATTCCTTTATATTGGCTTTTGCAATTTATAAATGCAGCAATTTAGAAATTGGATGAAAGGTTTAGCGCTGGGAAACACTTTTTGAAACATAAAAAGTTAATTTTATCATTTTATATACAACTATATTGATCAGACCAAAATGGGGGACAAACGAGGAGAAAAGAGGAACAGAAAGACTTTGTTCCAATTCCCAATCATGGACAGCCCCCTCTAAATCAGGGACAGTTGGGAACTATGACTAGTGAGTAGGTAAGGCTTTGTTCCTTGTAAAAGATTGACAATGCCAAACCTCACAACTCTGAAAGAATGCCACAGCAGACCACACCATTTACGAGGGGGGGGGGTGCTTGTAGCAGGTGCAGTTAGCCTTCATGCCTGTAGGTGGCATCATGCCATTATTGCATGGGAAGGGGAGTCTCATAAGGGAATTGATCCCTTAGTGATTCCACCTGGCCCCTTGAGAGAAGAAAGTAGCCTGATTGGACATTAAACTCTCAAGAGACTTTAACGGCCATATTGGGTGAGGGAATCTTTTAAATAGGGGACCCCACGTCATTTTAATGAGCTTCTGGCGAGTGAGTAGTAGGGAGAGGAACCAGCTTGTAAGGGACAGAGTTTAGCACAGGGCTCGTTTTCAAACCTGAAATAGCTCATCAAAGGTTCCTTCTTCACTTTTTACACACTGGTGTGAAGGTGAGGCGCCAGTACAAACTGCAGAAGCTTCCTCAGCCCATGCCAAGAAGGGACACTACCAGTGGCGTAACTAGAACCTTCAGGGACCCGATGCAAGAAACCATGAAGGGCCCCCCTGAACCCCAGCCAGGGCCCTTCCCTCCGAGTCCGGCAGTGGAACTCCAGGGCGTGGTCACAGGTATGACCTTTGTGAGCCCTGTAGTTCCACCACTGGCATCAGTAGTTTTTATTTTTTATTATTTTATTTTTAGGTGCACCATTGGTGGTCTGTCCCTAGGCAGGATGGGGTCCCCATCCCCAGAAGAGATGAGGTCCTTTTATCCAGGGCAGATGAAGTTACTGCCCCCAGGTGAGAAGGGGTCCCTGTCCCCAGGGGAGATGGGGGTCCCTGTCCCCATGTGAGAAGGGGTCCTCTCACTCACCATGACCAAGCTGCAGGCTGCGCACGCATCTATGTTGGCCTGGGCTCCATCCAGTGTGCTGGACGGGCGATCAGCATATCTCCCAGAAAGACCTTTCATCATCTGTGTATGATGGGGGAGGAGGGGGGCTGGCAGACAAGCCTGCAGTGTCCTCCGGGGGGCTCTCATAGGGCTGCACTGCATCTGGGTGCTTAAAGTTTGTTTACTCGGGAGAAGTATGCAGTGCAGTGTGGACCGGACTCGGATGGGGGGGGGCAGGACTCTGGCTGGGGAGAACAGACATCGGACTGAGCGGCAATGCATGGAGCAGGAGAGGGGTACTCTGAGGAGCCAGCCGAGGACACAGGTCATGCGGGGAATGCACAACTAAAAAGCAGCCAGTGCGATAGTCGAGCATGGAGCTCTGCTAGTCACCCTCCGCCCACCCGTGTGCATGGTGCACTGGTACCCCTAGCTGCCTATGCTGCTACCGGCCATATGTAGAGGGGGCTGCATGGGCCCCCTGCAGCACAGGGCCCAGTTGCGGTCACGACTGCTGCACTCCCTATAGTTACGCCCCTGGACACTACCCTACCCCTGGTAACAGAAGTTGTTCTCTGGTATCATATTCTGTAAACCGGTGGTTCTTAACCCTGTCCTCAAGTACCCCCAACAGGCCATGTTTGCATGTATTCCTTTATCTTGCACAGGTGCTTTAAATCCGAGTCAATGGCCTGGTACTGTATTTTGGACAGCTATTTTAGCTAAGAGAAATTCCCAAAACATGGCCTTTTGGGGTTACTTGAGGACCAAGTGAGAACCAATGCTGTAAACAATGAGATTATATGTTCCCTGTGTTTCTGATATCAGTGCTGAAGATCAGTTTATCTGTTGCTGCAACCACACTGTGTCAGATTTATATAAAGACATCAGTACACTATATGCTATGTGTGCCGGTATGTCCTCTCAATACAAGCCACCTAATGTGCTTCCCTCCTACAAGCTGCTTGCTTAGTCTGTGTAGGACAGTGAACAGAACAGAATAAGTATTCACTATGCAAAAACAAGAACGAATATCAATCAGAAACCCAAAATCTAATTTTAGCCTAGGTTCACGTATGTGCGTTTACGTTTCCTTTCATTTTGTTAATTGTTTTTTGGCATTGCTATGTGCATGATGAGCTCTCATGGGTTTGCTTGTCTGATAAGTATCTTTTCCTCTCTGAGGCTGGATTCACACCTATGCATTTTTAGTGCTTTTTGCATTTTGCAGATTTGTACTACAGAATGTGTTCCATAGGAAACCAAGTTAAATGGACTGTAGTCCAAATCTGCAAACAGCACTAAAACTGCATAGGTGTGAATCCAGCCTTATGATGTAAGCTTGTTGGGATTCCATATAAACATCTTTAAACATGTATATTACATTATGAGTTGATTGCTCTTGTTATATATTTCATAGATATGAGTATTTTCCTCTCCATGATGAAGACTCGATTGAAACTGGTTGGGACCCCTGAGCTCTTAATCACTTACTAATGATCTCTCAACTCTGTCACTTACTTCTGGCCCTGAACTCTGCGTCACTTTTGCCTACCTTTGAACTCTGCATCACTTACTACTGACCCCTGAATTCCACATCACTTACTACTGACCCCTGAATTCCACATCACTTACTACTGACTCCTGAATGCTCTGCGTCACTTACTCCTGACCTCTAAAGCACCATACACACTATCAGATTTATAAATAAGCGTTGAGTAAACATGTAATTAAGAAGTATTACGGTAATAAGCTTGGAGGTAATACATGAGTATGTATGGTAAATATAATAAGTCTACAAGAGTATAGTAATAATGTAAAGTTTGTATTGGAAAAATAATGTCTAAAAACAAACATTTGAAAAGGTATTGAGTGAACATGGGTATGAGCTTAAAATTAATATGTAAATGTATGTAGTAATTATAGTGTACCTACAAAAGTATAATAGGGATAGGAAATGTAGTGAAAGCGTGGGGTGTGTGGTAAGTAAACCTGAGTGAACAGAGTGCCGGGTAATAACATAGAAGTGTGGAATGGTAAAGCAAGTGAATGGTAATGTAAGCAATATAATGATTATTGAAGTGTGCAGAAAATAAAACAGAGATGACAACCAATGTGAACCTAGGACCAAATTGCACCTACCCGATTGCTGTGAGCCATGCAACACCAAGTAAAAAAACAACTGGTGTGCAGGAACCCCAGGAGGAGACCGGCTGTGTAAACAGCCAGCTACGACTGGGAGAAAATAAATACACGCCGCCAACACCACGTGCATGAGCTGAGATGGGGGGAGGGGTGCCCACACTAGAACTGATAGAACCGCTCAGTGATTGGCACCAGCCGCTACCCCCATCATGACCAGGCAGATGGTGCTCACAATGTCAGCGCAATGAAGTCAGAAACGACATGACACGCATGAGGCGAGGACCATGGCGCCGATGCACAGAGGGGCAACCACCCGAGCCTCCCAGACATAGGAAATATACTGGGAGGAGGGGGAGGAGCCCATAATGCGCATCGCAGCTTCCGTAGGTGAGAAAAAGAAGCCCCCAACACCACCAACATTTCCAGAAACCACGTGGATGCAAATCACTGCCAGAGCCACAGGCATGCATATTTTGAAAAACATGAGTATTCATGTACAACTATGAAACTTGTACCGGGGATGTCATATGTTATAAAATGAATGCATTAATGTCCATGATCCCACAAAGTCCCAGGAAAATATTACTTAAATGATCACAGGGAAAAAATATTGTTGAACACCGCAGTGCAAATGCATGAACTCTAAAAACTGCCCAATCACTATAGATGTAAATTGTACTTACCAGATGGCAAGCATTAAAGACAGTTGGCTAAACCCAGCCTAGGGCCTTTAAGCTTGCAGATGTCCGCAACTCAAATGGGAACCAGATACAACTGTACACTAAGTCCGTCCAGGTGTCCGTACACTTTCATATATTGCTCAGGAGAAAGAGAAGGACTGCCATAGTGTAGTATATTTAAAACTTATCAAATATATCTAGTAAAGGTTGCACAGTTTTGTAATATCAGAATGCATATAAGAAACAATGCCGACCGGCATCTACAAACGGAGCCTGTCCTCCTATACGAATGGCGTGGTGACATCACTGCGTGCTCTTCCAGATGCGTTTCGTCATCAAGTATACGTTTTCAATGGGGAACAGGCACCGCAGTGACTCACCTTCATAGATAGAACACCCAAGCCTTGCTCTGAGTCACCAGTAAATGGATCTAGAAAACGCCACGGAAATGGGCAAGTTTTCCCTTATTCCCAAGAACGGAGATAGTTATATCTATAGCGCTTTAGTAGACTAACCAAAAATTTAATATAAAAATCAAACCTTATTTCTATATCTAATCAGGCTATTGTGTTTTGAAGGGTTAAAGGACAATCTACTTTTTAAAGTCCGAGTCCAAACTAATATTAACCCATTAATGGAAAATCAGCCGATATAAATGTATTTGGCAGGTATAATAGAAACCTTAAATAAACATATGGGTTAGACTTGCCTCTCATTCTACGCAAAAAATAAATAGAGTCCAGGTGTATGGATTTGGGGGGACGGGGGACGGTAATATATGGACGGGACGCCACTGATGAAAATAAATGTAATAATAATTTACACAAGCTTTTGGTCCTTTTTAATATATTATTTTAATGAATTTTTACTACAGGGTGCACTCCTTGTTTAATAATTGAGTGGACCAGGCACGTAAAGGATCAACAACAAAGAGTGGCACGCCTCTAGGTGGGTACTCCTGGCTTTTAACTGGGTCCCTCCACCAATCAAATCTATGAAAGGAGGCTTGCAAATGACACATCGATAAAAGACAAATTGTGTAAACTACTATTGTAGTCCCTTTAGACCCATATAGATCCAATAGGCCCACGTAATGGAGCTGAACAAGGGTTTAAAGTCCAGCCTGTGTGATTGACAACCATGGCTGCCGCAAGCCTCCCCCCGGCACAAAGGAGAAATTAGTGTGGAAACAAAAGGATAGGAAGTGTTTTTTTTTATTATTATTATTATTATTATTATTACCAGGCAAAACAGAGCCTTTAAATTTTTTTTTTTTTAAACGCTGCCGCAACATCTAAGTTTACCAGTCTAAGTCTGCCAGAAAGTCCGATCATGTGCACGCGGCATAAGGACTGCTAAGCTGCAATAAATTGCATTTGTTTTTGGGTTTAGATACTTTTGAAATCTGATTATTATCTATATGTAGCAGCTGCTAAAACCCAGCCCTAGCCATGCAGTTACAGTACCAGGAAAATTGTAGACAGTGAGTTAGATTCTAAGAAGGAAATGGGTTGGGGAAATGGGTTGGCAGGCGTACAAAAACTTTATGGTTTCACAGTCTAGTCATGATATTATTTGCTTTCTTAAGCAATTCCTTCATCTACCTTTTGTTTCAGATCAAAGCAATCATACAGTATAGTCAAGGCTTTTTTTCTCAGAGAATAGGTTTAGGAACTCCAACCCCAGCGGGGAGAGTAGCGATGCGGTGCTTTGCGCACACAGTGTCATATGGTGGATGTGGCCAAATTGCACTAATAGTCAGAGGGCTTTAAAGGAACATTGTTAAATAAAACCAGGAGTGCCTAACACACAGAGTGCAGGGTTAAGGAGTGCATTACACACAGAGTGCAGGGTTAAGGAGTGCATTACACACAGAGTGCTGAGTTCAGACATGCGCTACATATAGAATGCAGGGTTACCAACCCCTAAAAGAAAAAAGGTTAGGTTGAGGACTCCCTCCTTTTTTTTCACACCTTCTCCCTTCGTTTTCTCTTTCGTCCTGTCCCCCTCTGCTCTCTGGATCAGTCAGTCACCCCCTCCTCTGTTTCAGCTCCCCCTCCTCTGCGTCACCCCCTCCTCTTTTTCAGCTCCCCATCCTCTGTGTCACCCCCTACTTTGTGTCACTCCCCCTCCTCTGTGTCAGCTCCCCCTCCTCTGTGTCAGCTCCCCCTCCTCTGTGTCACCCTCTCTCCTCTGTGTCACCCCCCTCCTCTGTGTCAGCTCCCCCTCCTCTGTGTCACCCTCTCTCCTCTGTGTCAGCTCCCCCTCCTCTGTGTCACCCCCTCCTCTGTGTCACCCCCCTCCACTGTGTCACCCTCTCTCCTCTGTGTCAGCTCCCCCTCCTCTGTGTCACCCCCTCCTCTGTGTCAAGCTCCCCCTCCTCTGTGTCACCCTCTCTCCTCTGTGTCACCCTCTCTCCTCTGTGTCACCCCCCTCCTCTGTGTCCCCCCCTCCTCTGTGTCAGCTCCCTCTCCTCTCTGTCGCCCCCCCCCTCCTCTGTGTCAGCTCCCTCTCCTCTGTGTCGCCCCCCCGTGTCTCCCCTCCTCTGTGTCATGCCCCCCCTCCTCTGTGTCAGCCCCCTTCTTCTGTGTCAGCCCCCTTACTCTGTGTCAGCCCCCTTCCTCTGTGTCAGCCCCCTTCCTCTGTGTCACCTCCCTCCTCTGTGTCAGCCCCCTCCTCTGTGTCAGCCCCCTTCCTCTGTGTCAGCTCCCCCTTTCTATCTCTCACACTCTTTGTCTCAGCCTCTCGCTCACCCCCTCTCTCGCACCCACCACTCTTTCTCTATTCCCCCTTCTCTCACCCCCCATCTTCTCATCCCCAACCTCTCACCCCACCCCCTCTCTCTCATCCCCATCCCTCTCACCCCCACCATCTCACCCCACCCCCACTCCCCCCTCTCTCCTGCCTCCTCCCCCCTTTCTCTTCCTCTCCTCACCTCTTCCTCTCTCTCACCCCCCTTACCTCCTCCTCTCTCTCACCCCCTCACCTTCTCCTCTCTCTCACCCCCTCACCTTCTCCTCTCTCTCAACCTCCTCCTCTTACCCTACCATTTTTGACCTCCCTCCCCCCCACCTCTTTCCCTCCTCAGGAGATGGGGGCCCCATGAGTATAGCTGTATGGGGCCCCAATAATTGCTAACAGCAGCTTTGTGAGTGAGTGCACCAGTTTGGATGTGGCCTGAATCCTGTGTCTTGCCGACATTTTTCTCCCCAAGGCTCCCCACACAATGGAAGGAAGGAACACAGTGTGACGGACTGGGGTTTATATGGTCACAAAACAGACACCCCAAAGCAAAGTACATATTCATTTTTTTTTTTATATTTCTAAACATCTCCCTTCTATTCTATTAATAACCAGTAGATGGCAGAGAAGGTACACAAACAGAGTCTATATAAGGCCACACACCATGTGACTGGAAATTAAACTACTTCCAGCCATAAAGTCAGTGGTCATATCTCATGCTGTTTGTGTGATTCTTTGCAGGTATGTACTCTAAATTGTTCCTAATCTGTATTAACCTGTGATAGAAAGATTCCTAAACATCTTGAGCAGATGCAGAAAAAGTCTCAGCAGATTTTATGCTATAGTTTTGCTGTAATTAGAAGTTTAGAACAGCATGTGTCAGAAACAAGTGAAAAGTGCATAAGAACATGAAAATACTGCATTAGTCAGAACAAATGTCTATGATAAACACTAAACCTTTCTAAATAGGTATATTTAAACCTGATTTATTGGAAATTGCATAGATTTATAGAAGCACATGTTTTCTGTTATTTAATATAGAAAAAAACCTATTGTATGTAAAGCTTATGTATTGCATCATACAGACATGCAATGTGCACCATCTAGTGGTTAAAAAAGAGTACTACCATGATAATATTTGTATTAAAGCAATGCATTGCTAGTATGATTATTGCACAGTTAAAATGTACCAGAGAGATAAAGATAATTATCTATAACGCTGAATAACAGGGATATATATGTTATTAAATTTAGTAATGTTCATTGTTATAACTACGTTTTAAAATACTTTAGTTAAAATCTGTATTATATATATTGTTAATGTTTATAAACATGTGACTATAAAAATGTAAAAGATGTATTGTTATGTAAAAATTAAACTACTTCCAGCCATAAAGTCAGTGGTCATATCTCATGCTGTTTGTGTGATTCTTTACAGTCCACGCCAAGCTGATCACCTTATCTCATCGCGTCTACAATCATCGGCTCTCTTAATTCACATTTTGAGGCCGGTAACATTTTGGGGGCTCGTGTGCCGGGATTCGTTGTGTTACCAGTGAGAAGGAAGTGCGAGACAAGCGTGAGCCTGCTACAGAGCTACAAGGAGAGTCCTGAGTGTCGTCTGCCTTGTGAGTGCAAGTCTTCAGATTGCAACAGAGATGGCGTCTCCTCATCGTGCGCTGATGTGGGATATCCGGAAACAAATTCATCTGCTTAATGAAGAACAGCTGCATAGCCTCGCTATTACGCTGGGAGATGAAAGAGACGTGGACGTTCCATCAGTGACTGGTACCAACGAAATGGAACTTGTTGAATTTATTGAAGACTACTTGAGAAGTGATCAGCTGGAAAAGTTGGAAGATCAAGGTATGTCTTACCTACTCATCATCCAAGACAAGATCAATGAACTAAAACTTAACAAGGAAAGTACACCAACTGTGGACATTGCAACCGCTGCAAAAAAAATAAGTAGTAGGACTGCAAGGACTGAACAGGTATCGGAGGTGGTGAGATTAACTGATGTTGTTGCTTTATTGCCACGTAGAGAATTTAAAATGCACGGTGGTGTAATTTCAGATCATGGTTCGGACATGAATTACAGTAGCGTGTGCAGACAAATTGACCAGGGTCTAACAGAAAAATTCCCTGAATCTGAAATTATACGCACAGTGTTGAGAATAATCAAACCTGGTAATTTTAAAGATATGTTGACTGACAAAGATGATCTTACTGTTGCTGAATTGAAAAGGTTTTTGAAGTCACATATGAGAGAACGAAGTGGTAAGGAGTTATTTCAGGACCTTAGCAATGCTGCCCAGCAAGAAAGAGAAACAGCACAACAATTTGTTTACAGGCTAGTGGGGTTAAAACAAAAAGTTCTGTCTACATCACAACATGATAGGCGAGAGTTTAACTATGACAAAAAACTGGTGCAAGGCATATTCCTTCATACACTCTATCAGGGACTAAATGAGAAAAATTCTAATGTTAGACGAGATATCAAGCCTTATGTGTCTGATTTGACAGTAACGGATGACTTTATCATAGAGCAAGTCACCAGATCAGTTGATGAGGAAACAGAAAGGCAGAGACGCTTAAACAGTGCTCCTAAACATAAACCTATTACTGTTCATTCATCACAGACACCAGGGAATAGCGAAAAAGACACCTTGCAACAGAGAGTTGAGGGAGATGCTAGAGCAAATCACACTGCATTAATGGAACTAACACAGGTCTCTGCTTTCACAAAGAACCTGGAAAAGATGATGAAGCTAACTCCTATTGTTGGAAACCAAATGACTAAGCCACTAACCAATGTTCAAGTTCCAGATACAACTCACTGCAAGCCCAGGTGTGATGATTGCATTAAACGAGAGAGTCAGAACTGCTACCATTGTTTCTACTGTGGTTGGACAGGACACAGAGCAGTTGATTGCTTGAAGAAAAGAAGGCAGTCGGGAAACGACAGACGGTCACTGGGAAAGGGACAACCAGTGACCACCTCAAATGATCTGTCCCATACTAAGGTAAACAGGGTATTCACCCACCGGTCAACTAGAACACTCCCAAAAGAGAATGGATTCTCCAAACAACACGTAGCACAATTAATTGGAGGAAAATGCCTACTGTCATGTCGGATGAATGGTGTTCCGGTTGACATGTTGATGGATACAGGAGCTCAGGTCAGCATTGTCGGGAAGGCATGGTTAGAAAAGTTTCTACCCAGTGTCTCCATTAGGCACATACAAGATTTACTTTGTGATGACAACTTATCCATTACAGCTGCAAATGGTTCTCTCATTCCATTCATCGGATGGATTGAAGTCTGCCTGGAATTCAAAAGTAGTGGACATGGAAACTCAGCCATTTATGTGCCAATGCTGGTGAGTGACTGCTGTAATGACAATCCAATTCTTGGGTTTAATGTTATCGAAGAATTGATCAGAGAAAACCGTGACCGACCAAACAGCACCCAAAACCTGACTATCTTGCTGAGTGAAGCTATGAAAGTAAGACAGAGTGTAGCGAATAACATTGTAAATGCTGTCAGTCAAGCAACTGACCCAGGAGAAATATTCGATAGTCGTATGGTCAAAGTGGGGAAGAAGGGACTCCAGATTAAAGGAGGCGAGCTCTGTGAAGTCAAATGCAGAATTAGAGCGTGGCCGAAAGGAGGAATCATGCCATTTGAACCACTTCCCGAATATCCAGTCGAGGAAGGACTTGAACTATTTCCTTCAGTGGTAGATGTGCCAAATGGGTTCTCTAAACTGGTGAAGATACCTATACTGAACCGTGCTCAACATGACATCTACCTTCCACCCAGAACAGTATTGGGTACCATTTCTCCAGCAGCTGAGATTCTACCATTGTCTCCAAACAAAGACGATGGAAAGGGAATTGATCAGAAGAAAAGGGTGTTTCATGTAAACCAGTTGAATCAAGGGGACACTGGAAATCAGCTACCCACTAACAAATCTGTTAAGTGGCACCCACCTGTCAATTTGGAAGATCTCTCAGAAGAAGAACAGGAGATAGCGAGACAAATGTTATATGATGAATCAGATGTCTTTGCTCGAGATGAGGGAGACATAGGATGCATCCCTAACCTGAAACTGAGGATAAATCTGAAAGATGAAACTCCTGTCCAGAAACGCTACAATTCGATACCGAAACCCCTATACAAAGAAGTGAAAGAATATATCCAAAACCTTCTTGACCGAGGTTGGGTAACAAAATCTTCTTCCGCATACTCATCACCAGTTGTTTGTGTTCGAAAGAAGGACAGTAGCCTACGACTATGTGTTGACTTTAGGGAGTTAAACCGAAAGACTATCCCAGATAGACATCCACTACCCAGAATACAAGATCTGTTGGATAGCTTAGGAGGATTTACGTGGTTCTCAATCCTTGACCAGGGTAGTGCGTATCATCAAGGCTTTGTGCATGAAGACTCCAGACATCTGACGGCTTTCAGCACCCCCTGGGGACTCCTGGAGTGGAACCGTATTCCATTTGGATTAACGAATGCCCCAGCAGCTTTTCAGAGATGCATGGAGAATGTATTAGAGGGCATCAGAGACAAATGTTGTTCTCCATACTTGGATGACGTACTTTGCTACTCCAAAACTTTTCAGGAGCATGTCAATGATATTAGGCAAGTGCTTAGTCGAATGCGTGAGCATGGTATCAAACTTAGACCGAAGAAGTGTGAACTCTTTAAACGACAGATTCGATACCTTGGACGAATGGTGTCAAAAAATACAGAAAATCCCATTAAGAGTTTCTGCTGAAGAGTTCTATCCTACAACTACCACACCCAATCTTGAACAAGAACAAAATGATGGAACAGTAATTGGCGACCAAATCTGGGCTACAGATATGGTGGGACTAGACACTGCAGAATTACCCTCATTAAGTCAAGACTTACCTGTGAACCAAGATATGCAAATGGAAAATGATGTTGATGGAGAAGACTCAACTCCTGTCAGAAGATCTACCAGACAAGTTAAGCCTAAAGAGATCTTTACATATGACACACTAGGTCAGCCAAGATACATACCAAGTCAGATTCACACCATACAAACTCCTACAATGCTAGCTACTCCCAGGACATGCCAGGTAGTTAACGTAGCTCCTTGGTGGCAACAAGTACCTATTTGGGTTACTTAAATCACTAAATAGTGTTCAGATACCAATTGAGTTTAATGTCGGGAGCCATTAACTGAAGGAGGGGAGAGTGTGACGGACTGGGGTTTATATGGTCACAAAACAGACACCCCAAAGCAAAGTACATATTCATTTTTTTTTTTTATATTTCTAAACATCTCCCTTCTATTCTATTAATAACCAGTAGATGGCAGAGAAGGTACACAAACAGAGTCTATATAAGGCCACACACCATGTGACTGGAAATTAAACTACTTCCAGCCATAAAGTCAGTGGTCATATCTCATGCTGTTTGTGTGATTCTTTGCAGGTATGTACTCTAAATTGTTCCTAATCTGTATTAACCTGTGATAGAAAGATTCCTAAACATCTTGAGCAGATGCAGAAAAAGTCTCAGCAGATTTTATGCTATAGTTTTGCTGTAATTAGAAGTTTAGAACAGCATGTGTCAGAAACAAGTGAAAAGTGCATAAGAACATGAAAATACTGCATTAGTCAGAACAAATGTCTATGATAAACACTAAACCTTTCTAAATAGGTATATTTAAACCTGATTTATTGGAAATTGCATAGATTTATAGAAGCACATGTTTTCTGTTATTTAATATAGAAAAAAACCTATTGTATGTAAAGCTTATGTATTGCATCATACAGACATGCAATGTGCACCATCTAGTGGTTAAAAAAGAGTACTACCATGATAATATTTGTATTAAAGCAATGCATTGCTAGTATGATTATTGCACAGTTAAAATGTACCAGAGAGATAAAGATAATTATCTATAACGCTGAATAACAGGGATATATATGTTATTAAATTTAGTAATGTTCATTGTTATAACTACGTTTTAAAATACTTTAGTTAAAATCTGTATTATATATATTGTTAATGTTTATAAACATGTGACTATAAAAATGTAAAAGATGTATTGTTATGTAAAAATTAAACTACTTCCAGCCATAAAGTCAGTGGTCATATCTCATGCTGTTTGTGTGATTCTTTACAGTCCACGCCAAGCTGATCACCTTATCTCATCGCGTCTACAATCATCGGCTCTCTTAATTCACATTTTGAGGCCGGTAACAACAGCACTACAGTAGAGGAGTTACACCCCCAAACTCCAGCTCCCACACTTCCTGGCTCGAAGCGGCTCTCGGTAAGGCAGTCCAATGGGGGTCTTTCGGGGCAGGGGACACTGATGGCTGGGTTCCCTGATCTAATCGAGGGGGGGGGGGGACCGATATAAGGGAAGGGGAGTCTGTGGGGAGGGAGGTGGATGATGTCAGTAGGGCAGAGGACGGTGTCAGTAGCTCAGTGGACAGTGTTAGTAGGGCAGTGGATGGTGTCAGGATGTTAGTAGGGCAGCACAGTTCACTTACGGAGTGTCAGTCAGCGTATACAATGGAGAGGTGAGGGGCCTCTTACCCGAGCAAGCACCAGATTCAGTGCAATAGTTTGTCGATCGGCTTGTACACTCTTGTACTCTCTCACTGGCCTCCCACCTGTCCCCTGTGACACTTCCCCCCACATGTCACCTGTGACACTGGCCCCCCCACTTGTCACCTGTGACACTGGTCCCCCACCTGTCACCTGTGACACTGGCTCCCCACCTGCAACACTGGCTTCCCACCTGTCACCTGTGACACTGCCTCCCCATGTGTCACCTGTGACACTGGCCCCCCCCATTGTCACCTGTGACACTGGCTCCCCACCTGTGACACTGGCCCCACACCTGTCATCTGTGACACTGGCTCCTCACCTCTCACCTGTGACACTGCCCCCACCTGTCACCTGTAACACTGCCCCCCCCACCTGTGACACTGGCTCCCCACCTCTCACCTGTGACACTGGCTCCCCACCTGTGACACTGCCCCCCCCACCTGTCACCTGCGACACTGGCTCCCTACCTCTCACCTGTGACACTGGCCCCCCACCCATGAAACTGACTCCCCACCTGTGACACTGGCCCCCCCACCTGTCATCTGGGCAGGGGACACTGATGGGCGGGTCTTTCGGGGCAGGGCACCTGTGACACTAGCTCCCGACCTCTCACCTGTGACACTGGCTCCCCACCTGTGACACTGCCCCCCCCCACCTGTCACCTGTGACACTGGCTCCCTACCTCTCACCTGTGACACTGGCCCCCCACCCATGACCCTTAATCCCCACCTGTGACACTGGCCCCCCCACCTGTCATCTGTGACACTGGCTCCTCACCTGTGACCACTGGCCCCCCACCTGTCACCTATGACACTGCCCTCCCATCTGTCACCTGTAACACTGCCCCCCCCCCCCCACCTGTCACCTGTGACACTGGCCCCCCACCCGTGACACTGCCCCCCCACCCATCACACTGCCCACCCCCCCACATAGTATGATGTGGGCAGTGTGATAAAAGAGGGACTATCTCCCCATCACACTGCCCCCAACCTGTCATACTGTCCCCTGTCACACTATCCTTCTGTAACACTGCCCCCCTCCTGTAACACTGCCCATCCATCATTCTGTCACACTACCACCTCCTTTCACAGTGCTCCCCCATTACACTGCCCCCTCCTTTCATACTTCCCAAGTATCCTTTTCCTGTCACACTGCCCCCCTCTTGTCACAATATCCCCCTGTCATACTCATACCTCCCAACATTTTGAGATGGGGATGAGGGACACCTACTAGCAAACATATGTAGGCATAGGACATGCCCCCTGCCACACCCCCTTAAAGGGGACACAACCAAAAAAAAAGGTTAATTAAATCCAAAAGGTTTTTTTTTTTTACCATTACTATTCCTTTATATTGGCTTTTAAAATTGACAAATGCGGCAATTTAAAATTTGGATGGAAGATTTAGCACTGGGAAGCACTTTTTGAAAGATAAAAAGTGCATTTTATATACAACTATATAGATCAGACCAAAATGATGGACAAATGAGGGGGAAAGAGGGACATTGCTCCAAATCAGGGACAGTCCCTCAAAATCAGGGACAGTCCCTCAAAATCAGGGACAGTTGGGAGGTATGCATACTGCCCCCTCCTGTCACACTGCCCCCTCCTGTCACACTGCCCCCATCATACTGCCCCGTGTTGTCACACTGCCCCTCTCCTGTCAAAATACCCTGTCACACTGCCCCCCATCCTTTCACAATATCCCTCAACATAATACAGGTCAGGGACCCTTGATGGTTTCTTGCACTGGGGCCCTGAAGGTTATAGTTACGCCTCTGTCTGTCAGGAAGTTTTGTCCCTGGAATTGTGCCCATGCATACGCCTTGGCCTCTGCCTATCTGCTGCACTATGGCCAGAATCTCCCTGCCAGTATTAGTGGAAGGGATAGTGCCCCTTTAATGGTGTCAGTGGGAGGAATAGTACCCCATCATTGGTCTTAGCAGGAGGAGTAGTGCCCCATTGATGGTGTCAGTGGGAGGAATAGAGCCCCATTAATAGTGTCAGTGGGAGAAATGGTGCCTCATCCTTGGTGTCAGTTGGAGGAATAATGTCCCATGGTCCGGATAAAGGCAAGCAGAGGGCAGCTTCTGGCCACTGGGCCGCAGTTTGGAGACCACTGCTCTAGATCTTAAAAATCAAGTATAAAGGGAAAAAAGTGGTGAAAAAAATAAATTGTGGGTTTTATCCAAATGTTTTTTGCACATTTATTCTTCATGGGCCATGTAACTCGGTGTGTAATAGAGGTATGTCTTTTGCTTACATACGTTGTGCTAAAGGGAAAGGAAGTAATACGAACATAAAGTTAGTAAAATACTTATACTAATGGTATCCATATTCTGACAGTTTTTAACATAATAATGTAACTTAAAGCAGTGAAATGTGACCGTATATATTTAATAACCCGGCTAAGTATTACATTTATCTTCCCCAACCTTTTCAGAATTTATATTTCCACTTTGGAAGACAAACAATCTGAAGCAAAAGTGCAGACAGAATTCTGTTCTCTTACAGGTTTAGGAGTTTAAATGATTCCAAAAGTATAGCCATAGCAGCCATACAGCTGTTATGGGGTCCGGGAAAGGGAGGGGCCTCACTAGGGAGGTTGTGCATGTAAAGATAACACTAATCCAGTCCTGTGTCTCACACCAGAACATCAAGCCCCAGAACATGCAAGTTTTGGCAGGGCTGGAACAAGTGGTGGTCAAGAGGGGCCGCTGCCTTGGGTGTAATGGTTTACGGTAGGGATGAGGGTGTCTTCCTTCTCTCACAAAGCTGACAGGAGGAGTGACAGTGGCATTGATTTTGACAAATGAGTGACAGTTGGAATGGGGGTGGGCAGGTTCGATTTTGGCATGGCGCTGCATGTCCTTGTCCCGGCACTGGGTGTGGGTATACTTTAAAGCGGTTGTAAGCTGCTGGTTGATTTTCTTTTTCAGACCTGCAATGTAAAGCCATAATGTGCTAGTATGCATACTAGAACATTATTTGAAACTTACCTGAAAAGGAAGTACTCCATCTTCAATTGTCTTCCTTTCGGGTCCGCAGACTCTGGCTGTGTGAGTGGCTGGAGCCGTGATGACGTCACTCTTGCGCATGCATGGGGGAGCCGTCATTTACAGCAGAGATATCTGAAGGAACGGCCTGGGTGGCTGTTCCTTCAGCGCGCATGTGCTGATTACATCATCGGCTGCTTATATAGTAAATATCTCCCAAACTATGCAAGTTTAGGAGATATTTACAGTACCCATATGTAGCCCCCTGTTCCCAAAAATGGGGCTATATTGTAAATTGACTGTGTTGTGCATTTCCCACTGTTGCTAGTAGGTGTCACTGGTACCACAGGACAGTGGGAGAATAACAACTAAGATAAAGTGGTTGTAAACCCTTACAAACCACTTTGACCTACAGGTAAGCCTAGATTAAGGCTTACCTGTAGGTCAGGGCCGTCTTTAAGGCAGGGCAAAAGGGGCAGCTGCCCTGGGCCCTGTCATTGTTGTGGGGCCCAAAACAGCTGCCTCATACTTGCCAACTATCTCAGTTTAAATTCCCTTGTCCCTTAAAGTTTTAGTCCTGTGCTGTGTCCCGATATCTCAGTGTAAAGTGCTGGTCCTAATGCTGCCCAACTCTGCCCTATTGATGTGTACAGATGACTCACCTGCAGACCCTGTGTTTACATGGAAATAACCGCCATTCATATGTAAATAGCGGCTGCAATACTAAGTAAAAAGCCAAGGCCGGTGGCATTGATATGTAAATAAAGGTGGCATTCATATGTATATCATGCTCCCCTGCAGTGAGGAGTTGAGTAGGTGCTGTAACCTCTAGCAACTAATCAGTGAGCCGCAATGTGTGCTGTAACTTCTAGCAACTATTCAGTAAGCAGTAATGAAATGCTGTAACTGCTGGCAACCAATCACAATTGCTGCCTGATTTGATACACTAAACTGATTTTAAGTCTAGCTGCTATTTATTGTATGTCTCAGAGCAGGTGGAGAGTGAAATTGCCGGGGGGGCAAGAAAATGTTTGCCCAGGGCCCAATCAATAATAAAGATGGTCCTGCTGTAGGTCCAAGAAATATCTCCTAAACCTACACGGTTTGGGAAATATTTACAAAAAGACAGACACCGCTGTCTATGGCGCATGCAGAGGTGCGCAGGCGCACTATCGCCGTTAGCAGCATGCCGCTGCTAATGGCGATATGCCGTTAGTGATGGCTCCCGTTCGCATGTGCGGGAGTGACGTCATGCGATGTGAGTGGCCGGAGCAGCGATACCCGGAAGAAGATGGATGCTCCGGACTACAGTGGACAGCAGTGACATCGCTGGCTCCTGTGTCAGGTAAGTGATACATAATGGGCTACTATGTGATGCACAGTAGCCCATTATGCTTTAACTTTGCAGGGAGACAAAGAAGTAAATCCATCAGGGTTTACTTCCTCTTTAAGCTGTACTGAATATTCTTTTTCCAGAAACAGCCCAGTAGGAGGTTCCTGCCGCTGTACATTCTGGGAGGGGGTATTTATTGAACAGATGCCATGTGCTCTAATTAGTCCTGACCTCGTGGACCTCCATGCCCGGAGGCTACGCTGCTGCAAGCTGTGCAAGTAGGCCCAGAAGCCTGTCTGGGGCCTAATAATTCTGAGGCGGTCCTTAGGCTGCCTTGCCTGATTGGAAGAAGCCGAGCCTAGCTAAGGAGATCCAGGGGAGGACCCTTGCTGGAGAGAGCCAGGATGAAGGCTGGTCTATCAGAAGGGCCTGGTGACTTACTTGGAGGACGCACCTACATCTAACCTACCCTCACAGTACTGTTGTGTCCTCTTAAAGGTTCGGGTATTGTGACGCTGTTCTACAATTCAATCAAGGTAATATATTCCTGGCTGCTGAGGTTGTGAGAGAGACTTATCCAGGTATCTGCTGGCTGCTAAGTCCTGTGAGAGAGGCTTATCCAGACATCGTACTATTTGTTAGGTCTGTGGCAGAGACCTATCCAGCTATACAAGATTCTGCTAAGAGAAAGCTGTTTTGTCCTTTATGCTGAAGAGTCTGTAAGTAATCTTCTACAAAAAGGTATCTGCAACTTTCCCCTCAACCTCTTTACTACTACTTCTTTTCAAGTTCTTCATTAAAGCATTGAAAACTATCTAAAGTGACTGGCGCCCACATTTGTTCTCACTTCCCATTATAGCCATGGACTCAGCCCTGGGGTGAATGTAAGCCCGCTCCCTGTCTCTGGAGGTACCTTTCTGCTCCCAGGAGATCCAGGGGGGCGCTACACATAGGTAAGCCTTATTATAAGCTTACCTATAAGTACAGGACTGAAGTTTACTTCCAGTTTAAAAATCTAGATGCAGTCTTGGTCCCCAATCATGACTGTTTCCTTACAGGAAGAACTGTGGTGCCTTCGCCAATATTAAAATCAGCGTCCACTCCAGATCATTCCATCTCTGCTTTCTTCTCTCCTTCTGCCAGTTAGGTTGTGTTCAGCAAATGCAGTTGTGTCCTGGTTACCTGGGAGAGGTTTCTCATGGTAATATGTTCAGTGTCATAACTACGATTGTAATAGCCTCTGTAATGCCACCTTTTCTTCAAGTCAAACCTGAACACTTTAGCGGCTCACAGCAATATTTGATAGTATAAACTATACATATGTTGCTATTACATAACATTTCTAATCATATGAAGTTAATAACAAGAGCCCCCTTTACATCAGAGTCCACAGCATTCCCCTTTTACATCAGAACTCGCAGAGTTCCCTTTCACTGTAAGGGAGGACTCTGCAGACTCTGATGTAAGGGAGAACTCTGGGGACTTTAACATAAGGGATGCTCTGGGAACCCTGATTTAAGGGGGAACACTGTGGCCTCTGGTGTAAAGGGGAAATCTGATGTAAGGGGTGCTCTGAGAACCCTGCTTTTCCCTAGTGTACTTACTCAGATGCAGAAGAGAGCAGGGGAAGACTTCAGTCACAAACAGGGATGGATGGTGAGCTCACTCACCCATTGGCAGTCAGCACTTCTCATCCAGATGTATCTGAGGCTGCTGGACTTCAAATTTCCAGCCCCAAAGTTCCTTTTTTGAGGCACAGCACCGGGGATTGGAGTGTGGGCAGATACAGAGGGGTAGGGGTGGGGGGAAGAGGTGCAGATCGAGCGGCAAACAAATCTATCACAACTTTTATTTATTTATGCAAAACCTGTATTCCAAAAGGGAATAAGAACTATGTCTATAAGGCTCCTTTCACACTATCGGTCCAATCAGGTCCACCTATCTGTTTTTCAGGCGGACCCAATCAGACCCCCTGTTCTCAAATGAAGAAAGGACAAGGTGCGCCAAAGTGCAGTAAGTAGGAACAGTTTTCATGAAGCTATAGTAAAGGTGGCCAAATGGCTACTTACAACTTAGCAGTGGACGTGTCACACTTTGTGATACAGAATCCATTGAGGTTTGCGTTCCACGCTGGTTGTCCTTCCAGTTCTGTTTTCCGGCATCCCAGTAGGTGCGTTCCACGCTGGTTGTCTTTCCATTTCCGGTCTCCAGTACTACCGAGGATGGACGGACGGCATGTAGCTAGGCCCCAATAACCAGGAACCTCTGCATATCCAATGGACTTCCATAAAGACGGTGCCTACCACCTGCAAGACCCACAGATTGTCCTGCCGTGTACCCTTATCTAAGGGCATCCATCTCCAGACCCTGCTGGGACCTCTTCCACCGCAGACTTCACAAGGGACCATGGACTCCAATACATGTACCTACATGCTTGATTCTCACTGCTAAGTTGTGAGTAGCCATTTGGCCACCTTTACTATATCTTCATTAAAACTGTTCCTACTTACTGCACTTAGATTGGCGCACCTTGTCCTTTCTTCATTTGTTTGCCAGAGTATTTTCTTCATCTCCTAAGGGAGCTTCCGCTGGTGCTAATTACCTTTTAATCTTCCCCCATCTCTCATTGCCGGGACTTCTATTGTAATTTTAACATTTATTTATTTTATTATATTCTATTTTTTGATTGATGCTATAATGTATGGTTAAGTCTTTGCGCCATTATTTCCCTTTCCTATTGACCCCCTGTTCTCTATGGAGTGGTTGATGTAAATGGACATTTACATCCAACCGCCCATAGAGAATGGGCTGTGTCTGTGTCCATAAGCGAAGCAGACACAGACCAGTCATCCGCCTCCTCAGTAGGATCGGTGGACAGATCCCCCGCTGAGTAAGCAGACTCCCGACAGAGTCCACTCCATGTGCAAGGGGCCTATTGCCTTATAAATTGTGAGTTGGAGCTTGGCCTACAATTTGTTAGTGTATCTAAACCTACTAGTACATCTAACACTCCCCTCCCCACACATTGAGGTTGATTTACTAAAGATAAATATACTTTGCACTGCAAGTGCACTTTAAAGAGGAAGTAAACCCTGATGGGTTTACTTCCTCTTTGATTCCCTGCAAAGGCAAAGCATAATGGACTACTATGCATCGCATAGTAGTCCATTATGTGTCACTTACCTGACACAGGAGCCAGCGAAGTCACCGCTGTCCCCTGTAGTCCGGAGCATCCATCTTCTTGGTGGGTCTCGCAGCTCCGCCGCTGTCATTCGACGAAGCCGCGATGACGTCACTCCCGCACATGCGCACGGGAGCCTCCACTCGCGGCATATCGCCGTTGACAGTGGCGCGCTCAGTGCGCCTGCGCGCCACTGTCTACGGCGCATGCGCCGTAGACAACGGTGCTTGTCTTTGGGCAAATATCTCCTAAACCGTGTAGGTTTAGGAGATATTTCTTGGATCTACAGGTAAGCCTTAATCTAGGCTTACCTCTAGGTCAAAGTGGTTTGTAAGGGTTTACAACCACTTTAAGGCTGGGTTCAAACTGCCGCATGGGAGCGACTCGCAGCAGGGGTCTGGTGCGTCCCTGTTCACCGCTTGATGTGCGATTTCAGTATACATTTTTGACTGGATTTGGACCTGAAACAGACCAGAAAACACACAGGACTCCTTTGCAATTCGCTCCAAAGCTGCTCCGGAGATGTGTGAACCGGCTCCATAGAGAGGCGGTTACAATCTCCTGACATGCGAATTGGATGCAGGGAAACGCACACCCAATTCGCAATAGTTTGAACCCAGCCTTAAGTGCACTGCAAGTGCATTTGCTCTAGATCTGAGGGGAAGCTCTGCTGATTTCTATCATCCAATCATGTACAAGCAAAAAATCTGTTTTTTTTTTCAATTTTCCTTGCGTGTGATTGGGTATTCTTTGCAAAGTGCAGCTTTACATCATTTACAAACGTTTGGAGTGTGTGTACTTGCAGTGCACAGTATATTTGCCTTTAGTAAATCAACCCCAATGACAATGCTGCTGCCTGATGTGTCTCCGGTGCTTTTTCATCCAGAGTGTGGGTACGCTAAGCCAGGTGGTGTGTTACTGGACAGATCGCCATGTGAAAACAGAGGGAAAAAAATAAAACAAATGCAGCCACCACATCTAATGACTGGTAAGTTGCAGTATATTAAATTTTTGGTTTAATACCGCTTTAAGAGCTCAGAGTCCTGTCGAAGAGGTCAGTGACATTCAAATCTGAGTAGACAACAAAAAACCCTCTAAATGAGCTGTAAATATCAAACTAAGACCAAGCGCTGGGTTGGAAGACAACCAGACAGCGCAGAAAGAAAAATGATAAAAAAAATAAAATTGCTTCCTCTTTCTTTTGTTTCATATGAAACCTAAAATTCTGCAGATGTTACAATAGCTATTATTATTAACCACTTCAGTACCGCCCATAGTCATATGATGTCTGCAGGAGGGATTTCCCATCCTAGCAGTGGCGGAACTACCGCCATAGCAACACATGCGGGCGCTATGGGGCCCGCAGTCAAGTGGGGCCCGGTGAGGACAGGCGCCACGGCTCCGCGGGAGATAGCCGGCGGCTCCGCGGGAGGTCCGCGGGCGGCTCCGCGGGCAGTCCGCGGCTCCGCGGGCGGTCCGCGGGCGGCTCCGCGGGTGGTCCGCGGGCGGTCCGCGGGCGGCTCCGCGGGTGGTCCGCGGGCGGCTCCGCGGGTAGTCCGCGGCTCCGCGGGTGGTCCGCGGGCGGCTCCGCGGGTAGTCCGCGGCTCCGCGGGTGGTCCACAGGCGGCTCAGTGAGTGAGAGCGGGCGGTCAGAGGATCCGTGGGAGGCGGATGAGAGTGGCCAGTTCGCTGGTGAGAGAGTGGGCTGGCCAATCAGGGAGCTGACAGGCGGGGAGCATAGAGATGACATCATCTCTGGCCGCCCTGCATCCCTGCAGTGCAGTTCCCCCCTGACTGGGCAGGCAGCCAGGAAGCAGAGAGCTGACATTATCTCTCTGCTGTCTGACTGATAATCTGCTGCCTGACTCAGTGACACAGCAGGAAAGTGGCAGAGCAAGTGACAATCCATAATGTGTGGCAGGCGACGTGGCAAGTGACAATACGTAACGTGTGGCAGGTGACGTGGCAAGTGAAAATCCATGACGTGGCAAATGACAATCCATAATGTGTGGCAGGCGACGTGGCAAGTGACAACCCGGGACGTGGCAAGTGACAATCCATAACGTGTGGCAGGTGACATGGCAAGTGACAACCTGGATGTGGCAAGTGACAATCCATAACATGTGGCAGGTGACGTGGCAAGTGAAAATCCGTGACGTGACAAGTGTCAATCCGTAATGTGTGGCAGGTGACGTGGCAAGTGACAACCCGGGACGTGCAAGTGACAATCCATAATGTATGGCAAGTGACAATCTAGGATGTGGCAAGTGACAATCTGTAATGACGTGGCAAGTGACAATCCGTAATGTGTGGCAGGTGACGTGGCAAGTGACAACCTGGATGTGGCAAGTGACAATCCGTAACATGTGGCAGGGGACGTAGCAAGTGAAAATCCGTGACGTGGCAAGTGACATTCCGTAATGTGTGGCAGGTGATGTGGCAAGTGACAATCCGTAATGTGTGGCAGGTGACGTGGCAAGTGACAACCCGGGACGTGGCAAGTGACAATCTAGGACGTGGCAAGTGACAATCCGTAATGTGTGGCAGGTAACGTGGCAAGTGACAATCCGGGATGTGGCAAGTGGACAATCCACAACATGTGGCAGGTGACATTCTGCAACGTGTGACAAGTGACAATCTGCATCTGGTGGCAGGCGATGTGGCAAGTGGACAATCCGCAACATGTAGCAGGTGATGTGACAAGTGACAATCCTTAATGTGTGGCAAGTGACAATCCAGGACGTGGCAAGTGACAATCCATAATGTGTGGCAAGTGATGTGGCAAGTGACAATCCAGGACGTGGCAAGTGACAATCCATAATGTGTGGCAAGTGATGTGGCAAGTGACAATCCAGGACGTGGCAAGTGACAATCCATAATGTGTGGCAAGTGACGTGGCAAGTGACAATCCAGGACGTGGCAAGTGACAATCCATAATGTGTGGCAAGTGATGTGGCAAGTGACAATCCAGGACGTGGCAAGTGACAATCCATAATGTTTAGCAAGTGACGTGGCAAGTGACAATCCAGGACGTGGCAAGTGACAATCCATAATGTGTGGCATAATGTGTGACTTATCTATCTTGGCAAGTGACAATCTGGGATGTGGCAAGTGGACAATCTGCAACATGTGGTAGGTGACATTCCGCAACCTGTGACAAGTTACAATCTGCATCTGGTGGCAGGCGATGATGGCAAGTGACACACTCAGGGATCCCACTGATTTTGCATTATGGTGAGTTGAACTATTTCATTTTATATAACAGAACAGAAATTGGTTAGAAGGCCTGGAGGTCTGCAATGTGTTCCCTTCAGGGGCTGCATACAGTATAGTGCATACTTTGTTGTTCAAAATTAATATAAGCTGTTGCCTGGGTACTGTGCCACATGGGTGTGGTAGTCTGTTGTTCAATGGCATTAGTTCATTTTTTTTTTTTTTTTGATGGGGGGGGGGGGCCCATACAACATTTTGCTATGGGGCCCTGTGATTTCTAGTTACGCCCCTGCATCCTAGGCGGGCGTCATATGGGCTTCCCGGCCATCTGGGGTCACAATAAAAATTGCAGTTCGCCGCCATTACTAATAATAGACACTATGGCTTTTGCACAAACCAATCAATATACACTTATTGCGTTTTTTGTACCAAAAATATGTAGAAGAATACATATCGGCCTAAACCGAGGAAAAAAAAATTGGGATATTTATTATAGTAAAAAAATATAGTTTTTTTTTCAAACTTGTCGCTTTTCTTTTATTTATAACGCAAAAAATAAAAACCGCAGAGATGATCAAATACCACCAAAAAAAAGCTCTATTTGTGGGAAAAAAAACTATAAAAATTTCATTTGGGTACAGTGTTGCATGACCGCGCCATTGTCATTCAAATTGTGACAGCGCTGAAAGCGGAAAATTGGCCTGGGCAGGAAGGGGTGAAAATGCCCTGTATTGAAGTGGTTAAACACAAAAAAGGTGTGGTTTGTGCTAATATTCAAGGGCAGTCACATATTTTGAAGATTGGACTCCACTCAATTCCAAAAGCAGGATATTAATGGAAAGCAAAACTCTGCCATGAAAAAAAAACTTTTCCATAGTTTTCCAGATGAGCAGAGGTATTATAAGTACCCAAGGGCTCATTTACACTTCCTTCAAAACATGGTTTCAGACACGCTTTTTTAAGCTCTCTCAGTGCCAGTCAAAGCTCCTGTCAATAAATAAAATGGTTAGCTTACAGTCCTGTTTACACCTTGCGCTTGCTTAGCTTCAAAAATGATACCCCATGTCGCTTTAGTGGTGCTTCAAAGCCTCCATAGAAGTCTATGACAAAGCTCGCTTGAAGCACCTGTAGCTTTTGAGAGGCTTTAATTCAGCTTTAGCTTCACTTTGTTTTGGAGAAATTGCAGGTATGAGATATCAACACACGGGGGGCGTGGCCAGCGCATGAGCTGAATGGAAGCTCTGTGAGAGAGCTCTGTGACACGAACGGGCATATTAGCGACAATTCACAGCGAATATCGGTAAAAAAGATACGAACAGACAACGGAAGAGTTCCTGAATCCGAAGGTGATGTCAAAAAAGCGGAAAGACGAACGGAAAATGAAAAAACTAACCACATTCTCCTCTCAGTCAGCGGGTGGGAGAAAAAAAGATGGCACAGATCCTCTCACAGCTGCTGTACCAGCAACAGCCTCCTCAGGGAGAGCGCAATACACTGACAGGCCTGATGCTGCTCTAGAAGAATCACCTCAGAAAACACATCTGGAATCTCCTCATGAGGAAGATTACCTCAGCCCTACATGTCGCAGCCCGGCTAAAACTCGTATCAAACTGGATTTCACAGGCCAGGAGGTAAGCTATAAAAATACCTCATATTAGTCAAGATAACACAGTCATAACTCCTATAGCTTCACCTATAGCCGCATTCCCCACTAATAACCAGCCTATTCTGGACACCCAATTAAAAGAAATGCTATTAACTTTACATACTTCGCTTCATACGGATATTTTACAACTCACAAATCAATTCTCCAAAGCAGTGAACTCCTTAGGTGAAAGAGTACACACTATTGAGAACTCTATGGGAGACATGACCAATACTATTAATGATTTAATAGATGCTCATGAAGAAAATAAAGCTGAAAAAGAGTGGCTTAAATTTAAAATCGCAGATTTAGAAGACCGCTCAAGGAAGAACAATCTCAAAATCAGGGGTATCCCTGAAAATATACAGCAGTCTGATCTTAAAAAATATGCCACTGACTTATTCTCCAACTTGCTGCCAGCTATACCAGCCTTAGAGCTCACAATTGATCGTATCCATCGGATTCCGAAACCGTCATTTCTCCCTCCACAGATACCACGTGATGTACTACTTAGAGTACACTTCTACCATGTTAAAGAACAAATCCTATATAAAGTGCGACATCTAGGACAACTTCCTGTTAGGTTTCCTGGTGATGAGCCCGACTTGATGGAAGAAGACTTCTCTTACAGCTCTGGTTCAGGGACCACTGGAATGGAGACAGTGGCCCCGTGAGCGCAGCGGGGTAGGAGTGTCTGACTGGAAGCAGCGGCTGGTTCTTCTGGATGCTGGAACTGCAGAGAAGTTGGTAGACAGGCAGGCAGCGATCAGCAGGCAAGGCAGTGGCAGCAAGGACTGGGTGCAGCACACTTGAACAGCAGAAGAATAGTCAGACGGGCCGGGTCACAACGGATAAGCAGGCAGGTAAGTACAGCAGGCAGAAGAGAAGTGCAGGCAGGCAGAGGTTCGGCAACAAAGGTACAGTCCAAAGCAAGGTCAGGCAGGCCGGGGTCAGAGCAGGAGAGGTCAGCGAGGTCAGACGGTAGCCGGGTCAGATATCACAACAGCAGGCAGATAGCAGGTATTTCGGGTACAGAGCTGCAGACAAACAGCACTGAGTAGATGCAGCAGCCTTCTTTAAATAGGCCCACTGGCGCCAAATCGCGCTGATGCGCACGCGCACGACGCGCACGCGCACGCGCGTGCACGCGAACACCGCGAACGGCGCGATCACGTACGCGCACATCGCGTACGCGCACCCGCGCATCCGCCCGTTTCGTGCGGGAGAAACCCTGACATTGCCCCCCCCCACAAGGGGCAACCTCCGGGTGCCCACAAGGTGCCTCTTTTCCGGATGAGCAGAGAAAAAGGCACGGACCAGTCTGTTGGCATGCAAATTACCATCGGGTTCCCACGAATTACTTTCTGGACCGTACCCCTTCCACTTAACCAAAAACTGTCTCTGACCTTGTCTCCTTCTACACTCGAGGATAGCCTCTACCTCATACTCTTCGCTACCATCGATAAAAATGGGTTGAGGTGGTCTGGAACTTCTACCCGGGAAGGGATCGGGCACCGAGGGCTTCAGCAAGGACACATGAAAGACCGGGTGGATTTTCATTGAATCAGGCAAGACCAACTCATACGACACCTCATTAATCCTTCTCTTTACAGGAAAGGGTCCCAAAAATTTGGGCGCAAGTTTCTTAGAAGGACAGGCTAATTTAAGATTGTTCGTGGAAAGCCATACCTGATCTCCGACCTGCAGGTTCAATTCCCCTCTTCTCTTCCGATCAAAGGCCTTCTTGCTGTCTGCTTGAGCTTTGGATACCGCCTCTTGTAACACCCGATTGTTATGACTGAGGAAGGTCACTGTGTCCTGAACCGCTGGAACTGGTGACTCTGGAAGAAAGTCAGGCAGAAAGGTTAAGTGAAACCCGTAATTAGCAAAAAACGGGGACTGCCCTGTGGCTGAGTGACTAGCGTTGTTGTAGGCAAACTCCGCAAGGGGCAGCAGAGATACCCAATCATCCTGGACAGAGGACGTGAAACATCTAATGTACTGCTCCAGGGTCTGGTTGGTACGCTCAGTCTGTCCATTGGTCTGGGGGTGGTAGGCAGATGACAGAGCCAGCTCGATCTTCAAACACTCACACAGGGCCCTCCAGAACCGGGAGGTGAATTGGACCCCTGTCAGACACGATGTTAGCAGGTACTCCATGCAGTCTGACTATCTCCTTTATGAAGACACGGGCCGTCTCTGGAGCAGATGGAGTCCCTTTCAAGGGCAAGAAATGGGCCATCTTAGTCAGTCTATCTACAACCACAAAAATGGCCGTGCAACCTTCAGAGCAGGGAAGCTCGACAATAAAGTCCATCGTGATCATCCTCCAAGGCCGATCAGGTGCAGGAAGAGGCTTCAGAAGTCCCCAGGCCCGATTCCTTGTTGCCTTGCTCCGGATGCACACAGGACAGGAGTCGACATACTTCTTGCAGAAATCCTTCAGGCCGGGCCACCAGAAGGTACGCTGTACCAATTCCAAGGTCTTACGGGGCCCAAAGTGTCCTGCTAACGGGTGATCATGGAGGAGGGCTAGAACTTTAATCCGGATGCTTTCAGGCACAAAAACTTGGCTCTCCTTCCATAGAAGACCCCCTCTGGAAATCAGTGTGACCTCTGGTGGTGCAGGTGAATTAGTGGATGCCTCCCTGATCTGCGCCAGCAAGTCTGGTTGCACAAGTAGAAAGGTACTCGCAGGTAGTATGGTGTCCGGAGCAGCAAGGTCTTTGGGGCAATCGTACATACGCGAGAGCGCGTCTGGTTTCACATTTTTAGATCCGGGACGGTAAGTAATGTGGAAACAGAAACGTGAGAAAAACAGGGCCCAACGGGCCTGTCGGGGTTTCAGACGCTTGGCAGTCCTCAGGTATTCGAGGTTCTTGTGGTCGGTGTAGATCAGCACTGGATGAACTGCACCTTCCAACAAGTACCTCCATTCCTCCAAGGCAGATTTGATAGCGAGTAATTCACGGTCACCGACATCATAATTCTTCTCGGCAGGGGAAAGCTTTCGGGAGAAGAACCCTACGGGGTGCATCAAATCATTGCCGCCTTGCCTCTGGGACACAACTGCCCCCACAGCTACTTCGGAAGCGTCCACTTCAAGAATATATGGTAGGGAAGGATCTGGGTGGCTGAGGATGGGGGCAGAGGTGAACAGTCTTTTGAGTCTCTCAAAGGCCTCCTGGGCTTCCGACCCCCAGTGGAAACGTACACACTGTTTTGTCAACTGGGTAATGGGGGCAATTATGGCGGAAAATCCCTTAATAAATTTTCTGTAAAAATTTGCAAAGCCCACAAAACGTTGTACCCCCTTTTTATCCGTAGGTGCAGGCCAGTCCAGAACAGCGGAAACCTTCTGAGGATCCATCTTGATGCCAGCCGGGGAGATCTCAAGCCCGAGGAATTGGATGTTCCGTTGCTCAAAGCTACACTTCTCGGCCTTAGCATACAGTCCATGCTGACGGAGCCGGAGTAGCACCCTGCCCACGTGACCCCGATGCTGTTCGAGAGACCCCGAAAAAATCAAAATGTCATCCAAGTAGACGATCACAAAAATGTCCAGGAAGTCCTTGAACACATCATTAATAAGATGCTGGAAGGTGGCAGGAGCATTACAAAGGCCAAAGGGCATGACCAGGTATTCATAATGCCCGAAACGGGTCCTGAATGCTGTCTTCCACTCGTCCCCAGCCCGAATGCGAACCAGGTTGTAAGCCCCCCTTAAGTCCAACTTGGAGAAAATCGTGGCTGATCTCAGTTTCTGAAAGAGCTCCGGCATCAGAGGAAGAGGGTAACGGTTCTTGACCGTGATCTTATTAAGCTCACGATAGTCCACGCAGGGCCGGAGCGACTGGTCTTTCTTGGTCACAAAAAATATTCCAGCGCCTGCTGGGGAGGTGGAATGACGAATGAACCCCTTCTCCAAGTTTTCTGTAATATAAACCTTTAAGGCCTCCTGCTCCTTTTCAGACAGGGGGAAGATACGCCCAAACGGGATCTCAGCTCCTGGAAGAAGTTCAATAGGGCAGTCATAGGGGCGGTGAGGTGGAAGTGTGTCTGCTCCTCGCTTGCTGAAAACATCTAAAAATTCATGGTATGGTTCAGGCACCAGCTGGCATAAGTCCTGATCAGAATCAAGGCAAAGAAGGGTAGAGGGCACAACAGAATTCACACAAAGACAGTGCTCTTGGCAGTAGCTGGACTGGAACTTGATCTCCCCTGTAGCCCAGTTGATGCAGGGATTATGGGCCTGAAGCCAGGGGATGCCCAGGATCACAGGAAATAGAGGGGAAGAAATCACATCAAGGGTGAGGAGCTCCTTGTGCTGGGAAGGGGTACAAGCCATCAAGGGTAGCGTCTCTTGGGTTACTTGCCCTGATTTGATGCGGGACCCATCAGCCAAGAACACAGACAGTCCGTGGGTTTTCTTCTGAAGGGGCAAGGCTTGCAGACTGGCAAAGGTGGCATCGACAAAACAACTGCAAGCCCCAGAATCAATGATGGCGCTGGTGGAGACCGTCCTTCCCTGGAACTGCAATGAGAGAGGGAGAGCAAGGTGGGTTGTGCTGGCTGGCAGGGGAACAGGAACAGGAGACACAGAGGAAAGGCACTTATGTGTCTTAACAGGGCAGTTGTTAACATAATGTCCGGACCCCCCGCAGTAAAGGCACAAATTCAGCTGGCGACGATGGGCACGTTCCTCTGGAGACAAGGTGGGACGCATCAATCCCAGCTGCATTGGCTCAGGAGTGTCAGGAGCAGGACTGGCAGGGTCCCTTTGCAGAGCAGGCTGAGGACAGAAGGTGGGAATAGGAACCCTTGCAGTCATCCAATTCGAGCGCTGGGACTGAGTTGAGCGCTCGGCCCGCCGTTCCCGAAGTCGACGGTCAATCTGTATGGCCAAGGTGATCAACTCCTCAAAAGAGTCCGGGATGCCGACACGGGCCAGTTCATCTTTCAGTCCCTCAGAGAGGCCCATGCGGAACTGATGTCTTAGAGCAGAGTCATTCCATTGGGTGTCTGCGCTCCAGCGCCGAAAGTCAGTAACATAGTCCTCAGCCGCACGGCGGCCCTGCTGGAGCGCAGACAGAGCAGATTCGGCTGTGGCAGTTCGCTGAGGATCTTCATAAAGCTGTGCCATAGCCTCAAAGAATGAAGAAAGGGAATGGGTAATAGCACTGTCACCCTCCAGGAGACGGTGGGCCCATGTCTGGGGTTCTCCCTGTAGTAGCGATATCACAAACCCCACCTTGGTAGCTTCAAGTGAAAAAGTCCTGGGTTGGAGGGCGAAGTATAGCTGACAGGCATTACGAAAGGCCCGGAACTTGGATCGGTCTCCTGAGAACCTTTCTGGAACAGGTACTCTCGGTTCAGGAGGGAGCATCACCACTGCAGGCTGGGTAGCAGGCTGAGTATGAAGAGGAGGTGATGCTGAGGTGGAAGGACTGGTACCGGAAAGGTGTTGAACTTGCTCTTCCAGTCTGGTATATCCCTCTTGGAGCGACTTCACAGCCTGTGTAAGGGCCGCTAAGTGGGTGCAGATCTCCTTCATGGCAGAAGCTTCTCCCGCAGGCTCAGTCATGGGCTGTTTGTACTGTTAGGTTTCCTGGTGATGAGCCCGACTTGATGGAAGAAGACTTCTCTTACAGCTCTGGTTTAGGGACCACTGGAATGGAGACAGTGGCCCCATGAGCGCAGCGGGGTAGGAGTGTCTGACTGGAAGCAGCGGCTGGTTCTTCTGGATGCTGGAACTGCAGAGAAGTTGGTAGACAGGCAGGCAGCGATCAGCAGGCAAGGCAGTGGCAGCAAGGACTGGGTGCAGCACACTTGAACAGCAGAAGAATAGTCAGACGGGCCGGGTCACAACGGATAAGCAGGCAGGTAAGTACAGCAGGCAGAAGAGAAGTGCAGGCAGGCAGAGGTTCGGCAACAAAGGTACAGTCCAAAGCAAGGTCAGGCAGGCCGGGGTCAGAGCAGGAGAGGTCAGCGAGGTCAGACGGTAGCCGGGTCAGATATCACAACAGCAGGCAGATAGCAGGTATTTCGGGTACAGAGCTGCAGACAAACAGCACTGAGTAGATGCAGCAGCCTTCTTTAAATAGGCCCACTGGCGCCAAATCGCGCTAATGCGCACGCGCACGACGCGCACTGGCGTGCACGCGAACACCGCGAACGGCACGATCGCGTACGCGCACATCGCGTACGCGCACCCGCGCATCCGCCCGTTTCGTGCGGGAGAAACCCTGACACTTCCACAACCATATAATACAATCCAGATTTATGCTGACTTGTCTAAACATACTCTAGATATGAGAAGACAACTTTCCACGATTACAAAAGCTCTGCGTAATCATAAAATTGAATACCGTTGGAAACAACCATCTAAACTACTGATACAGAAGAACGACACCTACCATACAATCACTTCTGTGGAACAAGGCATTAAGTTACTTCACGCATGGGGTCAGGGCTTGACAAATTTGCTTGGAATCTAGGAGCCAGCTAAAAAAGTTAGGAGCCGGGTCGGTAACGGCAATCCAGACCTGTCCCTGGCCTGACATGGAGACGAGTGAGGGGAGGATAGCGCGGCCCCCCCACCTGTCTCCATGTCATTGCCCATAGCTCTTAGAGGGAAATTTTTTTTTTTTTTTTTTTTTTTCAAATGACAATTTTTTTTTTTTTTTTTATTGCATTTTAGTGTAAATTTGAGATCTGAGGTCTCTCTGACCCCAGATCTCATATATTTAAGAGGACCTGTCCTGTTTTTTTCAATTACAAGGGATTTTTACATTCCTTGTAATAGGAATAAAAGTGACAATTTTTTTTTTTTAAAAGCACCGTGAAAAAATAAAAAGTTAAAATAAGGAAAAAAAAAATGTTTTAAATGCGCCCTGTCCTGCCAAGCTTGCGTGCAGAAGCGAACGCATACGTGAGTAGCGCCCGCATAGGAAAGCGGTGTTCAAACCACACATGAGGTATCGCTGCGTTCGGTAGAGCGAGAGCAATAATTCTAGCCCTAGACCTCCTCTGTAACCCAAAACGTGCAACCTGTAGAATTTTTTAAACGTCGCCTATGGAGATTTTAAAGGCTAAAAGTTTGTCGCCATTCCATGAGCGGACGCAATTTTGAAGCGTGACATGTTGGGTATCAATTTATTCGGTGTAACATTATTTTTCACAATATAAAAAAATTGGGCCAACTTTACTGTTATATTTAATTAAAAAAATAAGACTTTTTCCCCGAAAATGCGCTTGTAAGTCCGCTGCACAAATACGGTGTGACAGACAGTATTGCAACGACCACCATTTTATTCTCTAGGTTGTTAGAACTCCTAAACACACATATATATATATATATATATATATATATATATATATATATATATATATATATACACACATACATACACATACACACACACACACACATTTTTTTTTTTTTTATTCTAAGTAAAGGTGAGATGGGTGGGCAGTGAAAGCTTCATTAGCATCGCTGGCTGTCATACCAACAGCCACCACTAGATGGCGCCAGATTACAGAACTAAACATAGGACCACAGAAGGCCTCAAAGCCGCGGCCTCAATTACCGGCCGGCGGCGGCGCGGCCCGACACGATCACGCCAGGGGGGGGGGGGGGGTGGAAGGAGACAGGATACCCCCGCTGTGCTGCCCCAGGCGCCAGATCACAAATTCTAGTCGCCAATGCGATCTGGCGCCCGGGGTTTGTCGAGCCCTGCATGGGGTATTATCCCCGAACCAACTCCACCTATCGGAGCTAAGAAGAATCTGGAGAAACTTACGCCACAATGGCATTAGCTTTCATTGACTAGATCCGGTCAAAATACAATCCTATCTATAGGAAACCGATCTATCAGCTTGCCCGCCGTGCCGTGCGATACTAAATCTTTGGAACAGCTGACCTTTGAACTAATTCCCCATTCTAATGTTGCAGTATACATTGAAATGTTTACCACTGCAAGTTAAGTTTAATGTTTGGTTATATTTTTGTTTGTGCTTTTACTTTTATTTTTTTCTTCACAGTATCCTATACACAACTCATAGCATTCAAAGGGACAGGTATGTTGTGAACCTACAAAATTTGAATCAAAACTTTTCAGTCACTAAATTTTTGGACATTCATAGTCATTTCAGACTACAGATTGTTCACATGGAAGTAGAATTTAAAGCTATTATCAGGCTAGTATGTACTTACTTTTTCCATCTTATTAATATGCTTTTATGAGTATAAAGTTAATATCTTTAAATACTAATGGTCTTAACCATCCAGCAAAAAGAGCATCGATGTGGCAAATGGCTAACACCCAGCGATGTCAAATATTGTGTATACAAGAAACCCATTTCAAAACAGGCGCTACTCCCACTTGCACCCATAAGAACTTTCCTCACATATTTACAGCATCAGGCCAACAGAAAAAAAGAGGAGTACTTATTGCCATACATCATTCAGTTAATTTTCAATTGCATGAATCTATTGTAGATACCAATGGACGATACCTCATATTAATATGTACCATTGATAATACACTTACTACATTGGTAAATGTGTATGCGCCTAATAAAAGGCAATCCCATTTTCTGAATGGCCTGATGAGAAAAATAGGTAAATGCCGAAAAGGTGCCTTAATAATTTGTGGAGACTTCAACACAATACATGAACAAGAACTAGACACTTCTAATCCCAAAACCAGAACCAACTGTGCACTTAAATTTTTTTTGAATAAAAGCGATCTCTATGATGTATGGAGATGCCATCATCCTGGAGATCGTGAATACACATATCATTCCCTGGTACATAATACCTATACTCGTATTGATTATATTTTTACGGATAAGTGGTTATTGCAGCGGGTGAGGGAGTCTGACATTGCACCCATCACTTGGACTGATCATGCCCCAATTAGTATGACTATTCTACCTAAACACTCTCAAACGACCCATTTTCTATGGAGAACAAATGCATATCTTATCAAAATGCCTACCTATGCTACAGCTATACAAAACCAGATAACTGAATTCTTTAAATATAATGTGGGATCGGTGTCAGACTCCGCCACCCTATGGGGTGCTCATAAAGCATTTAGTAGGGGAATCCTAATGCAACTGAATGCTCAATTCAGGAAAAATAAAACAAAACTCATTGAGAAACTTACTGCTGACATTAAAACATTAGATTCCCAAAACCAATCTCACCCATCACAACAACTGAAAACTAAACTACAAATATTACGACAGGAACTCAGAACGACTTTATTGGATACATTTGAAAAACATACTAGAAAACTTAAAGCTAAATATTACCATACTAGCAACAAAGCAGGAAAAAACATGGCACTTCGGATCAAAGGCAGATATTCCAAATCAAAGATTCCATATCTATACCACCCTATTACTAGTGAAAAATTGCAAGACCCCCAAGACATAGCGAATGCATTTAGCTGTTATTATAGCTCCCTTTACAATCTTAAAGATGATTCTCAAACTCCCACACCTACCCCAAGGATAATACGTGATTTCTTAGATACTATTAGTCTCCCATCATTAACTACTGATCAAATCTCTGATCTTAACGTCCCATTTTCAGTGGAAGAAATTGCTAGAACTATAGACTCCCTGCCCAACAATAAATCTCCGAGCCCAGATAGAATGATAGGAGAATACTATAAATTACTTCGAGATATACTGGCTCCCCACTTATGCTCACTTTTTAACGAAGCGGCATCCAAATCAGAATTTCCGGCTGAGATGCTTCAGGCCTTGATCATAACACTGCCGAAACCAGGCAAAGATCCCAATGCTCCCCAAAATTTCAGACCAATTTCATTATTGAACATTGACATCAAAATATACGCCAAAGCAATAGCGAATCGACTGATGAACTACATACCAGACCTCATTCACAAAGATCAATCTGGCTTTACTAAAGGTCGACAATCTTCAGATGCAACAAGACGTCTGATTGATATTATACACTTCACTGAGAGACATCAAACGCCTTCTCTGCTCCTTTCTTTGGATGCAGAGAAGGCGTTTGATAGGGTCCATTGGGGCTATTTACAGTCAGTGCTTTTAAAATTCGGCTTTCATGGAAATATTTTATCGGCAATTTTTGCACTGTATAAGGGCCCCTCAGCGAGAGTATACACAAATGATATGATGTCTAGGCCCTTTGGCATCTCGAATGGAACACGACAAGGTTGCCCCTTATCTCCTTTAATATTTAATTTAGCCATCGAACCTCTAGCAGAACGTATACGATCTGACACAAAACTATCTGGTATAAAAATTGGGCAAATAGATAATAAAATAAGTCTGTTCGCAGATGACATAGTGCTTATAGTGTCTGATCCTATTTCATCTCTCCCGAATCTCCAAAATATACTAACGACATTTGGAGCAGCATCATATTATAAAATCAATGAAACTTAGGGTCCTTTCACACGGGGCGGATCAGTTCTGATCCGCCCCGTGGATATCCGTTTGCTCAGCGGGGATCACTCCGTCGATCCCCGCTGAGCAGGGAGATGACAGCTCCGTCTCTGCACACTGCGCAGGGACGGACCTGTCACAGCGCCGCTCTCCCCTATGGGAGATCGGATGACGACGGACCGCAGTGCCCGTTGTCATCCGATCCGATCCGCAAACGGATGGAAAAATTGCTTTTTCCTCCGTTACACTTTTTCGGATCGGAGCGGGTCGGATGTCAGCGGACATGTCACCGCTGACATCCGACGCTCCATAGACCTCTATGGAGCACCCGTTCAGGTCCGCCTGAAAAACTGACAGGCGGGCCTGAACGGAACGTCAATGTGAAAGGACCCTAAGTCCAATATTTTAGATCTAGGATTAGATAACACAACCAGGCAGTTATTGTCTAATAAATACCCCTACCACTGGAAAGACGAGGGGATTCTCACTAACAAAACAAAACAGTTATTTAAAACAAACTTTTTACCATTTAAGAAACATTTTGAAACAGATCTGACAACACTTAGTAAATTCAAATTTACATGGGCTGGTCGCCTGGCAGCTTTCAAAATGATGACCTTACCAAAATTATTATATCAACTCAGGTCCCTTCCAATATGTATCCCTAAATACTACTTTAAATCCTTACAAAGCAGTTTGGGAAAATATCTATGGAATGGCAAAAAATCCCGTTGCGCATACCATATACTAATTAAACATAGAAATATAGGTGGTGCGACTGTACCTGATCTACAGGATTATTATGACGCAACTCTTTTGACCCAATTGCAAGAATGGTTCTTGCCTACTCCTAAAACTTTATGGGGACAAATTGAGAAAGACATCACACGACAGCCTAATATGCAATTCTGGTTACTTAGTAGGAAAATTAAGTCCACAATTACAGCTCAATACCCACCAACGGTGAAAGCGACGCTACACTCTTGGCAGAGAATCATCACATACAAATGGGATAAAACTCCAATCACGGTGTTAAACCCTTCTCTAACAATTATACCAACATTAATTCCTGGCGTACAAATACACGACTGGAATTTGGGTGGGGATATCAAACTTGGTTCCTTCTTCCAACAGGGCTCATTAAAGTCTTTTTCTCAGTTAAGTAATGAATTACAGCTTCCGAATTCTGAGCGATCTACATATATTCAAATAGAAAAGTGTCTGCTACATAATCCACAACTCAGAGCTTCAATCCCGGTTAAAATATGGTCTTTCCTCAATAACCATGCCACCTCACAGAAAGGAGTAGCTACAATATACCCAATTCTAGGGGAAAAAAACATACCCAGCAAACTACCTTCCTTCCTTAAATGGGAACAAGATTTGGGGCAAGACTTTTCAATTAAACAATGGATGGCTTCCCTACGAAGCATATATAGGGCCACTGCATGTGTTACACTATGGGAACTGGCACATAAAATTGTTCAAAGACAATACCTGACTCCACATATCCTAGCAAAATTCAAGGGGAACTCGTCACCTAATTGCTGGAGAAATTGTACCCAATTGGGGACCCTATTTCATATTATGTGGGACTGCCCAAGCTTACATAACTACTGGCAGGCAATCTCCCATTTACTCACTTCCGTAACAGGTATTGTCCTTCAACTTTCACCAGAACTAGCCATTCTGAATATGAATTTACATACGATTCCCAAACAATATCGTAAAGTAGTAACACATATACTTTTAGCTGCGAGACTATCCATAACTAGAAAATGGAAAACTGACTCTCTTCCTACTATGACAGAAGTTATAGAATTAACCCAACTCCACCACTCCTATGAATTGTTATTTCCTAATGACAAATCCCTATATATTAAGGAACAACAACTATGGGAACCTTGGAGTACATGGTACAAAAATTATACTTCCACAATTTAGATAATGCTGATTCTTTAATCATATAGAAGAAAGAACTACTGTGCGTTTTAATATATTTTTTTTTTTGGATGGCTTTAAAAATAATTTCATAGCAAAGTGAGAAATATATCACATATTTGTTTATCTGAATTGAGCTGCGGAGTAAGAATAGATCTTTATTTTCCTTCATAAAAGATAACTACTGTGTTTGAATTTCCTTTAGGATGTTGGCCTAGGTACTCCAAGACACAGATAGATCCCTCTGAGGGGTGTCTTGGGGTCCAGAAGTGGCCATTATCCATATCGCTATTTATAAATCTTACAATAATTATATTACGGACTTTATTATACAAATTCTAAGAGACTTACTCTTGTTCAAGTCCCTTTATGACTATGAATATTAGATACTTAGGAATACTACTTTATTCTTTATTGTGGATTATTTGTTTCTATGCTATATTATGCTGAGAAAACCCTGTCACTACATTTTACTGTGTTATGTTACTTTTATTACTATATATTATTTTTTTTTTGTTTTGTAACCCTTGTTGTAACTAACTCTGCTAAAAATCTCAATAAAAACATTTGAAAAGATATCAACACACAGGGCATCTGCCAAACTTCATTAAATATTTTAAAAAGCATCGCTGGAACATCAAAAACACATCAAAAAAGCATGTTGAAGCGGTAGGCGCTTTAATGTGCGTTGAAGTCAAAGTGTAAATGAGCCCCAAGAGTCTTTAAAATGGTGGAAACTGGTTGCTTCACCTGAACAGGATGGTGGTTGGACATGGGTGGTTCACCCCACACAATCCATTTACCAACCCCTAAAATAAAAAAGGTTAAGATGAGGACCCCCCCCCCATTTTGTTTTCTTCTTTATCATGCCTTCTCCTTTCCTTTTCCCCTAGACCACTTTGACCCTTGACCCATTCTAAGTGGGCTCCTCCTACTAAAGTGCAATTTGAATACTGCCCCTTGAAGCTACATCCATCTTAGGGTGATAATCCTGCTTCAAAGTTACCACCTTTCTCTCTTCCACCCCCCCCCCTTTTTTACATACCGTATTTATTCATTTTTAGAGGGAAGTTTCAGGAAAAAACTGGCCATTGCCATCAATGCAGCAGCCTCGCCATTGCCATCAATGCAGTAGCCTCACCACTGCCATCAATGCAGCAGCCTCCCATTGCCATCAATGCAGCAGCCTCCCATTACCATCAACGCAGCAGCCTCCCATTGCCATCAACGCAGCAGCCTCCCACTGCCATCAACGCAGCAGCCTCCCATTGTCATCAACGCAGCAGCCTCCCATTTCCATCAACGCAGCAGCCTCCCACTGCCATCAAGGCATTAGCCTCCCACTGCCATCAAGGCATCAGCCTTCCACTGCCATCAATGCAGCAGCCTCACCATTGCCATCAACGCAGCAGCCTCCCATTGCCAACAACGCAGCAGCCTCCCATTGCCATCAACGCAGCAGCCTCCCATTGCCATCAATGCAGCAGCCTCCCACTGCCATCAAGGCATCAGCCTCCCACTGCCATCAAGGCATCAGCCTCCCACTGCCATCAATGCAGCAGCCTCCCACTGCCATCAATGCAGCAGCCTCCCACTGCCATCAAGGCATCAGCCTCCCACTGCCATCAAGGCATCAGCCTCCCACTGCCATCAAGGCATCAGCCTCCCACTGCCATCAATGCAGCAGCCTCCCACTGCCATCAATGCAGCAGCCTCCCACTGCCACCAATGCAGCAGCCTCCCACTGCCATCAATGCAGCAGCCTCACCATTGCCATGAATGCAGCAGCCTCACCATTGCCATTAATGCAGCAGCCTCACCATTGCCATCAATGCAGCAGCCTCAACATTGCCTTCAATGCAACAGCCTCACCATTGCCATCAGTATAACCTGATCAATGCCCATCTGCAGCCTAGAGGGGACACGGAGGGGGGCGGGACGAGTGCCGACAGATTACATACAGTGAGAATCTTCTATGATAGACAGAACAGTGGTCCAATGGCGGCCCAGGAGACGAGACTTCCTATTACAGAGGCCGCCAAGTAAACAGGAGATTCTCACTGTAATCTGAGGGCGCTTGTCTCACCCCCTCCCTGTCCCCTCCGAGGCAGCTAAAATTGAAGTATTGGCGTATAAGACGCACACGCTATTTGCACCCGATTTTCATGGTGAAAAAGGTGCGTGTTATACGCCAATAAATACAGTACTCAATACTACTCCCCTGACGTGGGAGCTTTCTAGACACCAATAGGTCCTGTGTTCATACCAAGGCCCCATGGAGGAGCTCAATTCCTTGCTTGTCAAGAGGGAGAATGCTTTTGAGGGAAATGCCTACGAAGGGCGGTAAAAACATTTGTCGAACTTGTATCTTTTGGTGTTTATAGTCTACCTTTCTGTCTGTCTAATTCCACTTCACTTTATGGGATACACCCATATATACCCATTGGCCTCATTGGCCTGCCTCTCCATAGGCTATCCCCTCTTCAGTCATGAATGCTGCTGCCAGACTTATCCACCTTACCAATCGCTCAGTGTCTGCCAACCCTCTCCTCTAATCCCTACACTGGCTCCCAATCCCCCAGCTAATTAAATTCAAAATACTAACCACAACATACAAAGCCATTCACAACTCTGCCCCGAGCTACATCACCAATCTTGTCTCCAAATATCAACCAAATCATCCTCTCCGTTCTTCTCAAGACCTCCTCCTCCCATGCTCATTTCCAGGATTTCTCCAGAGCCTCTCCCATCCTCTGGAACTCACTACCTCCACTGGTCTGACTATCCCCTACTCTTGCTACCTTCAGGCGATCCCTGAAAACGTATCTCTTCAGGGAAGCCTACCATGTCTCCAACTAATCTCCTACCACTTGTAAGCTCTTCTGAGCAAGGCCCCTTTTAAAGTGGTTGTAAACCCTTACAAACCACTTTGACCTACAGGTAAGCCTAGATTAATATCTCCTTAATCTACATGGTTAAGGAGGTATTTTACAAAAACAGGGCACCGATGTCTACGGCGCAGGCGCACTAGGTGCTGCAAGTGAAGGCAAACATGCCGCCACTTACAGCTCCCATGCGCCGGAGTGACGTCAACGCTGCTCCGGCCACTCACAGCGCCAGAGCAGTGATACCGGGAAGAAGATGGACGCTTCATGCTACAGGGGACAGCGGTGACATCGCAGGCTCCTGTGTCAGGTAAGTGACACATAATGGGCTACTATGAGATGCATAGTAGTCCATTATGCTTTACCTTTGCAGGGAGACAAAGAGGAAGTAAACCCATCAGGCATCCTATGCAACAAAAATGTAATTTTTGGAGAGATACTTTCAATAGGAACACGTCTAAAGGAATGCAGGCCCAGCAGATTTCCTGATGAGTGCCCTGCAGCTGCACACCTGACAGTTAATTATCAAACCACTCCCATAAGACCCATTCAGTACAGAGGCACAGACAAACACAGGGGGATTACTTCAGAATAACAAAAGGTAGGAATCTGAAATACAGTTTGTTATAATCCTTGCAATGCACATTGATCACCAGAGGGGAATGTTTTTTTCTCAACAAAGGTGGAGTTAAACTTTAAAGAGTAAGCAAACTTTCCCACTCTGATGCTGCTTTTCATTTAGTCCATTCTAATAAGTAATTATCAAACTAGAGCCACTGTAATCCAGCCCAAATCGCATATTACTTACTGTTTAAAGAAACTTAAAAAAACTTGTTTCCAGGGGTTAGGCAGCGCCATCTTAAGTATTGTTTTCTGAGTCAACATTGGAGTGTTTTTCCGCCCTTACATTGAGCACTTCCTTTATTGTTAACCAAGCCTCCTTCTCGAGGCAACGTTTCTATGGCAACCCTGCTTCTCTGTTCATAGCTGACTTGTTTTATTTCATAGTATTTACTTGTGCCAATTGTCTAATGTTTGCCTATGTCAGTCTTATCAGCTTCAGCTGATAAGACTGCAGTAATGGCCAGGTTTACACTGCATGTCATGTCACATGGTCACATGGTGCGTAGGAGGAAGCTCTGAGTGATTATGCAGTCTCCTGGGATTTCAGTAGTGTGCCGTAGGAAGTCCTGATAACAGATAGACAAGCACATAGAGAGTGTACTGTAAATCAGGGGTGATCTGGGCATGCTCAGTGACTTCATTCTAAAGAACAAAAAGGATTACAACAATACTAAGCAAGTAAGGAGATATCTACAAGCAGTGTTCATTAGGGTTTTTTATGCTGATTTACATGGGACAAAGTTGTGGGGGAGAGTTTAAAAGCAATTTAAACATTAAAAAGACACTGGACAGGAAAGTGGTAAAAACACAGTGCTTTGTAGGTTTAAATGAAGTAAAACCAAACCACATAAATTAGATCAATCAACTAAAAACCAAACCAATGATTATGTAAACTTTAACCACAATGTTAAAGAATCGAGCATAAACCTGAAAGTGCAGTCTGACACAAATACTAAAATGAAACATACAAATGTGGACGACCATACCCTTACGGCTTCCTAAAATGGCAAGCAGTATTATAGCCAAGGGTCCTTTTTAATTTGTTTTAGGTAGACCTTAAGGCGCTGTAAATGCTATTACAGTTTCATAAATCAGGGCAATATGTATTTAATTTTAGCAAATATCTCACAACTGAACAGAAGCCAAATTGAAAAATGTTCAACAACACAACATAAGGTGGGGGACAGACAGACTGTAGCAATACAAGAACAATGTCATTTTTAACAGTCCTGAGACCTAGAGCTGCCTTGGCTTAAAGCTGCAGGTAAGAATGGAGCGTCCATCACATAAATAACATCATATAAAGTTCATCTCGTAATGTAATCAGGGGCACAGTGCAAGTCACTGCCTATATCCATGTCTTCATCGTTTTCACAGGGAAGATTGCCCATACCTGGGGTGTCTGTATCAAGTACACTACAGGGCAGTGTGAACTGGCTCATGTTTACTACATCTCCATTGGGATGGCTCTTTGGAGATGCAACCATTGGGACGCCTGTCCAGAGATCAGCAGAGTCTCCAAGAGATACAGAATTTAAATCAATGGTAAAGTGGTTCTCTAGTGAGAAGTTCAAAGAGTCGTCAAAACCATTTGCCAAATTTGAAAGGAGGTTCCCGGAGCTACCAAAGGCATCTTCAGATGAGGCTTCCATGCTGCTCTCTGACAATGGGATGACTGCAGGGTGCCAGGCGTCCCCCATGGACATCATGTCCTGAACCCCTGAGCCTTCTAATAGCTTAATTTCTCTAAGGTCCTGGAGTACACCTCCTGAATGCTCTCTGGTTGGGGCTTCATTGCTGGGCACACTGTTGTCTTGATTTAGGGCTTCTTGTTGGTCCTCATTCCCGGCATTCAGATTATTTGCAAGGTATGGAGCACTGCCCATTGTTGCAGGATCCTCATAGGTGTTCTCATTCTCAAGGCTTTGTAGAACCTCCGTATATATCGTGAGGCACAGAGGAGATAACTGATCAGGTCTATGAAAAAGGCTTCTTGAGTCTGGAAGAGATGCCTGCAAAGGAAATTAAAGTTTTTGGTCCGTTTCTTTAAACATTCTTAACCAGTTATGAATAATGTGCATCATTAAGGGGTGTGTAAATATAAAAAAAAAAAAAACAAAAAACAAACACATGCTCCTATTTAACCCTTTGGTAGCCCTTAGTTTAAACCATTGAACTCCAGAAGGTTTTACCCCCTTCATGACCAGGACATTTTTTTGCTGTTCTGCACTGCACTACTTTAACTGCCAATTGCGCGGTCATGCAAATTTTTATTCCAAAAATAGAGCTTTCTTTTGGGGGTATTTGATCACCACTGGGTTTTTATTTTTTGCGATAAAAACGTAAAAAGACGGAAATAAAAAAAAAAAAAAAAAAAACAACAATATTTTTTATGCTCTGCTATAAAACATATCCAATACATAAAAAAAAAAAAAAAAGAAACAAATTTCTTCATGAATTTTGTATGTATTCTGCTACATGTCTTTGGCAAAAAAAATCCCTATAAGTGTATATTACTTGGTTAGAGTGAATGTCATAGCATCTGGTATAGATACTGAATTTTTCACTTATTTTTTTGTTAATATACTAGTAATGGCGGTGATCAGTGACTTATAGTAGGAATGTGATAGTATGGCAGGCAATCTAAAACTGGCTGGGGGGTACACTAAGTGACTAGCTGACATCACTAGTGACACAAATACAGTGATCAGTGCTAATACTACACACTGTCACTGTACTAATGACACTGGCTGGGAAGGGACTATCAAAGGGTTAAATGTGCCTAACTATGTTTACTGTGTGTGTTGTGTTATGTGCTGCTTTTACTAAGCGATCTTGCTGTTTTTTTCCCCCTGCTTAGCAGAGAATTAAAAAAAATAGCAAGATCGCCTGTCAGTGTTCAGAGCTCTGTGTTGTTTACACATTAAAAAAAAAAAAAAAAAAAAAAAAAAGCTTGAAATTATATATAAAAATAAACTTTATTTCATTAGTAAATAACCTCACTATGCTTTGTAATAAAAAAAAAAAAATTTTATTTTTTTGTTAATTTTTTTATACAGATTGTATTTAAAATGAAATGATACTTTTCAAACAATATTGCCAAATAAAGCCGTGTTTGTACTGAAAAAAAAATGAATTACTTTTTAATTTTAAAGTGACATTAAAGTAAATTTTTTTCATAAAACAGGTTACAATAATATAATTTACAAGCATAAGGTTGACCCGGGGATGATTGTCTCTGTCTTAACAAAATGACAAATTGTCTTTAAAGTGGCATTAAACCCAAAAGCAAAAGTGTATTATATTGTAGATTAAAGAGGAAGTAAACCCTGGTGGGTTTTTCTTCCTTTCTAATTCCCTGCAATGTAAAGGCATAATGTGCCAGTATGCGTCGCATACTAGCAGATTATGTGACACGTACCTTCAAACAAAGCCCGCGTTGTCCCCGCTGCAGGCTGCATCCATCTTCACCCGTCTTCCGTCTGGGGCCGTGGACTCCGGGGCTCTGTGAGTAGGCGGAGCTGCGTGACGTCACTCCCGAGAACTGCCGGTCACGGGCACACCTGCCCGAAGAAACGCCACGAGCGGCTGTTCCTTCAGCGCGCATGCGCCGATGACATCATCAGTGCAGTAAATGGTAAATATCTCCTAAATGGCGCACTTTAGGGAATATTTACAGTACCCATAGGTAAGCCTAGAATAAGGTTTACCTATAGGTACAACTTACAAAGGAAGGTTTACAACCTGCATCAGTTTTATTATGTTTTTTTCCCTCTGTTTTCACCTGGTGATTTTGCCAGTAAAAAACTTCCTGTATTAGAGTGCCTCCACTCTGGATGAAGGAGCACTGGAGGTGAGATGTACTGCACTAGCAGATTTAGACTAATGCCCTGTACACACGGTCGGACTTTCCGACGTCAAAATCCGTCAGATTTTTTCCAACAGATTTTTGCCCAAACTTGTCTGACATACACACGGTCGCACAAAGTTGTCAGAAAATCTGATCGTTCTGAACGCGGTGACGTAGAACACGTACGACGGGACTATAAACAGGCCAGTAGCCAATAGCATGCGTGGCACTTTGTCAGAATTGCCTACACACAATCGGAATTTAAACGATTGGATTTTGTTGCCGGAAAATTTTAGATCCAGCTCTCAAAGCTTGTGTGTCGGAAATTCCGACAGAACAAGTCAGATGAAGCCCACACACGATTGGATTTTACGACAACGCGATCCGATCGCACATTTTCCGCTGGAAAGTCCAACCGTGTGTACAGGGCATAACAAATTGAAGCCAAACTCCAGCTCACACTTTATAATCGGTTAGCCCTTGTACACACGGTCGGAGATTCCGACAACCAAATCCGTCTGAGTAATTCCGATGGATTAATTCCGGAAGAGGTCCGGAAGTGATGTTGCATACACACGGTCGGACTAAGTTGTCGGAAAATCCGATTGTACATAACGTGATGACGTTATTTCGTTACGACTGGACTACGTTCAGGCTAGTAGCCAATAGCTTTGGTCTAGGAATTTGATCTGAGCATGCGTGACACTTTGTCTGTCGGAGTAGGCTACACATGATCGGAGTATGTCCGATCGGAGCATTTTGGCGGAAAATTTTACCGGCAAGTTGGAAAAGTTGGTCCGTCGGATATTCTGACGGAAACAGTCCGATTATCATTTTGGGATAAAGGTTTGCATGAGAACATAAAAAGCTGATCATTTTAACCCCTAGGTAATGACGGCACGCAAATATGTGTTTAATTAATTGAAGCAAATATGTGGCCTCTCGGCAGGTGGGCCTTGGTATTTGGGCCTTGGTTTTAGCAGACACAGCTGTGCCGAGACCACGCTCCCGACACAGTTACCAGCGGCTAACGGAAAGCATGAAGTGATTGGGAGATTTGTGATCATGTGACTGCTGTAACAGTCAATCATGATGGTCACATGATTAAACCCCTCCCTGCTTCCCAGCATATGAAATCCCTTAAAGGGGCGGGAGACACCGGCGTAAAGGAGTTAATCACCCCTACCAGTGTTAAGTGCAGTGGCGGCCCATCCATAGGGGGCGCCTGGGCGCCGCCCCCCCCCCCAGTCACCAAAGAAAAAAAAATGAAAAAAAAATATTTTTTTTTAAAACTGGCCCTTTAAAAAAAAAAAAAATTGAAAAAAGGTCCTTAAGTGCACTGTGTCCGGGCGCCGGGCGCAGTGCAGTATGGGAAACACCACGTCAATGCAATCATGAGATTGCAGACGTGGAGCTTCATTTGCGGGATTTTAACCCGCCTTGTGGCGCAAATGAAAGTGCCAATTAGCTTCCACCCATTGTTGTTTAATTTAGAGGTTTCTTCCGGGTTTTACGAAAACCGGAAGTGACCTCACAGCTCCATTCTTTGCATGGCCCGAGCGGAGCTGGAAGCAAGGTAAGTGCCTTGCAGCCCTGGGGCTTTTTGTTAGTACTGTTAGAAGCCAGATTCGATCCCCCCCCCCCCTTTTCACTACACATTCCAAAAAATTGAATGCAAGTGTGATTATAACCCTCCTGCATTTACTCCACTGAATTTTGCTCACAAATCGGCTGATATCATCAGAACTCTGTATGTCACTCTGCTCTTCACCCCCCTTCAGGTAGACTGCTCCGGATACAGTAACTCATGGCATGGCAGCTGCCAGCTACTTTGTGGGACTCTGTGATAAGATGGGGAAGCTTCACAGCAACAGGTTGTTTTAAAATGTGGAAAACTCAAAACGGACATTCAGGCTGGGAAGAAGTGTGTTCTGTGTATGTGTGTGTATTGTATGTACTGGGTGTTCTGTGTGTGTGTGTGTATTGTATGTACTGTGTGTGTTCTGTGTATGTACTGTGTGTATATTATGTACTGTGTGTGTATTATATGTACTGTGTGTGTGTGTGTGTGTATTGTATGTACTGTGTGTGTGTTGTATGTACTGGGTGTTCTGTGTGTGTGTATGTTGTATGTACTGGGGGTTCTGTGTGTGTATTGTATGTACTGTGTGTGTTCTGTGTATGTACTGTGTGTGTTTTATGTACTATGTGTATATTATGTACTGTGTGTGTATTATATGTACTATGTACTGTGTGTTCTGTATATGTACTGTGTGTTCTGTGTGTGTGTGTGTGTTGTATGTACTGTGTGTGTGTTGTATGTACTGTGTGTTCTGTGTGTGTTCTGTGTATGTATTGTGTGTACTGTGCGTCCTGTGTGCATCCTGTGTGTGTTCTGTGTATGTATTGTATGTACTGTGTGTGTTCTGTGTATGTACTGTATGTTCTGTATGTACTGTGTGTTCTGTGTGTGTGTGTATCGTATGTATTGTATGTACTGTGTGTTTCGTGTATGTATTGTGTGTACTGTGTGTTCTGTGTATGTATTGTATGTACTGTGTGTGTATTGTATGTTCTGTATGTACTGTGTGTTCTGTATATGCACTGTGCGTTCTGTGAATATACCGTGTGTATTGTATGTGTTGTGTATGTACTGTGTGTATTGTATCTGTTGTGTATGTACTGTGTGTTCTCTGTATGCATTGTGTGCTCTGTATGTACTGTGCGCTCTGTGTATGTATTCGGGTATTAGGAGCCATGACTGTAGAGGATGGGTAGATAGGGACCTGGAGGGGTTTGCGCCCCCCCAACATTTTTTATCACCAGCCGCCACTGGTTAAGTGGTTTGTCTCCTCTAGGTAAAGTGATTCATTTAGCTGGAGAGCTGAAAAAGCTATGCTTTTGAAAAAACAACAGACTTGCTGGCTGTTTCACCAGATGAATAGAAGAAAGAAAGACTAAAAAAGTGAAACTAATGCAGTCATCATATCTAAGAATTGGTAAGCTGCAATATAATAAATGTTTGTTTTTGGGTTTAATACTGCTTTAAAGTGGTTGTAAACCCACAAACAAACCAAAACCTGCAAGACAAAGACATAATGAGCTAGTATGCATAGCATTATGTATGTATTACTTACCTTAGAACAAAGCCCCCTCAGCGGTCCTCGTTCACCACTCTGGCCGGTGGCATCGCTCCCGGAGTTACTTCCGAGTATCTCAAGCTCCGGCGCTGTGATTGGCCGAAGCCACGATGACATCACTCCCGTGCATGCAAGTGGGAGCCGCTGGTAACGGCACAGTCTTGTCCTTGTTTAGGAGATATCCGTGATAGCTAAAGGTAAGCCTAATTATAGGCTCACCTGTAGCAAAAATTGGTTGTAAAGGGTTTACAACCACTTTAAACACAACTGCGGCAAATAAAAAGGCTGCACACCAAACTTCCATAGGGAACTATACTAAAATACAATTAAAGGAATTGTTCACATTATCACTTATAGAAGTAGCTAGGGTTGCTACCTGTCCGGGATTCACCCGGACAGTCCGGGTTTTTAATCATGTGTACGGGTTTCAGTCCACCTGAAACCCGGACACATTATTCAGACAGGAATGTGGGTCGGAACAGGGTCTGACAGGAGGGTGCCACATTACTATTCTCTTTGGAGTGCCCAAAGGTGTCCCAGGTCTGTTACAATCCTATAATGTATATTAATAAAAAAAAAAAAGTCTGAGCGCCACTAAAGTGTTTGGCTTAAAGAAAAAGTGGCAACCCTAGAAGTAGCAGTCCCATAATGGAACGTGGGCACTAGAAATAAAATCAGGATCTGAAAAAACAGGGATAGGCAGAGACCAGAGTTGGAGGTAAAATCAGAATTTACAAACAGTTAGTAGGCACAAGGCTGAAGAAATCTGAAAATGCTGGTAGGTGTAAATAGGTTTTGGTAAGCAGGGGAATCTCTACACAGGTCCAAATGGCAGTGATCTCTGCTGGTGGCTTATGGAAGTACAGTGGGTAGTGCCGCCTACAGGACAAACATGGTAATGCAGATGATGACAGAAGCTAAAAGAAAGAGAAAGGCAGAGATAAAGAGAAAAAGAAAGCTTCATAAAGAAAAAACTGGTATTAAATTAAATAGTAGATCCATGATATGATTCAAAGATGAAGGGCAGGATTGCACCTCTGCAAAGAGACCACAGCTTACCCACAAATAGCAAGGGTCCCACTCATACTGGCAGCTGAGAGGTTTTTCTACTTAAGCTGTGGCTGTTTTATGAAGAAAATGAACTATAGGTTCAATTGGGATTTAAAGTTAGATCTCTATATCATATATATATATATAATCAATTTATGTATTAAAAATATATATAGTTAGTAAGTGAATTTGACTTTATATTAGCTTTAAGTAATTTCCTACACAGCAGGACTGTGTATGAAGAAGGAGATGAAGAAGCACCACTGAGAGTCAATCAGACTAGTGCTCTCAGTCTACTATGAGCAGCATTCTGATAGGAGGTGAGAACAGAGTGAGAACAGTGATTGGCTTCCCAATGTGATGATGCCCCTTTGTTCTACAATCAGAAGGCTAGAGGTGAATGAACAACTAAACTATGTAACACCCTTTAAAGGAAAGCAAGGTCAATAATCTGATTTCTAGCAAAAGTCCCTGGAACACAAAACTGGCTGAACAGAATATTTAATCCTTTGACATGTAAGTCAGTTCAGATATATTTATTTCAACTCTGTATTTACCATTTTGATTAGAGTTTCATTTTAAATCCCAAGTCTGGGCTTATTTTTTAAATTTATAAAAAAAAAAGCAGCGACTTCAATGAAAAAAAAAGAAAAAAAATGCTATAGCTGCCCCCTGCAATACATTATTTTCACCACAAGATGTCCTTGCCCAGCATTATTCAACCAGGAAGACCGGGTGGATACAGGGAATGCAGAGCGTCATGGGCCCACCCACTAAGTGCACCCTTATTTACAGTGAGTGATGCAGAGTGATAATGGAATATTTACATCAGCATAGAGCTGCACGATTCTGGCCAAAATGAGAATCACATTTTTTTTTGCCTAGAATAAAAAGATCACAATTTTCTCACAATTCTTGTGATGTAAAATCTTTCACATTATACAAAAAAAAATGGGCTAACTTTACTGGTTATTTTTTTTTTTTTTAATTCGTTAAAGTGATTTTTTTAAAAAAAATTGCATTTGAAAGACCACTGCACAAATACAGTGTGACATAAAATATTGCAACAACCCCCATTTTATTCCCTAGGGTGTCTACTAAAAAAAAAAATAATTATATATATATATATATATATATATATATATATATATATATATATGTATGTATATATATATATATATAAATATAATGTTTGGGGGTTCTAAGTAATTTTCTAGCAAAAAAAAATGATATTAACTTGATAGGTTTCGCGTTTAAGTGGTTACACTTTTTTTTAATTACACACAGTCTATTCTATTGACAAATTGTTATAATGTTTATACTTAAGTTCAACTGATAAAGAATGTTTTGATTCTTGGCAGAAGGCCCAGATTTTCTCTTCCTTTCTTTTAGGGCTGTGGCTTCAGAAGAGCAGAGAGAATTCTTTGTATAGAAAGAATTGTGAAACAATTTAGTCAAGATTGCGATAACGATTCTTGACGATTAATAGCTCTACATCGGCATCACTCTTAGCATCGTCGAAGACCACCCATCGCTGGAGAAGATGAGGAGAGGACCTAGCGCTTTACGTGACCAGCCTGAGTTCATATGGAAAAGTTAACTATATACACAAAAATGGAAAATATATAGCACGTGTGGCCTCCAGGAGGGAAGGCGGAGCACTGGGGCTTTAACAACAATAATCTTATTAAAACATATTAATGTTTCTCTGTTTCTGTTTGCAGTTATTACTGGAATATCGCACCCCGCATAGGAGCTGCTGGTGAATAGGGATCACCCACCCTGCACACACAGGCACACCGAATTTACACACTTGAGCCAGGAAACAGTCTGGCAACTTTGTTTTTTTTTTGTTAATGAACTTGAATGGAGATAGGAATATCATGGGATGCTCACTCAACTTCAAAGAACTCTCCTATATACAGTCTATATACACACTCCTCAACTTCAGCTCTTACTTGCTTGTAGAGAACACAGGCCCAGCTGGAACACTGATAGTTAATCAGACAAAAGGCAGCAGTCAGATTTGGTAGCAAAGGCCCTTTACAGGCAGGGACCCACCTTACTCTCCGCCCCTATTTAAAAAGCCAATTACAGGCAGGGACCCACCTTACTATTTAAAAAGTCAATGTTCAGTATACATTCCTGTGGCTGCTAATCCCAGCACTACGTCTTTAAGCACTGCCAGCCCACCTGGCTGCAGGTGCCCCCTTTCACTAGCCCACCTGGCTACAACTTAACAGTACTCCCTGACTGTCACACTCACCAGCCACCTGGCTGACTTCTCCCTGGAGATCTTCCAGACGTTCTGACTCTCTCCCGCTGTCCTCACACCTGCTCCCGTGCATCCAGAATAGGACTCCTGTGTGTGTCGTAAGAGGATCCCTCCAGTACCCAAGCCCCAGGCCTGAGGTCACCCCCCAGACTAGGGGGCACCCTCAAGGGACACCGACAGTGTCCTCAGCACTCCATCTCCAGGTTTCACCTCACTCTCTGCCCCTATTTAAGAGGCACCCACCCCCTGCCAGCCCACTTGCTGGGCAGTAACTGGGGCCCGCCTCAATACTCCATGCAGCTCATCCTAATCTCCCACCCATTCTTTTGAAAGCTTTCCAAGGTTCCACAAGTAGGGCAAGGGACCAGTGGTGCTGCCTGATGAGTCATCTGTGTCAGGACTCTGCACAGGCCAGTCAAGTTCCTCCACCGCAAACTCGCTCATCCATGTCTTTATGGACCTTGCTTTGTGCACTGGTCCAAATCATTTGGTGGAGGGAGGATTATGGTGAGGGGTTGTTTTTCAGGGGTTGGGCTTTACCCCTTAGTTCCAGTGAAGGGAACACTTAAGGTGTCAGCATACCAAGACATTTTGCACAATTTCCTGCTCCCAACTTTGTGGGAACAGTTTGGGGATGGCCCCTTCCTGTTCCAACATGACGGCGCACTAGTGCACAAACCAAAGTCCATAAAGACATGAATGAGCCTAACCCATCCCAAAGGTTTTCTATTGGGTTGAGGTCAGGACTCTGTGCAGGCCAGTCAAGTTCCTCCACCCCAAACTCGCTCATCCACGTCTTTATGGACCTTGCTTTGTGCACTGATGCACAGTCATGTTTGACCAGGAAGGGGCCTTCCCCAAACTGTTCCCACAAAGTTGGGAGCATGAAATTATCCAAAATGTCTTGGTATGCTGAGGTGTTGAGCGTTTCCTTAACTGGAACTAAGGAGCCAAGCCCAACCTCTGAAAGACGACCACATACCAAATGATTTGGACCAGTGCACAAAGCAAAGTCCATAAAGACATGGATGAGGGGGTGGAGGAACTTGACTGGCCTGCACAGAGTCCTGACCTCAACCTGACAGAACACCTTTGGAATGAATTAGAGTGGAGACTGCAAGCCAGGTCTTCTCGTCCAACATCAATGCCTGACCTCACAAATGCACTTCTGGAAGAATGGTCAAACATTCCCATAGGCACACTCCTAAACCTTGTGGACAGCGTTCCCAGAAGAGTTGAGGCTGTTATAGCTACAGAGGATGGGCCAACTCAATATTGAACCCTACGGACTTGTTTTTGCAGGTACATGCTCTAGGGCTGAACTTCACAACTCAGTGAGTCAATGACCTTGGGAGAATGTGACATATCAGGAATCCTGACACACCACTTCCTATGGGTGCATTCCAGGCAGCCTTGGGAGCTGCCATCTTCCTGTCCTTACATGTTCTTTAAAAACAAAACAAAAAAAAACTTAACTAGTAAAAATGTCTCTAACATAAGAGAGATGCTCTTATCTTACCAAAACCTTTGGGGTGAAAATCTTTTTCTTGCTGATATATCCTGTTTGGTCAAGGAAGATTAGAAGCAGCAGCAATATAATGAAGAGAATTACTCCAGCAGCAATCCAAAACACTTTTTCCTGGTGCCTCCATGGCAGCATACCTGTGACAAGCTCCGCCTTGGCTCCTCCCTCAGGACTAGTGAATATTATAAAAGAAAAGGTTAGTACAGCCCCCGCATTCTCCTTTTTTTCCTCATACCTCATGGCAGTGAATCCTGGTCGGCGTCCTTACCTTCTGCATTCGGCAGCGTCCGTCCGGGTTCAAGCCTCTCCCGGACGCAGTTCCTTCTCTTGGGCAGCTAAATGCGCTTATAAGGTTGGAAGTCCCTTCTGTAGGATCTTTTGGGACAAGCAGTTTGTCTCTTAAGTAAGAGCTTTACCTGCAGTATGGGCATTCAGGCTCCAGTCTATGGCAGCAGAGGTAGCAGCTTTGCTCTGTCCCTGAGGTTTGTTTTTTCCCTCCAGTCTCATCTGTCCTTCCTGTTTGTCACTCCCAGACTCACTAGGGGCCGCGCGCGGCGAGTCTGTGTCATTTTATAATAGTCTAGCGTTCCCGCCGTCGTCTGCGCATGCGCCAGCGGGTTGTATGTTTCGACGGTCAGTTTTGACGTTCGGTGCGTGTGCGGTAGCGTCGGAAGCTTCGGCGGCCATCTGTTTTGAGGGCAAATGGTTCTTTTTGCCCTCAGAGTGTCAGAGGAGGAGCTTTAGCACGACATCACTTCCCCTCCTCCTATTTATTTCCCCAGCAGCACAAGTGAAATGCCTGTGGTCAACAAGAGAATTACACTTTAGAGTTCCAGGCTATTCCCACCCCTGTTAAGGTAAGGCATGTTTTAAATGCATTTGTTTTTGTACATGTGATCATCCGAATATATTGGTATAGCTCTGATGGAATGTCTCTTTTTCACTTAAAAAGAATTAATTTATTAATATATTAAATTATTTAAATCGGAGCCTCCAAAAAAAAAAAAAAATATATATATAAAAAATGGATTTAAAAAAAAAAAAAAAAAAACACAAAACACAACACACAGTAACGGGGGGTGGGAATCGTCACTTTTGTAGGCAAATTCCCTTCTTTTCCGTGAATCAGCGCACGACGGGTTGACGCCTTTTCCTCTGACTCTTTCCTAGCCGTTACCTCTGCTAAGCCGCCTAAACATGAGCCTTTCGCCGCCCGCTCAAGATCCTACTCTACTTCCAAGGTAAGGACCTACGCCCAGGTAAGTTTAAAAAAAAAAAAAAAAAAGAGTGCACTAAGGACGATACTTTTGTATTTCAGTCCTGTACGCCAGAAGACGTCTAAGAAGACCTCAAGGCGATATGGAGATGACGATGATGATTCCTGTCACAGCAGAGACAGGTCACCCAGACATGGGCATTACAGAAGCGGCAGGAAAGCTTCAGCTAAGAGGCGCCGTCATTCGCGCTCCCCGAGACCTAGACCTACCAGATGTCAGGCCTGCGGAGGCTCCCCACTTCCGGACAAACTAATTTGTCGAGATTGCCTTAGAGACTATGCAGCAGACAGAGAGTCTGAGAGCCTACAGGTGGCAGATCTCCTTAAAAAGGCAGTAAAAGACTCCCTTACGGAATTGGTCGCTATAAGGCCGACACAACAACCGGCATCTCCTCCTCAGGAGCTGATGGCTGAGGCCTCCATTCCTGGTCCATCCACCAGTGGAAGTGGTCGTCTGTTCCCTCCCTCCTCCTCTAAGCATAAGGACGAAATGGCCATTTCAGAGGATTCCTCAGATGACACAGATGCCTCTGGCTTTGCCTTTGCCATGGTCCAGCCCTATGTGCAGGCCGTTAAACAAGCAATCGGTTGGGAGGATTCCAACGTGGAGGTCAGGAAGTCCAAATCATACTTCCCCTTCCTTAAGCGCCAGATCTCCTTCTTCCCTCTTATGGAGGAAATCAGGGAGGTGATCGAGGAAGAATGGGGGAGGACAGACAAAAGACTTTCCACCAATCGATTGGGAAAATTATACCCTCTCTCCGAGGCAGATTCCAAAATGCTGGACGGCCCGCCGGTGGTAGATGCCGCAGTGGTAAGGCTGGCCAAGAACGTCACTTTACCCCTAGATGATTCAACCTCCTTCAAGGACCCTCTGGATAGAAGGATGGACCTTGACCTTAAGAAGGCCTATCAGATGGCAGGATATGCCTGTAAACCTGCAATAGCTCTGACATCAGTGTCCAACGCACTACGCGTCTGGACAGATAATATAGAGTCGGCAATCCAACAGGATATCCCTAAAGAAGAGATAATAAGGGCATTGGATGAGCTGAAGCTCTCAGCCGACTTCATTGGAGAAGCCGCCATCGATTCCATTCGTTGCTCCGCAAGGGCAATGCTTCACACAGTAATGGCCAAAAGGGCACTGTGGCTAAAACCATGGGCAGCGGACGTTGCCTCGAAGCAAAATTGGTGCAAGATACCTTTTGACGGTAAAGCCTTGTTCGGGGAAAAACTCGACAAAGCCATCTCTCGGGTCACCGGCGGAAAGTCAGGCCTACTTCCTCAAGACAGGCGATCTAGACGTTTCAGATCCTCTGCACCAAGGTTCCAATATTCCAAAAATAGGGACTACCGACAATCAAGACAAGGGAAAGGCTTCAGGCACAACTGGAAGAGCACACAGTCTACGTTTCTCAAGTCCAGGAGGCAGAGGCCGGTACCTACCCCACAGGAGCCATCAAAATCTTTTTGACGCCAGGCCAGCCCAAGTGATCCCTGTGGGGGCCAGGTTGAAACAGTTCTCAAAGATTTGGGAACAAAAATGCAGGGATCCCTGGGTAGTTGCAACAGTCAAACACGGTCATTCCTGGTCCTTCCTAAACCAACCCCCCAAGGACTATTTTTCTCCGACAAGGGTGTCAAGATCTCCTCAAAAGGCGGAAGCTCTGAAGCGATTTCTTCTTTCCCTACAGGAACAACGGGCAGTAGTTCCAGTGCCTCCATCCGAGAGATTTTCAGGTTTCTATTCCACCCTGTTTCTAGTCCCCAAAAGAAACGGAGGGTGGAGACCTGTGATAGACCTAAAGAGGCTAAATCGCTACATTTTTCTGGAAAAGTTCAAGATGGAGTCTCTTCAGACGATCATTCGCGTAGTCCAACCAGGGGATTGGATGTTGTCAATAGACCTGCAAGACGCCTACTTACACATACCTATACTCCCTACGTTCCAGAAATACCTGAGATTTGCGGTGGGGCAAGTACATCTCCAATTTCGGAGCCTTCCGTTTGGCCTCTGCACGTCACCCTGAGTCTTTACAAAAACCCTGATTGCCATCATAGCACCTCTGAGAGAATTGGGGCTCCGGGTGTATCACTATCTGGACGACCTTCTACTCCTGGCGAAGAACCCAACCCAGTTATTAGAACACAGGGATATCCTGTTAACAACACTAGTGGATTTCGGTTGGAAGATAAACTACGAGAAAAGTCTTCTCTCTCCGACCCAAGAGATGGTCTATCTGGGAGCCCTGTTCAATACAATGAAAGGATCAGTGTCTCTCCCACCTCAGAAGGTATCTTCCATTATCCAACAGATGAAGAAGGTGAGCTCGAGATCCCACCTGACAGCCTCAAATTGTTTGAGCCTGATAGGTCGGATGTCATCATGCATCCCTATGGTCCCCTGGGCCCACTGGCATTTGAGACATTTTCAGCTGGAGTTCTTAAGAATGTGGAACAAACGATATCTATCCCAACCCATACACCTGACAACCCGGATGCTCAGGAGTCTACATTGGTGGATGAAGAGACAGTCGCTTCTGAAGTCTCGCCCGCTAGGGCATGTCGACTGGATCATAATTACTACCGATGCCAGCGCAGCTGGTTGGGGAGCACATTCCAACAAGACCTCAGTACAAGGGAGATGGTCCTTCAATGCAGCAGGCGTGGTGTCCAATGTCCTGGAGCTCAGAGCGGCCTATCTTGCACTGCTAGCCCTGGAGTTCGAGATTTCGGGCAAACCAGTTCTCCTCAGGATGGACAACAGGGCCGCGGTATCTTATGTGCACCGTCAAGGAGGAACGCGCAGCAGATCCCTCCTGAACGAGGTGGAGCCCATATTCCTCTGGGCCGAAAGGAATCTGAAGGACCTGAGGGCAGTCTATCTGCCCGGCCATCTCAACTCAAGGGCAGACAGCCTTTCCCGCAGGTTCGCAGACACCAACGAGTGGTCCTTACACCCGGAAATCTTCAACTGGATAATGATCCAGTGGGGGCCCCTCGAGCTAGATCTCTTTGCGACAGCATCCAACACCAAACTTCCAAGGTTTATCTCGAGATTTCCGCACCCCCAGGCGGAGGCAACAGATGCCCTATCAGCCCCGTGGGCATGCGATCGGGCCTACGCTTTTCCCCCACGGCCCCTCATACCGAGGTTCCTGTCAAGACTCGTGAGGGAGACATCGACGGTGATAGCGGTTCTGCCATACTGGCCAAGAAGGCCTTGGTTCCCTACGGCAATGGATCTGAGCACCAGTCCTCCAGTCAAAGTTCCAATAGTACCCCTCCTCCTGTCGCAAGGATGTCACACCCACCCAGATCCCCGCAGGCTGGACCTTCACATCTGGCAACTGAAAGGGAAAGGTTCCAATCCCTAGGGTGCTCCGACAAGGTGATCGCAACCCTGCTCAAGGCAAGAAAACCATCCACAAACAACATATATGATAAAGTATGGAACAACTTCAAGACCTTCATGCTTGATAGAAACTGTGATCCAGGTTCCCCTTCGTCATCTCAAATTCTTGAGTTCCTGCAGGCAGGCCTGGACCTGGGTCTTGCATTGAGTACTTTGAAGGTACAGGTGTCAGCGATCTCAGCAGCAACCAGTAGAAGATGGGCGGAGGACCCATTGTTAATCCAATTTTTTAAGGCCGTCAGGAAGATCAGACCACCGTCTAAACAATCTTTTCCCACTTGGGACCTTACGGTCATCCTGGAGTCCTTAGCCAATCCACCCTTTGCCCCTTCGGACTCAATATCACTCTGGAACCTAACTTTAAAATTAGCCTTTCTGATAGCCATAACCTCCGGCAGGCGGGTGTCAGAGCTCCAAGCTTTGGGAGCAGATCAGGATCATATTATTTTTTACCCAGATAGAGTGGAACTTAGAACAATACGAGGGTTCATTCCCAAGGTCGCTTCATCCTTGAGCATGTCAGAACCCTGGGCACTCCCAACATTTTCTGAACAGGACTCTGTCACTCTTCATGAATTAGACATCGCCTCCACTCTGAAATGCTATCTCCAAGCCACAGCTCCATTCCGGGCTTCCATCAGACTGTTCATAATTCCCTGGGGAAAACGTAAAGGAAAGGAGGCATCAGCCAGAACGATCGCTTCATGGATCGTCAAACTCATCCACAAGGTGTACAGGACAAAGGGACTAGAGACCCCTTCAGCGGTCAGGGCGCACTCCACAAGAGCGGTCTCTGCCTCTTGGGCGGCAAGAGCGAATGTGTCGATCGAAACTATTTGTCGGGCAGCAACCTGGTCATCCCAACACACATTCCTGAAACATTACAGGGTGGACCCAGGAGCTCTCTCCTCAGTGGAGTTTGGCAGACAGGCAATCACTTCGGCCTTAGCCTCTTCTAAATAATAAATTCTTTAATAAACCTCTAAGCATTATCCCACCCGTCTCAGCTAGTTATTTGTCACAGGTATGCTGCCATGGAGGCACCAGGAAAACAGAAAATTGTTCCATACTTACCGTAATTTTCTTTTCCTGGTGCCTATCCATGGCAGCATACAATCCCACCCTCGGTATTCTATATTAACGAGAATGCGGGGGCTGTACTAACCTTTTCTTTTATAATATTCACTAGTCCTGAGGGAGGAGCCAAGGCGGAGCTTGTCACAGGTATGCTGCCATGGATAGGCACCAGGAAAAGAAAATTACGGTAAGTATGGAACAATTTTCTGTTATTGTCACCTAAAAAAAAAAAAAAAATACACATTATTTTTATTAACCTCTTCAGCTCCGGAAGGTTTTACCCCCTTCATGACCAGGCCATTTTTTGCTATTTAGCACTGCTCTACTTTAACTGGTAATTGCGTGATCGTGCAATGCTGTACCCAAACAAAATTTATATGAATTGTTTCACACAAACAGAGCTTTCCTTTAGTGGTATTTGATCACCACTGTTTTATTTTTTTGCAATATAAAAAGACTGAAAATAAGAAAAAAACATTTTTTTCCTTTCTGCTATAAAACATATTCAATAAAAAAATAAAATAAAATAAAATATATTCATACATTTTGGCCACTTGGTAAAAAAACAAAAACAAAACGAAATCCCAATAAATGTATATGAATTGGTTTGCATGAAAGTTATAGAGTATACAAACTATGGTATATACTGTATATTGGATTTTTTTTTTAATACTAGTAATGGCGGTAATCAGCGACTGATATTGGGACTGCGATAGTGCGGTGGGCAATCTGACACTGACAACTGATGCTGACTAACTGCCACTGACACTATTACAGTGATCAGTGATAACAATATACACTGTCACTGTAGTAACATAGCTTCCAACTGTCCCTGATTTGGAGGGATTGTCCCTGATTTGGAACAATGTCCCTCTTTCCTCCTCATTTGTCCCTCATTTTGGTCTGATCTTATAATAAAATGCACTATTTATCCTTCAAAAAAAGCTTCCCATTGCTAAACCTTTCCTTCAAATTCCAAATTTCTGCATTTGTGAATTTCTAAATCCAAAATAAAGGAATAGTAGTGGTAAAAAAAAGCCCTTGTGGGGGGTTATTTCTTCTTTAACCACTACAATACAGGGCACTTTCGCCCCCTTCCTTCCCAGCCCAATTTTCAGCTTTCATCGCTCTAGCGCTTTCAGTGACAATTGCGCGGTCATGCTACACTGTACCCAAATGAAATTTTTATCATTTTGTTCGCACAAATAGAGCTTTATTTTGGTGGTATTTATTCACGACTCCGTTTTTTATTTTTTGCGATATAAGCGCAAAAAAGCGGAAATTTGGAAAAAAAACAATATTTTCTTTTTTCTATTTTAAAAGAAATCCAATAAAATCAAATTTTGTCATAAATTTAAGCCAAAATGTATTCTGCTACATGTTTTTGGTAAAAAAAATTCCGTTAAGTGTATAATAATTGGTTTGTGTGATCACTGACATATGTATGCAAATGATAATGTACATATGTGTGCAGGTGATCACGTACATATGTGTGCACATAATCATTGGGACAAGTGATTTTAGTGGGACATATGTGGGGGACATGTTTTTATTATTAGGGACATGTGTTTTTATTTTTTGGGGACATGTATGTTTTGGGGACATGTGTGTTATGGGGACATATGTGGGGACTGTGTTTGTACTGTGTGGTGTGTTGTGTGTTTACACTAGACTGAAGATCAGTGAGTAAAAAGCTGTAAAAAACAGCTCATACTCACTGATCATCAGCCGGCTGCAGCAATCTGCTCTCCTCTCCTCAGCGATGACTTCTGTGTGAGGAGAGGAGGAGCCGATTGCCTAGCAACCGGCTGTTTGTTTACATCACATGACGGCCGTGATTGGACACGGGCGTCATGTGATCAGGAGGGCCAATCACAGAGCCCTCCTGCCGATCTGAGATGCGCCGTGTCCCGGTGACACGGGCGCATCGGGATCGCGCCGCTGCGCGGGCACGCGCGCGCGCGATCCCGCTCCTCCTGATGGACGTTCCTGAACGTCCTATCAGGAGTAGACGGCTCCCACCCGGCCGTATATGTGCATTGGCCGGGTGGGAAGTGGTTAAGGAGGTGTGGCCAGGGGTGTGTCCTATGCCTACATACTTTTGCTACCCTGTTTCCCACGAAAATAAGACCTAGTGTGATTGTCGGTGATGGCTGCAATATAAGCCCTACCACCCAAATAAGCCCTACTCTGTTTCCCAAAAATAAGCCCTACCCCGAAAATAAGACCTATAAGGACTTTAACTATGGCGTATTTGAGGGGTAGGGCTTATATTACAGCCATCACCGACAATCACGCTAGGTCTTATTTTCAGGGAAACAGGGTAGTAGGTGTCCCTCATTCCCATTTTAAAAAGTTGTGAGGTATGTAGTAATGACGCTGACTGAGAAAGGGTTAAAGAGGAAGTAAACTTTCTCTGCTGACCTTTACCTATAGCGTACACACGACTGGACTTTCTGACAGACCAGGCACGACGGTCTTCCCGACTTTCTGCGGAGTTCAGACGGACTTTCTGAACGAACGGACTTGGCCACACACAAGCATACCAAAGTCCGACGGATTTGACCGTGATGACGTACGACCGGACTAGAATGAGGAAGTTCATAGCCAGTAGCAAATAGCTGCCCTAGCGTCGGTTTTCGTCTGTCAGACTAGCATACAGATAAATGGATTTTTCGACCGGACTCGAGTCTGTCGTAAAAATTTGAAACATGTTCTAAATCTAAAGTCCGTCTGATTTTTTGACAGCAAAGGCCCGATGAAGCCCACACGCGATCGAATTGTCTGGCGGATTCGTTCCGTCGGACCTTTGATGTCGAAAAGTCCAACTGTGTGTACACAGCATTACCCATCGGTAGTGTAAATATCTCCTAAAACTTGCACTGTTTAGGAGATATTTACATTAAATGCAGCCTGTGACATCACTGGCGCATGCACTCTGAAGGAACGGCCATCTGTGCCATTCCTTCCGAGCCCCATGCGGTGAACGGTGGCTCTGTGTAGTGACGTCATTGCAGCTCCAGCCATTTACAGAGCCAGAGCCCGCAAACCCAGAAGCAAGATGGGTAAAAATGGAAGTGGCTACAGTGCCGACATTGCGGCGCTGCAACAGCTTAGTTTTCAGGTAGGTTTCACATAGTGTGCTAGTATCCGATGATTACTAGCACATTGCGACATTACCTTGCAGGAAGAAAAAAAAAGTAATAATGTCCAGCGGTATATAAGCTCTTTAAGGGTAATCAAGGGGTTAAATGTGTGTCTAACACGTGTAATGTGTGTTGATTTTTACTAAACATCTCTTTGTGATCCCTTTGCAGGGATAAGAAACAGAGAGATCGTTCCCACTGTACAGAGCCCTGTGTTGGTTGTGATTGGACACAGCCGTTTAGCAGGTCCCGGCCATGAATCATGGCTGGGACTTACTGACAGACTCCTGCTGTGTACAATCACAGCGTGTGTTAGTGGTGGTGATTGGGGGGGGGGGGGGTACATACACGCACCCTAAACCCAGAAGCGGCCTGTGATGTATAGGTACGTCACTTTTCTTGCACGGGCTGCCAGTCTGCAGTACATTGCAGGCGGGCAGTCTGCAAGAGGTTAAAGTATAACTTACATTTTTTTATTTTATTTTTGGATAGTGTGGAGAAGGATTCACTGGTGTGTGTGCCCCCCATTAGGGAGATTCATTCACCCTCACTATTTGTTCTTGTTACGGCTATCATCTTGAATGAAAGTGGAAAAGAAAAATCCCAAATTTTGGGTTATCACCAAAACAGTAATAGAGGGGAAATCTGCCCCTGAAGCTGAAAGAGCAGATTTGTGGATTCTGTGTTATGGATCTGAAAGCAGCTCATAGGGTTGTGCACAGGGGGTGTGCTGGGTGTGCCTGGGCTCTGCTGTCTGTCACCCCCTCCACTGCGCTGGGGGCTTCCCTCCTCTCCACTCCTGCCGGAAGCTGCTGCAGGCACACAGGATGATGTTTTAGGACAGAGAGTAGGAGAATGCAGTCAGTGATCGGCACTGATAACAAATTGTTTGATTTTGTTTTTTTAACAGCTAGTCTACCAGCCACCGCAGTTGTACTGCGGCAGCATGGCTCGGCTGCGCAAATCGCCGTTATGCTACGTTGGTAGCATAAATGGCCACTGGGGGGCTCTTGCGCTCCCCGAGCCGATGTGAGTGCCCGGCGATTTCGATCACCGCCGGGCTCCCGCGATCGCTCGGGGCACACGGAGAACCGGGTGCTGTGTGTGTAAACACAGTTTCCGATTCGCTGCACAGTGAACTGACAGATCGTCTGTTCATACAGAGTATGAACAGCGATTTGTTAGTTTCCCTGCACAGTCCCACCCCCCCTTCAGTTAGAACACTCCCTAGGATACATATTTACCCCTCCCCTGCCCCCTAGTGTTAACCCCTTCACTGCCAGTGACATTTTTACAGTAATCAATGGAATTTTAATCGCACTGATTGCTGTATTAATGCCAATGGTCCCAAAAATGTGTCAAAATTGTCTGACGTGTCCGCCATAATGTCGCAGTCACGATAAAAATCGCTGAACGCCACCATTACTAGTATAAAAAAAATATTAATAAATATGCCATAAAACTATCCTCTATTTTGTAGATGCTGTAACTTTTGCGCAAACCAATCAATATACGCTTATTGCAATTTTTTTTTTTTTTTTACGAAAAATATGTAGAATAATACATATCGGCATAAACTGACAAAAAAATATTTTTTATATATATTTTTGGGGATATTTATTATAGCAAAAACTTAAAAATAATGCGTTTTTTTCAAAATTGTCGCTCTATTTTCGTTTATAGTGCAAAAAATAAAAACCGCAGACGTGATCAAATACCACCAAAAGAAAGCTCTATTTGTGGGGAAAAAAGGACGTCAATTTTGTTTGGGAGCCAAAAGTGGTCTGGTCTTTGGCCAGCCAAATGGTCCGGGGAGTAAGCAGTTAACTAATTTGATTCCAAAATGTCCGAATTTTTCAATTTCTGAAATTTTGAATTTCTGAACTTTTGAATTTCCGAAATTTCGAATTTCTGTAATTTCGAATTTCCGAATTTTACATTTCCGAATTTCGAAAATGTTGAATTTTTGAAAATTCTAAATTTTGGAAAACAGAAAATTCGAAATTTCAGAAATTCGAAATGTCAGAAATGTAGAATTTACGAATTTCTAAATTTTCAAATTTCGGAATTTTTGACATTTCAGAAATTCAGAATTTCGAAAATTGGAAATTTTGGAAATTCGAATATTCAACATTTCATAAATTTGAAAAATTAAAAAAATTGGAAATTTGAAAACTCGAAAACCCGAAAATCTGAAATAATAACTAACTAATAATAAATATTAAATTATAGGTATTGGAATTTCCTTTCAAATTTGGCTGAACATAACGAGTATGCATTTTACTGAAGCTATGATTTACCTGAAATAACTAATAAAAAAAATCAGAGTTAATGGTCATGTGACCGCCTGCACGGCTCCGCTAATTTTGCTGGTTGGGGTGTTAAGACTCCTTATGTGTTTGTCACTATGGTTTCATTCACACTTGCAACCAGGAGGTAGTAAAACCAGGTGGTTGAACCACAGTTTTACAGCCCACTGACCTTCCACATGAACACTGACAGTTATTTAGGGCTGTACACACGGTGCTGCAAAAAGAGAGGCACGGAGCAATGCCGAAGGAGGGCCGGCATGACGGGGTGGAGCCAGGTAAGGGGTGAATGCCTGGGGCTGGCCGGCGGATCTTCTGCCTCGGGACAGTCGGCCAACAAACGTAAGGGGTGTTGTTGGGCTTTCAACGAGGGGACTTGCAAGTTCGGCACCACATGCAAATTTAAACACGAGTGCTCCGGCTGTAGTGGCTCCCATTCCTTTACTAGATGTTCACAACGAGGCAAGGGTGGAAAGGGGGAGCTTGCAGGAAAATGGGAAGACGCCGGTGAGCATAACAAGGATGCGCCCATTTCTAGGTAAGTATCCGCGGAGGGAGGCGGCGGAGCTGCTGGTTTTAGGATTCGTCGAGGGCTTTCGGATTCCGTGTAGACTGGCACAACCACCACCTCCTGCGGATAATTTTAAGTCAGCGTTGGCCCATCCGGGGGTGGTTTCGGCGAAGTTAGCGAAGGAGGTGGAGTTGGGACGCATGGCTGGTCCGTTTTCCTCCCCGCCGCTGGATAGGTTGGTAGTTTCCCCTTTGGGGGTGGTTCCCAAGAAGGAACCCAACAAGTTTAGGTTAATTCATCATCTGTCCTATCCCAAAGAGGGTTCGGTGAACGAGTTCATAGATGCAGATCTATGTTCAGTTTCTTACACTTCCTTCAACACTGCGGTGCGTTGGGTTCGAGCATATGGGCAGGGAGCTTTATTGGCAAAAACGGATATTGAATCCACTTTTAGGTTGTTGCCGGTGCATCCGGACAGTTTTCATTTGTTGGGTTGCAAGTGGCAGGGGTCATACTTTGTTTATCGGTGTTTGCCCATGGGGTGCTCCATTTCATGTTCCTTGTTTGAAACTTTTAGTTCTTGCTTCGAGTGGGTGGTCCGGGAAGTGGCTGGGCTTCAGTCGGTCATCCACTACTTAGATGATTTCTTGTGTATTGGGCCGGCCGAATCTAAGCAGTGTAGGATTTTGTTGGCTACTGTGCAGCACATGGCGGAATGCTTTGGCATTCCACTGGCAGCGGAAAAAACTGAAGGCCCAGTGACGGCCTTGTGTTTCCTCGGGATTTTGATTGATACTGTGGCCATGGAATGCCGCCTCCCGGAGGACAAGTTGACTGACTTGCGGGTGGCAGTTGTTGCGGTGCGGGGTGCTGGTAAGTTGACGCTGCGCCGGCTTCAGTCACTTCTGGGGAAGCTCAACTTTGCTTGTCGAATCATGCAGATGGGCAGGGTTTTTAACCGCCGGCTGGTGGCAACTACAGCGGGGGTTTCGACGCCAGGGCATCACATTCGCTTGACACGGGGACATAAGGCTGATCTGGGGGTTTGGGAATCCTTTTTGGATTCTTATAACGGCAGGTCTATGTGGATGTCGGAAGCCTTGTCCAGTTTTTACTTGGAGCTGTTCACGGATGCAGCGGGATCGGCAGGTTATGGGGCATATTTTGGGGGCCAGTGGAGTGCGGGCCCGTGGCCGTTGGAATGGTGTGAGGCGGCATTTACTCGGAATTTGGCCTTTCTGGAACTATTTCCGATTGTGCTAGCGGTGGAGCTTTGGGGGTCACAGTTTTGTAACAAAAAAAACAGTTTTAATTGTGATAACATGGCGGTGGTGCAGGCGATTAATAGTGTGTCAGCGTCCTCGCCACCGGTGATACGTTTGTTGAAGCATCTGGTGTTGGCATGTTTGCGATGCAATGCTTTTGTTTATGCTGTTCATGTCCCGGGGTGCACTAATTCATTGGCCGATGCTCTTTCTCGGTTTCAGTGGGACAAGTTTTGTTTGTTGGCGCCGGGAGCGGCGCAATCGGGAGTTCTTTGTCTGGCATGGCTGTGGCGGATTGCCTTGGAGTGACCGCGGCGCTGATTCGACGGTCGGTGAGTGAGGCGACCTGGTCCACATATTCAAAAGCCTGGGAAGAGTGGTTTGGTATGGTTCGGAATTTGGGTGAGGTGGTTGATGTCGGGGACGAGGTATTCTTGGTGTTAGCGGCGTTGGCGTTTTTGTTTAAGTTGATGGGTCGCAAGGATTGCACTAAGGATTTTTTGGTGCAGCAAGCGGTTAAGGGGTACCGCCGGGGCCGTTGATCGGTGGATTGTCGCCGCCCGGTGTCCTTTGAGTTGTTGGGATCGTTGTTCCAGGTGCTGCCAGGAGTGTGATCATTGGACTATGAGGTCCTGTTGTTTAAGACGGCTTTTTCCTTGGCATTTTTGGGGCGCTGCGTATCGGGGAATTTGTTTCTTCATCAAAAAGGGGTTTGATGGGTTGCAGTCCGCCGATGTGCATTGCAGCGGTGTTTCTATGGTTTTTTGGATCCGGAGGTCCAAGACTGACCAGGTCGGGCGGGGGGCGAGGGTGGAGTTATTTGGTGTGGACGGGTCTCCGGTTTGCCCGGTACAGGTGGTGTCTCGTTTCCTGGAGTCTCGCCCAGCTGGGTCAGGACCCCTTCTATTGCATGCGGATGGTTTGGCATTGTCTAGGTATCAGTTTACGGTGTTCAGGAAATGTCTGGGGGTATTGGGGTTTTGCCCTTCGGACTTTGCGTCTCACTCGGATTGGGGCAGCTACTGAGGCAGCCCGCTGGGGGTTAAGCGAGGGGCAGGGCAGGATTTAGAGTGGTGGGGGCCCCTGGGCTTGAGTCACTTTTGGGCCCAACCTTCTATACATTACCATATTTATTGGCGTATAACACGCGCCCCAAGTTTAGGAGGGAATTTTAAGGAAAGAAACTTACATTTAAATGCCCATCAATGCAGCCTTATCAGTGTCCATCTGCAGCCTTGCCCATCCATCTGCAGCCTTGTCAGTGTAGCCTTGCCCTAGTGTCATTTGCAGCCTTGTCATTGCAGTCTTGAAGTTTAAAAATGGCGCTGCCAGGATATAGAGTCCTGTGTATCTTGGCGGCTCACGGATCCTCTCGGCAGCTCTCGGGTCCTCTCGCAGTCCCAAGCGGAGCCGAGAGTAGCCGAGTGTACTCGGCTCGGCTCACAGTCACGTCCAGTCTCTGTGTTATGTCCATCGCAGGGCGGGACTGGGCGTGACTGTGAGCGGGGCCGACCCGAGTACACTCGGCTAAGTATCTCGGCGGGGCCTGCGAGGCCCCCTATTTGACGGGGCCCATGGGCTTAAGCCCAGTCAAGACCAATGGTAAGTCCAGCCCTGGCGAGGGGGTATTACGGCGCATCGGCAGGTGGCAATCAAGGCATTTCCGCCTGTATGTTCATCCACAGTTACTTTGAGTGAATATTTGTGTGGTTAGTCGGGGTATGTATGTTGTCCTGTTTGTCCCCTTGGTTATAGTAAAGGGGGAGGATGGTTTGGGCACCTTTAATACTGGGGATGTGGTGTGTTGTTTTTTCTTTTCAGACAGGGGCTCCTGCCTTATTTGGATAATGGGACACTCGTATCTTCACTGGGGAGCGAGAAGAGCGGACGTACGACTTGACAGACGTCAACTGGGCATTCCCCGGGAAGAGGCTGTGGTTCGGTGGATCGGTAGGCCCGGCCTGCTGTGGAGCCGAATTGTTCCGGATTTTGAACATTATGCTAGGCTGGACAGGCCCCCCGATGTTTTGTTGCTTCATGCTGGGGGGAATGATTTGGGGCTGAGGTCCATGCGGGAGCCATCCGGGACATTAAATTAGATTTTTTGCGGCTGCGCATGGATTACCCGGACTTGCTCATAGTCTGGTCTGACATGGTAGCACGCATGCAATGGAGGTGGGCCAGGTCTGTGGTGGGCATCAACAGGTCCAGGGTAAAAATTAATCGGGAGGTGGCCAGATTTTTGAGGTGGAATGGGGGTTTAGCGGTGAGACACCATGAGCTTGAGGAGGAGCCCTGGAGATATTTGCGAGGGGATGGTGTGCATTTGACCAATGTGGGAATCGACATGTGGTCTCTGGGTTTGGAGGAGGGAGTGCAGAGGGCCCTGAGGGTGTGGAGGGCCTCTAAAAACCTAAGGTGTCAGGTTTGAGTGGCGGTGTCGGGGTGCAAGGTACTTGTGAAGGTCATATGGGCACCTAAAGGGCATGGTTTAGGGACCCGTCTGAGGGCGGCTCCCAGTTGGTATATGGGTACCTGCTAGTTGTCTCTGAGTCGGAAGCTTTAGCGACTTGAGGCCTGAGAAGTGGCTAGCAGGTACAGTCATGTGTTATGCCTATTGGACCTTATGCCCCATGGTGGTGATAAAACTGAAAAAAAAAAAAAAAAATATATATATATATATATATAGGTAAAAAGGTTATTGTTATTTTATGTTAATTATAAAATTTATATATTGGTTAATAAAAATAAGAATGGCTGCTGTGGCCAATTCACTCCACTCCTGTGTTGTGTGATCATTAGGGGGTGGGATGGGCTATTGGTAACGGGTTCAGCCATAATTAATACCACAGTCAAGAGAGGCACGGAGCAATGCTGAAGGTATTCGGCGGAGGGCCAGCATGGCAGGGGTTAACGGGGCGGAGCCAGGTAAGGGGTGAATGCCTGGGGCTGGCCAGCTTAGAGTATGAGCGGGCTCCATACTTAGTTAGGCAGGAAGCGGAAGCGGAGGGGCTAGTCTGCACGAGGAGCCATGAGGGTAAGGAGCTTTCTACCCACCCACCCTAAGATTGGAGGAGATGGTGGTGATGGTAGGGAGAGGGGGGGCCGGAATACTGGTTTGTGGTTGTTTGGCGGGGTGCAAGGTACTTGTGAAGGTCATATGGGCACCTAAAGGGCATGGTTTAGGGGCCCATCTGAGGGCAGCTCCCAGTTGGTATATGGGTACCTGCTAGTTGTCTCTGAGTCGGAGGCTTTAGCGACTTGAGGCCTGAGAAGTGGCTAGCAGGTACAGTCATGTGTTATGCCTATTGGACCTTGTGCCCCATGGTGGTGATAAAACTGAAAATAGATATATATATATATATATATATATAGGTAAAAAGGTTATTACTTTATTTTATGTTAATTATAAAATTTATATATTGGTTAATAAAAATAAGAATGGCTGCTGTGGCCAATTCACTCCACCCCTGTTTTGTGTGATCATTAGGGGGTGGGATGGCCTATTGGTAACGGGTTCAGCCATAGTTAATACCATAGTCAAGGAAACAGCATGTTGTATTCAGTGGCCGTTACTGCCATTGAACATGACCCATGCAAGTCTATGGGGATCACGCTGTAACTGCCTTGCAACCACATCCAATGCATGCAATTGCAACGCAGTGGTCCTCATGTTACAGTATTTAATCAAACAGTGAGCAGATGACATGTCGCTTCCTCACCACCTGTCAAACACCTCTGAAAAGTGATCCACTGCAGATTGCTTTTCAGTGGGGTGGCAATAGCGGTGACATCACTAATTGGTTTCCGTAACCAACACCTTCAATGAGTAGGCTTGCAGGTGCGCCATGCGTCTGTAGATTGCAGGTACGCCATGCGTCTGTAAAGGGATTGATGTATCCCTCTACAGACGCATGGCGTACCTGCAATTTACAGATGTGCATTAAAAGGCAGTGGGGGTGAGTGTTATCTCCCTATATGATTTTTTTTTTTTTTAAAGGCACAAAAAATTAAAATCACTTCTAATCATAATGTTACAGGGCGTATGTGCCATAATGCATCAATATTTAGGCACTTGGATTTACACTTTAAGATGATTTTCTACCACCTGACGGAAGTGTCAGACAAAGCAGATAAATTCTAATTAGGGGAAAATATAAACCTCTTAGCCCTTGTACACGCGGTCGGACATTCCGATGGAAAATGTCCGATCGGACCGCGTTGTCGGATAATCCGACTGTGTGTGGGCTCCATCGGACTGTTTCCGTCAGACTATCCGACAGACAAAGTTTTAGAGCTGGGCTATAAAACTTTCCGACAACATGATCCGATCGGACTTTGTCCGATTGTGTGTAGAGAATTCCGATTGGACAAAGTACCACGCATGCTCAGATCAAATTCCTAGACCAAAGCTATTGGCTACTAGTAGTCCCGTCGTAACGAAAATAACGTCATCACGTTACGTACGATCGGATTTTCCGACAACTTTGTCCTACCGTGTGTATGCAACACAAGTTTCGGACAAAATCCGTCGGACAAAATCTTGTTGTCGGAATGTCCGACCGTGTGTACAAGGGCTTATAGGTGGGTCTGCAAGATTATAATTGATTAGGACTGAATGTTCAAATTCTTACAAAAGCTGAAGTGGAACCAGCAAATGAACACCAAGCTGAACCATTTATTTTGCCAAACTATTTGCAGTACTGTTCCTCCGGTCTTGCAATCCAGGAATCCCTGTTAAACCCCATACACACGATCGGACTTTTGTACAAACTTTCCCGTAGACTTTTGTACAAAGGGCGTTGACAGTAAATTTGTATTGCATACACACGGCAGGACTTTTTAGGCAACAAACACGAACGTAGTGACGTTTCAACGTACTGACAACACTTCAAAAGATGGCGTTCAATTACTCCGGCGCCACCCTTTGGTCAACTTCTGTATTGTTGTCTGATATTTTGCATTGGTTCTGAGCATGCCTGTTTGTACTTTGTACAAAAGTCCGATGGTTTTCTGTACACACGATCGGACTTTGCTCCATTGGACTTATGTTGTCAAAAAGTTTGTCTGTTCGCACAGCCAACAAAGGCCGATGAAAACCGAAAAAGTTTGTCTGATGGAGAGTACACACGGTCGGATGTTGCCTTAAAACAGCTAATTTGCATGTTTGTTGTCAAAAAGTCCGATCGTGTGTACGGGCCTAAAGACACAGATCACCTCTATTCAGTCATAAATGAATAAAGTCACAGATACCTTCTACCCGAGATCCTTCTGTAATGACACATTTCTTTGGAGATGGAATGGATGGACCCATGTTCTCTGAATCCATGGACACCGTCACACAATAGGTGGTACTGGGATATAGTGATGGGATAGGTATAGTAAAACTTTCCACATGGGAGACCTCTGTAATAGGCTTCTGTGTGGTTTAAAATAATAGAGTTATCCCAACATGAATTCAATATCAGTCACAGTGCTCATTTAAAGTACATTATCAATTCTAGGGTGTGGACAGAGAGCAGAAGGGAACATGGAGATGAAATAAAAGGGGTCCCTAGTGACACACCACCCTGAGGGGGCAATTTTACAATTTTGCAACCCCCACCCCCCTCAACACCCTTATCAATAAAAATAAATAAATAAAATTGTTTTCATTTTGTTGACAGACATCCGAAATGGTCAACATCACTATACAACAAGGCCTCATGTACACTGCTGCTGGTACACGGACATTTAGGAGCAGTTGTTCCTGAACTCTCCTCTGTTATCTCATCAGTACATGCACACAGGGTTGTTTATAGTCATTTCTAGGCAGTTGGGTTTAGAGGCTTTTTTCGGACCGCAAAAAAAAAAAAATGCGTTCAGAAGCTGTGCTTACAGGCATTTCAAGCGCAAAATGCTTCTAAACGCGGTAACTCGTTTACAGGCGTTTTTTATTTTTGGCTATTTTGAAAAAATATATACTTTTTTTAAAAAAGCAAATGCGGCAAAATGTAGCATGTAAACGTGGCAAAAATGATGTTCCCATTCACACCAAAATCCCTCATTACTGTCCTCAGCCCCCCCCCTTCCCCCAATACTGCCCTCTGCTTCCCCTATATAACTGTCCTCAGTTCCCCCCTATTACTATCCTCAGCCTCCCCATATTACTGTCCTCAACCTCCCCATATTACTGTCCTCAGCCCCCCCATAGTATTGTCCTCAGCCCCCCATAGTACTGTCTTCAGCCCCCCCATAGTACTGTCCTCAGCCCCCCGCCCATAGTACTGTCCTCAGCCTCTCCCCCCATAGTACTGTCCTCAGCCTCCCCCCATAGTAATGTCCTCAGCCTCCCCCCATAGTACTGTCCTCAGCCCTTCCCCCCCATAATACTGTCCTCAGCCCCCCCCCCATAGTACTGTCCTCAGCCTCCCCCCCCCATAGTACTGTCCTCCTCACCCCCTCCATATTACTGTCCTCAGCCTCCCCATATTATTGTCCTCAGCCCCTCCCCATTTTACTGTCCTCAGCCTCCCCCCCCCCCCATATTACTGTCCTCAGCCCCTCCCCATATTATTATCCTCAGCCCCCCATATTACACTGTCCTCATTCTCCCCATATTACTGGCCTCATTCTCCCCATATTACTGTCCTCATTCTCTCCATATTACTGTCCTCAGCCTCCCCATTACTGTCCTCAGTCTCCCCATATTACTGTCCTCAGCCTCCCCATATTACTGTCCTCAGCCTCCCTATATTACTGTCCTCAGCCTCCCCATATTACTGTCCTCAGCCTCCCTATATTACTGTCCTCAGCCTCCCCATATTACTGTCCTCAGCCTCCCCATATTACTGTCCTCAGCCCCCCATATTACTGTCCTCAGCCTCCCCATATTACTGTCCTCAGCCCCCCCATATAACTGTCCTCAGCCCCCCATATTACTGTCCTCAGCCTCCCCATATTACTGTCCTCAGCCCCCCATATTACTATCCTCAGCCTCCCCATATTACTGTCCTCAGCCTCCCCATATTACTGTCCTTAGCCCCCCATTATTGTCCGCAATCAAGCCGTCATTGTGACAACACTTCTGCCTGTGTCACATCCAGGACCGCGCTGAGTCGTGAATTGCGGTTATCAGTATACGCCGGCCGGAATTACCCTGATATACATATGCTGCATACACTGGGTACCAGGATATAGGCACCGTAAGTTGTGAGTTCATTTATGTTCGTTTTTTACTTCAGAATAAATCCTACGGTTTTACGTACGTTTAAAAATGGAGGGAGCTCTCCCTCCATTATTGTTTCCCCATTTACATCTGAAGAATAACCCAATAAAGAGCTTGCCAGTGGAGATGCCACCCAGGGGAGGATTGCCCAACAAGCGCAAGTGACCACACTAGAGATAGGTGGTGAATATCCAGGGTGTGGGAGCATCCATGTGGGGCCCCTGAACTGAGCACAAGTGGAGCACCTATCCTTACTAAAAGTTGAATGTGTCAAAAGTGTCCGATGTGTCCGCCATTATGTCGCAGGCCTGATAAAAATCACAGATTGTGCCATTACTAGTTTTTTTAGATGATATAACTTTTGCGCAAACCAATCAATATACGCTTATTGCAATTTTTATTACCAAAAATATGTAGAAGAATACATATCGGCCTAAACGGAGGAAAAATTTGCTTTAAAAAAAAGGGGATATTTATTATAGCAAAAAGTACAAAATATTGTGTTTTTTTTTCAAAATTATCGCTCATTTTTTGTTTATAGCGCAAAAAATAAAAACTGCAGAGATGATCAAATACCACCAAAAGAAAGTTCTATTTGTGGGGGAAAAAAAGGCCTTCAATTTTGTTTGGTTGTGGTGTCACACGACCACGCAATTGTCAGTTAAAACGAATTGCAAAAAATGGCCTAGTCATTGAGCAGGCAAATCTTCCAGGGCTGAAGCGGTTAAAGTAGTACTGGAACCTTTTCTAAAGTTGGAGAAACTTCAGTAGTGTTAATTAATACAGCTCTCATTGACTAACATTTATAGGTCATGTGACTTGGGGTCTCACAAGTCGGATCCCAGTGTGAAGAGTACATTAGCTTTCTGCCTGTATAATCTTGCTGGCTGTCACAGAGACAACTGATTGGATGAATTTTACAGTCACATGACAATTGTAACCTGCTTGGATCTACTCCAATTATACTGCAAAAATACTCCAATTATACAAATTGATACAAGTTTACAGTTTTACCGGTTGCCTTTCAGCGGCAGGGCAAAGCATATTAGTACCCTGTAGAATCTTCCTGTTCCATTGGCAAGGTGCGTTTGGCAGCCATTAAAGTGGAATTAAATGGCACTTTTGAACTTGTATCTACAGGTACTATAAGCCTAAAATAAGGATGACCTGTAGGTACAATGAATATCTCCTAAACTAGCACTGTTTATGAGCTATTTACACAACACATAGCCAGTGACGTCACCAGCACATGTGCTCTGAAGGGACGTTATACCGCACTGGAGCCGAGGGGTGGGAAAGAAAGACTGGGTGAAGATGGCAGCTTTGGGAAGCCGTGACTGCGCTACACTGGGGGGCTCCATGTAAATATAAGTCTGTCATAATGTGCTAGCATGTGGTGTATACTAGCACATTATGACTTAAAACTGCAGGGGCCCATTGCTTTTTCTTTTTTTGGTGGTTAGAATTAATGGCACTACAGCACACCTTGCCAACGGATGTGAGTTGAAGTGCGCTGACAGCAGGGCTTTTTTTCTCAGGGAATAGGTACAGGAACTCCACCCTTCCGAGGTACCCTACCCATCTCTGAGCACCATCTCTTGGTTCCACCACCTACCCACCTCCCAGTACAGCACCTTTCAGAAAATACAGAACCAAGTATTTCGTGCTGCTCAGTAATTTCTATTAAATTTGTTAATGAAAACAAGAAAGATAGTAAAACAGATCCCTTGCATTGAGCAACAATAGACCCCACCCCAGCAACAATATACTCCACCCCAGCAACAATAGACCCCACCCCAGCAACAATATACTCCACCCCAGCAACAATAGACCCCACCCCAGAAACAATATACTCCACCCCAGCAACAATAGACCCCACCCCAGAAACAATATACTCCACCCCAGCAACGATAGACCCCACCCCAGCAACAATATACTCCACCCCAGCAACAATAGACCCCACCCCAGAAACAATATACTCCACCCCAGCAACAATAGACCCCACCCCAGAAACAATATACTCCACCCCAGCAACGATAGACCCCACCCCAGCAACAATATACTCCACCCCAGCAACAATAGACCCCACCCCAGAAGCAATATACTCCACCCCAGCAACAATAGACCCCACCCCAGCAACAATAGACCCCACCCCAGCAATAGTATACTCCACCCCAGCAACAATAGACCCCACCCCAGCAACAATAAACTCCACCCTAGCAACAATAGACTCCACCACAGAAACAAAGGACCCCCCAGCAACAGAGTGCCCACACAATAAATGACTTTCCCCCAGCAACAATGGACCCCCCACAACAAAATACCATCACAGCAACAATAGACCCCCCCAACAAAATACCACCCCAGCAACAATAGTCCCTCCAGCAGCCAACAACAATAGACCTCTCCCTCAACAGTAGATCCCACCCAGCAATAATTGACCCCCATCAAGATAAGACCCCCCCACCAGCAACAGTAGACTTACCCAGCAACAATAGACCCACCACACAAAAACAAATCCCCACCAGTGACAATAGATACCCCAGCAGCCAGCAACAATAGACCTTCCAGCACCCCTTGCCAGTACACACATTCAGGGCTGGAGGTGCTGGAACTGCTGGAAAAAGCCCTGGCCGACATTAATGCACCACTGTAGTATGCTGTGTTATAATAAACAGGACATTCAATGCATGTTAATGCATGGTAATATATGTACACACTGCAGTTGTGTGAACCCAGCCTTAGACTCCATCCACACTATTAGATTTTTTGCAGGTTTTTGTCTTCAGATTTACCAAACCTTTATAATATGAGGTCACACCTTAAAATGGTGTTCCCATTATAAAAACAAAATTAAAAGTCAGCAGCTACAAATACTGCAACTGCTGACTTTTAATAATCGGACGTTTAACTGTCCCAGGGTCCAGCGATGCGGGGGGATCGAAGCCCCGCTCGGCCGCACTGGCATTGTAACTGTGGGCGCCCGGCTGTGAAGCACCCGCTGCGCATGCGCGAGCGGCGCAGAGCGCCGTGATTGGCCGCACAATCATCTGGGACCTGTCACGTGTCCCAGATGATTGACAAGAGGGAGGGGGCAGAACTGAGCCCTTCCTGCGCTGAGGGGAAGTTTTTTTTTTTTAGGCACATTCTTGAATTTTTTGGGTGGAACACCACTTTAAGGCCCCTTTCACACGGGGCTGTCCGTGTACGGACTCCGCTTGCTCAGCAGGGATCGATCCATTGATCCCCTCTGAGCCGGTGGATGACAGGTCCGTCTCCGCTCACAGTGCAGGAACAGACCTGTCAGAGCTCCTCTCTCCTCTATGGGGGATCGGATGAAAACAGACTGCCTGTCCGTTTTCATCTGATCCGATAGACGGATGGAAAATAGGGATTCCATCCTTCTGGATTCAGCGGATTGGATGTCAGTGGACATGTCACCGCTGACCTCCGTTGCTCCATAGACCGGCGTGGAGCGTCCATTCAGGCCCGCCTAAAGAACTGACAGGTGGACCTGAGCGGTCCGCATGTGTGAAAGGGGCCTAAGGCCACGTACACACGATACGAAAATCAGAAGGGAAAATTGGTAAGACGAGCTGTCTGCGGATTTTTGTGATCTTTGAAAATGAATTATTTCACAGTGCATACAGCTAGAGCAGTGCAGCTAGAGCAGTGTTTTTCAACCTTTTTCAAGTCAAGGCACCTATAATAATATTCACAATCTCGAGTCACCCCATTCTAAAATGTAAAGAAACTAAACAAATAATTTCACATTTCTTCTTCCTCATTTCCCTTTGCAGCGAACGTGATCCAATGCTGATGGGGGGGCAGTGTTGCCAACCGTTAGTATTTTTACTGGCAGATAAAAACAGGTAATTTTCTCCTGCCAGTAAAAGAAAAAAGTTGCCAGTAAAAAATATGTGATGTTCGGCTGAGTACAGAGCCGGCCGAGACCATCCGAGTCCCTGCTACAGTGTGTTCGGACAGTTCTGGTGGAGGCGGGGTCCGATCGCGTCATGTGATGTCATGGTGCAAGGGAACCAAGCAGAGCGGGCAGAGCCTTGTGTGTAGGTCTGCAGGACGGGAGCAGGACAGGTCGGGAGCGGGACTGTCAGTGCTGTTTAGACTGGAGTGGACTGAAGGGACCACCTGGCTTGGATAGAGACTGTCGCTGTGACTCAGGAGGGGGACATGTTGTGCCGGCGAGAAGTCAGCATCATCTGTGCTGCTGCACACTTCTGTCATTGTCACCGTGAGAGTCAACTTCATGTGTGAGTCCTGCCCATTCTAATCTCTTGCACTCCTGAATCCTGTCCCTGAGCTACTTACTTACTATATCGAAAATACAGTTCACACCATAGAAACGCGTTCCAGGTGCTTTTCCGAATGCGCGTTTTTGAAGCATTCGGGTGCGTTTTTTATGCAGTCCAGTGCTTCCCCCCCTCTTTTTTCTTAACCTAAGGATAAGGGCCACTTCACTCCATAGAAAAGCAGTCCAGATGCATTCCAGGTACTTTTCTGCATGTGAGTTTTTGATGCGCTCCAGTGCGTTTTTGATGCAGTCCAGTGCTTTTTTTCCCCCCTCTTTTTTCTTAACCTTAAATAAGGACAAGTGTGTTGCAGTGCGTTTTTGGTGCATTCTTGTGCGTTTTTGATGCGTTTTACATAGTTCCAGTCCAGTGCAGAAAAAATGCAGCACTGGAACTGACCGCACTGGTGTGAACTATGCCATTGAAAACCATATAACCTACTTTCCATGCGTTTTTGATGCAGAAAAAAACGCACTGGACTGTATGTGGTGTGAACTGGCCCTACGTGTGTTGCAGTGTGTTTTTTGTTCCATTTAGGTGCATTCCAGTCCATTCCAGTGCGTTTTTGATGTGTTTTACAGCGTTCCACTACAGTAAAAAAAAAATACAGTAATAAAAAATTTTAAATTTGGTCTTTCAATTTTTTTAACAAAAAATAAAAAACGCAGAGGTGATGAAATACCAAAAGAAAGCTTTATTTATGGGGGAAAAATTATAAAAATGTAATTTGGGTACAGTGTTGTGTGACCGTGCAATTGTCATTCACGGTGCTTCAGCGCTGAAAGTTGAAAATTGGTCTAGACAGAGGGGGGTTTAAGTGTCATGTAAGCAAGTGGTTAAAAAAAAAAAAAAAAAAAGGAAAAATGTGCTTGTATCAAAAAACAGTTTTTTTTTTTATTCTTCCCTAACATATACTTTAAGTAAAAGAGGTTGCAAGAGACATTTTCTATCTGTACGGTGAAGATGATAATTACCTCTGGGGGGGAGTTTAGGTAGATTTTATAATCTATGGTTGGATAGGCTGTCAGGATGGAGTCAAAGTTTTTTTTTTCTTTGTTCCATAAATAAGAGACGGGTAAACTAATAGAGATATTAATACCGCTGCCTGCCACCACAACATCCACGATCGGAGGACCCACCACAGCTGAAAAGAAAAAAATAAGATGGATATATGCCTTATAAAAATATCCAGTGCAAAGATATCTGAGGTTTAACAAAAGATCTCTTAAAGCAGAACGTTACCCGTAACAACTTGCTAAAAAATAATGTTCTTTAGCAAGGAACATACATTTCACATTAACAATTATGCTACCAAAATGAGTGTGCGCTGTAAATTACCTCCAGCATTGCTACTGTTTCTTCTTGAGGAAGGTTGCCATTTCCTGAAGCCCCTGAGTAGAAGTAAATCTTTAGGTTGTCAGATTAGCCTCTACATTTTTGGCATGGTGCCAAAAAATAGAGAGCAACTGAGCATGTGCAGGGGGAGGAAGTGTATTACTGGATTTTAAACAGTATAGGCACTCATTTTTATGTTTTAATACCTGTAAAAGGGGCCAGCCTGAAAGTGATTGTAAACTCTCCTTCACAACTTTGTCCCATGTAAATCAGCATAAAAAGCCCTAATGAACACTGCTTGTAGATATCTCCTTGCTTAGTATTGTTGTAATCCTTTTTGTTCTTTAGAATGACATCACTGAGCATGCCCAGATCTCCCCTGATTTACGGCACACTCTGTGTACTTGTCTATCTATTATCAGGACTTCCTATGGCACACAACACTGAAATCCCAGGAGACTGCAGAATCATTCAGAGCTTCCTCCTACACCCCATGTGACCATGTGACATCTGTGATATTTTTTTCCCCCTGAAGTTGGTCTTTAAAAATGGCACAGAATTCTTCTAGACGTTATACATGTGCAATTTGTTTCTCCCTGAATTTGTTTAACAAATTTTGTTAATTTGGGAATATCCAAATTTCCGAATTGATCAGAAATTTGCAATTCGGAAATTCGAAAATTTGAACCTTGAAATTCGAAAATCCCAAAATAACAGTGATAATCCGTAAAATTCAAAAGAACAAAAATCTGAAAACCTGAGATAATAACTAATAATAACTTTATTACTATTATGTTTTAGGTATTGAAATTTTCTTTCAAATTTGGCAGTTAGTGAACGTAACAAATTATCCGATATAACGAATGCTGTATCTAAACGAATGGAACGTAATGAATTAATAATAATAATAATAATAATAAAACCTTTTTATTATTATTATTATTATTATTATTATTAATTTGTTCTGTTTGTTTAGATGCGGCATTCATTATTTCTGATAATTTGTTACGTTCACTAACTGACAAATTTGAAAGAAAATTTTAATACTTAAAACATAATAAAAATTTCAATACCTAAAACGTAATAAAGTTATTATTAGTTATTATCTCAGGTTTTCAGATTTTTGTTCTTTTGAATTTGTAACTTCAGATAAATCTGTATTCGTTACCTTCACTAACAGCCAAATTTGAAAGGAAATTCCAAAATCTATAATTTAATAGTTAGTTATTATTAGTTACTATTAAAAATTTTCTCTTTCTTATTGTCAAATTTTTGAAATTCCGAAAAAAACTAATGAAACTAATACAAACAAATTTTTTGTATAGATGCAACGGGGACACAGGGTGTGTGCATGTGCGCGACTCGATTCTTCGCCTATTGGATGTAGCTTTAGGGAATAAAAGTTTGGTCGCTCTGCCAGGTAGCCAATCCCATGAATAAGTCAGTTTATGACGAAACATGTCGGGGCGTGGCTTCGGCGAACAGTGAACAATTTGGGATGTTCACGACAAATTCGAAAAACCGCAGAACACCCTGTACAAGTCTATGGGAGTAATCTAAAGTGCTAATTTTAAAGGCTAATATGCAAGTTATTGTGCTAAAAAGTGTTTGGGGACCCGGGTCCTGCCCCAGGGGACATGGATCAATGCAAAAAATTGTTTTAAAAACGTCAGTTTTTTTGGGAGCAGTGATTTTAATAATGATTAAAGTGAAACAATAAAAGTGTAATATTCCTTTAAATTTTGAGGGTCGCATGTTTCCCGTGCTTAGAACTGTCCCTGCAGAAAGTGTCATTTTTGCAGGAAAAAAAGTCATTTAAAATCACTCACAGCTATAATGAATTGTCAGCTCCCCATAATACAGAGAACAGTCATTGAAAGTCATTGATAAAAAAAGAGCGTGGGGTTCCCCCAAATTCAATTACCAGGCCCTTCAGGTCTGGTATAGATATTAAGGGGAACCCCGTGTCAAATTAAAAAAAAAAATTACGTGGGGTTCCCCCTAAATATCCATACCAGATTTTAAAGGGAACTCCATGCCAAATGTAAAAAAAAAATTGTGTGGAGTTCCCCCTAAAAATCCATACCAGACCCTTTATCCGAGCACGCAACCTGACAGGCTGCAGGAAAAGAGGGGGGATGATCAGCCATTGCTATAAATAAAATAAAGGACTTTTGCAACGGTGTGTGTGTCTTTTTTTTTTGTTTACAAACGGTTTTTCTTATGGAAAAGGTCAAGATACAAAAATTGACATTAAGATGAATTGTACAAGTATATAAGGTGATCATACAATATTGCTTATTTGAAAAAGTTTTTAGTGACAGGAAACACACATTGGTTGAATTACATCAACGGTGTGTGTGTGTGTCTTTTTTAACATTCTTTTACGCTTTCTTTGTGAAATGGTAGAGGTACTTTTGTACCCCCTTACCATTTCAAACGGGGGGGGCGGGATCTGGGGGTCCCCTTGTTAAAGGGGGCTTCCAGGTTCTGATAAGCCCCCCGCCCGCAGACCCCCACAACCACCGGCCAGGGTTGTGGGGATGAGGCGCTTGTCCTCATCAACATGGGGACAAGGTGCTTTGAGGGGTCACAGACCCCCAAAGCATCCTCCCAATGTTGAGGGCATGTGGCCTGGTACAGTTCAGGAGGGGGGGCGCTCTCTCTCGTCCCCCCTCTTTTCCTGTGGCCTGCCAGATTGCGTGCTTTGGTCTGGTATGGATATTTAGGGGGAACCCCACGTCTTTAAAAAAAAAAAAAACACGGGGTTCCCCTTAATATCCATATCAGACCTGAAGGGCCTGGTAATTGAATTTGGGGGAACCCCACACTTTTTTTTATCAATGACTTTCAATGACTGTTCTCTGTATTATGGGGAGCTGACAATTCATTATAGCCGCGAGTGATTTTAAATGACTTTTTTTCCTGCAGAAATGACACTTTGTGCAGGGACAGTTCTAAGCACGGGAAACATGCGCCCCATTCACAGGCATACTATAGACACCCAACAGGTATGAAATTTAAAGGAATATTAAAATTTTATTGTTTCACTTTAATCATTATTAAAATCACTGCTCCCGAAAAAATGGCAGTTTTTAAAACTTTTTTTTGCATTGATACATGTCCCTTGGGGCAGGACCCAGGTCCCCAAACACTTTTCAGGACAATAACTTGCATGTTAGCCTTTAAAATTAGCACTTTAGATTTTGAACGTTCGAGTCCCATAGACTTTAATAGGGTTCTAAAGTTCACACGAAGTTTAGGTCTGTTCGCAGGTTCAGGTGCGAACCGAACAGGGGGGTGTTCAGCTCATCCTTAACTGTATAGTTTTGGTAATACACTGGTTACATTAATGTCTGCACTGTGTAGATAACAGTGTACGCTGTGCACATTTTTGTTTATATAAAGTGGCAGCGGGGTATTATAGATTCACACACGTGTGAGGGCAAGAGTTGTGTATTGTTGTTTTATACCACCAAAAGAAAGCTCTATTTGTGGGGAAAAAAAGGACCAAAATTTTGTTTGGGTACAATGTCGCACGACCGCGCAATTGTCAGTTAAAGCGACGCAGTGCCATATCGCAAAAAGTGCTCTGGTCAGGACGGGGGTAAATCCTACCGGGGCTGAAGTGGTTAATGCAGCGCACTGTAATGATGTTCATGTGCATTGTGGTGTGCTGCAGTGCAGGCGTCCACTATTATAACTGTGCAATAGGGTGCACCACACTACCCTTATTGCCATGCACTGCAGTAACACACTTTTTACTGCAATACCTTAACAAACCAATGTAAATGAGGCAACAAAATTACTACAATCTGTAAAATACTTAGATTACCTAGAGGAGATGTAGGGAGGATGTAGATAGTAAAGCACACAGGGCATACAGTTAAAGATACCCCCATGAGCATACTTACTGTCATTTAAAGGTTTGAAGATGGGTGTTGGGGGTGAAGGTTCTGACCTCTCTGTAGATGTGAAGCTCTGCACCCGTGCACTGTAACGGCCTAAGAATCCACTGAACAACTTGGTGAGGTCACAATGGCGGGATGTAATATTGGAACAATTGTCAGCAGGGGAAAATAGTCCACTGATATAATAGGCGAGATCGGAGGAAATGGTTTAGTCATTAAATGGTTATTCTTATATAACTTATACTGTCTGTCACATAAAACAAAAAGTACTATCTATCTATCTATCTATCTATCTATCTATCTATCTATCTATCTATCTATCTATCTATCCATCTATCTATCTTTCTATCTTTCTATCTATTTATCCTCTATCTACCTACCTACCTATCTATCTATCTATCTATCCATCCATCCATCCATCCATCCATCCATCTATCTATCTATGCTACAAATGATAACACAGCACATACTAGTTTGTCTGATATTAAACACTCTGGAATATGGCAATAATCAATATTTGGTATCTCCCATAATAAAAGCTTTTTTGGCCATACTTCTCCTATGGGTCATGATGTGCGCCTCCTTTCGCCCAGAGCGGGTTTTTGCCAGTCACTGCTTTCCAATCTGAGCAGACCAAGAACTGAGCAATCGTTGGTCATGTGATCTTTAAATTCTCGGTCATGGAGCCAATATAGGACAGCTGTAGCATCGCACAGATCCTGCAGCATCTGCGGTTTGACGTCAGATTTTCTAATGGTCAGTACTCAAGTCCGTCACACAAAAGTCTAAAGTACAAACATGCATGCTCGGAATCAATGCTCAAACACGAAATTAGCAGAAGGGGCCCAAATGGTGGCGCTCAAGAGCTGAAATTCCTCTTAGTACGTCACTATGTTCGTGTTTGTGGCACGACAATTGTGTACCATTAGTATGCAAGACAAGATCCTGGCACACGCCGCCTTTGACAACAATCAGGAGCTCTGTTGGCCAACAATCATACCGTATGTACGAGGCTTTAGAAGACAGACCCTCCCATTCTGAAATTAATTTGAAGTGAAACACACCGACTTCTTCAGAACCAAGAAATATAAGAGGCATTAACACAATGAGTTGCCATGCATTAGCACAATGCTTTCCAGTGCATCAATGGTAAGCCGTTAATGTTTGCTGAATAAAAGGCACCCAAACACAGAAAAAAATGATACATGCACTTATTTTTAACTACTTGCCAACCAGCGCACAATGACGTACGTCGGCACAATGGCACGGCTAGGTAAACGGGCGTACAGGTACATCCCCTTTAAATTGTGACACTGTGGGAATGCGTGCGCCCTCCGCGTACTCTGTGCCTGCGGGTCCCGTGGACTATGTCCACCGGTGTGCCAGGTCCATGTCACAGAGCCACAGAACGGGGATATGCCTATGTAAACAAGGCATTTTCTTGTTCTGCCTAGTGACATGACAGAGATCTACTGCTCCCTGTCATCGGGAGCAGTGATCTCTGTCGTGTTGTAGTGAGTTCTTCCCACAAAGTTAGAATCACTCCCTAGGACACACTTAATCCCTTAATTGGCCCCTAGTGTTTAACCCCTTCACTGCCAGTGTCATTTATACAGTAATCAGTGCATTTTTATAGCACTGATCACTGTATAAATGACAATGGTCCCAAAATAGTGTCAAAAGTGTCTGATGTGCCTGCCATAATGTCACAGTCATGATAAAAATCACAGATAGCCGCCATTACTAATAAAAAGAAAATTAAAAATAAAAATACCATAAATCTATCCCCTATTTTGTAGATGTTATAACTTTTGTGCAAACCAATTAATATACACGTATTGCGATTTTTTTTTAATCAAAAATATATAGAAGAATATATATGAGCTTAAACTGAGAAAGACATTTTTTTTATATATTTTTTGGGGATATTTATTATAGCAAAAATGTAAAAATATTTTTTTTTTTTTTCAAAATTGATGCTCCTTTTTTGTTTATAGCGCAAAAAATAAAAACGGCAGAGGTGATCAAATACCATCAAAAGAAAGCTCTATTTGTGGGGAAAAAAAGGACGTAAATTTTGTTTGAGTACAGTATCGCAAGACCACGCAATTGTCAGTTAAAGAGACACAGTGCTGTATTGCAGAAAGTGCTCTGGTCAGGAAGGGGGTAAATCCTTCCAGGGCTGAAGTGGTTAATGCAGTGCACTGTAATGATGTTCATGTGCATTGCGGTGTGTTTCAGTGCAAGCGTCCACTATTATAACTGTGCAATAGGATGCACCACATGCCATGCACTGCAGTAACACACTTTTTACTGCAATACCTTAAAGGGATTATAAAGAGAATTTTTTTTTTTTTAAATAACAAACATGTTATACTTACCTCCACTGTGCAGCTCGTTTTGCACAGAGTGGCCCCGAACCCGTTTTTCTGGGGTCCCTCGGCGGCTGTCTCTGCTTCCCCCCGCAAGTACTTCTCACGTTCATGCGAGCTCCCTCTCATTGTAAGAAGCACCTGCGGGCACGCTCCCGTGATACAGCCGGCGGCTATAGCCACTCACTGCATCACTCGGCCCCGCCCCCCAGCGCCCCATGTCATTGGATGTGATTGACAGCAGCGCGAGCCAATGGCTGCGCTGCTTTCAAACCATCCACTCCAGCCAATCAGTGGCCAGGCTGAGAGGCGAAGAGGATGTCGGAGGCGAGCGCAGGACTTTCGAGGGGTCAGGCAAGTAAAACAGGGGGGCTGGGGGGGAGCAGGCACTGTCAGATGTTTTTTTACCTTAATGCATAGAATGCATTAAGGTGAAAAAAGGTTTACTTTTACAACCCCTTTATCTACAAACCAATGTAAAGAGGCCACAAAATTACTAAAATCTGTAAGATATTTACATTACAGAGGAGATGTAGGGAGGATGTAGATAGTAAAGCACACAGGGCATACAGTTAAAGATACCCCCATGAGCATACTTACTGTCAGTGAGGGGTGTGAAGATGGGTGTTGGGGGTGAAGGGTCTGACCTCTCTGTAGATGTGAAGCTCTGCACCCGTGCGCTGTAATCATCCCAGATTTCATGGAACGCCTCGGTGAGGTCACAATGGCGGGTTGTAATATTGGAACAATTATCAGCGGGGAGAAATGATTCACTGATATAATAGGCGAGATCGGGGGAAATGGTTTAGTCATTAAATGGTTATTCCCATATAACTTATACTGTCTGCCACTTAAAACAAAAAAGTGCTATCTATCTATCTATCTATCTATCTATCTTTCTATCTTTCTATCTATTTATCCTCTATCTACCTACCTACCTACCTATCTATCTATCTATCCATCCATCCATCCATCCATCCATCCATCCATCTATCTATCTATGCTACAAATGATAACACAGCACATACTAGTTTGTCTGATATTAAACACTCTGGAATATGGCAATAATCAATATTTGGTTCCTCCCATAATAAAAGCTTTTTTGACCATACTTCTCCTACGGGTCAGGATGTGTGCCTCCTTTCGCCCCAATCAGAGCGGGTTTTTTTGCCAGTCACTGCTCTCCAATCTGAGCAGACCAAGAACTGAGCGATCACGGGTCATGTGATCTTTAAGTTCCCAGTCATGGAGCCAACACATAGGACAGATGTAGAATCGCACAGATCCTGCAGCATAGAGGTGAGTAAGAAGGTTTATTTTATTTTTATAAAACCCCTCTCATGATAAGGCCTTGTTCCAGTGGCGGTGCGTACATAAGAGAGCACGGGCGCTGCCCCCTCTCTCCAGCCAGCCCTTATATGTATTTTTGAAGCACCTGATAAGAGGCATAGGCTCTAATAGGCTTCAAAAAAGGTGGACTCGTGGCGCAGAGCATTGTGCTACAAGCATACCCAGGTCTTCTAGCAAAGAAAATGAATATTTGCTTTGCTAACATTGAACCGCCTCTCCGCCATTCAGGGAGAGCAGGCCTAATACCTGTCACCTGATTGGCTGAAGGCACAGATATCCTATTGGATGCCTAGCGGAACAGAGGAGGCGAATAGGAACCATGCAGGATGCAGTAGCCATCGCCTGCCCGTCCCACAGCTCGCCGCCATCACCTGGATGGGGTAAGTGTCGGTCTGACGGCAGGCGGGCAAGCGGAGGGGGGGAGGGTCACAGTGGCTGCATATTATAAGCACAGGCTGCAAATGATGGGCACAGCAGTGGCATATGATGGGCACAGAAGCTGCATATGATGGGCACAGAAGCTGTATATGATGGGCACAATGGCTGCATATGGTGGAAAAAGAAGCTGCATATGATGGGCACAGAGGCTGCATTTGGTGGGCACAGAAGCTGCATATGATGGGCACAGAAGCTGTATATGGTGCGCACAAAAGATGCATGTGGTGGGCACAAAAGATGCATATGATGAGCACAGAGGCTGCATATGATGGGCACAGGTTGCATATGATGGCTCACAGAGGCTGCATTTTATGGGCACAGAGGCTGCAATCGATGGCACAGAGGCTGCAATCGATGGCACAGAGGCTGCAATCGATGGCACAGTGAGACTGCAATTGATGTTTTTTTCAGTGTTTTTCAGAATTTTTCAGTTTGTTTGCGCCCTCCTAAAAATTCTGAGCACCACCCGCCACTGCCCTGTTCACACAGGCGTACTACAGTCCATGCGAGGGATGTGTTTGCCTGCGCAGGTGTTCTGTACATCCTTGTGCAGGCAGTCCTATTTATGTCAATTGGGACACAGCAAAATCTGAGAGCCCTGCAGCTGCTACAAAGCCTCTGGACCCAGAACAGACCTTATTAGGATTTTGAGAAAGCAAAAAGTTTCCTCATATCAGTTATAAACCCTGGAGCCCCTCGACGTGTATATGTGAGACAGCTAGGTGACATACACTCACCGCCAACTTTATTAGGTACACCTTGCTAGTACTGGGTTGGACCCCCTTTTGCCTTCAGAACTGCCTTCATTCTTTATGGCATAGATTCAACTCAGTGTTGGAAACACTCCTCAGAGATTTTGCTCCATATTGACATGATAGCATTGCACAGTTACTGCAGATTTTTCAGCTGCACATCAATGATATGAATCTCCCATTCCACCACATCCCAAAGGTGCTCTATTGGAATGAGATCTGGTGAGTGTGGAGGCCATTGGAGTACAGGGACCTCATTGTCATGTTCAAGAAACCAGTGGTGAGATGATTGGAGCTTTGTGACATGGAGCATTATCCTGTTGGAAGGAGCCATCAGAAGATGGGTACACTGTAGTCATAAAGGGATGGGTATGGTCAACAACAATACTCAGGTAGGGCATGGCGTTTAAATGATACTCAGTTGGTACTAAGGGACCCAAAGTGTGCCAAGAAAATACCCCCCCCCCCCACCATTACACCACCACCACCAGCCTGAACCGTTAATACAAGGCAGGATGGATTCATGCTTTCATGTTGTTTACATCAAATTCTGACCCCACCATCTGAATGTCGCAGCTCATATCGAGACTCATCAGACTAGGAAACTTTTTTCCAATCTTCTGTTGTCCATTTTTGATGATCCTGTGTGAATTGTAGCCTCCCTTTTCTGTTCTTAGCTGACAGGAGTGGCACCTGGTGTGGTCTTCTGCTGCTGTAGCCCATCTGCTTCAAGGTTCAATGTGTTGTATGCTCAGAGATAGTATTCTGCATACCTTGGATGTAACGAGTGGTTATTTGAGTTACTGTTGCCTTTCTATCATCTGGAACCAGTCTGCCCATTCTCCTCTGACATCAACAAGGCATTTTGCCTCCACGCAGCTGCCGCTCACTGGATATTTTCCATTTTTCGGGCCATTCTCTGTAAACCCGAGAGATGGTTGTGTGTGAAAATCCCAGTAGACCAGCAGTTTTTGAAATACTCAGACCTGCCTGTCTGGCACCAACATCCATGCCACGTTCAGAGTCACTTAAATCCCCTTTCTTCCCCATTCTGATGCTCGGTTTGAACTTGAACAGCAAGTCGTCTTCACCACACCTAGATGCCTAAATGCATTGAGTTGCTGCCATGTGATTGGCTGATTATTTGTGTTACCAAGCAATTGAACAGGTGTACCTAATAATGAGGCCGGTGAGTGTATGTATCATCCACAATCCTGCCTGCCAGTTCCTCACTACCTATCTATCCAAGTCTACAAATAAACAATACCATACATACTAGTTTATCTGATAGACCACATTGTAGAAGATGTCAGATTCCGTGTTCGGTTCCTCCCATGTTAGGATGTGCTTAAAATTTCTTGAAGTTATATTGAGGTTCCTCGGAGGTAGAAGAATTCCTATAGCTGTGGACATGATAAGAAAACAATTAATAATGTTTTTAGGTGGCCGGATAGCAGCAGATCTATGCTAGGAGCGAGATGAACATTAGGCCCTATTCACACAAATGCAGCCATTAGCAATTAGATATGGGTGCTGTGGGCGGGAAGCCCCATTGAAAGCTTATTTGCTGGCGTTTGCATGTAATTGCTCACAACCGATGGGCCCTATGCGCGGGATTGGCCCTGAAATCTAAGGATCAAGTGATAGATCAAGGGGGGATTCAGTATTCAACGTGAAGGCACAGTAAGTAGACAATACTTAGGGTTGCCACCTGTCCAGGATTCACCCGGACAGTTTGGGTTTGGAATCATGCATCTGGGTTTCAGACTGTCTGAAACCTGGACATATTATTCACACTGGACTATGACCTCCTAGCAGGGTTGATGGCTGCATTTGTCTAAGCCGGAAGTGTCTGTTAGGCCGCGTACACACGGGCGGACTGTTCGTCCAACTTTGTCCGCTGAACAGTGTTTGGGCGGACAGTCCGCTCGTGTGTGGGCTTTCAGCGGACAGTTTCAGCGGACAGTTTCAGCGGACAGTTGGACGGACAAGGTTTTTCGGAAATTCCGTAAAACTGTCCGCTGAAACCTTGTTTCAGCGAACAGTCCGCTCGTGTGTAGGCTTGTTCGTCAAACAAAGTTGCGCGCATGCTCAGAAAGGATTTTCACGCCGAAAGCTATAATGCAGTGTATAGGACGTCGTATTTTTCGTCCCGTCGTACGTGCCGTTCACGTCATCGCGCACGGTTTCAGCAAACTGTTCGTCCGTCGTGTGTGGCCATGTCCGTCCATGCTAAGTTTGAGCGGACTGTTTGCCGAAACTGTTGGACAAAGTTGGGCGAACAGTCCGCGCGTGTGTACGCGGCCTTACACTCTCTCTCACACTGCCCAGCACTAATACCCCCCTCCCCACACACACACACATACAGACGGGAGAGGTGAGAGGGATTGATCTGCACCTCTTCTTCCCACTCCTACCCCTCTGTGTCTGCCCACACTCCAATCCCCGGCGCTGTGCCTCAGAAAGGGAAAGGAAAGTGGGGGGTGGAACTTTGAAGCCCAGCAACCACAGATGCATCTAGATGAGAGGTGCTGACTGCCAAAGGGTGAGTGAGCTCACCATCCATCTCTGTCTGTGACTGAAGTCTCCCCCCCCATTCTTTCTCCTGCCTCTGAGTGAGTACACTAAGGTAAATCAGTTCTCAGAGCCCCCTTACATCAGAGTTCCTCTTTACACCAGAGGCAGCAATGTTCCCCCTTACATCAGAGTTCTCAGTGTTCCCCTTTAAATCAGGAGTTTTCAGAGCATCCCTTATGTCAGAGTCCCCAGAGTTCTCCCTTACATCAGAATCTACAGGGCACTGCAGTGCAAATCACATCCGATCTCTGTGCGATGCGAGTTCAGCCATACAGATAGTATGGCTGAATTCGCATCGCACCTGCCGCAAACTCGCACAGGACCCTTTTTTTAAAACCGCAGCAGAATCGGATCGCATGGGTGTTCACACCATGCGATCCAATTCCTGTCCGAGTTTGCAGATCGCACTGCGATATGCGAACTGATCTGGGGGCGTCATTAGAGTTTCACTGACACTCCCAGCAGTCCGCATAGGGCAGTGTGAACTGCCGGCGGGAGTCATGCGATGCGGGAAAACGCCGCGGATTCGCGGCGTTCCCGTTTTGCTCCAGTGTGAACCCAGCCTTAAGGGTGGTGTTGTGGAATCAGATGTAAAAGAGGGATTCTGTGGATACAGATGTAAAGGGGGACTTTGTGGACTCTGATGTAAAGGGGGACTCTTGTGATTTACTTCATATTATTAGAAATGTTATTTAATCGCAAAGTATATCTATAGTTTATACTATGCTCCGCTAAAGTGTTCGGGTTTGACTTGAAGAAAAGGTGGCAACCATAACAATACTTAAAGTGGAGGGCCACCCTAAAATAAAAAATAGCATTAATATTCTTGAGATAAAAAAATAAAAAAAAAACATTTGAAAAATGTTGCTAGGCAGTCTTCCTAATCTGCCTCTTCCTATTCCGCTGCACTTCCTCCTCTTCAACGGGTAGCCCCACTGCCTCCTGGGACATGTGTGTTTCCCAGAAAACAACGGGGCCATTCACAAAGCACCGTGTAACTCGCGCATGCATGGTAGGAAACGGGCAGTGAAGCCGCAAGGCTCCACTGCCTGTTTCCCTTCGTTAAGGTGGTGGCGCCGACAGCCAATCCGATAGACGGATCCGCCTGAGGGGGGCCAACATCGCGAGTTCGCTGGACAGGTAAGTGTCCTTATTAAAAGTCAGCAGCTACAGTGTTTGTAGCTGCTGACGTTAAAATAAAATAAAAACGAGGCCGGAACGCCCCTTTAAAAAAAAAAAAAATTTCAATGCAACATTAAGGTCAGTTTGCAGTAATCAATAGCAAAAATAAAGCAGATGTGTAAATGCAATACATGCTAAAATCCACAGGACTGATCTACAAAGGAGGCAAAAGATGTAAGACATGAAGAAAAAAAGCAAGCTGTGAATAACACCGATAGATAGGTCACTCTTTCATCTTACATGAAAATAAAAGTATTTAAAGGGAATGATTGAAACTCCAATCATTTTTTTGTTGATCTTCATCCCATTAAGGGAAATTTCCCTTCACTTTCTGTAAACTCAATAGGAAGTGAGTGGAAATCACTCTTAAGCTGGCCATACACCTATAGATTGTCTGCAGATTTTCTATGGTTAGATGGAAAAAGTGGGAGATTCCTCCATCCACACAGTTTAGTGAACATGGAGAAATCTGTTGCACTTTTTCCATCTAACCATAGAAAATATGCAGATAATCTATAGGTGTATGGCCAGCTTTAAGCCCCATACACACTATTAGATTTTCTGAAGATTTATCAAAACCATGTAGTGCGAGGGCCTGCCTGATTGCATACACATTGAAACTCTTCAGGTTTGACCTCAAATTATATGATTTTGGTAAATCTCAAGACAAAAATCTTCAGAAAATCTAGTGTCTATGGGGCATTAGACAAATAGGTGAGATAAGATAGACAGCAGTACAAGAAAAGAGCCTTTAACCACTAGCCGACCAGCTGTTGCCATTATACTGTGGCAGATTGGCTCTCTCCCAAAAATCGGTGTAGCTGTATGTTGGCCCTTTAAACAGCTAAAGCAGGCGCACGCGCCCGCTGCATGGCGAGGGAGCTGTGATCGCCGACCACGTTGAACCAGCATATCTGTACTTTGTAGGATAGGCTGTCTCCTATAGGGCCTGAACTTTACGTCACACAGAATTTTTTGGATGAGTTCTCTCTTGACTCAAATCGGCCATTCTGATTGGCTGAGAAAGGTATGTTTATTCATAACCTGACTTCTCTGTAGATCATCATACTAATGCCAGAGGCGACAGTGCCACCTACTGACAAAAGGGAGAAGCCACAACTGAAAGGCTACAAATTAGCCAGGCTAGCTACCACCCAGCACAGCCATATTTACCTGTAGCCCTGTTTTGGGACAAGCTTGTTACATTAAAGTGGTTGTAAACCCTTACAACCAACTTTGACCTACAGGTAAGCCTAGATTAAGGCTTACCTGTAGGTCCAAGAAATATGTCCTAAATCTATACGGTTTGGGAGATATTTACCCGAAGACAGCCACCGCTGTCTACAGCGCATGTGCCGTAGACAGCGACGCGCAGGTGCACTGGGCAGGCCGCAGATCGCGGCGATATGCCGCTCGTGTCGGCTCCCGTGTGCATGCGCGGGAGTGACGTTATCGCGGCTCCGGCGAATCACAGAGCTGGAGCAGCGAGACCCGGAAGTCGCTCCGGGATACATGGCAGCAGCGAAGAGGAAGACGGAGGACCGCTTCGGGGGCTTCGTTCTAAGGTAAATTATTCATAATGAGCTAGTATGCTATGCATACTAGCTCATTATGCCTTTGCCTTACAGGGAGTGTTTTTTTTTGCTTTTACTTCCTCTTTAAGGCAGAAGCTTTTTTTTTATCTTAATACATTCTATGCATCAAAATAAATAAAACCTTCTGTGTGCAGCAGCTCCTCTCAGCCCCACTTACCCGAGCCTCATCTAGATCCAACGATGTTGCAGGTGAGTCTTGGCTGCCCGTCACTCTTCCTCCTCATTGGCTGAGACTGCAACTCTGCTGTCAATCAAAGTCAGTGAGCCATTGAGGACAGAGAGGCAGTGGCTCTGTGTCTGAATGGACACACAGAGCAGCGGATTGGCTTGGGTGCCCCCATAGCAATCTGCTTGCAGTGGGGGCACTCGGCAGGAGGGAGGGGCCAGGCGCGCCGCAGAGGGACACAAGAAGAGGAGGATCAAGACTGCTCTGTGCAAAACCACTGCACAGAGCAGGTAAGTATAGCATGTTTGTTACTTTTAACAAAAAACGAGACCTTAGTATCACTTTAAATCATCTATAGGAAATAGTCGTTGTTGGGGCAACACATATTTTAGTTCTGTGAGTGGTTTTGCATGTTGTACAGAACGCCAAGGATGGGTCCTGGACAGGTGCTATGTGGCGCCAATATTTGGATAATGGTCCCCTTTAAGGGAAATGTGTCTGAACTCAGAGGTCTCACCTGTGATGGGTGAGGAATTCTGGGGTCGTCACATAAAGTAGAGGACTGACTCAAAGTCCTCTCAGTATTAGAGACTTATTTGGGACCTTGAATTTTGGAGGTCCAGAGAGACGTTCGGGGAAAGGACCTCCGCTCCTGACTATGGGGACTCCGGGTGAAGCAGCACATAAAACAGGAATCTCTTAGGGTCCGTTCACACAGGGGCAACACGACTTGTAGGCGACTTGAGTGAGGCAACTTGGACACGACTTGAGTTTAGATCACAGCGCGACTTGGGACGACTTCAACACGACTTGTGATGACTTCAACCTGACTTGGGACGACTTACAAGTCGCCCCAGGCCAGGCGACTTTTGCCGTGGCCAATCAGAGAATGAGCTCTGAAGGGGGAACTGCACGCAAAATTTCTGAAAAAAATTTGGCGTGGGTTCTTCCTCCGAGAGCATACCAGGCCCTTAGGTCTGGTATGGATTCCAAGGGGAACCTAAATTTAAAAGAGGAAAGAAAACAAACAAAATTTTTTTGTCATGCAGCAATTCGAAATATATACCAAGAAATGCTATATAAAAAGAACTTGAAAAAAAGGAATAGAACTGCGCAATCCTTAATATTTAAATTAAGGTGTGAATAAACAATGAAGTGCATGTGTGCTCAATAATGTGCAGAGTATAACATAAACCCCAACATAGAAAATGCATTAGCGAACATATACCCATGCAGTACAGGTAAGACCACATATAAAATACCACCAATTGTTATAAATAAGCACTAGTAACTCGATACAGAAATCTCAATGGTACTAGTGCTTCGAAGGAATATGTGCAGAAATTGCTAAATGAAAATCAAAAATAAATAAAATAAAATAAAAAATAATAAAAATAAAAATAAAGATAAAAAACTTGTTGAAAAGTCCAGGTGAGTGAGTTCAAAACAAACAAATGTCCACAGTGACTTGTCCAAAAATCCAAAACAGGTGTAGTCGTTAAGGAAAATTTAAAGTGCACCACCACCGTGTAGATAACAAATGGCTCCTTACCAGATGCCCCAGTAAGGAGTGCGTATCTTAAGGTCAAGACAAGGTATGCATCAGACTCAGATCTTCAAAGGATAAGAGACCACTGGTGCCAGACTCAAACGAATTTCAACCAAGAAGCAGATGTTCACCATAAGGAGGAAACAAACAATCCAAAATAGTGTAACACCGTTTATTAAAAAAGAACATAAAAAGGAGTGCACTTACAGAAGTAAATGGACACAGAGCATATCGTCAATGGAAAAGCGTCGGCCGATCGCAAACTCCAAACGGTATCCTTATTCAGTTGCAACTTCTAATGAGGCAGAAAAGCGTGTCACGCCACCCAACGCGTTTCGTGAAAAGATCACGTCGTCCTGGGGTGTGGGTGACACGCCAAGATGCCCCAAATATATATACATACATATTGGCCCAAATCACCTCCTCCGTAGGACCACTCAGCCGCACTTCCGGGTATAGACCGGAAGTGACGTGTGCGGGTCAATTTTTAAACATTAAAAAAAAGGGGACCTAAATAAATCAAAAATTAACAATAAAAATAATAACGGAGAACGACATACGTCCTCCTCATGGGGCCGATATCCTAACTGTAAATATGCTGTGGAGCAGTCCGGACGGGCCTCGTTGTTACCGAGATCCAACCAAGCCTCCATATCACCACCAATGGGATACGAGGTGAGGGGTCGGAGCGGCGGAAGTGACGCGCAACAGCGTCATCGCCCATATCTCTATACTCAGCCGACAGCCTAGTACCGCCCCTCCCATGGCGTGATTGGATAGAAGCACCACAACCCCGCCCACCGCGGACATGTGAGCGCTTCAACACAGCCCGGTCTCGTTTTCATTGAACAGATAAGGCAACTGCGCACGCATGCGCAATGCCTTGATAGAGCCTCGTCTCGCTAATTGGACAGAGTGGCAGCGAGACAACCGCATACAAACTTGTCCGGCCAAAACTAAGCCCCATTCTCCACTGGGTGCACACAGCAGAGATGGGCATACAAAACTCCTCCCTCCACCGACAAGCGGCAAAGGGGAGTGAAGGGAAAGGGGAGCTGCCGACCCTCTGATCAGTACGAACCCATCCCAGCCCTTAAACGGACAGGACCTCCAATGTCCATAAATTCGAGCCCCCATAGCGAAGGACAGAAACAAGGGGGAGGAGGGGACTTGTTCCAATATCGATAACAGTAACAACAAATCAAATGTCATCTCCAAAAAAACATATAGGACATGAATATGGTGATCTCAAATCCATATACACGTTCCCCAAACTATGCTAATTACAGTCCAAATAATGAACAAAATAGGGGAACAATCGTACACCCCACACTGGGTAACTTATACACAAGTTTTTTGGTCACATAAAAAATATATAGAGATGCATATATCAAAAATTGAAATAAAAAGTGAATAAAAATGGCATGAAGCCAAAGATAAAATAAATAAAAAATATAAAACACTGTGTAGGAAAAAATGCTTGGTTGTGATGCACATTATGCGTTATTTATAAACGCATTCACGTCAGTGTCGATATTCATACCAAAGGGTGCGTAAGTTTTCAACTTATATATCCAAAACATTTCTAACCGTGAGATCTCCCTCACCAAAGCTCCGCCCCTCCAGTGCGGTTTATACTTATCGATCCCCATATACAGTGTATTGGATGGATCTCTACAGTGTTTTTCATCATAGTGCCTTGATAAGGGGTGCTTATCAAAGCCACGTTTGATGTTGGCAATATGCTCATTCAGTCTAACTTTCAGAGCTCTCTTAGTTCTCCCTATGTACTGAAGTCCACAGGGACATTGAATGAGATATACAACCGCTTGAGAGGAGCAGGTGATGAACGGCTCAACTGTATATCTCCTCTGGGTATTGGTGGAGACAAAATCAGGAATCTTGGAGTTTTTATTAACGTTATAGGAGCAGACTTGGCAGTTCTTGCACCTGTAAAACCCTTTAAGGTTCTGGAAGAAACATCTATTCTCAACCGGGGGATTCTGTACACTGGGGGCAATCCTATTTCCCAATGTGGAGGCCCCTTTGAAAATGACCCTAGGGACTTCGGGTAGAACAGTCCCAAGAATTTGATCCCCTGTCAAGATATGCCAATGTCTACGGATCAATTGTTTGACCTTCCGATGTTGCATCGAGAAAGTAGTGACAAAAGGAAGGGACACCTGATGCTTATCCCTATTTCCCCCCCCCTCTGTTAGCAAACTCGATCTCTCTCTATTTCTTGCTTTGAGGTATGCCTCAGATAATAGGTCCGCTGCATAGCCCTTATCACGAAACCGTTGAGACAAGATCCTAGCTTGTTCATCAAACATAGAGATATCCGTACAATTCCTCCTAAGGCGTAGGTATTGCCCCAAAGGGACCGATTTCAACCAGGAGTCCAGATGGCAGCTGCCCAAAGGTATATAAGAGTTCCTATCTGTGAGCTTGAAGTAGGTGGAAGTGATAAAATTATCTTTGTCCACTCTGATGTTTAGATCCAGGAAATTCACCCCTTCCTGGCTGGCTTCATAGTTGAATTTAATACCTCGGGTGTTATTGTTCAACTCCTCCATATATCCCCGAAGGTCCTGCTCATCGCCATCCCATAGGAGGAGGACGTCGTCGATGTATCGTGCCCAAAGCACTATCTCCGACCTCCTAGGGGCATCGACCACGTCCTCCTCCCACTTGGCCATGAACAGATTAGCAAGGCTGGGGGCATATTTAGCCCCCATGGCAACTCCTTTGTCCTGACGGAAAAACTGGTTGTCAAACCAGAAATAATTGTGCCTAGCAGCGAATTCTAAAAGCTCCAAAATAAAATCAATCTGAATCTGAGTCAGATTGGAATCTCGTTCCAAATAATATCTAACGGCTTCAAAACCCAGGTCGTGAGGGATAATGGTGTATAAAGATGTGACATCTGCCGTCACAAGCCACAAGCCCTGTTTCGGTTTGATAGTGTCCAATATATTGAGGACGTGTTTGGTATCTCTCACATACGATGGGATCATTCGCACGAGAGGTTGGAGGAAAAAATCTATATACTTGCCCACCCTGGACGTCACTGAGTCAATACCACTGACTATTGGGCGTCCAGGGGGGCAGGTAATGCTCTTATGCAATTTGGGGAGGTAGTAAATGACTGGTGTCCTCGGAGCAATGGGTACTAGAAAAGATTTCTCTTTCTCCGTAAGGATCCCTTTACGGAGACCCTCCTCGACTATTCCTGTTAGTACTTTTTTGTATTTGGTCACTGGATCCCTATTGAGTACACTATAGGTCTCCCTATCATCAGTGATCCGATGTAGTTCTTTCAAATAGTCGCTTCTATCTAGGACAGCAATCCCTCCCCCCTTGTCGGCAGGTCTAATAACAAGGGACTTGTTTTTACAAAGGCTATCCAAACCCTTTTGTAAATCACCCTCCAATTTGTATTTCTTCACCTCCATCTTTTCAAGATCCTTCAGCACCATGTCCTTAAAAACTTTAATGTTGGGTGCCAGTGTCCCAGGAGGATTAAAGAGTGAAGCATTGGCAAGGCCAGAGTGCTGAAAGGTTGAACTAGGCCCATTCGTCTCTCGAATGGGGTTACCCAACATGTACCTTTTAATATTGAGACTTCGTACAAATTTGTGCACATCCATGTAGGTCTGAAATTTGCTAATAATCCTGGGAGGAGCAAACTTCAGACCTTTATCCAGAAGCCGTTTTTCGGAGTCAGAGAGAGCCTGCGTGCTAAGGTTGAAAATGCCCTCACCTAGGGCCTTCTTCGCTTTAGTTGATTGTGCACGCCTCCCCCCTCTGACTCCCCTCTTGGTTCTATAGGCCTTTTTAGGCCTCTGTTGTCCCTGGGAAAATCCCACCCGCAATTATTCCTGGGGTCATGATTGAACTGGGAAGGTGTAGATCCTATATCGTGCTGCACGTCACGAGGTCTATTGGAAAAAGAAGCTTGTTGGAAATGGTCCTCATTTATTCTCCCTCTAACGGGGGCTTCGAAATCGGACAGTGGAAAGAACCGATTCCGAGTCGGGACCTCATAAGACAGGTTTCTACCATCGGAGTAAACCGATCTCTCCCGGTCAAAACCTTGGGTGGGACCCCAAGAACCATAATTGTCTGGTCTCTGACCGTTGGAATACACCGGTCTCTCCCGGTTGGAGCCTTGGATGGAACCCCAAGTGCCATGATTACCTGGTCTCTGAAAATTCCTCTGATAAGGACCCTTATGGTTCTTATTTTTATTTTTATTATTCCTTTTGGCATTGTTATGGCCACTCCCCAGAGATCCTCCCAGAGGTCTTGGGAATGGCAGTAGAGGGGTACCTCCTAGTGATTGCTGTGGGAATCTACTAGCGATAGTTTGACTATCTGGCAGGTCACCTGGTCCCTGCACCCAATCAGTAGGATAGTGAACCATATTCCCCCTACCGGCATCATCAGGGAAACCCCTCTGCATGTTATTTGGGACATTTGGGGGAAGAGTGTCCATCTGTTCCTTCTCAATGGCCAACTTTTTCTGCCACAGGAAAACCCCACCGGAATGATAATCCTCTTTGTCCCTAATATACTTTTTTTTCTTTTTAATTCTCTGGTCCTTATCCTCTTTCTCTAGAGTTTTAAGAAGGTTTTTAGAGTATTCCTTATACTCCTCGCTTGTACCAAAAGGTAATAGTAATTCCCTAATGGATTTGATTTCTTCGTCCAGGCGAGCGAGTTTCTCGCTCTTTCTCTGGGCTAAAAATCGCAATAGACAAAGACCTGAATCATTAAAAAAATTTTGCCAACCCTCCAGGTTGGGTTCATCCCTATGTGGGCTCAATTCCCACCTCAGGCTCCTAGGGACCATATTTTCCTTGAGGTATGTCTCAAAAAAGGCTATGTCCCATTGGGCATGGATCTCAGAGGTGGTGAGATTCTTTAGTCTGGTAAACAGACCTTTAATATCTGAGCCCACGGGCCCGGGTGAGGAATCAAAAACACCGATAGTGTCAATCACCCTATTGGATCTAAATTCAAACACATCCATGGTGCAGGACTGAACCTGACCACTGAAGCAGCAAATTTGTTTTTTGGAAAGTAAATTTAAAAGAGGAAAGAAAATCTGCGCTACAGTGAAAAAAACAAACAAATTTTTTTTGTCATGCAGCAATTCGAAATATATACCAAAAAATGCTATATAAAAAGAACTTGAAAAAAAGGAATAGAACTGCGCAATCCTTAATATTTAAATTAAGGTGTGAATAAACAATGAAGTGCATGTGTGCTCAATAATGTGCAGAGTATAACATAAACCCCAACATAGAAAATGCATTAGCGACATATACCCATGCAGTACAGGTAAGACCACATATAAAATACCACCAATTGTTATAAATAAGCACTAGTAACTCGATACAGAAATCTCAATGGTACTAGTGCTTCGAAGGAATATGTGCAGAAATTGCTAAATGAAAATCAAAAATAAATAAAATAAAATAAAAAATAATAAAAATAAAAATAAAGATAAAAAACTTGTTGAAAAGTCCAGGTGAGTGAGTTCAAAACAAACAAATGTCCACAGTGACTTGTCCAAAAATCCAAAACAGGTGTAGTCGTGAAGCAAAATTTAAAGTGCACCACCACCGTGTAGATAACAAATGGCTCCTTACCAGATGCCCCAGTAAGGAGTGCGTATCTTAAGGTCAAGACAAGGTATGCATCAGACTCAGATCTTCAAAGGATAAGAGACCACTGGTGCCAGACTCAAACGAATTTCAACCAAGAAGCAGATGTTCACCATAAGGAGGAAACAAACAATCCAAAATAGTGTAACACCGTTTATTAAAAAAGAACATAAAAAGGAGTGCACTTACAGAAGTAAATGGACACAGAGCATATCGTCAATGGAAAAGCGTCGGCCGATCGCAAACTCCAAACGGTATCCTTATTCAGTTGCAACTTCTAATGAGGCAGAAAAGCGTGTCACGCCACCCAACGCGTTTCGTGAAAAGATCACGTCGTCCTGGGGTGTGGGTGACACGCCAAGATGCCCCAAATATATATACATACATATTGGCCCAAATCACCTCCTCCGTAGGACCACTCAGCCGCACTTCCGGGTATAGACCGGAAGTGACGTGTGCGGGTCAATTTTTAAACATTAAAAAAAGGGGACCTAAATAAATCAAAAATTAACAATAAAAATAATAACGGAGAACGACATACGTCCTCCTCATGGGGCCGATATCCTAACTGTAAATATGCTGTGGAGCAGTCCGGACGGGCCTCGTTGTTACCGAGATCCAACCAAGCCTCCATATCACCACCAATGGGATACGAGGTGAGGGGTCGGAGCGGCGGAAGTGACGCGCAACAGCGTCATCGCCCATATCTCTATACTCAGCCGTCAGCCTAGTACCGCCCCTCCCATGGCGTGATTGGATAGAAGCACCACAACCCCGCCCACCGCGGACATGTGAGCGCTTCAACACAGCCCGGTCTCGTTTTCATTGAACAGATAAGGCAACTGCGCACGCATGCGCAATGCCTTGATAGAGCCTCGTCTCGCTAATTGGACAGAGTGGCAGCGAGACAACCGCATACAAACTTGTCCGGCCAAAACTAAGCCCCATTCTCCACTGGGTGCACACAGCAGAGATGGGCATACAAAACTCCTCCCTCCACCGACAAGCGGCAAAGGGGAGTGAAGGGAAAGGGGAGCTGCCGACCCTCTGATCAGTACGAACCCATCCCAGCCCTTAAACGGACAGGACCTCCAATGTCCATAAATTCGAGCCCCCATAGCGAAGGACAGAAACAAGGGGGAGGAGGGGACTTGTTCCAATATCGATAACAGTAACAACAAATCAAATGTCATCTCCAAAAAAACATATAGGACATGAATATGGTGATCTCAAATCCATATACACGTTCCCCAAACTATGCTAATTACAGTCCAAATAATGAACAAAATAGGGGAACAATCGTACACCCCACACTGGGTAACTTATACACAAGTTTTTTGGTCACATAAAAAATATATAGAGATGCATATATCAAAAATTGAAATAAAAAGTGAATAAAAATGGCATGAAGCCAAAGATAAAATAAATAAAAAATATAAAACACTGTGTAGGAAAAAATGCTTGGTTGTGATGCACATTATGCGTTATTTATAAACGCATTCACGTCAGTGTCGATATTCATACCAAAGGGTGCGTAAGTTTTCAACTTATATATCCAAAACATTTCTAACCGTGAGATCTCCCTCACCAAAGCTCCGCCCCTCCAGTGCGGTTTATACTTATCGATCCCCATATACAGTGTATTGGATGGATCTCTACAGTGTTTTTCATCATAGTGCCTTGATAAGGGGTGCTTATCAAAGCCACGTTTGATGTTGGCAATATGCTCATTCAGTCTAACTTTCAGAGCTCTCTTAGTTCTCCCTATGTACTGAAGTCCACAGGGACATTGAATGAGATATACAACCGCTTGAGAGGAGCAGGTGATGAACGGCTCAACTGTATATCTCCTCTGGGTATTGGTGGAGACAAAATCAGGAATCTTGGAGTTTTTATTAACGTTATAGGAGCAGACTTGGCAGTTCTTGCACCTGTAAAACCCTTTAAGGTTCTGGAAGAAACATCTATTCTCAACCGGGGGATTCTGTACACTGGGGGCAATCCTATTTCCCAATGTGGAGGCCCCTTTGAAAATGACCCTAGGGACTTCGGGTAGAACAGTCCCAAGAATTTGATCCCCTGTCAAGATATGCCAATGTCTACGGATCAATTGTTTGACCTTCCGATGTTGCATCGAGAAAGTAGTGACAAAAGGAAGGGACACCTGATGCTTATCCCTATTTCCCCCCCCCTCTGTTAGCAAACTCGATCTCTCTCTATTTCTTGCTTTGAGGTATGCCTCAGATAATAGGTCCGCTGCATAGCCCTTATCACGAAACCGTTGAGACAAGATCCTAGCTTGTTCATCAAACATAGAGATATCCGTACAATTCCTCCTAAGGCGTAGGTATTGCCCCAAAGGGACCGATTTCAACCAGGAGTCCAGATGGCAGCTGCCCAAAGGTATATAAGAGTTCCTATCTGTGAGCTTGAAGTAGGTGGAAGTGATAAAATTATCTTTGTCCACTCTGATGTTTGGATCCAGGAAATTCACCCCTTCCTGGCTGGCTTCATAGTTGAATTTAATACCTCGGGTGTTATTGTTCAACTCCTCCATATATCCCCGAAGGTCCTGCTCATCGCCATCCCATAGGAGGAGGACGTCGTCGATGTATCGTGCCCAAAGCACTATCTCCGACCTCCTAGGGGCATCGACCACGTCCTCCTCCCACTTGGCCATGAACAGATTAGCAAGGCTGGGGGCATATTTAGCCCCCATGGCAACTCCTTTGTCCTGACGGAAAAACTGGTTGTCAAACCAGAAATAATTGTGCCTAGCAGCGAATTCTAAAAGCTCCAAAATAAAATCAATCTGAATCTGAGTCAGATTGGAATCTCGTTCCAAATAATATCTAACGGCTTCAAAACCCAGGTCGTGAGGGATAATGGTGTATAAAGATGTGACATCTGCCGTCACAAGCCACAAGCCCTGTTTCGGTTTGATAGTGTCCAATATATTGAGGACGTGTTTGGTATCTCTCACATACGATGGGATCATTCGCACGAGAGGTTGGAGGAAAAAATCTATATACTTGCCCACCCTGGACGTCACTGAGTCAATACCACTGACTATTGGGCGTCCAGGGGGGCAGGTAATGCTCTTATGCAATTTGGGGAGGTAGTAAATGACTGGTGTCCTCGGAGCAATGGGTACTAGAAAAGATTTCTCTTTCTCCGTAAGGATCCCTTTACGGAGACCCTCCTCGACTATTCCTGTTAGTACTTTTTTGTATTTGGTCACTGGATCCCTATTGAGTACACTATAGGTCTCCCTATCATCAGTGATCCGATGTAGTTCTTTCAAATAGTCGCTTCTATCTAGGACAGCAATCCCTCCCCCCTTGTCGGCAGGTCTAATAACAAGGGACTTGTTTTTACAAAGGCTATCCAAACCCTTTTGTAAATCACCCTCCAATTTGTATTTCTTCACCTCCATCTTTTCAAGATCCTTCAGCACCATGTCCTTAAAAACTTTAATGTTGGGTGCCAGTGTCCCAGGAGGATTAAAGAGTGAAGCATTGGCAAGGGAGAGGGAGAATAAATGAGGACCATTTCCAACAAGCTTCTTTTTCCAATAGACCTCGTGACGTGCAGCACGATATAGGATCTACACCTTCCCAGTTCAATCATGACCCCAGGAATAATTGCGGGTGGGATTTTCCCAGGGACAACAGAGGCCTAAAAAGGCCTATAGAACCAAGAGGGGAGTCAGAGGGGGGAGGCGTGCACAATCAACTAAAGCGAAGAAGGCCCTAGGTGAGGGCATTTTCAACCTTAGCACGCAGGCTCTCTCTGACTCCGAAAAACGGCTTCTGGATAAAGGTCTGAAGTTTGCTCCTCCCAGGATTATTAGCAAATTTCAGACCTACATGGATGTGCACAAATTTGTACGAAGTCTCAATATTAAAAGGTACATGTTGGGTAACCCCATTCGAGAGACGAATGGGCCTAGTTCAACCTTTCAGCACTCTGGCCTTGCCAATGCTTCACTCTTTAATCCTCCTGGGACACTGGCACCCAACATTAAAGTTTTTAAGGACATGGTGCTGAAGGATCTTGAAAAGATGGAGGTGAAGAAATACAAATTGGAGGGTGATTTACAAAAGGGTTTGGATAGCCTTTGTAAAAACAAGTCCCTTGTTATTAGACCTGCCGACAAGGGGGGAGGGATTGCTGTCCTAGATAGAAGCGACTATTTGAAAGAACTACATCGGATCACTGATGATAGGGAGACCTATAGTGTACTCAATAGGGATCCAGTGACCAAATACAAAAAAGTACTAACAGGAATAGTCGAGGAGGGTCTCCGTAAAGGGATCCTTACGGAGAAAGAGAAATCTTTTCTAGTACCCATTGCTCCGAGGACACCAGTCATTTACTACCTCCCCAAATTGCATAAGAGCATTACCTGCCCCCCTGGACGCCCAATAGTCAGTGGTATTGACTCAGTGACGTCCAGGGTGGGCAAGTATATAGATTTTTTCCTCCAACCTCTCGTGCGAATGATCCCATCGTATGTGAGAGATACCAAACACGTCCTCAATATATTGGACACTATCAAACCGAAACAGGGCTTGTGGCTTGTGACGGCAGATGTCACATCTTTATACACCATTATCCCTCACGACCTGGGTTTTGAAGCCGTTAGATATTATTTGGAACGAGATTCCAATCTGACTCAGATTCAGATTGATTTTATTTTGGAGCTTTTAGAATTCGCTGCTAGGCACAATTATTTCTGGTTTGACAACCAGTTTTTCCGTCAGGACAAAGGAGTTGCCATGGGGGCTAAATATGCCCCCAGCCTTGCTAATCTGTTCATGGCCAAGTGGGAGGAGGACGTGGTCGATGCCCCTAGGAGGTCGGAGATAGTGCTTTGGGCACGATACATCGACGACGTCCTCCTCCTATGGGATGGCGATGAGCAGGACCTTCGGGGATATATGGAGGAGTTGAACAATAACACCCGAGGTATTAAATTCAACTATGAAGCCAGCCAGGAAGGGGTGAATTTCCTGGATCTAAACATCAGAGTGGACAAAGATAATTTTATCACTTCCACCTACTTCAAGCTCACAGATAGGAACTCTTATATACCTTTGGGCAGCTGCCATCTGGACTCCTGGTTGAAATCGGTCCCTTTGGGGCAATACCTACGCCTTAGGAGGAATTGTACGGATATCTCTATGTTTGATGAACAAGCTAGGATCTTGTCTCAACGGTTTCGTGATAAGGGCTATGCAGCGGACCTATTATCTGAGGCATACCTCAAAGCAAGAAATAGAGAGAGATCGAGTTTGCTAACAGAGGGGGGGGGAAATAGGGATAAGCATCAGGTGTCCCTTCCTTTTGTCACTACTTTCTCGATGCAACATCGGAAGGTCAAACAATTGATCCGTAGACATTGGCATATCTTGACAGGGGATCAAATTCTTGGGACTGTTCTACCCGAAGTCCCTAGGGTCATTTTCAAAGGGGCCTCCACATTGGGAAATAGGATTGCCCCCAGTGTACAGAATCCCCCGGTTGAGAATAGATGTTTCTTCCAGAACCTTAAAGGGTTTTACAGGTGCAAGAACTGCCAAGTCTGCTCCTATAACGTTAATAAAAACTCCAAGATTCCTGATTTTGTCTCCACCAATACCCAGAGGAGATATACAGTTGAGCCGTTCATCACCTGCTCCTCTCAAGCGGTTGTATATCTCATTCAATGTCCCTGTGGACTTCAGTACATAGGGAGAACTAAGAGAGCTCTGAAAGTTAGACTGAATGAGCATATTGCCAACATCAAACGTGGCTTTGATAAGCACCCCTTATCAAGGCACTATGATGAAAAACACTGTAGAGATCCATCCAATACACTGTATATGGGGATCGATAAGTATAAACCGCACTGGAGGGGCGGAGCTTTGGTGAGGGAGATCTCACGGTTAGAAATGTTTTGGATATATAAGTTGAAAACTTACGCACCCTTTGGTATGAATATCGACACTGACGTAAATGCGTTTATAAATAACGCATAATGTGCATCACAACCAAGCATTTTTTCCTACACAGTGTTTTATATTTTTTATTTATTTTATCTTTGGCTTCATGCCATTTTTATTCACTTTTTATTTCAATTTTTGATATATGCATCTCTATATATTTTTTATGTGACCAAAAAACTTGTGTATAAGTTACCCAGTGTGGGGTGTACGATTGTTCCCCTATTTTGTTCATTATTTGGACTGTAATTAGCATAGTTTGGGGAACGTGTATATGGATTTGAGATCACCATATTCATGTCCTATATGTTTTTTTGGAGATGACATTTGATTTGTTGTTACTGTTATCGATATTGGAACAAGTCCCCTCCTCCCCCTTGTTTCTGTCCTTCGCTATGGGGGCTCGAATTTATGGACATTGGAGGTCCTGTCCGTTTAAGGGCTGGGATGGGTTCGTACTGATCAGAGGGTCGGCAGCTCCCCTTTCCCTTCACTCCCCTTTGCCGCTTGTCGGTGGAGGGAGGAGTTTTGTATGCCCATCTCTGCTGTGTGCACCCAGTGGAGAATGGGGCTTAGTTTTGGCCGGACAAGTTTGTATGCGGTTGTCTCGCTGCCACTCTGTCCAATTAGCGAGACGAGGCTCTATCAAGGCATTGCGCATGCGTGCGCAGTTGCCTTATCTGTTCAATGAAAACGAGACCGGGCTGTGTTGAAGCGCTCACATGTCCGCGGTGGGCGGGGTTGTGGTGCTTCTATCCAATCACGCCATGGGAGGGGCGGTACTAGGCTGTCGGCTGAGTATAGAGATATGGGCGATGACGCTGTTGCGCGTCACTTCCGCCGCTCCGACCCCTCACCTCGTATCCCATTGGTGGTGATATGGAGGCTTGGTTGGATCTCGGTAACAACGAGGCCCGTCCGGACTGCTCCACAGCATATTTACAGTTAGGATATTGGCCCCATGAGGAGGACGTATGTCGTTCTCCGTTATTATTTTTATTGTTAATTTTTGATTTATTTAGGTCCCCTTTTTTTTAATGTTTAAAAATTGACCCGCACACGTCACTTCCGGTCTATACCCGGAAGTGCGGCTGAGTGGTCCTACGGAGGAGGTGATTTGGGCCAATATGTATGTATATATATTTGGGGCATCTTGGCGTGTCACCCACACCCCAGGACGACGTGATCTTTTCACGAAACGCGTTGGGTGGCGTGACACGCTTTTCTGCCTCATTAGAAGTTGCAACTGAATAAGGATACCGTTTGGAGTTTGCGATCGGCCGACGCTTTTCCATTGACGATATGCTCTGTGTCCATTTACTTCTGTAAGTGCACTCCTTTTTATGTTCTTTTTTAATAAACGGTGTTACACTATTTTGGATTGTTTGTTTCCTCCTTATGGTGAACATCTGCTTCTTGGTTGAAATTCGTTTGAGTCTGGCACCAGTGGTCTCTTATCCTTTGAAGATCTGAGTCTGATGCATACCTTGTCTTGACCTTAAGATACGCACTCCTTACTGGGGCATCTGGTAAGGAGCCATTTGTTATCTACACGGTGGTGGTGCACTTTAAATTTTGCTTCACGACTACACCTGTTTTGGATTTTTGGACAAGTCACTGTGGACATTTGTTTGTTTTGAACTCACTCACCTGGACTTTTCAACAAGTTTTTTATCTTTATTTTTATTTTTATTATTTTTTATTTTATTTTATTTATTTTTGATTTTCATTTAGCAATTTCTGCACATATTCCTTCGAAGCACTAGTACCATTGAGATTTCTGTATCGAGTTACTAGTGCTTATTTATAACAATTGGTGGTATTTTATATGTGGTCTTACCTGTACTGCATGGGTATATGTCGCTAATGCATTTTCTATGTTGGGGTTTATGTTATACTCTGCACATTATTGAGCACACATGCACTTCATTGTTTATTCACACCTTAATTTAAATATTAAGGATTGCGCAGTTCTATTCCTTTTTTTCCAAGGGGAACCCCCTACGCCGAAAAAACGGCATGGGGGTCCCCCCCAGATCCACACCAGACCCTTATCCGAGCACGCTACCCGGCCGGCCAGGAAAGGGGGTGGGGACGAGCGGGCGCCCCCCCCTCCTGAGCCGTACCAGGCCGCATGCCCTCAACATGGGGGGGTGCCTTGGGGGAGGGGGGCGTGCGCCCCCCCCACCCCAAAGCACCTTGTCCCCATGTCGATGAGGACAAGGGCCTCTTCCCGACAACCCTGGCCGTTGGTTGTCGGGGTCTGCGGGCGGGGGGCTTATCGGAATCCGGGAGCCCCCTTTAATAAGGGGGCCCCCGGATACCGGCCCCCCACCCTATGTGAATGAGTATGGGGTACAATGTACCCCTACCCATTCACCTGTGAAAAAAGTACAAAAAAAACACAACACAGGGTTAAAATATTTTATTGCACAGCTCCGGGGGTCTTCCGTCTTCGGGGGTCTTCTCGCCGGACTCCTCCGCTATCTTCTTGTAGCTCTTTTGCTAGCGGAGGAGTCCGGCTTTCTTCCTCCCCGCCGCTGGCTTCTTCTCCCGACTTCGGGGGTCTTGTCCCCCCTCTTCGGTTCTTCTGCCGGGCCACCGCGCCTTCTTATAGCTCTTTTAGAGGCGGTGGCCCGGTCTTCTGTCGCCGCCGCCGTCTTCCGTTTTTCTCCTTCTTCTTCTCCTGGAGATGTTGACTCGACAAGCTCTCCGGCTGCAATGCCAGGGACGCGCTGCGCTGCCACTTATATAGGGACAATGGGGCGGCGTCACATGGGTTGATATCACATGTGACATCGTAAGAGGCGGGGTCACCATGTGACATCAACCCATGTGACATCAACCCATGTGACATCAACCCATGTGACACCGCCCCATTGTCCCTATATAAGTGGCAGCGCAGCGCGTCCCTGGCATTGCGGCCGGAGAGCTCGTCGAGTCAACATCTCCAGGAGAAGAAGAAGGAGAAGAACGGAAGGCGGCGGCGGCGACGGCGGCGACAGAAGACCGGGCCACCGCCTCTAAAAGAGCTATAAGAAGGCCCGGTGGCCCGGCAGAAGAACCGAAGAGGGGGACAAGACCCCCGAAGTCGGGAGAAGAAGCCAGCGGTGGGGAGGAAGAAAGCCGGACTCCTCCGCTAGCAAAAGAGCTACAAGAAGATAGCGGAGGAGTCCGGCGAGAAGACCCCCGAAGACGGAAGACCCCCGGAGCTGTGCAATAAAATATTTTAACCCTGTGTTGCTAATCACAGGCAGTGAGACATTGTAATGATGTGCGGCTGCAGAGATTGTGAAATGTCTCACTGCCTGTGATTAGCGCTGTGCAATGCCGAATTCCTGGTGGGCTCTGCACATGCTGTTTGCTAACACACCTAAGCTCATCCTTAGTCTAAAGTCTTGTACACACGATCGGTTTTTCAGCAGGGAATTATGTGATGACAGACTGTTGGCCTAAAGTCCGACTGTTGGTATGCTCCATCAGACATTTGTTGTCCAACATTCTGCCAACAAATGTTGGATGGCCGGCTAATACATTTTTGGTGGACAACAGTCTATTGTCAAATTCCTATCCTCAGTACACAAGTCCGTCACACAAAAGTTGAAAGTACAAATACGCATGCTCAGAATCAATGCTCACCAAACACAACATTAGAAGAAGGGGCCCAAAGGGTGGTGCTCAAGAGCTGAAATTCCTCATTGTACATCACTACGTTCGTGTTTGTTGGCCGGCAATTGTGTACCGTTTGTATGCAAGACAAGTTCCTGGCACACACCCTTTGGACAAAAGTCTGACGTTTTGTGGACCAACAATCCGATCGTGTGTACGAGGCTTTAGTGCTCACAATGTGCAGGATTTGGCAGCTGCCAAACAACCAGAGTTGGACTGTGCAAACATTGGGGCAAATACCTTATATGAACTTTACATTTCTTTATGTTTTCTTTATGATATTTGTGCTAAAGGTAAGTGAGCTTTTGTGTTATTTTTTTCTTTAAGTGATTGTAAAGGTTTGTTTAAAAAAATAAATAAATAACAAACAGGTTATACTTACCTGCTCTGTGCGTGGCATTTTGCACAGAGCAGCCCCGAACCCCCTCTTCTGGGGTGCCCCGTTGGTGGTCCTTTCCCCTCCTCTTCATCGTGTGCCCCCACGGAGAGCGACTTTCCATGTTGGCACTCTTACGGGCTTGCTCATGAGTCCCACTGCTGCGTTCTTTGACACAGACAGCAGGACTCGGCCCCCCAGTAAGTTGGAGCTGACAGTGACAGACAAACATCCGATATTGGCAAGGTCAGAATTGATTTGGGTAGGGGGTATAATCAAGGTCATGGCAGACGTAATACATTGCAATACCTCAGTCATGAGTAACTCTAGTTAGCTAGGGCACAAAAAGCAATAAAACAACATGCCAGGGGATCAAACCCCCCTTAGTACACAATCCAAAATTCATGGAAAAAATATACTTTTTTATTGAAAAATAAAGAGTGCACACGGTGTAAAAATATAAAACACTGTGTGCAGGATTTATTATTTTATATAAATGATAGAAGCAGTTATATGATGGGACTCAAAGCAAACAGTTAGGGTTTCATACTCATACCAGCTGCTAGATATGTGCGATTTGTTTCGTTCCAAATTGAAATTCGTTATTCGGAAATTCCCAAGTGGGTGGACCAACTCAATATTGAACCCTACAGATTAAGGCCCGGTTCATGAGTGTGTAAAGGTAGGCGTCACAATACTTTTGGTAATATAGTGTTATATGTAAACGGCGCTATATAAGTACCTCAAAAAATAAATAAACGTAAAAAAAAAACAATTTCCAAGGTGCTCCAGTCCAGTCATATAATCTCCCCTGTGTCGGCCAGCAGTGGCTGCAGGGGAGAGGAGAGAGGGCTCCAACAATGGCTAGCAAAGCCTGGAGTGGTGACAACACCCATAGGGTTCAATGGCCCATCTGTTGTTGGTGCTCCCTTCTCTCTGCTGCAGCCGTCTCTGGCTGATGCAGGGGATCATGTGGCTGGACCAGAGCAGGCTCAAAATAGGTAACTACTCAGTGGCCACCCGTCCAGTAGGGGAGCCCCCCTAATCCATGCATCTGGCACCTAATCTACATGCGGGGCACCGGACACATTGATTTCAATGGGGTTTATTTTTAAGCAGGAGGCTCTAATTGGCTTCAAAAAAGGGTGGGCTCGGGGCGGGTAAGCCCACCCAGGTGTGTGACAATAGTAAATTAATATTCGCTATTGTCTTCCTGACCCCCCCCCCCCCGGCCAATCAGGTAGCAGGTCGGAGAAGCAGGGTAAAGCCGCAGAGGAGGAAGCCACCATAATGGAGGGGAAGGAGACGCAGGAAGGAGCCAAATCTGCTAGATGGGGTAAGTTTGGGGCTGGTGGATGAGCGAGCTTGCAACTGATGGACCGACCGATGGACTGATCGACCACCACTGTAAGTGCTTAAGTACTGTATATACCAGCTACCACTGTAAGTACTGTATTTACAGCTTCAGTGGTGGAACTATAGAGGTCGCTGCAGTCACACTTGCATCTGGGCCCTGTCGTTCTACGGCTGTAGGGGGGCCCCAAGACCCGGTATCTCCCCCTGCACCCCTGACTGGTCATTTAATAATGCAGTGGGGGGAGGTGGGAGGCGGTGATCGGCAGCTCTATGGTGTCCACGGGCGGCGGGATGTCCCTGGGGCTTGTAGTTCTCTTTCCAACTGTATCCACTGGAGAGGGGAAGGACCTCTTACCCGGGCATTTATTGGCTTTACTCTTCAGTGAGTCGCTCTGCTTCTACACTCTTTATATGATACATGCCCGGGTCAGAGGCCCCTCCCCTCTCCAGTGGATACAGTTGGAAAGAGAACTACAAGCCCCCAGGGACATCCCACTGCCCGTGGACACCATATAGCTGCCAATTGCCGCCTTCCACCTCCTCGGGGGGGTACAGAGATGTGCTGGGGGTCCAAGGCGCACAGCGGATGACCAGCCAAGTACAGGGGAACCTCTGGAAGAGGGGGGTGACTGTCTGGGGATCTTGATGTAAGGGAGGGGGGCTCTCTGGGGACCCTGATGCAAGGGAGGGGGGCTCCCTGGGGACCCTAAAGTATGGGGGGCCTCTGGGGACCCTGAAGTAAGGGGGGCCCTCTGGGAACCCTGATGTAAGGAAGGCTGTCTGGAGACCCTGATGTAAAGAGGGGCTCTCTGGGGACCCTGATGTAAGTAGGGGGCTCTCTGGGGACCCTGATGTAAGGAAGGGGCTCTCTGGGGAACCTGATGTAAGAGGGGGGGCTCTCTGGGGTCCCTGATGCACAGGCAGGCTCTCTGGGGACCCTGATGTAAGGGGGAGCTCTCTGGGGACCCTGATGTAAGGAGAGGCTCTCTGGGGACCCTGATGTAAGGAGAGGCTCTCTGGGGACCCTGATTTAAGGAAGGGGCTATCTGGGGACTCTGATGTAAAGAGGGGCTATCTGGGGACCCTGATGTAAGTAAGGGGCTCTCTGGGAACTCTGATGTAAGGAAGGTGCTCTTTGGGAACTCTGATGTAAGGAAGGTGCTCTCTGGGGACCCTGATGCAAGGGAGGGAGGCTCCCTGAGGACCCTGAAGTAAGGGGTGGCCTCTGGGGACCCTCAAGTAAGGGGGGCCCTCAGGGGACCCTGATGTAAGGGGGAGCTCTCTGGGGACCCTGATGTAAGGAAGGCTGTCTGGAGACCCGGATGTAAAGAGGGGCTCTCTGGGGTCCCTGATGCACAGGCAGGCTCTCTGGGGACCCTGATGTAAGGGGGAGCTCTCTGGGGACCCTGATGTAAGGAGAGGCTCTCTGGGGACCCTGATGTAAGGAGAGGCTCTCTGGGGACCCTGATTTAAGGAAGGGGCTATCTGGGGACTCTGATGTAAAGAGGGGCTATCTGGGGACCCTGATGTAAGTAAGGGGCTCTCTGGGAACTCTGATGTAAGGAAGGTGCTCTTTGGGAACTCTGATGTAAGGAAGGTGCTCTCTGGGGACCCTGATGCAAGGGAGGGAGGCTCCCTGGGGACCCTGAAGTAAGGGGTGGCCTCTGGGGACCCTGAAGTAAGGGGGGCCCTCAGGGGACCCTGATGTAAGGGGGAGCTCTCTGGTGACCCTGGTGTAAGGAAGGCTGTCTGGAGACCCGGATGTAAAGAGGGGCTCTCTGGGGACCCTGATGTAGGGAGGGGCTCTCTAAGAACCCTGGAGTACGGGAGGGGGGGAACTCTTTTATATACATACATACATATATATATATATATATATATATATATATACATATATACAGTACAGACCAAAAGTTTGGACACACCTTCTCATTCAAAGAGTTTTCTTTATTTTCATGACTATGAAAATTGTAGATTCACATTGAAGGCATCAAAACTATGAATTAACACATGTCCAATTATATACTGAACAAAAAAGTAGGAAACAACTGAAAATATGTCTTATATTCTAGGTTCTTCAAAGTAGTCACCTTTTGCTTTGATTACGGCTCCGCACACTCTTGGCATTCTGTTGAGATGTGCTGGGGGTCCAAGGCTGAAATGGCTTTCCAACAGTCTTGAATGAGTCCCAGAGATGCTTAGCACTCGTTGGCCCTTTTGCCTTCACTCTGCTGTCCAGCTCACCCCAAACCATCTCAATTGGGTGGAGGCCAGGTCATCTGGCGCAGCACCCCATCACTCTCCTTCTTGGTCAAATAGCCCTTACACAGCCTGGAGGTGTGTTTGGGCTCATTGTCCTATTTGAAAAATAAATGATGGTCCAACTAAACGCAAACCGGATGGAATAGCATGCCGCTGCAAGATGCTGTGGTAGCCATGCTGGTTCAGTATGCCTTCAATTTTGAATAAATCCCCAACAGTGTCACCAGCAAAGCACCCTAACACCATCACACCTCCTCCATGCTTCACGGTGGGAACCAGGCATGTAGAGTCCATCCGTTCACCTCTTCTGCGTCGCACAAAGACACGGTGGTTGGAACCAAAGATCTCAAACTTGGACTCATCAGACCAAAGCACAGATTTCCAGTGGTCTAATGTCCATTCCTTGTGTTCTTTAGCCCAAACAAGTCTCTTCTGCTTGTTGCCTGTCCTCAGCAGTGGTTTCCTAGCAGCTATTTTACCATTAAGGCCTGATTCACACAGTCTCCTCTTAACAGTTGTTCTAGAGATGTGTCTGCTGCTAGAACTCTGTGTGGAATTGACCTGTTCTCTAATCTGAGCTGCTGTTAACCTGCGATTTCTGAGGCTGGTGACTCGGATGAACTTATCGTCCGCCACAGAGGTGACTCTTGGTCTTCCTTTCCTGGGGCGGTTCTCATGTGAGACAGTTTCTTTGTAGTGCTTGATGGTTTTTGCCACTGCACTTGGGGACACTTTCAAAGTTTTCCCAATTGTTCGGACTGACTGACCTTCATTTCTTAAAGTAATGATGGCCACTCGTTTTTCTTTACTTAGCTGCTTTTTTCTTGCCATAATACAAATTCTAACAGTCTATTCAGTAGGACTATCAGCTGTGTACTGTATCCACCTCCTGCACAACACAACTGATGGTCCCAACCCCATTTAGGCTGCTTTCACACTGGGGCGGTATTCAGGCGTTACAGCGCTAAAAATAGCGCCTGTGTAACGCCTGAAAAAAACCGGCCCCTTTAACTCCAGTGTGAAAGCCGGAGGGCTTTCACACTGGAGCGATGCGCTGGCAGGACGGTGAAAAAAGTCCTGCTAGCCGCATCTTTGCAGCGGTGAAGGAGCGGTGTATTCACCGCTCCTATACCGCTGCTACCCATTGAAATCAATGGGACACCGCGGCAATACCGCCGGCAAAGCGCCGCTGCAGCTGCGCTTTGCGGGCGGGTTTAACCCCTTTTCGGCCGCTAGCGGGGGTTAAAACCACCCCGCTAGCGCCCGCACACCGCCGCTAAAACGACGGTAAAGCGCCGCTAAAAATAGCGGCGCTTTACCGCCGACGCTGCTCTCGCCCCAGTGTGAAAGCAGCCTTATAAGGCTTGAAATCCCACTCATTATACCTGACAGGGCACACCTGTGAAGTGAAAACCATTTCAGGTGACTACCTCTTGAAGCTCATCAACAAAATGCCAAGAGTGTGCAAAGGAGTAATCAAAGCAAAGGGTGGCTACTTTGAAGAACCTAGAATATAAGACAAATTTTCAGTTGTTTCACACTTTTTTGTTCAGTATATAATGCCACATGTGTTAATTCATAATTTTGATGCCTTCAGTGTGAATCTACAATTTTCATAGTCATGAAAATAAAGAAAACTCTTTGAATGGGAAGGTGTGTCCAAACTTTTGGTCTGTACTGTATATATATATACACACACACACACACATTTATATTAATACATACGTATGCCCGCCCAAGCATATGACTTTCTTTACTTCGCTGCTATGGGCTCTAGCCCGAGATCTTTTGTAGACCCAGCAATGCCCCTGGTGGGGGCCCTTCATGTTTTCTTGCACCGGGGCCCTGAAGATTCTAGTTACGCCTCTGTACAGCTTGCTTACACATGTTAGTTAGAATAAGTGTAAGGAGGGGGGAGTGTCAGTTTATTAATCACAAGTTAAAAAACTTATGTAATACATCAGTCTGAAATTTATTGTTATCATTAAAAAAACATAACTGAATGTGACCCCAAAACACTGACCTAGCAATGGAAGATGGCACAGCTGCAGCAGACATTGTAGACGGACCATCATTCACATCTGTAATAAAAATCTGTCAGACAAATAAAATGTGATAAAAGACAAGAAATACATAAAATATGCAATAAATACAAGATGAAAATGCATATAGAAGTGTCTTCTGTAAGGCCGCGTACACACGGGCGGATTGTCTGGCCAACTAAGTTCGTCAGACAATCCGACAGACAGTCCGTTCAACTTTTGAATGAACGGACTTGACCACACATGATGAACAGACAGTCCGCTGAAAGCTTGCGCGATGACGTGTACGGCACGTACGACGGGACGAGAAATTCGACGTCCAATACACTGCAATTTAACCTTCGGCGTGTAAATCCTTTCTGAGCATGCGCCATACTTAGTCCGTCGAACTAGCCTACTCACGAGCGGACTGTCCGCTGAAACCAAGTTTGGACGGACAAAATTACGGAAATTCCGAAAGACTAAGTCCGTCAGACTGTCCGCTGAAAAAGTCCGCTGAAGCCCACACACGAGCGGATTGTCCGCTGAAACACGGTTCAGCGGACTAAGTTGGGCAGACAATCCGCCCGTGTGTACGCGGCCTTAGACACGATCCACAGCCTGAACAGTCTGATGATCTGAGATTCCAGTTTTTACAATGTAGCAATAAAAGCTTCTTTGTCTTTGGACTTTTTCACAACCCGCTCTGCAGACTGGGCACTGCTGGGTTGCCAAGTTATCTGCAGGAATCATGTCAGGACATCAACCGCTTCCCAAACGCCCCATAGCAGCAGGGCTGCAGTTATAAACCACGGGGCCCCATACAGACAACCTGACTCGGGGCCCCATACAGACAACCTGACACGGGCCCCATACAGACAACCTGACATGGGGCCCCATACAGACAACCTGATACAGGGCCCCATACAGGCAACCTGACATGGGGCCCCATACAGGCAACCTGACATGGGGCCCCATACAGACAACCTGACATGGGGCCCCATACAGACAACCCGACATGGGGCCCCATACAGGCAACCTGACACTGAGCCCCATACTGACAACCTGACATGGAGCCCCATACAGGCAACCTGACATGGGGCCCCATACAGCCTATGCTTCATTTATGAATGAACACAGTGAGTGATCACACATTGTGTTCATTTACGAAAGAAAGGGGCTGGTAAATATGACATATTTTCCCAACCCTTCCCCCACTCTCAATCCTAAAGGATCCTATTGTGTGCTTTCAGCTGTCGGCAGGAAGAAGAGGATGGAAGCCAGCAGTGCTGCGGGGGTAGGGGGCACACAGGGGGGCCTGGGCAGCAGGGGGAAACATATGGTGCAATGGGAGGGTGATTAGTGTGGCAGGGAGGGGTGCAATTACGGGAATCGATCCATTGAATGTCTCTCTCTGCAGCAGCTGAAAGCCCACTGGAGGGATAGGAGAAGAAGCCAGGTTTCAGCTGCTGCAGAGAGAGCCATACAGGGGATCAGTTTGAGTAATTGCCCCCCTGCTGCACCGATTACCCTTCCTGACCACATCTGATTCACCCTGCTGCCTGGGCCCCCCCTGCTGGACCGGGCCCCATACAGGAGGACTGGTGGTACCCCCTTATCTATGGGGGGTACCGCTCACTCACCCGATGACTGCCCCACCCGCTCACTCACCTGCTGACCCACGCTGACTGGCATGCATACTCGTTAACCCGCCCACTCACTCACCCGCTGACTGGCCTGGCCGCTTACCCGCCAGACCATAACAAATTTCTCGTGGGGGCAATGGCCCCATTGCCCCTCTGGATCCGCCCCCACTCATTATATAGTGTACTGGACTATATACGCTGCCGTGTTCGGGGTCAAAACAGCAAACTCATCAAAATCTCCAATTACTGATGCTGTAGAGCATGGGTCTTCAAACTACAGCCCTCCAGTTGTTCAGGAACTACAATTCCCATCATGCCTTGTCATGTCTGTGAATGCCAGTTTTATAATGGCTCATGGGATGTGTAGTTACGCAACAGCAGGAGGGCCGTAGTTTGAAGATCCCTGCTGTAGAGCAACCAGAAGTGACGTGATTGGAGATTTTGACAAGCTGGCCATTTTGACAGAACACCGTGATTTGGGATCCGACTTGTAAGCCCCCAAGTCACATGACACGTGAAACCCCATGTTAATCAATGAGAGCTGTCTTAATTAGCACTACTGAAGTCGCTCTGACTTTAGAAAAGGTTCCTGTACCATTTCAAGGCGACTTCTATCCAACATTAACGAAAGTCGCCTCCAAGTCGGATCCTCATCTATATTAATGTGATTTGGATCCGACATTACAGGAAGATTACCCAGGCATTCCATGAAAATTGCTTCAAAAACACGTCAAGTCGCATCAGGTAGTACTTAAGCCACCAGGAAGTCGTTGGTAAAATCGCACTGTAAATTGTGTAACTTTTAGGTCGCGGCAATTTGAACCCTGCAGTTTCATCATTAAATTTCCCCTCCAAAAAACAAAATGCTTCCTGACCAGAGCACTTTTTGCGATTTGGCACTGCGTCGCTTTAACTGACAATTGCACGGTCCTGCGACGTTGCACAGAAAACAAAATTGACGTCCCTTTTTACGTGCAAATAGAGCTTTTTTTTGGTGGTAACTGATCACCTCTGTGGTTTTTATTTTTTGTGCTAGGAACAAAAAAAGAGTGTCAATTTTGAAAAAAATTACTTATTTTGCTATAATAAATATCCCCCAAAAATATATAAAAAAACTAATTTTTTCCTCATTTTAGGCCGATATGTATTCTTCTACATTGTTTAGGTAAAAAAATCGCAATAAGTGTATATTGATTGATTTGCGCAAAAGTTATAACGTCTATGAGATAGATTTATGGGATTTTTATGGTGAATTTTTTTTATTAGTAATGGCGGCGATCTGCAATTTTTATTGTGACTGCGACATTATGGCGGACACATCGGACACTTTTGACTAAATTTTGGGACCATTGTCATTTATACAGCGATCAGTTCTATAAGAATGCACTGATTACTGTGTAAATGACACTGGCAGGGAAGGGGTTAAACACTAGGGGGCGATGAAGGGGTTAAGTGTGTCCTAGGGAGTGATTCTAACTGTGGGGGGGGGGGGTGGGCTTCCACTCACATGACAGGGATCACTACTCCCGATGAAAGGGAGCAGTAGATCTCTGTCATGTCACTAGGCAGAACGGGGAAATGCCTTGTTTACATAGGGACTTCCCCGTTCTGCGGCTTCATGACACGATCGCCGGGACACCAGTGGACATCGAGTCAGCTGGCACAGTCATGCTGACAGGTACGCTCATTTGTCCACCGCTGCCATTGTACTGACGTATATCGGTGTGCAGCAGTCGGCAAGTGGTAATCGGCCAGTAACATAATGGGGTTAAAAAAACTAAAATTGCCCTTTAGAGTACAAAAAGAGCAAATAATCGCTATTGTAAATATTACTTTCACTGTTGCACGGTAAAAAAAATGAACCCCTTGCAGTAGCGATTATTTGCTCTTTTTGTACTATAAAGGGCTCATTTATTTTTATTTTTTTAACCTCATTATGTTACTAAACGTCTTAGGCCTGGTTCACACCTATGTGTTTTTTGGTGCTTTTTGCAGAAACGTACTACAGTTCAATTAACGTTCTCATCTATGCTTTTTTTCAGCTGTTGCGTATTTAGATTTAATAGACTTCAATGGAGAAGCTGAAAAAAAGCATGTAATGCGTTTTTGCAACAATTTGTTTTCGTTTTTTTATCTACCCAACAACAAATTGGCCAAAAAGGCATCAAAAAAAGCAAAAATGCAAAATCACGTGCGCAAAAAATCAAAACGCACAGCAAAAAGCACTGCAGAAACAGATCAAAAGCAAACTGCGTAGGTGTGTACCGAGCCTTATGCTGGTCACACGGATCAATTTTCAGATGAGAATATTCAGACTAAAAATCTTTGTACATTCACTGAATGAAAGAATGTTGTTTGAAATTTTAACTTGTTTTTAACATTCTGTTTTAAAACGAATGTAATTTCTGAACGAAAATCACATACACTGTCTGAAAATCTCTTTGACCAAGAAGTTTTCTATCATTTCTAAATTTTCCCATCACTGTGGCTGAAAGCAAATGTCGATTTGACCCCACTAACGATCAGGAAATCGAATAAACATTCTTAAATTTTTAATTTTTTTTGAAGGAAGACATTGTTTTTCTATAGCCAGCATAAAATATATTACAGTTCTGTTTGAAAATTTGCAAAACAGTCTTTACCTTTTTTTTCTTTTAAATAAAAAAAAAATTTGAATTCTGAGTCTGATGATATTTACTAGATTCAACCTCTAACAGTATATACAGTATATCTCTTCTGTGTGTTATTCTCAGAGTGGATTAACCACTTCAGCCCCGGAAGGATTTACCCCCTTCTTGACCAGAACACTTTTTGCGATTCGGCACTGCGTCGCTTAACCGGTTCCCGACCAGCGCACGCCGATGTACGACGGCAGAATGGCACAGGCAGGCATATTGGCGTACAGGTAAGTCCAATCTTCAATGCCGCCCTGCCCCTGTTGAAGACCTTTTACTGTCGAAACGCGTCGGGCTTGCATTTTGTACCCCACATTGCTTTTATATCTTTTCTCGTGTTCGATTTTAATTTGTGATCACTCATTGCCTTTATGTCAAGGTTTTTATGACTTTTTCAATAAACCCATTGGTTACCGTCTGACCTGCACCATTTGGAGCCATTTTTGAACCCCTTTTTTATATGATCTACCATACTTTGGATGGCATTCCAATGTGAATGTTTGGACCTTGTGGAGCCTGGAGACGTATGATCCAGCCATTCATATCAGGAGTCCCAGTGAATCGTGAAATCCGGAGACAATACGGTGACTAACCGGGACCTGCCAACAAAGCATAATACCTGATTGATACCATCTAGGATTTCAAGCGCTTCTGACCTACTGTCATATGACAAATGTGTCCAATTCTTCCGGTAAGAGTATTAAATTTTCTTTAATTTACTCCAGACAAGCCGCTGTTCCGGATTGAATTGAATTGTGTGGTCGTTTGATTCCATTGCTGGGAAGACCAACATTGATATTTTTTTACCACCTAACATATGTGGACTGTTTGCTGCGATTTATATTTCAGTTGCTGATACCCATTAAGATTTGTGTGCATTTATATATTGCATCCATATACTTAATGAATTATTAATTTCACCTATTTTCGTTCTGTATTATTTTTTACTTGCCTTTGCACATTATTTCACATGTGTGTTTTATAGTATCGGTTTTATTACCACCCCTTCAAATATAGCTTTAGAGTTTTACACCATTTGATTCACCAGCGCTACACCAATTTTTTCTCATTTTCACTAAACTTTGTTTGGGTTTTAGCCGCTGACTCTTAGCTTTTGGCTTCAGCGCAGTGTTTTCCCCCCCTTCTCTCTACTGTGTAAATGACACAGGCAGGGAAGGTGTTAAACACTAGGGGGCGATCAAGGGGTTAAGTGTGTCCTAGGGAGTGATTCTAACTGTGGGGGGGGGGGTGGGCATCGACTCAAATGACAGCTATCACTACTCTCAATGACAGGGAGCAGTGATCTCTGTCATGTCACTAGGCAGAACGGGGAAATGCCTTGTTTACATAGGCACTTCCCCGTTCTTCCGCTCCGTGACACGATCGCGGGCACCTGGTGGACATCGAGTCAAAGAGCACGCAGTGGACGCATGCCCACAATGCCACAACTTAAAGGGAACGTACCTGTACGCCCTTCTGCCCACCCGTGCCATTCTGCCAACATAACATGTGGCGGTCGGGAAGGGGCTATAAATTTTACTCCCTAACTATATAGTTGGTTATTTATATTTACTACTGCATATAGGGATATTTAAGAATAAATTGCCTTTTTTTAAACTTTACAGATTAACTAAATTATACACCACACTTTTTTTAAGGTTATTAACCGATTAATTGATTAATCAGAACAATAATTGGACAACTAATCGATTATGAAAATAATGGTTAGTTGCAGCCCTACAGATGACAGATGAGGCAGTGCCTGCACTGACACGTATTGGCTGATTAGTGAAAGCTGATTCCTGCACTATACACAGACGCACACTGACACTCACCTGACTGCAATCTCTGCTCGTCTCTCACTGTACATACAGCTTTGCTTTCTTTGAAGCGATGAGAATGTCACAATACGGTTCCGCCTCCGTCATCTCAGCACACCGACCATTGGATGAGCAGGCGAGTGAACTGCATCCGGACATATGGAATGTGGTCACTATTACAACACTCGTCAATCAGAGGTGTTGTGAACTGGGCACAATATTTCTGAATAGCAGATGTTTCCAGCTTGTGGCTTCCTGGCTGTAACACGCCAAGCGGTTTTAAAAGAATTTAGAAAGCTATTAGCAGAGTGAAAAGTAAATGTGTTCTGTGTAAATGGGGTAGAAAACACATATAAAAAAGGCTATATCCTGTGCTGCTCAAATGTAAATCATTAATTTTAAATGGGAAATACCGCATTTTACCACTAGATGGAGTTAAAGTAAAATTCCAGGATAAACCTAGCTAGTCTTAAAATCCCCCCCCCCCTCCTTTTACCTATGCGCAGGGGCAAAATGGGCAGCTACCCCGGGCCCAGTCATTGTTGTGGGGCCCAAAGCAGCTGCCCCTCGAGCCTGTGCTATCTCCTGAGTGATAGCCATACCCAATTAATAAATGGATCTGGCTATCACTCTGGAGATGAGTTCAGAGTTAAATGTTGGGGGCACTGGGCATTGGTTGGGTGTTATGTCTGCAGCCTGTGAGGTAATTGGCCAGCTCAGTATAGTGAACTTTTTCCGGAGAGAGTCACAGGCACAGTCACACTGACCCCTCTCCCTTACCATGTCCAACAAGCAGCAGACCATTGGCCCGCTCTTTTCCGAAGGGTTTAGCGAGGTGTGCCCGGTGTTTGTCTGACATTCTCTGTACACTATCGGGGGGGGGGGGGGCAATGCAGGGGTCTGTGGAGGGAGCGGGTCCTGTGTACTGATGGGGATAGTATGGGGAAGGGGGTCTTGTGTACTGATGGGGATAGTATGGGGAAGGGGGTCCTGTGTAAAAATGGGGAGTAGTATGGGGGGAGGGGCTGTGTAATAATGTGAGAGGGGGTCTTGTGTAATGATGGGGGAGGGGAGTCCTGTGTAATGATGGGGGTAGTATGTGGGGGGGGACTTGTGTAATAATAGGTAGTAAGGAGTGAGGGGTCCTGTGTAATGATGGGGAAGGGGATCTTGTGTAGTGATGGGTAGTATGGGGGAGGGGTTCATGTGTAATGATGGGGGTAGTATGGGGGAAGAGTTCATGTGTAATGATGGGGGGGACCCAAAATAAGTTTGCCCAGGGTCCAATCAATTATAAAGACGGCGCTGGCTATGCTGACTAACCTGTGTAAGAAAGGTGTATATATGTATCTATTTTCAGGCCGCTACAGTTTGGTCACTTGACAGAGGTGTAACTAGAAACTTCAGGACCCTGGTGCAAGAAATCATGAAGGGTTAGTGGTGGTACGCGAGGGAGGGTGGGGCCACGGTGGTACTGGAATAAATGATCATACTTTTTTGGGGGTTTTTTTTTGCGTGCTAGTCTCATATCAAAAACCAATAGGTTACTAAAGTTATGAGAATTCTCGTATGACAGAATAGAACTTTGAAAGTGATCTAATGGGTTGTATTGTAATTGTATTCTTTCTTTTATGAGGGTCTTGGTCTTACTTTTTTTTTTTTTACAAATCCTGTATTGATTAAACCAGTGGTCTCTGGGCCAGATGCAGCCCTTTGCTTGCTTTTAACCGGCCCCTGGGGCACCATTTCATCCACTGATACTAACAATGAGGCCAAATTTCCCCTGCTGACATCAATGATGGGGCACAATTCCTCCCAATGACACCAATAACTGGGCCCACTAACACCAGTGAAGGAACACAATTCCTTCTAATGATCCAATGACACCGATAAATAGGCCCAATCAGTGGAATAACACGCGGGGGGGGGGGGGGGGCATGGCCCCGGGCGCAATATCTCGGGACTCCAAACCTGGGAGACCCCGACAACCCCCGACAGACCCCGAAAACTCCCGACAGACCCCGACAACCAACGGCCAGAGTTGTCAGGAAGAGGCCCTTGTCCTCATCAACCATCAACATAGGGACAAGGTGCTTTGGGGCGCCCCCCCTTCCCCAAAGCACCCACCTCCACCCATGTTGAGGGGGGGGGCACTTGCTCGTGCTTGCCCAGGCTGCGTGCTCGGATAAGGGTCTGGTATGGATTTTGGGGGGACCCACACACCATTTTTTCGGCGTAGGGGGTTCCCCTTAAAATCCATATCAGACCTAAAAGGCCTGGTATGCTCTTGGAGGGGGGACCCATGCCGGTTTTTTATTTAAAATTCTGGCCCCCCACCCTATGTGAATGAGTATGGGGTACCTAAAATGTACCAGGGCATGTTGCCTGGTACGGTTTAGGAGGGGGGGCACCCCTTTTCCTGACCTACCAGTCTGTGTGCTCAGATAAGGGTCTAGTAAGCATTTTGGGGGGACCCCCACACCGTTTTTTTGGCGTGGAGATTCCCCTTAAAATCCATACCAGACCAAAGGGCCTAGTATACTCTTGGAGGAGAACCCATGCCTTTTTTTTTTTTGGAGTTCCCCTTCAAGATCATCAGAGCACAAGTCGCATGCCAAAGTCGGGTCAGTCAAGATGGCCATCCGACTTTAATCCGACTTCAGTGATATTCAATGGGCTGAAATAGAATCAAAGTCGGACCAAAGTAGTGCAGGGAGGATTTTCAAAGTCGGACCGACTTGTGTAGGACCAGTTAAGATGGCTCCCAAAGGGAAACATTAATTTCTCTTATATTCACCGACCGACACAGCTCCTCTCTGTAACAAAGTGGGTTGTTAGCCCTATCACTGGAGATTACTAGGCAAGTTGTAATACAACACTTCAGAACTTTTAGTTCCGCCCAGGCGTTCCCTAGGCTACAATCCCCACAGTCTGCCCTAGCAGCCTCAGTTTTATTTTGCCTAGTGAAGGAGATACACCTGCGGGCCCTTAGGTCCGTGTTTTTTTGATGCTGAAGCTTGGCTTTTTGCGCAAGATGAATGATCCTGTGATCTTCTATCAACAGCTGGATGGGTGACAGGCTGGTTCACTTATCCTTGTAGTCTCCCCAGTCCGGCCGGGTCGCAGCTACGGCTTGGCAGGCCACGACATACCTCAGCTCCAGAGGTGGTCGTGAGCGTTATGCTCCGGGGCATGCATATGACCGGGCTACTGATGTCTGCGTCACAGTATGCCGGGCCAGTAGACTTCCTTGTACTGATCAGGAGTTGGCTACAATGGAATGTCTCCCAGCTCTTCAGGACTGGTAAGTACAGCTCTCCCTGTCTCCGCAGGGTTGAGCAGCTGGGCATTCCCTGAGAGGTTGATTCGGGAACCCCCCTCACCCCCCTCTATTCTCTCCCCTGTCCCTAACTCCCCTCCTTCTCCCCCCTCAGGGGGGGGCTGTACATGAATACTGAGCGGTGTGTGTGTGCCCTGGGCTCTCACCTGGATTCTGGCTGTGCTGGGGTATCTGGGTCCTGAGTGCTTATTCCCGGAGGGTGCCTATGAGGTTTGTCCCTGTGTTGGTGCAGCGCTGTGTCTGCCACATGTTTTCTTTCTGCTTCATAACGCTCAGCGATCGTTCACCGATCGTGCTGACGGCCTGCCACCAACACAGCTTTGGTCCCTCTGCATCTGGGAGCGCTAGGGATCTACAGGCACTGCTGTAAAACAGCGCAGAACTCCTCAGGGCGGTGAGTCTGGTGGGTTAGAACCCCTCAGTCAGCGGGAGCAAGGAAGGTGGGACTTTCACTGTCCTAAGTCCCCTTCGGGTGGCAGACAGGGTAGGGTCAGCATGGCTTCAGAAACTGGTGTTTCTTTCCCCGAAATCCAGGCAATTGCACCCGGGTCACCTGCGGACTGCGCGGTCCCTATGGACACCCTGACGGTGGTCCTCAATTAGTTCATTGCCAAGATAGAGGCGGTGCGTGGGAAGAAAGGTGCTAAAAAGCAGCCCCTGCCCCCCCTCCCATCCTCTGGGTAGAGCTCTGACGCAGACTTGGGTCCTGCTGAGGCCGCTGACCCCTGCTCTGTCTTGTCAGATGACGCTGACCAGGACCGTTCGGACAGTGAGGATGAGTCCCCATCTGGGTCCGTGCCCGACAAAGCGCTTGTTGGAGCACTTATCACAGCTGTGCGTGATACCCTGAAGATTCAGGAGCCAGCGGATCCTTCTGCTGATATACCGGTCCCTTTTGGTTCCTGCAAGCCAGCACATTCACCTAAGTTATTCCGTTTCTGACTTATTTTGGCAAGTTCATTTACAAGGAATGGGGACGCCCGCAACGGACCTTTTCAGTCCCCAAATACCTGGCGGTGCGTTACCCCTTTGAGGAAAGCCTTCTCAAGAAATGGTCGGCTCCTCCGGTCGTGGACCCCCCAGTATCTAGGTTAAATAAAGTAACCACGATCCCGGTTGAGGGGACTCCTGCATTCAAGGATCCCACGGACAGGAAGGCCGAGGCGGTGGCTCGTTCCTTGTTTATGGTTGTAGGGTCAGCCATGCAACCTATACTGGCATCTGCACTGGGGTCGCAGACACTGACTGAGTGGGCAAAACGTTTGCACCGCGAATTGGGAGAGCAACAGGCCTCCCCTGTCTGCGTGGAACTAGCAGACCAACTGAAGGTTTGCCCCCACCCATGTCTCGGATGGGGGGTCGCCTTTGGGAGTTTGCAGCCCGGTGGTCCTCCTGGCTATCCGACCAATGGGTCTGCAATCTGATTTCCACAGGCTACAAGATTAAGTTTCTCTCTTGGCCGCCAAACAGATTCTTCCCCTCCAGCATACCCGTATCCCCGGTTCGCCAGGAGGCCCTGTTGGGGGCGGTAAGGGATTTGCTGAATCGCGGGGTGGTTGTACCAGTTCCAGAATCGGAATGCTTCCAGGGATTCTACTCAAATCTGTTTGTGGATCCTAAAAGGAAGCGGTACGTCCGATCTTGGACCTAAAGGCCCTCAATCACTTTGTAAAAGTGCAGAGGTTCAGAATGGAATCAGTTCGCTCAGTAGTCGCTGCACTCCATCAAGGGGACTCCCTGGCATCCTTAGACATCCAGGATGCATACCTGTACATACCCATATGCCTTTGGTATCAAAAATGTCTGCGGTTTGCAGTCAGGGAAGCCCATTACCAATTTGTTGCTCTTCCCTTTGGTTTGCCCCCTGAGTCTTTACCAAAGTACTGGCTCCAGTATTGGCATTGCTGGGACAACGTGGGATTGCGATCGTGGGCTACCTAGACGATCTCCTCCTGAGAGCATCTTCCACCTCAGAATTAGAGGACGATGTGGCGATCACCATGCAGACCCTGCAAGAATTTGGATGGCTGCTGAACCTAAAGAAGTCGCTGATTGTACCGAGCCAGCGTCTGGAGTACCTAGGTTTTCTGTTGGACTCCAGGGAAGCGAGAGTTTTTCTCCCTTCAGATAAATTGCAGACTCTCAGATCCGTTGTCAAACTACTGATGAACCGCAAGTGATCATCGCTCCGGTTTTGCATGCAAGTACTGGGACTCATGGTAGCCTCCTTCAAGGCAATACCCTACGCCCAGTTCCACACCAGAGTGCTGCAGAAGATCTTGTTAAAATGGGACAAATCTCAGCTGTCCCTAGATTGACAGATCCAGGTGAGCCAGCCAGTCAGGGACTCTCTGATCTGGTGGTTGAGGTCCCCGGTGATTCAGTCCGGAAAATCGTTCCTTCATCTGAAATGGACGGTGATCACTACGGACGCCAGTCTATCCAGCTGGGGTGGAGTGATGGGGGTTAAGTCGGCTCAGGGCCTCTGGTCGACGAAGGAATCCGAGTTGCCGATCAATCTGCTGGAATTGAGAGCGATCAGGCGGTGTTTCCACACATGGTCGGTGTGTTTTCAAGGGCGTCCGATCAGGATACAGTTGGACAACGCCACTGTGGTGTACGTAAATCACCAGGGGGGAACAAGAAGCTCAGCCACCGCTCGGGAGATTGCTCACATACTTCGGTGGGCAGAGTGACATGTACCGGCCCTGTCGGCCATTTACATCCTGGGAGTGGAGAACTGGCAGGTGGACTTTCTGAATCAACAGATGCTGGACCCAGGAGAATGGGCATTGCATCCGGAGACTTTCAGGCTGCTGTGCCTGAAGTGGGGAACACCAGATCTGGATCTACTGGCCTTCCGTCTCAATCGGAAGGTGCCAAGATTCGTGTCCAGTACAAGAGATCCGTGGGCAGACGCGTCAGACGCGCTGGAGTCTCCGTGGGATCAGTACCAGCTGATCTACGCCTTTCCCCCACTGAAACTGTTGCCACGTCTGCTTTGCAGAGTGGAAGCCGAGGGGTTTCCAGTGATTCTGGTTGCCCCAGATTGGCCTCAGCGTCCTTGGTACGCAGACCTGGTGCGTCTGGTGGCAGACGCTCCCTGGTGACTGCCGTTGCAAGAGGACCTCCTATCTCAAGGTCCAATTTTCCATCCTGCTTTTCCATCGCTGGCTTTAATGGCATGGCTATTGAGAGCCAGGTGTTGAGGAACCGGGGCTGTCGGACTCTGTGATTCCGACTATGTTAAGGGCATGGAAATCTTCTCGAAAGATATACCATCGTACCTGGAAGGCCTACATCTTTATGTGTGAGAATAAAGGGTGGCATCCGCGATCCCTTTCCATATCCAGGATCCTGCTGTTTCTTCAGCAGGGAGTGGACCAGAGATTGGCATTAAGCACCATCAAAGGGCAAATCTCAGCCTTAGCTGTCTTTTTTCAAGGACCCCTGGCATCACACTCCTTAATGAGTACCTTCGTTCAGGGGGTACAACACGTAGTCCCTCCGGTGTGTCCTCCGTTACCTCCATGGGATTTGAACCTGGTGTTGTCGGCGCTTCAGAAACCGCCATTTGAGAATATCAGGGAGATTCCCCTGTTGACTCTTTCCCAGAAAGTGGTCTTTCTAGAGGCCATCACATCGGCCAGGAGGGTTTTGGAACTGGCGGCCTTTTTCCTGCAAGTCGCCCTATCTGGTTATCCACAAGGATAAGGTGGTGTTGTGTCCACAACCGTCCTTTCTGCCGAAAGTGGTCTCAGCTTTTCATATCAATGAGGACATTGTATTACCATTGTTGTGTCCTAAGCCGAAGCACCCCAAGGAGGTGGCCCTTCACGCTCTGGACGTGGTTAGGGCCCTGAAGGTGTATTTGGCTGCCACGGCTCCCTTTCGGAAATCAGACTCACTATTTGTTTCGGTGGCTGGTCCAAAGAAGGGCATGGCGGTCTCGTCGGCCACCATTTCTAGGTGGATCAGACAGATTGTAGTACAAGCCTACACCCTGAAGGGGCAGGTGCCCCCCTTTCCGGTCACAGCCCACTCCACAAGGGCAACCAGAACGTCTTGGGCCTTTCGACACGAGCGTCGGTCACTCAGGTGTGTAAGGCGGCGACCTGGTCGTCTGTCCATACATTTACCAAGTTCTACAAGGTAGACGTCAGTGCATCGGCGGATGCCTGTTTTGGCCGCAAAGTTTTGCAGTCTGCCGTGTAGTTGCAATTGAATATGCAATCAATATTTTTTCCTGGTTTTTTGAAAAAAACGCAGCATTGTTATGTTGATGAACTGTTGCATTACCTCTGCAGTTGGAGGCAGTATTGGGAATCACTCCTGTTGAGGATACCCGGTTAAGGTGGTGGTTTTTCCACGCACTGCTGTTTGTTTGTGGGTTTAGTTTCACTAGTTCCCACTTGCCATTATGGATGAATTTTATATGCTGTTTTTCCCACCCCTCGTTTGGCACTGCTTGGGGATGTCCCATTTTGTTACAGAGAGGAGCTGTGTCGGTCGGTGAAAATAAGAGAAAATAGGATTTTTTGTACTCACCGTAAAATCCTTTTCTCTGTAATTCACCGACCGACACAGCACCCGCCCCTCCTTTTATCTTTACGTTATACTGCTTGTTGACGTACTGAGGCTGCTAGTGCAGAGTGTGGGGATTGTAGCCTAGGTACCGCCCCCTGGGCGGAACTAAAAGTTCTGAAGTGTTGTATTACAACTTTGCCTAGTAATCTCCAGTAACAGGGCTGACAACCCATTTTGTTACAGAGAGGAGCTGTGTCGGTCGGTGAATATAAGAGAAAAGGTTTTTACGGTGAATACAAAAAATCCTATTTTTCACACGTCATGCGATATGAGTTCCCAATGTCAGAGCGTTTGTAGTACAAGTGTGAACCTGGCCTAATGCTACAATCGAGACATATTATTTTGATAACACCATTTGTACCTTTGCTTCAAGTGTGAAAATTGCATCAAATTGGTCTGCATGGCTGCTGCCCCAGAAGGAAGCCTCTTCTAAAGATGATGCAAAGAAACCCTGCAGTTTGCTAAAAACAAGCAAACTAGGGGCATGGATTACTGGAACCATGTGCTGTGGTCTGATAAGACCAAGATAAACGTATGTGGTTCAGATGGTGTCAAGCGTGTGTGGCGGCAACCAGGCGAGGAGTACAAAGACAAGTATGTCTTGCCTACAGTCAAGCATGGTGGTGGGAGTGTCATGGTCTGGGGCTGCATGAGTGCTGCCGACACTGGGGAGCTACAGTTCATTGAGGGAACCATGAATGCCAACATGTACTGTGACATACTGAAGCAGAGCATGACACCCTCCATTCGGAGACTGGGCCGAAGGGCAGTATTCCAGCATGATAACGACCCCAAACACCTCCAAGACAACCACTGCCTTGCTAAAGAAGCTGAGGGTAAAAGTGATGGACTGGCCAAGCATGTCTCCAGACCTAAACCCTATTGAGCATCTGTGGGGCATCTTCAAATGCAAGGTGGAGGAGCACAAGGTCTCTAACATCCACCAGCTCTGTGATGTCATCATGGAGGAGTGGAAGAGGTCTCCAGTGACAACCGGTGAAGCTCTGGTGAACTCCATGCCCAAGAGGGTTAAGGCAGTGCTGAAAAATAATAATGGCCACACAAAATATTGACACTTTGGGCCCAATTCGGACATTTTCACTTAGGGGTGTACTCACTTTTGTTGCCAAGGGTTTAGACATTAATGGCTGTGTGTTGAGTTATTTTGAGGGGACAGCAAATTAACACTGTTATACAAGCTGTACACTCACTACTTTATATTGTAGTAAAGTGTAATTTCTTCAGTGTTGTCACATGAATAGATAGAATAAAATATTTACAAAAATTTGAGGGGCGTACTCACTTTTTTGGGCCGACTGAAAGGACAATGTGCAGTAACCCATGGTCTTCCTTTACCCTTACAAACTGACAACCTGGAGTTTTTTCATGCACTGTATATTAGGGATGCACTGATACAATTTTTTTTTTACAGCGAGTACGAGTACTGATACTTTTTTTTTTACGTACTCACTGATACCAGTTACTGATACCTACCGGCAACTGTTCTGTTTACATTTCAGCTGTCAGCAATGGTACAAAGCATTGAAAAGTTATTTACAAATGAAATACATTTTTTTTTCATCTTGCACTTTTCTTTTTTGTGACATGTGTAAATATGTTAAAGGTCTAAAAATATTAACAAACAAATTAAACAAAAACAAAAAAAGTTAATAAAATAGAAGTGAAAAAAAAAAAAGCAGGAGGAAAATAATAATTAAACGGAGAAGGAGAATAAAGAGTTAATTAAGGCTGATTAAAGTAAATGAAGGATTAATAAGGGGTTAAACAGAGGAAAATTGAATAAAGAAAAAAAAAACTTGACAGGTTGCTTTAACCGCTTGCCGACCAGCCGCCGCCATTATACTGCGGCAGGTCGGTACGATCCCACGAACTGTCGTAGCTGTACGTCGGCTCATGGGGTCGGCATAGTAGGCACGCTCACAGTGGGGGTGCTGATGCTTGTGGCCGATGGTCGCAATGATCGCCGGCCACGAGCGATCATGAGCGCGAGGAACAGAACACAGAAGTGTGCGTGTTAACACACAAATCTGTGTTTTGTTCTGAATGAAATGACAGATTGTGTGTTCCTGTGAACTAGGAACCACGATCCGTCCCTTCCTCTAGTCAGTCCCCTTCAGTTATAATCACCTCCCAGGAAACATAGTTAACCTCTTGATCACCCCCTAGTGTTAACCCCTTCACTGCCATTGACATTTTTACAATAATCAGTGCATTTTTATAGCACTGATCGCTGTATAAATGCCAATGGTCCCAAAAATGTGTCAAAAATGTCCGATGTGTCCGCCGTAATGTTGCAGTCATGATAAAAATCGCAGATCGCCACCATTACTAGTAAAAAAAATATAATAATAATAAAAATGCTATAAATCTATCCCCTATTTTCTAGACACTATAACTTTTACGCAAACTAATCAATATACGCCTATTGCGATTTTTTTTTTACCAAAAATATGTAGAAGAATACATATCGGCCTAAACTGAGAAAAAAATTGCTTTTTTTTTTTTTTTACAAAAAATGGGGATATTTATTACAGCAAAAAGTACATAATAAAGTTTCAAAATTGTAGCTCTTTTTTTGTTGCATCAGCATCCCCCCCGCATTGTGCAGCAGGTGCAGACGCCTGCTATCCCGATCCCACGAGCCAGCGTATAGCTACGCTGTCTTGCGGCATCGTGCCGATCTGCCGCAGTAAAATTACGACAGCTGGTTGGCAAGCGGTTAAGGCCTCATGCACACTAGACGTTAAAAAAAAAAAAGAAAAAGCCGGCAACATTAGCTGTAGCTGTAGAGTGAGTTTTGCAGCGTTTCTGCATTAGCTTTTTTTAGCGGTTTTTAGCTTTTTTTTAGCAAAACTACACTCCCATAAAAGCTTATGTCTCAAAAATGCTGATAAACGCAGAATAGTCAAGTCTTTTGCGTTTTTTGGCGTTTTTAAGTTGCTTTCAGCTTTTTTCAGAGTTAGAGCTGTTTTACAGCTGAAAAACTCTTCTCAGAACCCACTAGTTCTGTTTTTTTTTTCCAGACAGAAAACGCCCCAGCCAAAAACAGTTGATAACAGCCTATCTGTGCATAGACACATAGGATAACATGCTAGAGAGATTATTGGCTGCAGAAAAAACTTCTGAAGCCAAAAGCAGAAGCGAAGACTAGTATGGTTGTCAAATATGGACTACACGAGTACATAAGGGCATCATGAATGTAGCCCTGATTGAAGCAGGGTACAAGGTGTTTGGAAGATGGTACTTTGTACCAGAACGTCTCTCTAAAGTGTACCCTGATTTGTCACCCTCCTACTTCAGAGGCTGTGGCCAGGTGGGCTCTGCTCTCCACATATGGTGGACCTGCGCCAAGGTCTGGAAATTTTGGATACAAGTTGATTCCCAAATTTACTCGCTCACCTTGGTTAACATTACTAAAGATCCTGCTCAATGAACCCATGGAAAAACCAACCCAAAACCCAAAGATTCCTAGATACACACAGACTTTAATATACTATGTTTTTGGCAGCCAAAATAGAATGGAAAAGCCCAGTAATTGATTTGGCTCTAATGAAGCAAAAGCTGACTTGGATCATGCTACATGAAAACATGTTTCCTGACAGACTCCATGGCAGCAACGTGTGGGTTAAGTCCCGCCTCCACTACCCTATAGGACACTACTCCCATAAATCTTTGCTCCCTGCCCATGGCCGTGTTTTTTTTTGTCCTCCTCCGTAGGACCCATTACGGTCTTTCTACCTGAAGATTGCTCCCACACGGTTCCATTGTTGGTTTGGCCGAATAGCGACTGTGGATGAATTTGTCGCATGACTCCGCTAAGCCCTAGCTACTAGCGGGGTATGGAGTGGGCATTGGATATAAGCGCTGGAGGAACTCAGGAACCTAGCCATTGGCAGGCAGGCTGCGCATTTGGTCGGATAGCCCAGTTAAATAGCAGGTGACCTATTTTGCCCTGAGAAGTCCGGTGTGCTTTCCTTACCTTCGGCCTGGAGACGATCGTGTGGGAGCGGTAAGATTGTTCCTCTTTTTCCTGGCAGCAGTTTGTGTTTGTTCCTTGCTTAATACCTTCCCTTCCGTTCGTTTCTTCTGTGTCTATGTTTGTAGTTACAGGCATGGTGGCTGGGTTATCCTGCGTTCCAGCCGCCGTTTACTTCCTGGTTTTTCGTTCGTACGTTCGTTCTGTGCGGCACAGGAGCGAGGCTTGCTTTGTGAATGCGTGATAGCGGCAAAATTATGCTATTCGCGCATGCGCAGTAGCGCCGCGCACGACACGGTGATGAGGTCACTAAGGCGCCCTATTTAAACATGGGAAATAGCCTGCAGGCTCTGGGAATGCTTGCAGGCTATTACGTGACTTCCCCTTGTCCAGGATTTCTTCTGTAGAGGTAGGTGGCCTTCTGGGAAGAGGGGGGTAGGCGTGTATGTGTATCTGCTGCTCTCAGCCTTACTTGTATATCTTTGCAGCAATTATGGAATCCTCTAGAGATATGGACTCTCCTCCGCCTGTATGTGGCCAGCCCTCTCATAATAGGTACTGTCTGGGGTGGAAGTGGGGGGTGGTCTGGTATTAGTCAGTCTGTTATCTTTCCTTATCTGTATGTCTCTTCTATCTCTGTCTTAGCCCATCTAGATCAGAACAGCAACGCAGCTCAACGCACAGAGGAAACGATTCTTCTAAGTTTTACCACCGGCATTCATATTCTAAATCTAAACATCACGACTCACCCTCAAGATCTGGGCGCCGTATCGAGGATAAATCTCGCTCCTCCAAGGCTCATTCCAGCCGTTCAATTATCAGTACCTGCTGGGGATGCAGGTCGCAAGCTCCTACTGGGAAATCCCTGTGTGACCTCTGCTTTTCCAAAGCCTCTAATGAGAGAGGGGGTACGGACCAGCAACTAAGATCCCTTGTGGAAAAGGTGGTGAAAGAATCCCTCAGAAGGATCGGGGCCAGTCAGGCTCCTGTGCCTCAGTCAGAGTCACCTCAGTCACCAGTGAGGGAGTCGCATGTTCAAGAGATTTGGGAGTCCTCTCTAACAAGCCACCCTTCAGCTGCTGCATCAGACAGTGAATCTGAGGAAGATAGTCCCTGTGTGGGGTTTGACTTTGCCTTACTCTCCCCCTTGGTGAAGGCTATCAGAGAGGCTTTGAACTGGGAAGATGAGGTGACTAATCCTTCCAAACAAAGGAAGTATTTTAAGCAACTTAAAAGGGAGCGTCTCAATTTTACATTCCTGTCTGAACTTGGTGAGGTCATCACGGATGAATGGAGTAAAGTTGAGAAAAAGAATAGTATGCTTTCAAAAGTCTTAGCTCCACTAGTGGATGCAGCGGTGATGAGACTAGTAAAACATGTGACTCTTCCACTGGAAGATACAGTTTCATTCAAGGATGCCTTAGATAGGCGGATTGATTCGGATTTAAAGAGAGTCTACCTCACTGCTGGTATGGCATGTAAGCCAGTGTTGGCTTTAGCAGCAATGTCCAAGGCCATGGAAGTTTGGACGGACGGTGTGGATGATACCCTCAGGAACATTTCGGATGAAGTCGCAAAAAACTCTCCTATCCAGGAGTTATGGCTTGCATCGGCTTTTCTGGGGGAGGCTTCGATTGACATCATCCGCTTAGTATCTTGGGTTATGCTTTCAGCGGTCACCGCCAAACGGGCTCTTTGGCTCCGTCCCTGGCTGGCTGATCCAGCGTCAAAACAGGTGTGGTGCCGTATCCCTTTTGAGGGTTCTTCCCTTTTTGGTAATAAATTGGATAATGCCATAACCCGGGCCACTGGCGGGAAGTCAGGGTTTCTTCCTCAGGATAGACGTTTAAAAAGCCAGAGAAGATTTTTTCCTAAAAAGCAATATCAAGAGCAGGCCAGGGAGGCCCGTAGCTATAGACCTGGTCGGGAATATTCCAGGTCATGGAAGTCAAGGCAGTCTTCCTTTAAGAAATCCGCCAAGAGCAGTACGACAGGAGAGAGGGAACCAGCTAAATCTTTTTGAGATTGGGCCCGCTCAGATAGGCCAGGTGGGGGCTCGTCTTCTACGTTTTCGGCATGTCTGGGCGGCCTCAATTCAGGACTTCTGGACCGTTAGAACGGTCTCTTCAGGCCATTCTTGGACCTTCAGCAGGTCCCCAAGACTAAAGTATGTTCCCACCTCCCTTCCGGCCTCAGAAGAAAAAAGGCAGATCCTGTTGGGCTACGTGAGATCTTTATTGGCTCAAGGCGCTGTCGTTCCCGTGCCAGACGATCAACGAGGGAGAGGAATTTATTCTCCTCTTTTTATGGTCCAAAAGAAAAACGGATCTTGGAGGCCAGTCATAAACCTTACACATCTGAATCGTTTTATCAAAAGGTAAAGGTTCAAGATGGAAACCTTGTCAACAATACAACAGTCAGTCCAGTCAGGCGATTGGATGATTTCAATAGATCTAAAGGACGCTTATTTTCATGTTCCTGTGGCAGAAGAATTTCAACAGTTTCTGCGTTTTTCGGTGGGGAAACTTCATCTTCAGTTCGTATGTCTCCCGTTAGGGCTTTCAACGTCCCCCCGAGTTTTCTCAAAGGTGTTGTTAGCCGTAGTGGCTCTATTGAGAACCAGAGGAATTTGTCTTCACCACTATTTGGACGATCTTCTGCTGCTAGCCCAGGACAGAGACCGTCTGTTATTACACAAGGATCAGGTTATCTCCACTCTTCAAGAATTCGGTTGGATCCTGAATCTAGAGAAGAGTCAGTTAAACCCTTCTCAGTCTCTTGTATTCCTGGGAGCACTCTTCGACACAGTAAAGGGTACCATCTCATTACCCAAAGAGAAGGTATCGGTAATTCGGGACAGAATTCGTCCGGCCCTCTCAGCCTCCCATCTCCAGGCTCTTCAGTGTCTGAGGATTATCGGTACTATGGTGGCCACAATTCCCATGGTGAAGTGGGCCCAGTGGAAGATGAGACCTTTCCAAAAAGGGTTTCTTCACCAATGGTTAGGCCACAAAACTCAGCTTATCCGGATCACATCCTCAATGAGAAACTCTCTGCCCTGGTGGCTTCGGAAGGAGAATCTATTCAATTGTCATTCCATTCTCCCCATCTCATGGATAGCAATAACCTCGGATGCCAGCAACAGGGGCTGGGGCGCCCACTATTTGACAGAAGTAGCGCAAGGCACCTGGGACTTCCCTTCCAGGAGGATGGTGTCGAACATTCTAGAATTAAGGGCAGCCTTCCGGGCGCTCCTAGCTTTTCATCATCTGATCTCAGGAACCTTGGTTCTACTCAGATTAGACAACACGACGGCAGTGGCATATATAAGGAGACAAGGAGGTACTCGGAGTCTGTCCCTACTTCAGGAGGTAGAGCCAATTATGTCTTGGGCTCAGAAGAACCTGGTCAACATTACAGCAACTTATGTTCCAGGGACGGAGAACGTTCAGGCGGACTTCCTGTCTCGAGTCAGTCTGGACAACAACGAATGGTCTCTTCACGAGGAAGTTTTCAGTTAGATTCTAACGTTGTGGTTCTCCCCAGAGGTCGACCTGTTTGCCTCCCCTTGCAACAAGAAACTGGCAAGGTATTATTCCAGGTTTCGGGATCCTCAGGCTTACGGAGTGAATGCACTGACGGATCGATGGTGGTTCAACAGAGCTTACGCCTTTCCTCCAACTCCTATTATTCTACAGTTCCTGCGGAGACTCAGATCAGAAGCAGTAGAAGTGATAGCTGTGATACCTTATTGGCCCAACAGACCATGGTTTCCATTACTAATGCTCCTCAGTGTCAGAGACCCGATTCCCTTACCTCTCAGACCTGATCTTCTATCCCAGGGCTCGAAGCTACATTCCTGTCTGGCCCATCTATGTCTTAGGGTCTGGTTTTTCGAGAGGGGAAGGTTAGAGGCTCTGGGTTGCCCCAAGGAGATTATTCCTACTCTCATGAGTGCAAGGAGGAAAAGTACCAACCAGGTGTATGAGAGGATTTGGTCTAGATTCACAAGACACATGTCCTCCAGGTCTTGCTCTGACGGTAATCTGACGTTTCAGGATGTTTTGGGTTTCTTACAGTCCGGATTAGACATTTCCCTATCTGTCAGTGCTCTTTGTGTACAAGTCTCAGCAATCTCTGCCTTTTCCGGAGTTTCTTGGACTAAACATCCTTTGGTTCAACAATTCTTTAAAGGAGCAATTAGACTTAGACCACAGAGGAAACCTAGATTCCCCAAGTGGGATTTACCGCTGGTTCTTTACTTCTTCTCACAACTGGACAGACCACTTTCAATCAAAGAATTGTCCCTAATGACATATTTTTTGGTAGCCATATCTTCGGCAAAGAGAGTTTCTGAGATACAAACTCTAGGGTAAAAGGAACCTTTCATCAAGTTCTTCCCCGACAGAGTGGTCCTAGTCCCAATGCTGGGGTCAAATCCAAAGGTTACCTCAGTCTTCCACGAAAATCAGGATATTACTCTTCCTACCTTTAATTCTGATGGGAGTCAGGATCTTCATCCTCTCGACATGGGAGTTATTCTGAAACGATACTTGGAGGCAACAGCTTCTTTCCGGCAATCGGATTATCTTTTTGTTCTTTTCCACTGTAAAAGCAAAGGCCTTAGGGCTTCGGTTGGATCCATCTTCACGTGGGTGGTTCAGGCGATCCAATGGGCTTATAAAGAGAAGGACTTGGCTCCTCCTGAGGCGGTTACAGCACATTCCACAAGAAGTCTCTCTACTTCTTGGGCAGCTTCTCGTCATGTGGCTCCTGAGGTTATCTGCAAAGCTGCCGCTTGGTCATCCATTCATACATTTATGGCTCATTATTGTGTTGAACCTGCCAGTTTATCTTCCGTTGATTTTGGTTTAAAGGTGCTGTCGGTTGACAGTGTTAAATAAATTTTTGTTCAGCATTTTTGCCCACCCGAGTGTGTTTGGCGAGTTATTTCCCACACGTTGCTGCCATGGAGTCTGTCAGGAAAATGGAAAATTCCTATCAAAATACTTACCGTAATTTATCTTTCCTGATGGACTCCATGGCAACAGGAGTTCCCTCCCAAAATGGCTGGAGTAGGCTAGTTACCGAACACGGCCATGGGCAGGGAGCAAAGATTTATGGGAGTAGTGTCCTATAGGGTAGTGGAGGCGGGACTTAACCCACACGTTGCTGCCATGGAGTCCATCAGGAAAGGAAAATTATGGTAAGTATTTTGATAGGAATTTTCAATTTTTGTGTCCTATGGGCATTTACATCAGTTATTTACTTCAGTAAATATCCTTGATCTAAGGCAGGGGTAGGCAACCATTTGAGCACAGTGCTTTCAAAGAAATTGAGCGTGCCAATTTTATAACAAAAATATGTCAACTTCACACTTTCAATCATAAAAAGGATTTTTTATAAAGTAAATGCTGTAAACGACTTTAGTAGTGAGAAATGAACATCCTGCACTCTTACGCCTCAGATCAGCCCCAATATCATGCACCTTCACACCTCAGATCACTGTCCCCCTGAAAATCTGTTTCACAATTGTACCCCTCTGTAAATCTGCCCCACCACTGTAACCCCCTGTACATCTGCCTCACCACTGTACCACCCTGCTCATTTACCCACCAATGTACCCCTTTTCTCATCTGCCCCACCAATGTACTCCCTTTCTCATCTGCCCCACCACTGTAACCTGCTTTCCCATCTGCCCCACCAATGTACGTCCTGCACATCTGTCTCCCCTCTGTACTCACAGTGAAATTTCTTCTTTCTGAGATTGGTAGTGGCAACCAAACGAGTCATCTTCCTCCAGATGGTGGACGGGACTAGCAGGACTGTGATTGACTTTGGCAGTGGCCAATGATAGTTCTCCTCCTCCTGGAAACAGGGAATGCCCCCCCTAGCAGAACTGCACCCAATCTCTTCCCCATCACAAAAGCTGAAGATCGCAGCTACAGCAAAGTTAGAGAACCAAACAATGTTTCCCATCTATTACAATGTGTTGGGGTGCAGCGCCTCCCCCTCAGTGCAGGTGCGGTGTGGGGAAATCTGAAATTGGAATGCATTTGTGTCTCACTGACACTTCCCTGCGCTGCTCTGCTGATGGGGAGGTAGCCGAGTGCCGGTGTCCTATCATATACTGTCCCCCATCGGATAGTGTCCACCGTGTACTGCGCATGCGGTAGTACACAGCACACACAGATTCCGAAAATACCCGAAGATGAACGGCGCCTGCGCCGTGAGTCCAGGTTCTATCCCCACCATCCAAGTGGACATAGAGTTGGAATATAAAAGAGCCAAGCGCAGCGAGGCCGAGCCCGAAGCATTGCGAGCGAAGCGAGCCCGCGGGGGCCCTCTAATTTTCACAACCCCATGTCCGCTTGGATGGTGGGGCTACCACTTCCACTCACGGCGCAGGCGCCGTTCATCTTCGGGGATTTTCCGAAGCTTCTTCTGCTCCGTACTGCGCATGTGCAGTACGGGGCGGACACTATATGATGGCAGGACACTATCTGCCAGAACACCGGCATAGAGGCTTTGTGTGCCGCTTGCAGCACCAGTGCCGGGGGTTGCCTACCACTGATCTAAGGCTTTGTTTAAGTTCTTTATGTGAAAAACTACTTTACAGGATATGTAGCTGATATATTAGATACTCTGCCTATTGTTGATGTTGTCCTGATAGTTAAATAAGTCAAAGGCTTGTGCCATAGTGTTTACTATATTAGTTAAAGTTCAATCTTATATTATTATGGTTTTCATTGGCCCAGTTGGAGGGATGGGCAGGGGTAGTCCTGCTTGACCCTTTTGCTGGGCCTATAACCACTTTCAGACCGGACCATTTTGCTTGTAAATGACCAGAGGTCTTTTTACACTTTGGCACTGCGCTGCTTTAACTGGTAATTGCGCGGTCATGCAATGTTGTACCCAAACAAAATTTGCGTCCTTTTCTTCCCACAAATAGAGCTTTCTTTTGATGGTATTTGATTGCCTCTGCGATTTTAATTTTTTGCGATATAAACGTAAAAAGACCGCAAATTTTGAAAAAAAATGATATTTTCTACTTTTTGTTATTAGAAAAATCCAATAAACTCAATTTTAGTCATACATTTAGGCCAAAATGTATTTAGCCACATGTCTTTGGTAAAAAAAAAGTCAATAATTGTATATTTATTGGTTTGCGCAAAAGTTGTCACATCTACAAACTAAGGTACGTTTTCTGGAATTTACGCAGCTTTTAGTTTACGACTGCCTATCTCATTTCTTGAGGTGCTAAATTGGCAGGGCAGTACAAAACCCCCCCAAATGACCCCATTTTGGAAAGTAGACCCCCTAAGGAAATTTATAAGAGGCATGTTGAGCCCATTGAATATTTTATTTTTTTGCCTCAAGCGATTGAATAATGACAAAAAAATATATATTTTTTTTTTTTTACACAAAGTTGTCACTAAATGATATATTGCTCACACATGCTATGGGCATATGTGAAATGACACCCCAAAATAAATTCTGCTGCTTCTCCTGAGTACGGGGATACCACATGTGTGGGACTTTTTGGGAGCCTAGCCGCGTACGGGGCCCCGAAAACCAAGCACCGCCTTCAGGCTTTCTAAGGGCGTAAATTTTTGAGTTCACTTCTCACTACCTATTACAGTTTTGAAGGCCATAAAATGCCAAGATGGCACAAAACCCCCACAAATGACCCCATTTTAGAAAGTAGACACCCCAAGCTATTTGCTGAGAGGTGTAAGGATCAAGGTATGTGGAAACAAAATGGTTGACAGTATGTTTTACTAAATACTTGTCTGTCTTTATCCTTCTCAGTAAAATAAGGACTCATCATCTTTAGTCACGTACGCATAAGAAGAGGCCACATCAGCCCTAAAAAGCAGTCTACGCCCAGAAGATTGTCTTATCAGCTGATAACACCTGGAGAATTGCCTTTTCTTTGCAAATTGTTGTTTTTTTTACATTGCTGATGCTTGCCCTTTTCTGTCTATAAAAGAGATGTAATAAAGAGCCTCAGGGTCAGAGTTAAGCACGGACTTCTGAGCAGAAATACTGAGTACCTCCGTGTCTCTTTGCTTAGATAAGAACTCTAACTAACAATTGGGAAACGGTAACATAACCTGACAAATAGGTGACTTGTTGAGGTCACACCTAACATTCTGGCGCCCGAATAGGGACCCGCAGAAAGAAACTACAAGAGGCGAACGAACATAAGGACGGAACAAAGAGGTCGGGCACATCAAGAACCACAGACAAATCCTGCGCAGGTAAGAAAAGCTTTATTTTCTTATAAACTCTGTGCTTCTTAGATTTGTGCCCACCTGATCTGTCTGAATTGTTCTTCAGGTAAACACCAACCTCTGTAGTAAGCGGGTCTTGAACTTAATATTTTGGCTTATGTTACCGTTGTTTCTTGTCTGTCTACTTGTCATCTGTCTGTTGTGAATGAAATAAGCCCTGTTTGTATGGTGTGAATTGAAACATATATCATCCCAATGGGTAACGGAATGCGCCCTTAACTCGTAAGAGTACTTTGGGGGTCCGACACTTAAGTTTGATATACGCTTTTTGATTCATGAGCCTAAAAACGGGTTGAAAGTATAAGTCCTGACTGCCTCGATAAAGCAGGAATAAGAAACGAATGCTGAGAGATTCCATGGTAATGGGAAGGGAATAAGGTCTCCACAAAGTCCCGGAGATCTAGTCATATGTGTTTGGCCACCTATAAGTGATGATTGTGATTGTCGTGTCTGCTGTATTAGTAGTCGCATTCATTGTCTGGTTGGGGTATAAAGTAGTTCGGTTTCAAAGTAAATACCCCGGACAAAGTTTTAATATTTTGGCACCCTAGGAGGAGAAGGCAACGAGACACTTAATAAGTGATCCAAACGCCACCTAGGCAAGACTGTCAAAATGGGCCAGACACAGGGTAAACCCCAGGAGGAATCTCAGAAATGTTATAGTGTTAAAGACATAATTACAATGTTGTATGGGAAGGATAAGGCACAAGGCACAAATAGGATTCTCAAGAAATTGGGGATGGATGGAGAAAATGGATTAAGTGTAGAAGGTTGGGAAGAAATAAAGAAAGACAGACAGGGAGAGATATTGAAAAACGGATGGGTATCACAAATACAATGTCTAATTAAGGTATCCAACAGGGCCAAAGAGGAGGGATGGGAGTATTGTCAGGAAAAGGGTGGATGGGATATGAAGGTCCGACACAAAAGTCTTCCTTCTGCTCCCGGCAGTAGGGTAAATACGGGAGATACTCCACCTCCTTATAACACCACCACACCAGGTAATGAAAGACCAAAACTTTATCCTTCCTTAAGAGGAAGAGGGTGGGTATGCCGAGTATGCGGTACCCAGAACCCAGACTGGGCACAGGAATGTGTGCATTGCGGCGCTCAAAGACCAGAGCCCGTAGCTCCAGTCCATAGTCGGACTAGGGTAATACAAGTAAATAATCCAAATGCGGGTCAAGCAGGACAGCCACCTACAGTGACCCGACAAGTCGTTCTGAGGACATGGACACCTTGGTCGGCTGACACTCTTATGGCATTAATACAGAATGCTCCTGATCCCGTAGCAAAACCTGCCGCATTCTGTAGATTCGTGACACAATTACTAGACACACATGAAGCAACTTGGCAAGATGGGGAAGATTTGTGTAGACATAAAATGACACTAACGATGTTTAATCAATTTATGAATGAAATTGCTCCACATAGACCACAAGGGGATCCAGCGGCAGATCCACCAGGAATACACCCCCGTCATATAGACTCTAGACCCCTGTTTATTAATCAGTTACGAGAATTTTGCCAAGGGAAACAGCAGGAAAGGGGTTCGACAGTGCCCATAAAACAGGCCCCAGGTCAGACTGTTACAGAATTTTACCTCAACATGGAAAGCATGATGGCTGACGAAGGTCTAGATTTAGCCTTACCCGTCACCATTAGGGCTTTCAATCGACAGTTTATGGAAGGACTAGTACCCCAAATAGGTGACAAACTGAAGGCATGTACTCCCGAATGGAAAGCCATACGGGACAGAGGAACATTGTTGCAGAAAGCACAAGGCATAGAGGCTGATTTAGCAGAAACTAAACCCAGAAGGACACCGGGAGTTAACACTGTTGCCCGGGTCAATGAAGGAGGGAATTCCTCCCGTAAACCTCTTACCTGTTATTACTGCAACAAGGTGGGACATATAAAAAGAGACTGTAGGAAAAGGATAAAAGACGAACAGGAAGGAAACACGGACAGAGACACGAGGGACTACAGACAGAGGCGTACCAATGATAGGGACGATCCGACGGCATGACTTGCCCCGGTCCTAGCTGAATCAGAGAACAAAATGCTCCACATGTTGATGAAGGTGGAAGGTAAACATATTCCTTGTTTGGTTGACACAGGAGCGTCACGCAGTCTGTTGTCTGATTCAGTAGTCCCTCCACACATGACGTCCCGTGACACCATACCCATAAGTGGTTATGACGGTCTTTTGTCCGATGCCCCACTGACTAAACCTTAAAAAGTAAAAATAGGGGGGAATGGCAACCACCTGACACTTGTGTATTGTTGCAATATGTAGATGACCTATTGTTATGTTGTCCGGATAACGATACTTGTTTAAAAGCCACTCTATCATTGTTACAATTCCTGGCTGAAAAAGGGTGCAAAGTGAATAGAACTAAGTTACAGGTATGCCAGAAAAAGGTTGTCTTTTTGGGCCACTGTATATCCCAGGGTACTCGACACCTCACTGAAGACCGAGTCCAGGCCATAAGACAAATGAATGTCCCACGCAACTTTAAGCAACTTCGTATGTTTCTGGGAATGGTGTCATATTGTAGACAATGGATACCACATGCCAGTTCTCTGATGCAGCCATTATATGATTGCTTGAAAATAGTACCCTATGTACTCACAGAAGCAGGTCATGAATCTTTTAGCACCTTAAAAAGGTTACTAATTTCGGCACCTGCGATCGGGATCCCTGATTATACCAAAACATTTCATTTGTACATTGCTGAAATCACGGGACACGCAACAGGGGTGTTGACACAACAACACATCAAACAAAGGCCGGTAGCATACTTCCCGGCGGCTCTCGATCCTGTCTCTAGAGGATCACCGTCCTGTGTACGAGCAGTTGCAGCAGTGTCAATTATCATTGACAAATCCTCAGAAATTGTCTTAGACAATCCTGTAGTGGTACATACCACACATGACATACACGCCATCTTGTCACAGGTCCAGCCAAAACACATATCAATGGCAAGGCAGCTGCGTCTACAATGCACCTTGCTCCTACCCCCCAATGTTACCTTTCAGCGATGCACTTCTTTTAACTTAGCACAGCTTTTACCATTACAGACAGATTTGACAGGGGGGAGTAATGATGATAATGGTGTAGACACAGCACAAGATACTCAGGATTCTGACACACTTTCGTTTCAGGACATAACATCTGATGAACACAATTGTTTTCAACTTATGGAACAAGAAACCACGGGGTTCCCACATGTCACAGACATACCCATTGCAAATGCAGAACACACACTGTACATAGATGGTAGTAGATTTGCCGATGACAAAGGTAAATATCACACAGGTTATGCTGTGGTAACGGACACACAGGTAATTGAGGCAAAGTCACTACCAGCACACATGTCGGCACAAGAAGCGGAACTAACCGCTCTAGAGAAAGCCTTAGAACACTTGGAGGGACAAGAAGGGAACGTTTACACTGATTCCGCATACGCCTACGGAGTTGCACATGATTATGGCCACATATGGAAAGCTAGAGGTTACCTTACAGCAGCAGGCACACCTGTTAAACATGGTGAAGGAATCAAAAGAGTCCTGAACAATCTTAAAAAGGTTAAAAGAGTAGCCATCATGAAGATAGCGGCACACACGAGCGCAAAAACAACTGAGGCAAAAGGAAACGCATTTGCAGATTTAACTGCAAAGAAGGCAGCTCTAGGGGAAGTAAGCCCTGAGACCTTAGCCACGGTACAGGTGAGTATGCCCGAAACCACATGGCAGCAGCTAATCGAACTACAGGAACAAGCAGGGGCTATTGAGAAGGACCGTTGGGTTAAGGAGGGAGCTGCACCAGGCCTTGACAATGTATGGAGAGAAGGAGACAAAATATGTCTACCCGCTTCTCTATACCCCGCAATGGCAGCGGCTGTCCACTTACCCACTCATGTCAGCTCCAATTCTATGTATAGGATTGTAAGCCAAGGATGGCTAGCCCCTGGATTCAGTAGTACTGCAAGGAACTACTGTGCTGCATGCCAAATCTGTCTGATTAATAACCCAGGACAGAGAGTGAAAACCCCACGTAAACATCAGGTCCGGGCCCAATATCCCTTTCAGAGACTGCAGATTGACTACATACAAATGCCTAAGAGCGGCCCCTTTGAATTTGTTCTCGTGTGCATCTGCCTATTTTCAGGCTGGCCCGAAAGTTATCCTGTAAAATCAGCTACGGCAAAAGCCACCGCCAAGAAACTGATTACTGAGCTGATACCTAGGTTTGGTCTCCCAGAAACAATAGAATCAGATAGGGGGACACATTTCACGGGAGAAATAATGCAAAATGTGATGGCAATGTTAGGGGTTCAACAAAGTTTTCATACTCCTTACCACCCACAGAGTTCAGGATCAGTAGAAAGAGTAAATGGTACAATCAAGCTGAAAATACAAAAGGCCATGCAGGAGTTGAACAAACCATGGCCTGAGTGCCTACCCTTAGCTTTGTTCTCTATTAGGTACACCCCAACAGGAAAAACCGGGTTATCCCCATATGAAATACTGTTTGGAAGTGCACCTAGATTAGGTTTATATTTTCCTCAAAGTATGCAATTGCAATGTGATAGGTTAACTACGTATGTAATACAGTTGCAACAGCGTCTGACTAAAATCCACAAGAGTGTGTATTCTTCTCTTCCAGACCCTAATTCTGTCACAGGTACTCACGACTTACAACCGGGAGACTATGTGTATGTAAAGAAACATACCAGGAAGACACTGGAACCAAGGTTTGAAGGTCCTTTCCAGGTGCTATTGATTACAGCAACCTCAGTGAAATTGGAAGGGAAACCTACCTGGATCCACGCTTCTCACTGTAAAAAGGAGCCAGTTGGCAAATGACAACATGTATCTTTTTATTCTTTTTGTTTCAGTAATCCTGGCTAATAGTTTGGTTACCTCACAGAATAAAATACACAAGGATGAAGGATTTTCTAAAAAAATGTTATTACTGAAGTTTAAATATGCTTATGCCCAGAAGTCAGGATATGAGAAATGTTGGATTTGTAGCAAATTACACCCCAGCACAGCAAGTATACCACTGATGGCAGTTCCTATAAACTATACTGATCTTGCTAACAGTAGCATTAACATAATTAGAACAAATACCAGCGAGACAGTAATGTTTAAGTCAAATGGCCTCGCCTTTTCCCCTGATTGGTGTTTCAACCTAGGGAAAACAACGGGAGGAAATGGAGAATGCCAAGACAGCAAATTTAACTTGTCCATTTTCATACCAAAAGCTACTCCTGGGAAAAACACGGTCTTCTACCCTAGTATAACCCACACACACCAATCGTTAGCTGAGTTCCTCGGTAATATTTCAGACAACAACACCAGGTGGTTAGTGAGTAACCTATCTCTTTATGGATACACCTCCCTTTATAGAAATAATATCGGTAGTAGATCAGTAGCACTGGGAAATAGTATATATATCTGTTGTGAGGATAAATGTTATACTTGGATACCTAGAAGAGCTCAGGGATGGTGCTACCTCGCAAGTTTAGTACCAGTAATGGGAGTAGTAGGTGATGAACGAGGTGATCACCTATTAGAAGCTAGCATGCACCCTAGGTATCCCCTCAGGTATCGTAGTAAAAGAGAAATATTCCTGAAGAAGGACATGGCATGGGCTTGGTTCCCGTCCTGGACAGGATGGGGTATAGACTTAATGAAACGACTAAATAACTATACAGGAATTATTAATGATGTTTTGGAGAAAAACTCTGATGACATTACTAAGTTAAATCTGGAGACCAGAGCCATCAGACAACAATTAGAATTACATGAATTAGCAATTGAAAGTATGAGTGCAGCACTGACAGGACATACTGAGGACTATGAGTGCTGTACTTGGATACATAACACCAGCATTGAGGTACCTGACTATTATGACATCATTGCACAACACCGTACGGAAGTAAAGAATTTACAAGAGAAGGCCCGAAATATTGGTCGCGACTGGGATCCGTTTGGTGGAACTTTTAGTTTCTCAGGGTTATTCTCTTGGGTTAAGAAGGCAGCAATGACGATTATAGTGGTGCTCTTATTCGTATTTTTCTTTTATGCATGCTTTAAACTGCTCATGTGCTTTTGCAAGAAAGCCAAGGTAAATGATGCGGAAAAGATGGAACTTTTGTGAAGATAGGTGGATTTGGATCCTTGACATCACCCATCTGTCAGAAAAGCCACTCTTCCTGAATTTTAGATGTTGGTACTGTCCAGGGGGATGGGTGTATACCCCTCTGACAACTCGCGGTCAGGGAGAGTACTCTGGATATAGGCCGACTAGAACTTGTTCAGGTGGACCCAGGGCAAGAGGGAGGGGTGATGTCAAAGGGGGAAGTGTAAGGATCAAGGTATGTGGAAACAAAATGGTTGACAGTATGTTTTACTAAATACTTGTCTGTCTTTATCCTTCTCAGTAAAATAAGGACTCATAATCTTTAGTCACGTACGCATAAGAAGAGGCCACATCAGCCCTAAAAAGCAGTCTACGCCCAGAAGATTGTCTTATCAGCTGATAACACCTGGAGAATTGCCTTTTCTTTGCAAATTGTTGTTTTTTTTACATTGCTGATGCTTGCCCTTTTCTGTCTATAAAAGAGATGTAATAAAGAGCCTCAGGGTCAGAGTTAAGCACGGACTTCTGAGCAGAAATACTGAGTACCTCCGTGTCTCTTTGCTTAGATAAGAACTCTAACTAACAATTGGGAAACGGTAACATAACCTGACAAATAGGTGACTTGTTGAGGTCACACCTAACAGAGGCATGTTGAGTTCATGGAATATTTTATATTTTGCCACAAGTTGCGGGAAAATTACAAACTTTTTTTTTTTTTTTTTTTTTTCACAAAGTTGTCACTAAATGATATATTGCTCATGCATGCCATGGGCATATGTGAAATGACACCCCAAAATAAATTCTGCTGCTTCTCCTGAGTACGGGGATACCACATATGTGGGACTTTTTGGGAGCCTAGCCGCGTACGGGGCCCCGAAAACCAAGCACCGCCTTCAGGCTTTCTAAGGGCGTAAATTTTTGAGTTCACTTCTCACTACCTATTACAGTTTTGAAGGCCATAAAATGCCAAGATGGCACAAAACCCCCACAAATGACCCCATTTTAGAAAGTAGACACCCCAAGCTATTTGCTGAGAGGCATGTTGAGTCCATGGAATATTTTATATTTTGCCACAAGTTGCGGGAAAATTACAAATTACAAACTTTTTTTTTTTTTGTTTTTTTCACAAAGTTGTCACTAAATGATATATTGCTCACGCATGCCATGGGCATATGTGAAATAACACCCCAAAATAAATTCTGCTGCTTCTCCTGAGTACGGGGATACCACATATGTGGGACTTTTTGGGAGCCTAGCCGCGTACGGGGCCCCGAAAACCAAGCACCGCCTTCAGGCTTTCTAAGGGCGTTACAGTTTTGAAGGCCATAAAATGCCAAGATGGCACAAACCCCCCCCAAATGACCCCATTTTGGAAAGTAGACACCCCTAAATTTAGGGGTACACTAGTGAGACTAGGTAATAAATGGCGGGTGCCCTGAAACTATAAAAAAATAACTAACCAACCAGCGTCACCTGTAACAGTTATATGGTGATCACTGGTGAAAGGGTTAACTAGGGGGCAATCAGGGGGCTTTATGCGGTAGTATATGGGGGTCCCTGGCGCTATAAAAAGCTGCGGCGAACCTAAATACCTACCTGCCTAACTAGCGTCACCTGTGACACTAATACAGCGATCAGAAAAACGATCGCTTATTAGGCTGGGTTCACACTGGAGCGATGCGGGAACGCCACGAATGCGCGGCGGGTTCCCGCATCGCATGCCTCCCGGCGGCAGTTCACACTGCCCTATGCGAACTGCTGGGAGTGTCAGTGAAATGTTAATGACACCCCCAGATCAGTTCGCATATCACAGTGCGATCTGCAAACTTGGATCGCATGGTGTGAACACCCATGCGATCCGATTCTGCTGCGGACCAAAAAAAGGGTCCCGTGCGAGTTTGCGGCGGGTGCGACACGAATTCAGCCATACTATCTGTATAGCTGAACTCGAATCGCACAGAGATCGGATGTGATTTGCACTGCAGTGCGGTGCGAATCACATCCGTTCTCATAAACCGCTGCAATGTGAACCCAGCCTTAGTGACACTGGCGACGGGGGGTGATCACGGGGTTAAACCTTTATTGGGGGGGTTAGGGGGTACCTTAGAACTAAAGGGGGCTAACCCTAACTGCCCTAACAGTTATTAGTCACAAATGACACCCGCCGGGTGATCAGGGGGTTAAACCTTTATTAGGTAATAAATGGCGGGTGCCCTGAAACTATAAAAAAATAACTAACCAACCAGCGTCACCTGTAACAGTTATATGGTGATCACTGGTGAAAGGGTTAACTAGGGGGCAATCAGGGGGCTTTATGCGGTAGTATATGGGGGTCCCTGGCGCTATAAAAAGCTGCGGCGAACCTAAATACCTACCTGCCTAACTAGCGTCACCTGTGACACTAATACGGCGATCAGAAAAATGATCGCTTATTAGGCTGGGTTCACACTGGAGCGATGCGGAAACGCCACGAATCCGCGGCGGGTTCCCGCATCGCATGCCTCCCGGCGGCAGTTCACACTGCCCTATGCGAACTGCTGGGAGTGTCAGTGAAATGTTACTGACACCCCCAGATCAGTTTGCATATCGCAGTGCGATCTGCAAATTTGGATCGCATGGTGTGAACACCCATGCGATCCGATTCTGCTGCGGGCCAAAAAAAGGGTCCCGTGCGAATTTGCGGTGGGTGCGGCGGGTGCGGCGGGTGCGGCGAATGGCTGAACTCGAATCGCACAGAGATCGGATGTGATTTGCACTGCAGTGCGGTGCGAATCACATTCGTTCTCATAAACCGCTGCAATGTGAACCCAGCCTTAGTGACACTGGCGACGGGGGGTGATCACGGGGTTAAACCTTTATTGGGGGGGTTAGGGGGGTACATTAGAACTAAAGGGGGCTAACCCTAACTGCCCTAACAGTTATTACAGTCACAAATGACACCAATGCAAAAAAAAAAAAAAATAAAAAAAAAAAAAAATGACATTGGTGTCACTGTGACTGGGGGGCAGGGGTAATTGGGGGGGGGTGATCGGGGGGTAAAGGGGGGGTGTGAGTGTGCCTGGCATGTTCTACTGTGTGTGTAGAGTGTTGGTGCAACTCACCGATCCGCTCTCCTCCGTGTCGGAACGAAAAATACCGACACGGAGGAGAGAATACATCACTTCCTCTCCTGTGTTTACATTACAGGAGAGGAAGTGATGTCACGGGGGATTTCTATTCGTCGGGAGCGATCGCGAGGGGGTGGCCATGAATGAATGGCCGCCCCCTCGTCCCGGATCGCTCCCGGACGAAAACCGACCGCCGCAGGCACCGGGCGGGGGCCCGATCGGGCCCCCGACCCGCGGGAAGGCAGGGACGTACAGGTACGCCCATATGCCTGCCCGTGCCATGCTGTCGACGTACATCGTCGTGCGGCGGTCGGCAACTGGATAATATTGACGGACAATAAGTCCCATTCTTAGTCTAGCCTTCTAAAAATACAGTTTCATATGTTATGATACCTGAGACTCTTCATGGTTAATCGCTTCGAAAGTAGTTGCTCCACATATGTTATGGTCCTCACTGTTCGTACAAAGATTATACTAACAATTCTATTTTTGTACTTGACTTGGTTTTACTTACAAAGTTCTATTACTTTTTGAAATTGTAATGAAAAGATTGAAACAGAAAAGAGAAGTATGGGGGTCTGTAAAAAAACAACCTATATACTCACCTAGGTGGATGCAGCATCAATCCAATGCTGCATCTGTCCCCTGCCAGCTCTGCACTGAGAAATGATTGATCAAACACCACTAATTTCTCAGTTTTCCCCGTCCATGACTGTCAGTCAGCAGCTCTCTGCTCTCCCATTCAGCGCTTACTGGAGTGTTGGGCTGGGGAGGGAGGGGCTAGGTCAGGCTCTCAGCAGCGCCGCTTGAGAGGCTAAGTCAGCAGTTGGTCCAGGGATCTGGGTGGATCCCAACAGGGCCAGATTAACCACTTAATAACCGCCCTATAGCCGAATGACGGCTTTAGGGCGGTTTCTTAACTGTGGGAGGCCGTCATATGACGTCCTCCCAGAATTCCGCTCTCGCGCGCCCCCTGGGGCGCGCACTCGAGAGCATCCGTGACCGCCGGGTCCACAGGATTACGGATCACGGTAAACGGCCGCTCGTCGCGGCCGTTTACCACGTGATCGCTCCGTCAAATGACGGAGTGATCACTTGTAAACAAACCGGCGTCATGTTATGACGCCGGTTCCTCCCTCCCCCTCTCTGTACCGATCGGAACAGCGGAGGGGGAGGAGATCGGTGTCAGCAGCGATGTGGGCTGCATCTGCAGTGCCCACATCGCTGCTCACCGAAAATTAACCCCTCAATTCCCTGCAAAAACTCTGCAATACCCTGCCATTAGTCTGCCATAGTCTGCAATAGTCTGCCATAGTCTGCCATAGTCTGCAACGCTCTGCAATAGTCTGCAACGCTCTGCAATAGTCTGCAACGCTCTGCAATACCCTGCAACGCTCTGCAATAGTCTGCAACGCTCTGCAATACCCTGCAACGCTCTGCAATAGTCTGCAACGCTCTGCAATACCCTGCAACGCTCTGCAATACCCTGCAACGCTCTGCAACACTCTGCAATGCTCTGCAACACCCGCCAATACCCTGCAACACTCTGCAACGCTCTGCAACACCCGCCAATACCCTGCAACACTCTGCAATGCTCTGCAACACTCTGCAATGCTCTGCAACACCCACCAATACCCTGCAACACTCTGCAATGCTCTGCAACACCCGCCAATACCGTGCAACACTCTGCAGTGCTCTGCAACACCCTCCAATATCCTGCCATACTCTGCAACGCCATACTCTGCAACGCCATACTCTGCAACGCCATACTCTGCGATACCCAGCCATACTCTGATATACCCAGCCATACCCAGCCATAGTCGGTGATACCCTGCAATACCCAGCCATAGACACCCCCCCCCCCTCCCGCCGCCCTCCGGTGCTTCTACCGACTCGCCAATACTATCAAATCCAGAATCTTTTTTTTTTTTTTTCAGGCTTCCCAGCTTAGAGGTGAGATGCGGGGTCTTATTGACCCCACATCTCACTGTAAAGAGGACCTGTCATGCCATATTCCTATTACAAGGGATGTTTACATTCCTTGTAATAGGAATAAAAGTGATCAAAAAATTTATTTTTGGGGAAAAAAATGTCAAACTAAAATAAATAAAGTAAAATGAACAATAAATTTTTTTTTTTTTAAAGCGCCCCTGTCCCCATGTGCTCGCATGCAGAAGCGAACGCATACGTAAGTCCCGCCCACATATGAAAACGGTGTTCAAACCACACATGTGAGGTATCGCTGCGTACGTTGGAGCGAGAGCAATAATTCTAGCCCTAGACCTCCTCTGTAACTCAAAACATATAACCAGTAAAAAAAAAATGTAATCGTCGCCTATGGGGATTTTTAAGTAGCGACGTTTGGCGCCATTCCACGAGCCTGTGCAATTTTGAAGAGTGACATGTTAGGTATCGATTTACTCGGTGTAACTTCATCTTTCACATTATGCAAAAATTGGGCTAACTTTACTGTGTTTTTTTTTTTTAAGCACAAAACAGTTTTTTTTCCAAAAAAAAGCATTCGAAAAGTTGCAACGACCACCATTGTATTCTCCAGGGTGTTTGCTAAAAAAACATATATAATGTTTTGGGATTCGATGTAATTTTCTAGCAAATAAATGATGATTTTTACATGTAGGAGAGAAATGTCAGAATTGTCCTGGGTGCTCCAGAACGCCTGATGGCGCTCCATGCATGTTGGGCCTCTGTATGTGGCCACACTGTGTAAAAGTCTCACACATGTGGTATCGCCGTACACGGGAGTAATAGCAGAATGTGTTTTGGGGTGTAATTTGTGGTATGCATATGCTGTGTGAGAAATAAACTGATAATATGACAATTTTGTGAAAAAAAAAAAAAAAAGTAAAAAAAATCTTGATTTTGCAAAGAATTGTGGGAAAAAATGACAACTTCAAAAAAACTCATCATGCCTCTTACTAAATACCTTGGAATGTCTTCTTTCCAAAAAGGGGTCATTTGGGGGGTATTTGTACTTTTCTGGCATGTTAGGTTCTCAAGAATTGAAATAGGCCGTCAGTACTTCAGGTGTGATCAATTTTCAGATATTGGCACCATAGCTTGTGGACTCTATAACTTTCACAAAGACCAAATAATATCCACCAATTTGTACTTATTTTTACCAAAGATATGTAGTGGTATAAATTTTGGCCAAAATTTATGAAGAAAAAATTACTAATCTGCTAAATTTTATAACAGAAATGAAGAAAAATTCATTTTTTTACAGAATTTTCTGTATTTTTTCTTTTATAGCACAAAAAATAAAAAACCCAGCGGTGATTAAATACCACCAAAAGAAAGCTCCATTTGTGTTAAAAAAAGGACAAAAATTTCATATAGGTCCAGTGTTGCATGACTGAGTAATTGTCATTCAAAATGTGAGAGCACCGAAAGCTGAAAATTGGTCTGGTTATTAAGGGTGTTTAAGTGCCCAGTGGTCAAGTGGTTAAGAACATCATGGGCCTGGTGCTGAGGATTTTGGTGGGCCCTTTTAGAAACAATAAATAAAAATGCTAACTATTTTTTGTTATAACAAATTAAATAAAAGAGAGAGAGGGAGGATGAGAGCGAGAGAGAAAGGGGATGAAAGACATGTGAGGGGTAAGGGAGGGAGGATGAGATAGAAAGGGGGGATGAGAGAAAGAAGATGCACATGAGGATGTGTGGGAATGACATCAACGCAGCCTGGCCAAGGCAAGTGACCAAGGCACAGAACCCAGAAGGAAGACCGGGTGAAGATGGAAGTGCCCGGGCCCCGCCGGATTGATCACAGCACAGTACTGGAGGGCTCAGTCTGACAATTTAAGTGTACCCTAATGTGCTAATATGCTGTGCATACTTGTACATTATGGCATAACCTACCCCAGGGCCTCTAAAAAGTAGTAATTTTAGAAAAGTTTACTACCGCTTTAATATCACAGGAGCCTCTAATGGGGCTCCCTACTGACCCTGTGGCCCTTGGGCAGTGCCTAGTGCATAGTCAACATTTCAAAAATATTTTCAGGGACGCTTTTTTTTTTTTACAAGTGCTATATTTAGAGTAGCTAACATCCCCGTGTTCCTCTATACATCACAATAGTAATTACAAAATTAAATTACTAATAATGGGGCAGAACAAATATGAGAACTGTGAGATTTCCTTTAGTTGAACTAACAAATGTGTGCCCATTCTAGAGCTGGTAACATTGAGGATATTCAGTATAATTTTAAAGAACAGTTTTTGTGGGTTAAGAGGCATAGGGGAGGAGTATGGATGGTATAAAAGTGGGAAGCATGTGCAGGTGAGGGAGAGGAATGTGGAGGGTCTAACAGTGGGCACTATGTACATGAGAGGAGTGCAGAGGGTATGGCAGAAGGCACTATGTACAGGAGAGGAGAGTGAAGGGTATGACAGTGGGCAGTATGCACAGCAGAGGAGTGTAGAGGGTATGACATTGGGCACTATGTATAAGAGAAGAGTGTGGAGGGTATGACAGTGAGCAATATGTACAGGAGTGCGGAGGGTATGACAGTGGGCACTATGTACAGGAGAGAAGTGTGGAGAGTATGACAGTGGGCACTATGTATAGGAGAGAAGTTCGGAGAGTATGACAGTGGGCACTATGTATAGGAGAGGAGGATGAAGTCATCTGGGAAGGAAAAATGTAAAGGTTTGTGGAAGGATGTTTAGGGACTGCGTAGTGGTTAAGCGGGCCATACATGGATTGAAATTACACTAATTAAGCAGAGACCAGCCATAGTCGATCTATGTATGGGCTAGCTGGTTTTACACAAGTCAACCTATTAACCGACTTGAGTACAACCAGCCTGTCAAGTTTTTCCCAAAACAATCAGTGCTGTCAGCTATAGTTAGCAACACTAATCATTGTATTCACTGGCAGAACACAATAACACTGCGGGAGTGATTGCCCCATTTACAAGTCAGCAGGTGAGAGGGTGTGTGGGGACAGGCTGGGGAGAGATACTAGTCAGTAACTGGGTAGGCACTGGTTAATATCGTGTAACATAAAAAATTGCAAAGACCACCATTTTATTCCATAGGGTGTCTGCTAAAACAATATATAATGCTTGAGGGTTCTGAGTAATTTTCTAGCATAAAAAAAATGATGATTTTTAAATGTAGGAGAGAAGTCTCAGAATGGGCCTGGGTGGCAAGGGGTTAATTATCATAAGTAATATACAAATAATTATTATAAGCACTGAGAGTTCATCCTCTCAGTCTGCTGCAGAGTGTTTCAGTTTGTATTTAAACTGGCCGCTCTGTATGTAGCTTCTGACAGGCTGTGCAAGCAGCCCTGTATCTCCGGAACCATAGATGATAGCTGCCCCATTTTTTAACCAGTGCTGGAGTGGGTCTTTAGCTACCTACCCCCCAAATGTGGGGTCTCTGACTCCTGATCGCCGAGCTACAATCCTCAAAATCGATTTTTTTTTTGTGATTTTTTTTTTTTTTGGGGCAAATGGGCCTATCTTGAGAAAGGGGCCTGGAGCTGCAGCTCCAATAGCCCCTATGTTAATCCGGCCCTGCCTCTGGGGCTCAAACCATATCCACGAAGGAACAGGTCTCAGCACCAGGCCTAAGCACATCCAGGTCCCTTCAGGCAGAGTAGGTCTAAAGAAGTGACTCCATCACATGCACCCTCTCCAGCCCAGAGCCTGGGGGGAAGAGAGATTGCATCAGCCAGCTCAAAATATTTGCACCACTGGCACAGGAAACTCCTAGTGGTGTGCTGGGAAAATGTATGAATATTCATAATCCACACTTACTGTGTAATCTCACACTAATACCAGAGGTGACAGCGTCACCTGCTGACAGAAGTGAGAACTGACAACCAGACTAACGGTGCCCTGAACAAGGCACAGACTACAAATGGCTGACTGCAGCCATGCCTAACTAAATTTAGAGACACTCCTAATTAAGGGAGGGTGGCTAGAACAAATGTTGCAAAGGGTGTCGCTATCAGCATTGCCATTGCTGATTCATATGCCTGTAGTTTAAAGCGTTTGTATACCCGGCTTGGCCATTTTTACATACAGGTAAGCCTTCAATAAGGATATCCTGTAGGTAAAATGAATATCTCCTAAATGTGCACCATTTGGGAGATATTCACCGTGCATGCAGCCAGTGACATCACTGGTGTATGTGCTCTGAAGGTCTGCCATACCTTCAGAGCTTCGTGCCGGAACCAAGGGCTTCCGCATGCAAGCGCAGGAGTGACGTCATTGCAGCTCTGGCCAATCACATACCCGGAGCGCACAAATCTGGAATAAAGACAGGGGGAAAATGTCAGCCCTCTCAGCGGTGACATTACAGTTCTGGAGGGCTTTGTTCCAGGTGAGTCTTAATGTAATGCGCACTAGCACATTATGCCATTGCCTTGTAGGTTTTTATTTTTTTCATTTTTTGCAACATCCACTGCTTTCTGGATTGACATTACTGCCTCTGTTGCTGAAACACTCCTATTGTGAGCTAGAGCTGCACAATTAACCACTTTAGCCCCAGACCAATTTTCAGCCTAAGGACCAGAGGTCTTTTTACAATTTCGCACTGCACTGCTTTAACTGCGTCCTTTTCTTCCCACAAATAGAGCTTTCTTTTGATGGTATTTGATTGCCTCTGTGATTTTTATTTTTGCGATATAAATGGAAAAAGACCGAAAATTTTGAGAAAAAAAGATATTTTCTACTTTTTGTTATAAGAAAAATCGAATAAACTCAATTTTAGTCATACATTTAGGGCAAAATTTATTCAGCCACATGTCTTTAGTAAAAAAAATGTCAATAAGCGTATATTTATTGGTTTGCGCAAAAGTTATACCGTCTACAAACTAGAGTACATTTTCTGGAATTTACACAGCTTTAAAATTATGACTGCCTATCTCATTTCTTGAGGTGCTAAAATGGCAGGGCAGTACAAACCCCCCCCCCCCCCCAAATGACCCCATTTTGGAAAGTAGACATCCCAAGGAAATTGCCGAGGGGCATGTTGAGCCCATGGAATATTTTTTTTTTTTTGTCCAAAGTGATTGAATAATGACACAAAAAAAAAAAAAGTTTACAAAAAGTTGTCACTAAATGATATATTGCTCACACATGCCATAGTTATATGTGGAATTGCACCCCAAAATATATTCTGCTGCTTCTCCTGAGTACGGGGATACCACATATGTGGGACTTTTTGGGAGTCTAGCCGCGTACGACACCCCGAAATCCAATCACTGCCTTCAGGATTTCTAAGGGTGCAAATTTTTGATTTCACTCCTCACTACCTATCACAGTTTTGAAGGCCAAAAAATGCCAGAATAACACAAACCCCCCCAAATGACCCCATTTTGGAAGGTAGACACCCCAAGGAAATTGCTGAGAGGTATGTTGAGTTTTTTTTTTTTTTGTCCCAAGTGATTGAATAATGACACAAAAAATAAAAATAAAAAAAGTTTACAAAAAGTTGTCACTAAATGATATATTGCTCACACATGCCATAGTTATATGTGGAATTGCACCCCAAAATATATTCTGCTGCTTCTCCTGAGTACGAGGATACCACATATGTGGGACTTTTTGGGAGTCTAGCTGCGTACGGCATCCCGAAAACCAATCACTGCCTTCAGGGTTTCTAAGGGTGCAAATTTTTGATTTCACTCACTACCTATCACAGTTTCGAAGGCCATAAAATGCCAAAATAGCACAAACCCCCCCCCCCCAAATGACCCCATTTTGGAAAGTAGACACCCCAAGCTATTTACTGAGAGGCATGTTGAGTCCATGAAATATTTTATATTTTGCCACAAGTTGCAGGAATATTACAATTTTTTTTTTTTTTTGCACAAAGTTGTCACTAAATGATATATTGCTCACACATGCTATGGGCATAAGTCAAATTACACCCCAAAATAAATTCTGCTGCTTCTCCCGAGTACGGGGATACCACATGTGGGGGACTTTTTGGGAGCCTAGCCACGTACGGGACCCCGAAAACCAAGCACTGCCTTCCGGATTTAAATATAAAACGCTACCAAAAAAAACTGTTAGCGATCGCAGGGATCAGGCCTGACTCTGCAATCGCTGCAGTTATGTGTTTAGTGTTTTGTAAGTGACAGTGATCGATCGATACTGCACTTGGGTGGGCTGGGCGGAGGGGCAAAACGCAGGTGCTAGCAGGTATCTGGGCTGATCCCGCTAACAATGCGTTTTTTTGAAACCCTAAACTGCTGGGGACGCTAGTATAGATCTGATCAGATCAGATATTGATCTGTTCAGATTCTATACCACTACGGGAGGTGTATGCTTTGTGCGTGGGTGTTAGCGGTACTGGCACTAACCTAGCGCTGCCTGGGGCGACGCAGACCCTGACCCTAAAACCTAATTGATATCACCCGCCGGGTGATCAGGGGGTTAAACCTTTATTGGGTAATAAATGGCGGGTGCCCTGATGCTATAAAAAGCAAACTAATTAACCAGAGTCACCCGTAACACTTATACGGTGATCACTGGTGAAAGGGTTAACTAGGGGCAATCAGGGGGTTCAAATTTTTATTAGGTAGTATATGGGGGTCCCTGGCGCTATATAAAAACCTGATGGGGAACCTAAATAACTAACTGGCTAACCAGCGTCACCAGTGACACTACGGTGATCGCTGGTGAAAGGGTTAACTAGGGGCAATCAGGGGGTTAAAACCATTATTGGGTAGTATATGGGGGTACCTAGCGCTATAAAAACCTGGCGGTGAACCTAAAAAAATAACTAGCTACCTAGCGACACTAATGCAGCGATCAGAAAAATGTTTGCTTAGTGACACTGGCAAAAGGGGGTGAAAGGGTTAACTAGGGGCAATCAGGGGGTTAAAACCATTATTGGGTAGTATATCGGGGTACCTAGCGCTATAAAAACCTGGCGGTGAACCTAAAAAAATAACTAGCTACCTAGCGACACTAGCGACACTAATGCAGCGATCAGAAAAATGATCGCTTAGTGACACTGGCAAAAGGGGGTGAAAGGGTTAATTAGGGGCAATCAGGGGGTTAAAAGCATTATTGGGTAGTATATCGGGGTACCTAGCGCTATAAAAACCTGGCGGTGAACCTACAAAAAATAACTAGCTACTTAGCGGCACCAGTGACACTAATGCAGCGATCAGAAAAACGATCGCTTTAGTGACACTGGCAAAAGGGGGTGAAAGGGTTAACTAGGGGCAATCAGGGGGTTAAAACCATTATTGGGTAGAATATCGGGGTACCTAGCGCTATAAAAACCTGGCGGTGAACCTAAAAAAAAACTAGCTACCTAGCGACACTAATGCAACGATCAGAAAAACGATCGCTTAGTGACACTGGCAAAAGGGGGTGAAAGGGTTAACTCTAGGGGCAATCAGGGGGTTAAACCTTTATTGGGGGGTGGTAGGGGGCTACCCTGGACCTAACACTAACTGCCCTGACACTTTTTACTTTTACAACTGACACTGAATGCAGTGATCAGTAAATAAATGATCACTGCAATCAGTGACACTGTGACTGGGAGGGGGAGGGGGGCCATCGGGGGGGGGTTGTGTACCTATGTGTGCCTACATGTCAGTGTAGTGTTGGTGCACACTTACTTTTAGTCTTCTCCTCGTAGTCCGGTCAAAAAGACTGCCCCGAGGAGAATGACATCACTTCCTCCCTGCCTGTGTATACAATACACAGTGGGAGGAAGCTTCTCATTCGCCAGGAGCGATCGAGAGGGGATGGCCAGAAACCAACGGCCATCCCCTCATCCCGGATTGCTCCTGAAGTGAAACGGACCACCGCATCCAGCGGGAGGGGGTCCGATTGAACCCCCCACTCGCTGGAAGGCAAGCACGTACATGTACGTGCTTGTGCCTGTACATGCCATTGTGATGACGTACAATGGCATGCGGCGGTCGTTAAGTGGTTAATTGTTAAAAAATCATGATCTCAATTCAACCCCCCTGATGATCTCTATTGCAGGGGTCTTAACATTATCATTGAAAGTGAAAGTAAAAGAAAATCCCACATTTTGGGTTGTCCCAGAAAAGTAATAGAGGGTAAATCTTCCAATGAGGACACTAGTCCTGGTGACCTGGGGGGGCACCAAGGGATTCCCTTGATTTGCAGGTATTTTTGCTCACTTCCTGTTTTGGCTATGGGACAGGAAGTGAAGCGAAATCTCCAAAATGGGACACAGATGGCGAAAAAAAAAAAATCTGACGGGTTATAACTCTTGCTTACTGTATCCAAAATGGAAAAAAAAGTTTTGCCTACAGTTCTACTTTAACTGTCATTAGCCAGCAGTTTGTAATTGGCTGCAACTTCCACTAAAGACATTTCTGATGGCGTGACACCCGCATCTCAACTGTGCTGCTGTGTTGTCACCCTGTCATATCCTCCCCTGGTGTAGATTACTGAAATGCCAACACACCCTGCACAGGCATGGTCCACCATTGTCCTCATCAGAAAGCTGATCCTGAACAATGATGTACAGCTGACTCTGGAGTTAGTGAATGTAAACAGGAAATGTATCGATGATACTGGAGGAGATCAGCAGCACTGAGATGAAATTGAAAAAAGGATAAAACAAATTGAAAATTGAATTTAATGGAAAGAAAAAAAATAGAAATTGTTTATTAAATATTATTTGCTTTAGTAACCTATCATCCAGTTAGGGTTTTCTATCCTTTTTAGTCTATCTACCAGTGGCGGCTCACTCATTAGGGGCGCAGGGGTGCTACCCCCCTCATCCATGCACCCGGCCCCTAATCTCAATGTAGGGGCCGGACTCATGGATTTCAATGTGTGTTGTTGTTTGTTTGTTTTTTTAAGCATATGATTAGAGCTGGAGGCTGTGCCCTGAGCCCACCCAGTTATGTGACATTCTAGATTGTAAGCTGTAGCGTGCAGGGCCCTCTGATTCCTCCTGTATTGAATTGCAATGTAACTGTACTGTCTGCCCCCATGTTGTAAAGCCCTGTGCAAACAGTTTTCACTATATACATCCTGTATAATAATAATAAGCAAAATAATATTTGCTAATGTCTTCCTGCTTCTCCTCCTGGCCAATCAGAAAGTGGGTCCTGAAATTAGCCAGGGAGTTTTAGGATTCCCAGCCAATCGGGTCTCAGGACCTGCTTTCTGTTCAGCCGGGAGGAGAAGCAATGGTCAGCAACAGCCTCTTCCTGGAGCCCTACCCCGGATTCAGCTCGCCATCGGTCTCCTCCCCACACCTGGACTGCAGCACCAAAGCTTAAGGTAAGGCCATGGATTGCCGCATCCCCAATCGATAGCGTGCCAGGGGGAGGTGTAGTGCTGCCCCCACAATATTGAGGATTACCCGCCACTGCTATCTACTAATCTATTTTAAATTTATTGCAAAAACAAGCTGCCAAATTACCTGCACACAGAGTTGAAGGGGTTGGAGAAATGACACACACAGCCTGCTTAAATGCCATGCACAGCTCTGTAATGATTTTCAATTAGAGACAGACAGACTGAAAGGAAACAGCTTCTGCTATACTTTTTTTTAGGAGACCCATAATGCTCTATCACTCCAGTGTTATGAGTACACCATTTATTAAAAATGTATTATATAAATATTACAAAACATCAGTTCAAAAACATATAAACTTAAAATTAATTTGACTTCATTTAAACCATTGTAGATTCTCTTCAAGCCTTCTTCATGGTCATTCTTTCACAGTATGTCACGTAAAGCAGACAAACTCCTCCCCCAATATACAGTAGAAAATGTCTGTCTTCAAGTTCTTAGGTTCCCTTACAAAGGAAATCGGCATCACATATTGAGATATTTTAGCAACTATTTGTTATGAATTAACACAATGCTTTCCATTAGGCTGGAGTTCCTCTTTAATTTGATGGAAATGGGCCCTTTCCATGCTCCAGGCCCCAGTGCAAACTCAATGCCTGCCCTTCCAGCAGCTCTTATTCCGAGGATTAAAAGTCTAAATAATGTTTTATCAAACTGTAATCCCGTTTTTGGTGAGTATAGAAATATTTGTGTCCGTCCCTTGCTCCGTCATTTGTTCTTGTTTGTTTTCTGCCCTTAATACCTCCAAAGGAATATAGACAAGGGGACTTAACTCATTGTTGTCATCCAGAAACCTTTTAACCCATGGAAAGCATTCCTTTAGGTATAAAAAAGGAAAAGGTCAGGAAAATAATACAGATCAGACAAGTTACTACCTATCCAATCCAAAGTGAAAATATGTAACCGAGTATACAATGTTTATCCATTACAGTGAAATCTTCGGATTACGAGCATAATCCGTTCCAGGAGAATGCTTGCAATCCAAAGCACTCGCATATCAAAGTAAGTTTCCCCATAGAAGTCAATGGAAACGAATAAAATTTTGTTCTGCATTTACTTCAAGTGCATGGAATACCGCATGTGGCCAGAGGAGGGGGGGAGGGGCTCTGGAGAGCCTTGGAAACACTCGAAGACAGCTCGGCTGAACTTGAAAAGGCTCGGAAACACTCGGGAACTGAGTATTTCCGAGTATTTCTGAGTAATTCCGAACGGCTCCGAACCGTTCCGAGTGTCACTGGCGCCCCCGTACCTCTGGCAAAATGCGGTGCTGTACTGCTTGTTTTGCTAGACAACACTCACAAACAGAGACAGATTTTTTTCGCCTTTTTCATCTTTCAAAATGATTGTTAACCACGTTACTCGTTAACCAAGGTTCCACTGTATACTACATCCATAGTGTGCACATGTTTATTAAAGCGGAAATCTGGGCAGATATAAAAGAAAAATTAATGCAGCTCCTGATTCATCGATACATAATTTTTTTTAAATGTAAGTAGTGTAAATTACTGAATTTGGTTTGATATCACCCACTTGCAATCCACTGTGCAGCAGAACTTACACTGGAAGAGGGAGATACAGCACAAGGATGAGGTGAGTTGCACTGCTTTCTTTATATACTGGATCCTTGGTAGGGATGCTGCATCTTGCTCCAGCTACTCCTCGCTCCGAGGCCGTTGCATCTCCTCCCAGCTGAACAGAAAGTAGGTCCTGAGACCCAATTGGCTGGGATTCCTAAGACTCCCTGGCCAATCGGTTCTCAGGACCCGCTTCCTGATTGGCTGAGAGGAGAATCAGGAAGACAATAGGAATATTATGATCAGGGGGGTACAGCCCACACTCATGTAAGGGGCCTGGTCATCCCAAGGGGCCCGGACCACTTGGGCACCCAAGGTATTTCCACCCGCTGCCTGACAGCCACTTTTGGTCACTCCGCCACACTTCCTGGTTGCCAGGGCAACGCCAAGCTCACTCCTCATAGCGCCGCCGATTGGACGCCTTGAGATGCACTTCTGGAATTAGTGGAAGGGGAGGTGGGCGGAAAAGTTATGGACAGCACCCCTTATGGACAGGCCGCCACTGCTTGGGTAGGTAAAACTGCTTGTATATTTATAGCATCTGTGTCTGCCTGGAGATACGCTTTAAGTGATCTCCTGCTTCACCCTAACCCTCACATTCCATGGGAAGCGTTCTGGTTTTTGAAACTGTTCTATCTGTTTATTGATCCATTCAGCCACTTCCTATCTATCCATATAGCCCTATTTCTCTATATAGTCACCATCCATTCTCCATTCATCTATCCATCCATTCTTCATCCAGCCATTCACTCCCCATTCATCTACTGTCACACCATCAATTTATCCACCTTGATACATCCATCCATTCACTCCTTATACATTCATTCCATATCCATACAGCATCCATCCATTCACTCCTTATTAGACATGTGCAATTTGTTTAGTTCCGAATTAGTTTTTTAATGAATTTTGACAAATTCATTATTTTCCAAATTTAGAATTTTCGGAAATTCCAAATTTAAGAAATTTGAAAATTCAAAAATTAGAGATGAGGAAATTTAAAAATGCAAAAATTTGGAAATTCGAAAATCCCAAAATTTGGAAATTTCAAAATCCAAAAATAAAAATCTGAACATTAATAAGAATGAAAATCTTAAAATTCTAAAACACAAAAATCTTAAATAATAACTAATAATAAATATTAAATTATAGGTATTGGAATCTCCTTTCAAATTTGGCTGTTAGTGAATGTAATGAGTACAAATTTATCCAAAGTTACGAATTATCTGAAAAAACGAATGCCGTATCTAAACGAATGGAATGTAACGATATAATAATAATAAATAACAATAATAATAATAAAACATTTTTATTATTATTATTTATTATTAATTTGTTCCATTCTATTTGTTTAGATTACGTTATTTCGGATAATTTGTAACTTCAGATAAATTTGTATTCGTTACATTCATATACAGCCAAATTTGAAAGGAAATTCCAATACCTATAATTTAATAGTTATTATTAGTTATTAAAATTTTTACTGGTTTTCTTTATTTTTACAGATTTCCGGATTTTCAAATGTCTGAATTTCCGAATTCCGAAAATTCGTAAATTCAAAATTCAGAATTTTTGAATTCCGAATCTCCGAAAAATGCAAAAAAAAAAAGAATGGAAAGAAAATGAACTAATTTTTGGTCAGTGCACAGGTCTACTCCTTATCCATCCATTCACTCCATATCCATCCACTAAGAATACATTGATTGATACAACCATCCATTTACTACATGTCCATTCATTTTATATATATATATATCCAACCATCCAATGTCAGTCTATGAATCCATCCACTAAGCAAACATCGATCGATACATCCATCCATTCACTCCACATGCATCATCCATCCATCCAAACATCTAAATATCCATTCTTTATACATCCATTGATATTCCTGTACATCCCTCCACCATCTACTTGATTATCTCTCCATCCTACGTCCATCCTCCCACACACTCCACCAGGTTCCGTTCACACTAGTGTGACTGCAAAGTCACACAATTTCGAGTGCGACTTTGTCGCAATTTCTCTCTCTCTGGCATTTAAGCTGCAAGAAGATTGCATCAAAGCAGTGCAGGAACTTTTTCGAAATCACTGTGACTTTAAGTTGCATAGATTGGAATGGGTGTAATTAAAAACAATGGGCTGCGACTTGTCATGCGACTTTGGACACAAAGAAGTCATACTAGTGTTTGAGTGGAGCCTCAGTCTTCTCTGCCCAGATCAGGGGTGAAACATACAGGAGATGAAAAGTGAAAACTGATCGGTTCTCTTACCAAAACGTCTGGGGTGAGGATGTGTTTCCTGCAGACACCTCCTGCCTGGTGAAGAATGTTTGTAAACAGCACCAACCCAACAACCACTACAACGACCACAAATATCACTACAATCCAGTAGACTCTTCCATCACCTGCAATGAGAAGTATGGTATAACCGGTGTGCTGCTGGTATGGTACACTCGTGAGGTTCATAAGGATGTTGCAAGTCAACAAGGAGTTTTATGATACACTATATTACCAAAAGTATTGGAACTGTCCTTTCAAGCATATGAACTTTAATGCTCTAATTCATCCCAAAAGTGTTCTATTGGGTTGAGGTCAGGACTCTGTGCAGGCCAGTCATGTTCCTGCACCCCAAACTCACTCATCCATGTCTTTAGGAACCTTGCTTTGTGCACTGGTCCAAATCATTTGGTGGAGGGGGGATTATGATGTGGGGTTGTTTTTCAGGGCTTGGGCCCTTAGTTCCACTGAAGGGAACTCTTAAGGTGTCAGCATACCAAGACATTTTGGACAATTTAATGCTCCCAACTTGTTGGGAGTTTGGAGATGGCCCCTTCCTGTTTCAACATGACTGCACACCAGTACACAAAGCAAAGTCCATAAAGACATGGATGAGCGAGGTTGGGGTGGAGGAACTCGGCTGGCCTGCACCTCAACCCGATAGCGCATCTTTGGGATGAATTAGAGGGGAGACTGCGAGCCAGGCCTTCTCATCCCACATCAGTGCCTGACCTCACAAATGCACTTCTGGAAGAATGGTCAAACATTACCATAGACACACCCCTAAACCTTGTGGACAGCCTTCCCAGAAGATTTGAAGCTGCTATAGCTGCAAAGGGTGGGCAAACTCAATATTGAACCCTACGGACTTAAAGTGACACTAAAGGTTTGAATATTTTTTTTTTAAATAACAAACATGTCATACCTACCTCAACTGTGCAGCTCGTTTTCCACAGAGTGGCCCCGATCATCATTTTCTGGGGTCCCTCGGCGGCTGCCTCGGCTCCTCCACGCTTCTGATAACCCCCTCTGGGAAGCGCTCTCCTAAGAGGGTTACCCTGGCCGGTGCGCTCCCCAGTTCTGTATTAGACATCCATAGTCGCCGGCTACAGGACTCGGCCCTGCCCCCCGGCCCTTGTGTCATTGGAGTTGATTGACAGCAGCCAATGGCTGTGCTGCTATCAATCTATCCAATGAAGAGCTGAGAAGACCGAGCAAAGGAAGAGCATTCGCAACGTGGGACTTTCTCAGGTAAGTAAAACGGGAGGCTGGGGGACCAGTGATCACAAGATGTTTTTTGGATTCAACATAGGATGCATTAAGGTGAAAAAACATGAACCTTTACAACCCCATTAAGCCTCGTACACACGATCAGATTGTTGGCCAGCAAAGCGTCAGGCTTTTGTCTGAAGGGGCATGTGCCAGGAACTTGTCTTGCATACAGACGGTACACAATTGTTGGCCAACAAACACAAACGTAGTGATGTATTATGAGGAATTTCAGCTCTTGAGCACCACCCTTTGGGCACCTTCTGTTAATGTCGTGTTTGGTTGAGCATGTGTGTTTGTACTTTGGACTTTTGTGTGACGGATTTGTGTACTGACCATTGTCCGCCAAAAGTTTACTAGCCTGCCATCCAACATTTGTTGCGGAATGTTGGACAACAATTGTCTGATGGAGTGTACTAACAGTCTGTCATCACACAATTCCCTGCTGAAAAAACAGATCGTGTGGACGAGGCTTTGTGTTTAACCAGCATGTTTCTTCTAAAAAGTTGTGGCAAATAAATGAGATCACCTTGGAGTGTTGGCTTTTCAAAAAAGGGTAATTTTATGGATTGTTGTACTGTCCTGCCATTTTTTATTTTACAAAAATGCTAAGAGATTAAAAAAAAACAATTTTTTTTTTTGTCTTTTTTCTTTTTTATGGTAAAAAGAAGACCAAAAAACAGTTAATACCACCAAAAATATAAAAAAAAAATTGCTAACATTTATTTGGGTACAGCATTGCATAATGGTGTAGTTGTCAGTCAAGGTATCACAGCATTGAAAACTGAAAAATGGCCTGGTAATGACGGGGTATTACAGGCTGGTACTCAAGTGGTTAACAACAGAGCATAGACTGTGAGAGGGATGGTCAGCCAAACAGGCCCTATTGTTTGGTATTTTTAGCAATCTAACTTTGCAAACATACTTACAAGAGGAAAGATAACAAGCATGATCTGCTCATTGTACTGTTTTTGTACTTCATTGTGCAATCATAGGCTGGGTCTGGGATGTTGGCCAAGCCGTAGTACACACTGTCAGTTTTTTTCTGTTTCAATGTTTTTATTAAAGTTTTTCACAAAGAGTAGAAAAACAACAATATAGATATTTGGGTAATGTATAGTTTACACAATCTGAAGTGCTCATATACCGGTAAAGGAATATTATTATTATTATACAGGATTTACAGTGGGGACGGAAAGTATTCAGACCCCCCTTGAATTTTTCATTCTTTGTTATATTGCAGCCATTTGCTAAAATCATTTAAGTTCATTTTTTTCCTCAGTAATGTACACACAGCGCCCCATATTGACAGAAAAACACAGAATTGTTGACATTTTTTGCAGATTTATAAAAAAAAAAAAAAACTGAAATATCACATGGTACTAAGTATTCAGACCCTTTGCTGTGACATTCATATATTTAACTCAGGTGTGCTGTCCATTTCTTCTGATCATCCTTGAGATGGTTCTACACCTTCATTTGAGTCCAGCTGTGTTTGATTATACTGATTGGACTTGATTAGGAAAGCCACACACCTGTCTATATAAGACCTTACAGCTCACAGTGCATGTCAGAGCAAATGAGAATCATGATGTCAAAGGAACTGCCTGAAAAACTCAGAGACAGAATTGTGGCAAGGCACAGATCTGGCCAAGGTTACAAAAAATTTCTGCTGTACTTAAGGTTCCTAAGAGCACAGTGGCCTCCATAATCCTTAAATGGAAGACGTTTGGGACGAACCCTTCCTAGAGCTGGCTGTCCGGCCAAACTGAGCTATCTGGGGGAGAAGAGCCTTGGTGAGAGAGGTAAAGAAGAACCCAAAGATCACTGTGGCTGAGCTCCAGAGATGCAGTTGGGAGATGGGAGAAAGTTGTAGAAAGTCAACTATCACTGCAGCCCTCCACCAGTCGGGGCTTTATGGCAGAGTGGCCAGACGGAAGCCTGTCCTCAGTGCAAGACACATAAAAGCCCACATTGTGTTTGCTAAAAAACACCTGAAGGACTCCAAGATGGTGAGAAATAAGATTCTTTGGTCTTATGAGCCCAAGATAAAACTTCGTGCCCTTAATTCTAAGTGCTATGTGTGGAGAAAACCAGGCACTGCTCATCCCCTGTCCAATACAGTCCCAACAGTGAAGCATGGTGGTGGCAGCATCATGCTGTGGGGGTGTTTTTAAGCTGCAGGGACAGGACGAATGGTTGCAATCAAGGGAAAGATGAATTTCGGCCAAGTACAGGGATATCCTGGACAAAAACCTTCTCCAGAGTGCTGAGGGCCTCAGACTGAGTCAAAGGTTTACCTCCCAACAAGACAATGACCCTAAGCACACAGCTAAAATAACAAAGGAGTGGCTTTACAACAAAGCCGTGACTGTTCTTGAATGGCCCAGCCAGAGCCCTGACTTAAACCCAATTGAGCATCTGTGAAGAGACCTAAAAATGGCCGTCCACCAATGTTTACCATCCAACCTGACAGAACTGGAGAGGATCTGCAAGGAGGAATGGAAGGAGATCCCCAAATCCAGGTGTGAATAACTTACTGCATCTTTCCCAAAAAGACTCATGGCTCTATTAGATCAAAAGGGTGCTTCTACTAAATACTGAGCAAAGAGTCTGAATACTTAGGACTATGTGATATTTCAGTTTTTCTTTTTTTAATAAATCTGCAAAAATGTCAACAATTCTGTGTTTTTCTGTCAATATGGAGCGCTGCGTGTACATTGACGAGGAAAAAATGAACTTAAATGATTTTAGCAAATGGCTGCAATATAACAAAGAGTGAAAAATTTAAGGGGGTCTGAATACTTTCCGTCCCCACTTTATATAGCACCAACAGTTTGACTATCAGTCTTTTTTTCGTTCAACCCAGCAGGCTTGAATGAAAAAAAACTGGAGAGCTCGGGAGGAGATCCTCCACTGAGCTATTGTGTTCTGACATTGGTCAGCGCTCTCAGCCAATGGCCAATCTGCAGACCTTTATTCGGGCATGACCCTTCAACAGTAGCCGGGCGGTCAGCTGGTTTCTGTCTGACCGACTGCCATACACATGGCCAGAACATTGGCTGGTTTCTATTGAACCAGCCAATACCGCCCAATGTTCAGGACGTGTGTAAGGGGCTTTAGTTAGTGAGGCTGAAAAAAAGACACAAGTCCATCCAGTTCAACCAATATAAAGATAAAATAAAAAAAAATTGAAAACCTCATAGATCCTTAGTTGATCCAGAGGAAAGAAAAAAACAAAACAATAAAGCATAATCCAATTTGCTCCAGAAGGAGGAAAATATCCTTCCTGATCCCTCAGGAAGCAGATGGATATTCCCTGGGTCAGCTACCCCTTATTATCTAAAAATGTTATGCCACATACACACGGACAATGTTCGATGGGAGCCTTTTGTCGGAAATTTTCGACTGTGTAGGCTCCATTGGACATTTTCCATCGGAATTTCCGACACAGAAAATTTGAGATCTGGATCTCAAATTTTCCGACAACAAAATCCGTTGTCAGAAATTCCAATCGTGTGTACACAATTCCGACGCACAAAGTTCTACACATGCTCGAAATCAAGCAGAAGAGCCGCACTGGCTATTGAACTTGAATTTTCTCAGGTCGTCGTACATCACCGCGTTCTTGACGTTCGGAATTTCCGACAACATTGTGTGGCCGTGTATATGCAAGACAAATTTGAGCCAACATCCGTCGGAAAAAATCCCATGTTGTTGTCGGAATGTGCGATCGTGTGTACGCGGCATTAGTGTCCAGTTATATTTTGGCATTTAGGAATGCATACAGACTTTTTAAAAATAATCTACTAAGCTTGCCAGAACTAGTCTTTGAGGGAGCTTTATTCCACATTTTCACAGCTGTTACTGTGAAGAATCCTTTCCGTACATCATCCATCATCAACATCACCCACTCATCAGCAAACAGGAAAATGGGATTTTCACTTCTATTTTTGGTGTGAAAACTGAAAAAAATATAATTTTTACTTACATCTTACATGTGGAGGTTTAGTGAGGATACATTTCATTGGAGATTCTACTGAATGTTCATTAAGTTCATTAGATGCATTTACAGACACACAGTAATTGCTGCATCCCACACTGTCTTTTATCAGTTCAGTATAAATTTCGTCACCAGCCTCAGTTTCCTTTACTTGAGTCTGTTCAAAGAACAAAATTTACTTCAAAAATAACTTTTACATTATCTTAGCTTTCACATAAATCAAGAAAATTAGCAAACAAATTCTTTTGCCTTTCTCATACTGACATCAGCAATATGTGTTGGGTTAATCAGGGGTCATACTGGTTTAAAAGATTCCCTTAACCCATTGAGGACCAAGGGACGTATTTGTCCCATGTTTTTAATTGCTTGTATCTTCTGATTAAGAACTTAAAATACATTTTTTTGGTTTGAGTCAAATTATTAGTTCTTATCAACAAATGGTTGTCATAATTCCTCCCCCAAAAATGGCACAAGTGTGGAAATAGTATTTATTGTTCAAATACATTCTTAAAGGGAAAAAATATATAATTATTTTTATATTGATGACGGTAGTCCTCAAAGGGTTAATTTGCAGGGATTTTATCTAATTTCCTGGCTTGGCTATGGGACAGGAAGTCCTAACCCTCCCTTACTCCAAAATAATAAAAAAAGTTTTTCCTCTAGATCTACTTAAACTCATATAGTGAAGATTTTCTATAGGGAGAATTTTGGGTGCTCAAAGTCCCATCATGGCTCTGCCTTTGGGAGTCATGCTTATAACTGTCAGCCTTGCAATGCCTCATGGGACTGGTAGTTCCACAAAAGCTGGAGGGCTACAGGTTGAGCACCCATCTTGTGTCTTGAATTCCTCCTGAAAAATAGCAGCGCCTACAGCCTCATAGCTGTATATTGATGTAGCACCCTGATGTTTAGGCAGGGTTGCAATCAAATTTAGTTTCCTTGGCCAATTGTTAGGAGATCAATTGATTCCTCTCTAGGTCTGGACTTGTTGCACCCTCTCTCTTCTGTCACTGGGTGGCACTATGCTAGTGACATTAGATATGTCTCAGGTGTCTCAGCCAATGGGCAGGGATTTTTTTTTTGGTGCCTTGGCCTGCTGGGAGAGCCTATTTGGGTGGAGTCAGGTGACTTGGGTTCTGTGCCACCTGGATGGCTCTCTGGGTGGAAGTGTGTTGTGCTGCCCTGGGTTTGGGACATTTGGCTGCTAGACTGCCCGAGGGCCTTTCCAGGAGCGGGGGAGAAGCTTAGGGTTGGGACTGCTGGCTTGTAGTCCAACCAGAAGTAGCAGTTCAGCTGGACGAGGAACCAGCTGTGGTCGGAGGTAGAAGGAGAAGTTGTCGCCACTAAGGGACCATCCACCTCATTACTGGAGACCACTGTGAGTAAGCTGAAGCCAGTACCAGAGCAGTCTTCTCACCAGCCGGGGGCAGTGAAGAAGTTCGAAAACTTCAGAGAGTGCCAAGCCAGGGACCCAGCAGGACAGCAGAGGTGACGCTTGAAGAGTTTCTGTGAGTGCCAAGCCAGAGACTTCAGCAGGGAAGCTGGGGTGACGCTTGAGGAAGATACTGAGTGCTAAAAAATGGAAGAGCTCAGGGGACCCAGTGGCTATTGGATCTGAAGTCTAGTGAAAGACTGGGAGTTTGTTGAGTGAAGACCCACAGTAAGTGACTGTGGAGTAAGCAGAGAGCTGTTTGTGTTGCCTATAGATGAATATAACTACCGTTGGTAACTGCTACAAGATTGTTGCCATAGGAGACAGTGGTCCTACCTATGCAAAAGTGGTGTCTGGCTGGAGGCCTTCACCCGTAGGTAGCTGTCTACCTATAGAAGTCTTGGAGTCTGTCAATTATCATTGCATCTAACCCTCTCTCCCACAGTTCTGTTCCAGAGACAATAAATCTCTTTGCATTCATAAAGTGTCTGGCACCCACCATTTCATCTTGCAGTACACCCATCATTCCTTCTAACCCACTCTACACAGAAGGAGGTCAGCTGTTCCCAACTCTGGAGGTCACCATTAGGCCTCAACTTTGCTACGTCTGCAGTATGAGATCAAAGGCACTGCTGCATCTGCCTGCTAGTTTTAGGAGAGTTTGAAGTGAGATTTGGTGATGTCATGACTGTGTTGCTCAATGTTCTTTTAAAAAAGTGATTCGGACAGATATGCATACTTGAAATTAACTTCTTGAACTACCAGTCAAAGAGGAACATATCCTGTGGACTACTGGGGCTGGTGACCCAGTGAAGTACAGGGTCACAGTTTTATGCTGGCCTACAATGAAAGCTACCATGATGCTGATGGTGCTACAAATTAACATCAACAGCTACTCTTCATAGTCAAGTCCAAAATTATAATTCATGCTGCCCTACCACTCACTTGTGATAAATGTTCCCTTCATAGTGGCTCCACCCTGTTATTATTATCCATGTTAAGTGGTTATAACTGGAAAAATTAAAGCCAAAAAAGGTAGGATGCTTTATACATATTGTAACATTCGCCAGAAAAAATAAGGACAGCTGCTTTCGTCTTGTGATTTGCATCAGCAGCCATTGTACCATCCCAAAGTTCAATGCAATTCCTGGATTTAGGGGTGGTATAGGTAGGGAATGGCACTCAATTAAAGGTACTTCCATTGTTAAAGGTTATAAGCATCACTGATTTTTGCAGTTGGGCTAAAGTGTGGGGTTAAGCATTAAATTGGTAGGAATGAGGCTGGATTCCCAACGTGTCAGTCAAGGTTCAGGCGTGAAGGCCAGTAGCTATAGCTCCCACTGACCAGCTGGATAAGTGCAGCAGTAGGTCACCCTAGCATATGATACAGGTTCACCTGAGGTGCGGAGTCCAAGTACTAACCGGTGTTCACCAGAGCTCCTGATGGTGGAGATGGGTTTTGCTGCCTGTCAGTACCAGGTCATGGTCTTCAGGATCATCCCACCAAAAAGTGAGCAAGCCGGGGTCCAGTAGCAGATATATTGTCAGAGAATCACCAGACTTCAACGTCGGCGCTTCCCAGTGCGCATGCAGGGAAGAACGGCGCACGCCGGTGCGCGATGTGGCGGGTTTGCGCCTACGGGTGCACGAATTAGCGGGTCCGCACGCACACAGTTCCACGGCCTGGCGCACGCATATGCACGATACAATACGTCGTGCGCGCATGCGCACGGCTATGCGCACCACCTGAAGGCATCAATGTGCTCTGTGTGTTGAGGAAGAGGCCAAAGTGAGTAATAAGTGGTAGTGAAGATACAGATGGCAGCAGGAGTGACAAGAGTGAGATATTGGCTGGAGAGAGCAAAATAATCTGGGAAATGGTTTAAAGTGGATATAAACCCAACACTCACCCAGTATAAACTAATGGCAGAGTATTAAGGTATATATACATGCAAGCCTCCTGCATGTATTCCTACCTTGCAAATGTTACCCCTTCAGTAGTAGGGGCCCTGCAAAACTCTGGAAGCTCGTGGGTGGAGTCGTGATGTCAGAAGACTCCCTGCCCACCTCTACACTCTACTATTCCTGAGTTATAAGTAACATCCGGTCAAAACTCAGGAAAGGTACCACATGACTTCAGCATGTGCAATTGCAATCATGTTGAGGTGGGGAGCATCCAATCCTGGGAGAGCTGGAGAAGAAAGGAGGAGGGATGTGAAGCTGAAATCGTAACACTCTCTCACTCTCTCATGCTAGTGCATGAGATAAAGAAATCAGATGTCAGTCACAGCAGCGGGGGATGTGGCGACACAAACTTATATTTTATCTTACTAAAAAAACACAAGAGCTGGATTAACTCTTTGTGGCAAGACTGGGCACAGATGAATTGACATCCTCTACTGTACCAGGTAGAAGTCTTCATTAAAACATTTTTTTTCAGGTTTCCATCCACTTTAAATAAGAAGTTTATGGGAGGAGCAAGGAGTTCCATGTTTAGCAGAAACAATGCAGGATTATCCAATGGGTCAGACAGGGAGCTGTCCAGCATCTCAGGTGGCTCAGCAAGAATTGACATCGCCAGACATAGCAGAGGTCATAAGTTCAGACCTGGGTTCTGACACAAAGGTTAGGAGCTTTTTGATTATCTGGGACAGAAAGTTTATGTATATGGGTGGGTACCTGAATTCAATCCAAAGGGATCTAAGTAAGTCAGATTTCCCCCCTCTTGTTTTTGAAGGAGGTGGTAAGATTCTAAAACCTTTTAACTCATGTTTTACATAAAAATGCCCAGATAGCTTACCTGTGCTGAGTCCTTCACCAACTGAATTGTATACAGCAGCAAAGGATAGACATTGTCACTCAGCATGGTAACATTGCGCTGCTCCTTTTCACTCCATAGATGAGAGACCGGAGGGCGGATAGAAACTTGTAATCCATTATTATCTGAAATAACATCCACAATGGGGGGGCCCAGCCAAGCTAAAAAGGAGATAAATACTATTTGTTAATATTCAATACTGTGAAAAAGTATTTGCCCCCATTCCAGATTTCTTTTTTTTTTTTTTTTTTTGCATATTTGTTACACTTCAATGATTCAGATCATCAAGCATTTTTTTTATTACACAAAGATAACCGAAATAAAAGCAAAATACAGTTTTTAAATGATGATATTTATAACGTGAAAAGGCTGTCCAAACCTGCCTGGCCCTATGTGAAAAAGTAATTGGCCCCTAAACCCAATAACTGGTTGTGCCACCCTTGGGCAGCAACTGAAACCAAGCGTTTGCGATATTTGGCAATGAGTCTTTCACATCGCGGGGGAGGAATTTTGGCCAACTGTTCTTTGCAGAATTATTTTAAATCAGCCATATTGGATTGGATTTTTCGAGCATGAACAGCCTGTTTAACATCATGCCACAGCATCTCAATCAGATTTAAGCCCAGACTTTGACTAGGACACTCCAAATACCTAATTTTGTGTTTTTTGAGCCATTCAGAGGTGGACTTGCTGGTGTGTTTTGGATCATTGTCCTGCTGCATAAGTGCGCTTGAGCTTGAGGTCACAAACTGATGGCTGGACATTTTCCTTTAAGATTTTCTGGTGGAGTGCAGAATATATAGTTCCATCAATTATGGCAAGTTGTTCAGGTCCTGAAGCTGCAAAGCAGACCCAGTCCATCACACTACCACCACAGCTAGCACTGACAGTTGCTCCCCCTCCTTCCACGTGGATGGGAGAGGAGAGAGAGCTCATCTGCTCCTCCTCCCCCTGCCCCTACCCTCCTGTGTTTGCTTCATCCACACCCCCTGGGATGTATGAGTGGGTAGTTTAAAGCCAGAAGAGGAAAGCTGTTGACAGCCTTTGCCTGAGCCATCTTCCATCCTGGGGTGAGAACGCTCACCCTCTCTCCCGCCTCCCAGTGTATAAACTAATTTAACCCCTTCATACCGCAAGTACACAAATATGCAGCCTCTCAGCCGGTGGGCCTTGGCGCAGAGCGGCCGCATTTTTGCATGCCACACTGCAAACACAGCTGTGCTGAGAGTGCATGCCCTACTCTCTCCTGGCACAACTACCCACGTATAATGGAAAGCTCCCAATCGCTGCTTGCCAATGGGAGTTCCAATCATGTGATCAACATGACAGCCAATCACAGCAGTCACACATCATAAACCTCCGCCTCCTGGGGCGTGGCCTGGCAAGCAATGGAGTAAGACGTGTTGTGAGTGAGCTCCCGTCCGCCGTTCATCCTGCTTTCACCCTGAGCTTATAATTCCAGCCAAAAGTTGCAGTCTGACTGCTCACATCCTGGCAGAGCACCGAGGACAGATGTCGCCCTCCAAAAGGAACCAGGGAGCCGCGGACAAGCTGGCGCAATTCCGCCAGCTTGTCCGCTGGACCGGCAGGCCGAAGATGGCGCGAGCACGTGTGCAGATGCAGAGCGCCAGGCCTCCGACACCACCAAAGTGCTGGATGCCATAGCGGGTCTCCAGGGGACACTGACGGCCAAAATCGACGACGTTAAAACTGACATCTCCCTACTGAGGCAGGATATGTCCAAGCTCCGGGACAGGGTCACCGAGGCGGAAACGAGGATAGGGGCGGCCGAGGATGTTCTGCACCCGCTGAGACATGCTGCGGAGGAAATGCAAAGACAAATCCACCAGCTACATTCCCACCAGGACGATATGGAGAACCGATTGAGGAGGTGTAATCTTCGGTTCATCAGTCTCCCTGAGAAGTTGGAGGGAACGAATCCGTCCGAATACCTGGAATCCCTTCTTATCAACACGTACGGACGAGCAGAGTTTTCGGTAATGTTTGCAGTGGAACGAGCGCATCGTATTCCTACGAAGCCTGCGCCTCCTGGAGCGCCACCCCGCACGTTCATTGCGAAGTTTCTGAATTTTCGTGACCGCGACAAGATTTTGAGGCTCTCCAGGGAAAAAGGCAACATCCAAGTGGAGAACTCCAGAGTGGCGGTGTTCCCAGATTTCTCCGGGGAAGTACAAAGGAAAAGATCCCTCTTTCAAGAAGTTAAGCGACGTCTTCGCACGCAGCATCTCAAATATGCCATGTTGTTTCCGGCAAGGTTGCGGGTTGAGGAGGATGGCCGTGCCCAATTTTTTGACGACCCAGCGGCCGTGACGGCCTGGTTAGACCAACGAGGCAGGCCGGTCTAGTGTCTGCGGCATCGGAGGTTCTGTGAGTATCCTTGCACCCGGTTTGACTATGCCCTATACAGTACTGCTCCTTCTCCACTGCAGTTTGCAGAACAACAACCCCTTTACAAATATGGAGCCAGACTTACCCTGTGGTAACTTTGGGGGGAAATCGCACAACCTGAGCCCCATGTCGCTAATACTTGCCTAAACTATCTCGAGGAAACAGGGGGGATATGGGGCGGATGACCCCCCACGGCTATCCTTTCCCTACACTCGGACATATTGTGCCACTGTTCCTGGGAGTTTTTTTTTTGGTTGGCTGGAGGAGTGTAAAAGACCTGACTTGTTATATACTGTCTTTACTGGGGGCTTGCAATATACTCAGTTCCTATGTTACTGTATTGTGGACAATTATGGGGGAAGGGGTCATACCGGGGCGGGTGAAATGGTTGGACTCACGTCACCGACACAACTGATGTTTTGCTAGGCGGGGGAGCTTGCACATGGGGGGGTTCCCAGATTAACTGGTCCCTGCTACACGTTGGAGCTTCGCTGGTTGACAGCGTGAAGAGTTGCCCCCTGTGGACTGTTCTCAACTAGCTGCACTATGTATAACACTGTTCAATATAATGTGCCTCCAGTTGCGTCCATGCACTGGATGTTTAGCGTTGAGACGTTGGTTTGGGTTGCTATGCTTTCACCATGTTGGGGCGGTGTAAAGCTGGGTGGGGGGAGTTGGGTTGAATTGTTTGATGTTTATTTGGAAGGGAAATACCTATTAATTGCATACAGGCTGCGGTATGGGGGACCGGGGGCAGGGGTGGGGTGGGGTGGGGTGTGTACGGCCGGAGAGAGGCAAGCGTTTGGCGACACTCTCGGGCTGGCCGCACCGGAGCCGCACCTGCCCCTCGTTTATACGCTGGACAGAGCTATGGCAACGTTGAAGTTTATGACCTGGAATGTTAGGGGGATGTGTAATAAAATTAAAAGGACTGCTGTTCTGAACTTCCTCAAGACACAGAGGGCCGATGTAATAGTTCTAGTGGAGACACATATAACTGGCCACCTTCAGGCGGCATTAAGACGGCCCTGGGTGGGATGGGTGTTTTATAGCACTCACACGAGCCAATCCCGGGGGGTCTCGGTATTGGTGGCTAAAAAGGCCCCTTTTGAGCTGATAGCGCTGGAGACAGATCAACAGGGCAGGTTTGTGTTTCTGCACGCCCTCCTGGGGGGCAGCCCGTTTCTCCTTTTGGCATGTTACGTTCCTCCCCCGTTTACGTTTGAGGTGATTACCAAGGGCTTGGCGTACATGGCTCAGAACCCCTCGGTACCGGCGGTGTGGATGGGGGATTTTAACATGACCATGCATCTGGGGATGGACAGGTCGGGGGCGGGGACACAGCAATCTGACGGACGTACCTTGACCCGTTTTGGCAAACTGATGTCGGAATTTGCACTTTCGGATGCTTGGCGTCACCAACACCCAACTACTAGAGCATACACTTGCCATTCCACAAGTCATGGTACGCTGTCCCGGATAGACCTTATTTTGCTGTCGAATATTTTACTGCCCAGGGTGGGGGGTTCGGGGATGGCACCGCGGGCCCTCTCGGATCACTCCCCATGCTGGGTGACTATTGTACTCCCGGGATCGGCGCCTAGGCGGGTGTGGCGGCTTAATCCTTTCTGGTTATCTAGCCTACTGGATATAGAGGCCATTGCGGGAGAGCTTAGCCATGTACTGGGCGAGACTGGAGTTGCTTACACTGACCCGACGAAATGGGATGGGTTTAAGGACCTTGCTCGGGAGTTACTGTCCAGAAAAATTGATCGCTTAAAACGCTCCTCGGGCCTAGCTGTGCAGTTATCCGTGACCAAATTACAAGAGATGGAACAAGCGTACACTGCTGACCCCAGTGCGGATAGGCTACGACAGGTTAACTTACAGTCTAGACTTGTGTCTCAGCTCCACATGGAGAAGGCTAAACAACACATATTTTTCAGCAGACAGAAGGTATTTGAACACGGGGAGAGGGCCGGAAGGCTCCTGGCATACCTCTCGAACCTGAATGAAAGGCCCCCAGTGGTGGTGTCCCTACGGACTCCGCAGGGTGCGGAGGTTACGGACCCCGCCTTGGTGGCTGCTATGTTCAGGACTTTCTACCAGGAGTTATATCGCTCCCACCTTACATACACGAGGCAGGACATACAAACGGAATTACACACAATACATTTCCCGAGGCTTAATGCTGACCAAGTTAGGATGCTAGAAGCCCCTATTTCTAGTGAGGAGGTAGCGGAGGCAGTTTCTCAACTGGCTAAGTCTAAGGCCCCGGGTCTAGATGGTCTGCCCCTAGAATTTTACTCCACCTTTTCCGAAGTTCTTACCCCCTCTCTGACCAAATTGTACCATAACATATTTAGCGAGGGGATCCTCCCCCCGTCCATGCAGGAAGCGCAAATTATAGTACTCCCCAAGCCAGGGAAGGATCCAAGGTACCCTGACTCATACAGACCTATATCCCTGTTGCAAGTGGATGTCAAGATCTTGGCAAAGATCTTGGCCACTAGGCTAAATCAAGTCATACTGGCTCTGGTCCACCCCGACCAGACCGGATTTATGCCGGGGAAGAATACGGCTATGAACATACGGCGGCTGTTCATGAACCTACAAGCGCGCCATGACAACGCGGGCACACGGGTCGTCGTAGCGTTAGATACCGCGAAAGCGTTCGACTCAGTAGAATGGCCATATCTATGGGAATGCCTTGGTAGCTTTGGATTCGGACCCAACTTCCAGAAATGGATACGTATCCTATACCAGTCACCTAAGGCTAGGATTTTTGTCAACGGGTGGATGTCGGAACAGTTCCCATTGGAGAGGGGAACTAGGCAGGGATGTCCCCTGTCCCCTCTCCTGTATGCCCTGGCGGCAGAACCTCTGGCCTTGGCTATTAGGGCATCTCCGGATGTAGAGGGCCTACGGGTTGGCAATATGCTGGACAAAATAGGTCTATATGCGGATGACACGCTCTTGTACTTGGCTGATCAGGGTCCATCTCTTCGGGCAGCACTGAACATCATAGAGCGTTTGGGTAATTGCTCGGGGCTACGCATAAATTGGGATAAGTCTCAGGTTCTCCCTATTGACCAGTTTCCACCACCACAGACCATCCCAGAACTCCCCCTGCAAAGGGTGAGGGAGATTAGATACCTGGGGGTGCAGGTCACAAGAGACCTGGGGGACTACTACACACTTAATATAGAACCCCTATTTTTGCTACTCAAACTCAAGACACAGGCCTGGGCCAAATTACCTTTGGGGGTCATGGGCAGGATTAACCTAGTGAAAATGATACTATTGCCCAAAATTCTATACATGGTCTGGCACGCCCCGCTGCGTCTCCCCATTAGATTGTTTAAAAAACTGGAGAGCATTCTCAATACTTTTGTATGGGGTCATAGCAGGCATAAGTTGGCCTGGCAAACGCTTAAAAATCCCGTGGACATGGGGGGAGCCTCGCTTCCGGACTTACAAGAATATTACCTTGCAGCACAGTTATCCCATCTGCACTATTTTAACACGGCGGAGGCCTCTAGATATCGAGCCCTGGTGGGAGGCGATCCGGGTGATCCTACGCTGACCCCATTGCAGGTCATCTTCAGAGGCGGACAGGGACAAAGGCGGCCATGTAGATATAATGATGGCATGCTGGACCATCATCGAAAAACATGGGAAGCGGCCTTACGGAAACTGAATATAGGGCACATCCATTCACATACACCACTCTGGGCTAACATCCATTTGGTGGAGCTGCAAAAGCTCCCTGATGCAGGACTCTGGGCATCGTACGGGGTGGTACATTTATATCAGGTGATGACAGAGTCGGGACCGAAGTCATTTCGATCTCTTCAGGAGGAATTTGCACTACCACGGCGCCTACAATTCGGTTACCTCCAATTGCGACATGCGTTGAAGGCACAGTTCCGTGATACGGAGCTGTCCCTTCCTCGCCCCCCGCTCCTCAGCATACTCTTAGATACTGACTCCAAAAAATTGATTTCCAATCTCTACTCCACACTTCACCTCCCCAAGACAGTAGCAGTAATCCAAAAAGCCAAAACAAACTGGGAACCAGACATGGGGGTCATTACCGACACTGATTGGGATGAAATCCTGGAGAGTGTCCCGAAGATGGCCCACAAGCTTTCAGATAGACTGACGCAACTGTACATTATTCACAGATCATACCTTACGCCACAAAGACTTGCTAAATTCAGACCGGACCACTCTCCCAGTTGTCCGGCCTGTGGTCACAGTCCCGGTACGTTCTATCATCAAATCTGGGAGTGTGATCGTCTGCAACCGTACTGGCTACAGGTTGTTCAATTTTTACACGATGTCATGGGTTCTCCGGTGGCACTGGACCCAAGACTGTGTATCTTGGGGCTACTGCCAGACGTAGATATCGACAAGTACCAGGCAACATTTATACACGAAACCCTGTTTGTAGCGAGAAAGGCGGTGGCCCGTATGTGGATGAGGAGTTCCCCTCCCACTATTGGCGACTGGAAAAGGGATGTCAATTCCATGCTGCCGTTTAAAAAATTGCTATATCAACACAGGGGATGTTTGCAAAAGTTTTCCAAAATATGGGACAGATGGCTGGGCGATGGGGAAACCTGCATGTGAACTAGTGTGTACTCTAGGATGAACGTAGGGACTCACTATAGCAATGGCAGACTGAATCGGTAGTGAGACACAGAGTAATAAATATGGGGGAGCCGAGGAAACTAACTTTGTGCAGGGGGAGGGGGGGGGGTGGGGGGTATGGTACGACAAATGTATTGTATACGGATGAAACACGGTATGCTGTGTTAGTTGTGTACCCTGAGGAACCTGTAACATCTGATAGGCCTGTACTGCTATGCTACCACCCTGTTCTATGAGATTGTTTTACTGAATGCTGACTATGTTTGTGACCGCATGTTTTTAATAAAGTTGGTTTTCCCAAAAAAAAAAAAAAAAACCTCCGCCTCCTGGCATCAGAAACCCCTTAAAGGGCCAGGAGGTTCCAGTGCAGAAAGGGTTAAGGGGTGCTCTGTGGACTTTGGTAAGCAGAGACCACCTTACATCAGAGTTCCCCTTTATACCAGAGTCCCCAGCATTCCCCCTTACACCAGAGCCCCCCTTAAATCAGGGTTCCCCTTTACATCAAGGTCCACAGAGCTCCTCCCTTACAGCATAAATGGAAATAGTGCGGACTCTAAGCCCCTGTACACACGGTCGAGATTTCCACAACCAAATCCGTCGGATTTTGTCCGTCGGATCTTGTCCGAAACTATTGCATACACACGGTCGGTCCAAGTTGGCGAAAAATCCGATCTTTCAGAACGTGATGACGTAATTTTATTACGATGGGACTACATTCAGGCTAGTAGCCAATAGCTTTGATGTAGGAATTTGATCTGAGCATGCGTGGCACTTGGTCCGATGAAAATGCTCTACACATGATCGGATTAGGTCCGTCCGGCCCAGTTGGTCGGGAAATATTTCCAACATGTTGGAAAATTGGGTCGGACGGAGATTTGGACGGAATCAGTCCGATGCATACCACACAAAGTCGGATTATCCGACAATACGGTCCAATAAAACGCAATCCGACAGATTATCCAACCGTGTGTACAAGGGCTCAGGGGGACTGTGTGGACTCTAATGTAAGGGGGACTCCGTGGACTCTGATGCATGGGGGGCTGTGCGTACTCTGATGTAAGGGAGGTTCTGTAGACTCTCATGTAAGGGGGCTCTGTAGACTCTGATGTAAGGGGGCTGTGTGAATTTTGATGTAAGGGAGCAGGGGGCTAGGAGGAGCTGGAGATCTGCACAGTGAGCATAGAGTAAAAGGGGGCACTGTGATGAGAGAAAAGGGGGGCATGATTGCAAGGGGCCCTGTGATGGGGGCTGTGATTGCTAGGGGCACTGTAAAGGGGACACTGATATAAAGTGGATTGCACTGTAAAGCGGCACTGTAATCATTATAGTGTCCCTTTACAGTACAGTCCCCTTTATATCACAGTGTCCCCTTTACATTACAGTGTGGAGGATTGACTTCATATCCCATCACCAACTGCCCCTGCGAATGCCTGTACCCCACCCCCCTCGTCCCTTGAAAAATTGGCCGGCTTGGTCAAAAATGCCTGGGCCTATTTTTTGTCCCAGTCTGGGCCTGATGAGCACTGACCTTAATTGAGGCAAGTAAAGCCTGCAGTTCTTTAGATGTTGTTCTGGGTTCTTTTATGACCTCCTGGATGAGTCGTTGTTGTGCTCTTGGAGTAATTTTGGTGGCTGGCCACTCCTGGGAAGGTTCACCACTGTTTTAAGTTTTCTCCATTTGTGGATAATGGCTCTCAGCTTGGTTTACTGGAATAGTAAAGCCTTAGAAATTGCTTTGTAACCCTTTTCAGACTGATACATGTCAATTACAGTGGAACCTTGGATTACGAGTATAATCCATTCCAGGAGAATGCTTATAATTCAAAGCACTCGCATATCAAAGCGAGTTTCCCCATAGAAGTCAATGGAAACAAAGATAATTTGTTCTGCATTGACTTATATTGCATGCAATACCGCATGTGGCCAGAGGTGGGAGGGGGCGCCGGAGAGCCTTTAAAATACTCAGGGACAGTTCAGCTGAACTCAGAAACCCTCAGAAAGGCTCGGAAACACTTGGTAAAGAAGTATTTACGAGCATTTCCAAACTGCTCCCAACCATTCCTAGTGTCACCGATGCCCTCGCACCTCTGGCCAAATGCGGTACTGCACACCCCATTGGCTTGAATCCTGTTAGTTTTGCGAGACAACACTCGCAAGCCGAGTCAGGATTTTTTTTAAAAAGTTGCTCGTCTTTCGAAATGCTCGGTTCCACTGTACTTTGTTTCTCATCTGTTCTTGAATTTCTTTAGATTGTGGCATGATGTGTTGCCTTTTGAGATCTTTTAGTGTGCTTCACTTTGTCAGTCAGCTTCTATTTTTTCCCTCCCAGACAGCTTCTATTTAAGTGATTTCTTGAGTCAACAGGTCTGGCAGTATTCAGGCCTGAGTGTGGCAACTAAAACTTAACTCAGGTTTCCAATAAAATTTGTTAATCACAGTTCATTCATGATTTAGCAAGAGGTCAAGCTAACCCCTCAGAAAAGAGGATGCATTAAGGTGAAAAAAACACAAACCTTTACAACCCCTTTAATAGAGAAATAGTGTCCTATATTGATAAAAAATTAAATATAACATTCCATATGCACATAACCTAGCAATTCATATTTAAAACAAAAATAAAAAGGAAAGACAAAAAAGAAAAAACACATCCCCATATCATAAAATAACAACAAAAAAAGATCTCTAATGGCGCGTACACACGACTGGACTTTTCGACAGCAAATGTCCGACAGAACGAATATGTCAGACAATTAGATCGTGTGTGGGCTCAATCTGACCTTTGCTGTCCAAAAATCTGATGGACTTTAGAAATAGAACATGTTTCAAATTTTTTCACCGGAACTCCACCAGATCCACTTCCTATCCTAAGGGCAGCTATTGGCTACTGGCTATGAACTTCCTTATTCTAGTCCGGTCATACGTCATCATGGTCAAATCCATCAGACTTTAGTGTGATTGTGTGTGGCAAGTCAGGAGGATCTTTCTCCATGTTTCGACCTCATCCCAGTATGGAGAAGATACATAGATGACATCTTCTTCATCTGGACTGGGACTGAGGATGAACTAATTACTTTCATTGATTTATTGAAGGTAAATACATACAATCTGAAATTTACCATGGAAAAAAGCCACACTTGTTTAATCTTTTTCGATATTCAAATTTTTGTCAACTCAGAGGGTGAAATTGGATCAACTTTATTCAGAAAACCTCTAGCAGCAAACACGGTATTGCATGCTTCCAGCTCGCATCCTGTACCTCTAATTGCCAGTATCCCTTATGGGCAATATCTCCGCTTAAGGAGAAACTGCAGTAATGATATTGACTTTGAGTCCGAAGCAAAAAAATTACAAATACGTCTGCGGCATCGTGGATATAGCAATAAATGTTTAAAAAAAATCTTATTTAAGGGCAAAAAAACAGAACAGGTCTGCCCTTATACATAGTCAGAGACCCTCGCAAACAAATGAAGGTGTTAGATTAATAACACGTTTCTGTGGGCAACACTCTCAAGTGCGCAATATTATGAACAAATATTGGTATCTCCTCAAAGGGGACCCAAAGGTATCTAAACATGTGAAAGACTATCCAGAGTTACCTTCAGGAGATCGCGTTCTCTTAAAGATACTCTGGTCAAAAGTCATTATACCTCTCAAACCCACTTAATTACTAAACAACAGCGAGGTTCAAGACCATGTCATAAATGCAACTTTTGCAGACATATTTTTTCCTCTGACTCAATCTTGCTACCAAATAAACGTATTTACAAACCAAAGTTTTCGGTAACATGCCAGTCGGTGGGAATCGTTTACATCATGATTTGTCAATGTAATGCCTACTATGTGGGAAAAACTAAAAGTCCATTTTTTCACCGCATCAGGGACCATGTATACCTGGTGCGGGCTAAAAAGATGGAGACCCCTATCAGTCGTCATTTTGGACTCTTTCTTAGTTTTGATGAAAGCCAAATGCACTTTTTCGCATTGGAACACAAAGAACCAGGGGAAAGAGGGGGCGACTATAACCAAGTTTTACTACAGCGAGAAGCTTGCTGGATTTTTGATCTCAAAGCAACTGAGTCGCCAGGCCTGAATGAAGCCTTTAGCTTCAAACCATTTTGTAAAATATTGTTTACTATATACAGTGGTGTGAAAAAGTGTTTGCCCCCTTCCTCATTTCCTGTTCCTTTGCATGTTTGTCACACTTAAGTGTTTCGGAACATCAAACCAATTTAAACAATAGTCAAGGACAACACAAGTAAACACAAAATGCAATTTGTAAATGAAGGTGTTTATTATTAAAGGTGAAAAAAAATCCAAACCATCATGGCCCTGTGTGAAAAAGTGATTGCCCCCTAAACCTAATAACTGGTTGGGCCACCCTTAGCAGCAACAACTGCAACCAAGCGTTTGCGATAACGTGCAATGAGGCTTTTACAGCGTCCTGGAGGAATTTTGGCCCACTCATCTTTGCAGAATTGTCCTAATTCAGTTACATTAGAGGGTTTTCGAGCATGAACGGCCTTTTTAAGGTCATACCACAACATCTCAATAGGATTCAGGTCAGGACTTTGGCTAGGCCACTCCAAAGTCTTCATTTTGTTTTTCTTCAGCCATTCGGTGGTGGACTTGCTGGTGTGTTTAGGATCATTGTCCTGCTGCAGAACCCAAGTTCGTTTCAGCTTGAGTACACGAACAGATGGTCGGACATTCTCCTTCAGGATCTCTTGGTAGACAGCAGAATTCATAGTTCCTTTTATCACGGCAAGTCTTCCAGGTCCTGAAGCATCAAAACAGCCCCAGACCATCACACTACCACCACCATATTTTACTGTTGGTATAATGTTCTTTTTATGAAATGCAGTGTTCCTTCTACGCCAGATATACTTGGACACACACCTTCCAAAGAGTTCCACTTTTGTCTCATCGGTCCACAGAATGTTGTCCCAAAAGTCTTGGGGATCATCAAGATGTGTTGTGGAGAAATTGAGACGAGCTTTGATGTTCTTTTTGCTCAGCAGTGGTTTTCTCCTTGGAACTCTGCCATGCAGGCCATTTTTGCCCAGTCTTTTCCTGATGGTGGAGGCATGAACGCTGACCTTAACTGAGGCAAGTGAGGCCTGCAGTTCCTTGGACGTTGTTGTGGGGCCTTTTGTGACCTCTTGGATGAGTCGTCGCTGCGCTCTTGGGGTAATTTTGGGCGGCCGGCCACTCCTGGGAAGGTTCACCACTGTTCCATGTCTTCGCCATTTGTGGATAATGGCTCTCACTGTGGTTCGCTGGATTCCCAAAGCTTTGGAAATGGCTTTATAACCCTTTCCAGACTGATAGATCTCAATTACTTTCTTTCTCAATTGTTCCTGAATTTCTTTGGGTCTCGGCATGATGTGTAGCTTTTAAGGATCTTCTGGTGGACCTTACTGTGTCAAGCAGCTCCTATTTAAGTGATGCCTTGATTGTGAACAGGTGTGGCAATAATCAGGCCTGGGTGTGGCTAGAGAAATTGAACTCAGGTGTGGACAACCACAGTTATAGTATGTTTTAACAAGGGGGGCAATCACTTTTTCACACAGGGCCATGATGGTTTGGATTTATTTTCACCTTTAATAATAAACACCTTCATTTACAAATTGCATTTTGTGTTTACTTGTGTTGTCCTTGACTATTGTTTAAATTGGTTTGATGTTCCGAAACACTTAAGTGTGACAAACATGCAAAGGAACAGGAAATAAGGAGGCAAACACTTTTTCACACCACTGTATATCCGGGTCAGTGTGGGAAAATTTTTCCCTTGTTTCCTATCCCCTTAAAAAATCTTTTTTTTTTTTGCTTCCTCTCTCACCTTGGTCGCCAGAATTCTCCTTTCTGTATTAACTTAAATTTATAATATATGATGTATTTTTTATTAATTCATTCACTTTTGGCCTTACACAAGAATTAACATGACGCTTCCCCTTTAATAAAATGGTCTGTACAGGCACCAGGGGGACACTACTGGTCTTATCCTGCTAATCAATCAGGCATTTTCACCAGCGTGCCCCCAACTGTTTTGGGAAATTCGTTTTTCTTCACATGCTCATCATTCCCCTTTTTTTTTCTTTTTTCATAACTAATTTTTGTATCTTTATCTTTTTGGTCTATTTTTCTATACATAGCCATTGTTAATTCCCAAGATAGCCACGCCTGTGTTGAGGACACCTTCAGCGTCACCTGATACTTGTTTGGCCATTCTGTGGGCACTCCCTCATATAATTACGCGAAGTATGGGCGTGTAGATAAGTAAAGATGGCCGCGCCGCTGCCGCTGCGTGACTAGTATTGCCCGCGCATGCACAGAACGGCGCCTACGCTCTAGTGTGGGCAGGTAGACAATCTAATATGGCCGCGATGGTGCCATCGACGTGACTAGCAGTGTTCGCGCAAGCGCAGTATGGTACTTGCGCTTCATTAGACATACAGTGATCCCTTTCCCTTCCTCTAATTCGCCCGCAGCTCGGCGGTGACGTCAGATGCCGCTGAGCTGGAGAAAACATATAATCCCATCTCCCTGTCAGTTGCCTATTGGCAATTGATGGGAGAGGAACTACCAAAATTGATCCCAGTGGACTTTTTCTTATCCAAACCAAGTGACAGGTATGATGGTCTCACCGACTGACATTATACCTTCATTATTATCAGAGATTGATGTCTCTTTTGGAACTACTTACTGAACAGGATTTTTGCTTTGGCCATATTCTATATGTGGCTGATCTATTTCATTTCGTTTGTTTATTGTAAATGCTTTTGAATCAGTCTCTGGCCCAATTCGTTTTGACTTTCTGAAAATACCTACGTTTATTCCTGCATTGGCTAATTACGAATCAGCTTGTATATGTATTGATTCAATTACTCAGGTATTATTCATATTTATTCATACATCCCTTTCTATCATACACTTTTTATAGTAGGTACGCTTTATTAATTGGCTATCTCTGATTGCTTCATTATTTTATTGAACACCAATATATAAATTTCAAAGATAAAATTTAATGTTTTCTCTGCAGACCAACTCCTTGGTGTCGCATCGCCTTTGTTGGCCATTTGTGCATTAATTGCATACTCTTCTTAAATTTTACTAATTACCATCACTACTAATCCTGGGAAATTCCTGCTCAATTGGTGAGAGAATTAATACAATACTCTTATGTTTATTTTGATTTAATATGTTGATTATTACTAATCTAATATATTTATAACCAATGATATACTGTATCATCTACACTTTGGAATACATGCTATTTTGATTGATGATTTCTTTAGATTTTTTGTATCTCTTTTTTAGAAATTATGATTTTTGTACTTTGACTTTTGAAATAATGTTTATGAACTTAATATATGCTGCTTTTTCTTTTATTGTTTCAGTTTTGATTAGCAGCTGCGCCTGTTCCTGAGGAATCTTGAATTTTGAGCGAAACATGTTGAAAAACCGCAGCTCAGCATTTTTTGTTTTTATGTATAAAATTGGGGTAATCACGTGGTTGTTCCACATTCTATTTTGCCTCATCACATTTTATGGCTGTATAATGAAGTTCTGTGTATCACTGATGTATGTTGTAATAAAGAAAAATTAATTTTAGCAATGGATATTTAATTGCAGACTTTATTGATCTGATACCGGTAAAAGTCCCGGGGTTGGTATTTCCCAACCCGTTTTGGCCCCTTTCTCTGTTTTCCCTTTAATAGAGAAATAGTGTCCTATATTGATAAAAAATTAAGTATAACATTCCATATGCACATAACCTAGCAGTTCGTATATAAAAACAAAAATAAAAAGGAAAGACAAAAAAGAAAAAACATCCCAATATCATAAAATAACAACAAAAAAAGATCTCTAATGGTGCGTACACACGACCGGACTTTTCAACAGGAAATGTCCGACGGAACGAATCCGTCAGACAATTAGATCGTGTGTGGGCTCCGTCTGACCTTTGCTGTCCAAAAATCTGATGGACTTTAGAAATAGAACATGTTTCAAATTTTTTCACCGGAACTCCGCCAGACCCACTTTCTATCCTAAGGGCGGCTACTGGCTATGAACTTCCTTATTCTAGTCCGGTCATACGTCATCATGGTCAAATCCGTCAGACTTTGGTGTGATTGTGTGTGGCCAAATCCTTTCATACGGAAGGTCCATTGGAACTCTGCCGAAAGTCCGTCGGGAAGACCGTCTGACCTAGTCCGTCGAAAAGTCCGGTCGTGTGTACGTGGCATAAATGGGAAGATGTGGAGTAAGTGGTGCTAATCAAAACTACTATGTTAAAACCGATAAGACTAAAAGGCAACATTTCCCCTGGCACACCACATGATGACCCCAACCTATAGCCATAGAAAAATACTCCACAAAAGACATGCCCTAAGTACAATACAAACATTGTCCACAGTCCCATCAACCGCTATAATAAATTGTCAGTTAATTGTATATAATAACCAATTTTGGGCAACATATTGGTTATTACTTATCGGCAAAAGATAAGTGATTAGACATCCCTTCCTGCCCTGGGGACTGTGAAGTGGTTCCTATAGATTTCCTGGCCGCATTGTAAGTATTCAATTACAGTCCCTCCCAGGCAGCCTACCTGGTCCATTAGTATTATGGAGATGATATTAGGAGTGCTTTATAATGGCCATGCCACTGTTTGGAGCCCTATCAACATTTTTTCATAGGGCCCTATCATTTTCAGTTATGCCCCAGTTCCAAAAATGTTTCCTTCTCAAACAGGCTTGTGACCCAGGGACTTCTGCCAAACAGTACAGCTAAGTCCAGTCCCTGCACTGTACAAGCAGTACATCTTGGTCACACCCTCGTTCAAAGTTGTTAAAGTATTATATTTTTCATTATTAATATATAGATATGCAGAAGTGTTTCCATGTCTTCCATGTATTCAATAAGCTTTAGTTGACCCACTTTTTTTTTAGTACCTCTTTTATACGCCATCATTTATCTCCAATGTTTATTTTCTATACACTTCAGTCTTGCTTTTGAACCCCTCCTTTAAAACTTTTCATTCTTTTCTATGCTGCCATGTAAAATAGATCATTTGGAGGCTATGGCTTACTTAGGGCATGGAAACACCTCTGTAGATCGTATAACTTAAAATCAATCCCATGTAGACATGTCATCCCTGCACAAAGGTTTTCTACTGCTTTACTGGTGCTTTTTAGTTTATGCACTTCCCACAGTGTATATGAAGTCCATCGATGCCTCCAGTTGTAACAGTAGGTAAGAATATCCCAGCCAGTGTGCAGATCACGGTTTTATACTTACTGTCTGATATGGGGTTCAGCGATGGGGAGAAAACTGGAACTGATGATTCATTATGAGTGAAGATCTGGATTTGTGCCGCATAATTTCCAAAGATGTCTGTGAAATCTTTTGTCAGGTCACAGCGAGGAATGGTGATATTTGTGCAATCTCTGGTGGGAACCAATTCTCGGCTGTTACAGCGAAACAAAAAAAAGGATAAAAAGGCTATAATTATACTGTAATATAAATATATATATATATATATATATATATATATATATATATATATATTTATACATACACAGTGCCTTGCAAAATGTATTCACACCCTTGGTATTTTTGATTGAACGTAACACGTATGGGGAGGAGCTACGCATGACGTCACCCGCTGCTGCCCTACGGAACTAACACGATTGTCGGCTTTACATGCTGTGTTTTTATCATCTTTATGTGAGTAGTTTGTGTTTGAGCACAAAAACTAAATCTTATACTTAAGCGGTGAGAACTTAGATCTTTTCTTTTTACCCATGACCTGGTGTCCTTGCTGAGATCTAAGGAGATGTGAGAGAAGATTATGGTCCGTGTTAACCCTTTTGATACCCGCTTGCATGACCACCTGTTTGCACAGGGGTCCATGCCATAAGGTGAGAGTGATTAGTTAAACTGGAGGGGGAGGGATTGTCACGCTACTGTGGAAAATAAAATTACTTACATCAGTGCTACAGTTTGAATTTAAAAGTATTTGTGTGAACTGTGAAGTTAAGTCATGGATTGTGGAAACTAACTAGTGTCGGGTGATTGTATATAGTGTATACCACATTTACCACTGAATAATGCAGAGTTACAATGCAAGGAGAGCAGTTAAAGAGGAAGTAAACCCTGATGGGTTTACTTCCTCTTTTTTTCCCTGCAAAGGTAAAGCATAATGGACTACTATGCATCGCATAGTAGCTCATTATGTGTCACTTACCTGACACAGGAGCCAGCGAAGTCGCCGCTGATCCCTGTAGTCCGCCGCATCCATCTTGCTGGTGGCGTCTCGCAGCTCCGACCAATGACAGCGGCGAAGCCGCGATGACGTCACTCCCGCGCATGCGCACGGGAGTCGCGTCTCGCAGCTCCGCCTCTGCCATTCAGAGAAGCCGCGATGACGTCACTCCCGCGCATGCGCACGGGAGTCGACAAATTAGGCAAATCCATTCTTGGATTTGCCGCATTTAGTGCGCCTGCGCGCCGCTGTCCATTTTCGGGCATATAGGTTTAGGAGATATTGCTTGGACCTACAGGTAAGCCTTAATCTAGGCTTACCTGTAGGTCAAAGTGGTTTGAAGAGGTTTACTTCCTCTTTAAAAGTAGTTGGATCTGTATGTGCGTTATAATTAATCGAAATTAGTTGATTAATCGATTAAATATATATATATAAAACTTTATATACAGTGCTCTGCAGAAATGTAAAGTAAGATTTTAATCAAAATCTCAATGAGTATGTGTTTAGCTCATTACATAAAAGTAAGGTTACTAGTATAACTTACATATTATTATTATTATTATTATTATGTACATATTACATACATACTGTATATGTCTTCTAATCATGGAATGAACAAGTTGGCGATATATTACAACATTTATCTTTTTCCATTCTTCGAGAATGAAGTCCTTTAGCTCTTAGATGCTAAATGGAGAATGATGCTCAACTTTTTTCTTCATAATTCCCCATACATGTTCCAATGGGTTCAGATAAGGAGACATACTTGACCACTGAATTCCTTTCTCCCTGTTCTTCTTCAGAAATGCAACTGTGGCCTTAGATGTGTGTTTTGCATCATTGTCATGTTGGAAAAGTGCACGACGTCCAAGGACACGAAGTGATGGTAGCATCTTTTCTTTCAATATAGAGCAGTACATCTGTGAATTCATGGTACCATCAATGAAATGCAGTTTCCTGACAACAGCAGCACTCATGCAGCCCAACATAAGGACACTGCCACCACCATGTTTCACTGTAGGCACCACACATTTTCTTTGCACTCCTCACTTTTGCGATGTGATACAGTTTTTTAAAGCCATCAGTTCCAAAAACATTTATCTTGGTCCAATCACTCCAGAATAGAGTCTCAGTGGTCTTCTTCTTTTTCAGCATGGGCTCTGGCAAATTCTAGGCAGTTTTTTTTGTGCATGGGCTTTAGGAGAGGCTTCCTTTGTAACAGTCACCCCAGTTTGGCTTTCTACTTCTTAAAGTGGTTGTAAACCCTTACAACACACTTTGACCTACAGGTAAGCCTAGATTAAGGCTTACCTGTAGGTCCAAGAAATATCTCCTAAACCTACACGGTTTAGGATATATTTGCCGAAAGACAGGCACCGCTGTCTACGGCGCATGCGCCGTAGACAGCGGCACGCAGGCGCACTGAGCGCGCTGCCATCAACGGCGATATGCCGCGCGCGGCGGCCCCCGTGCGCATGCGCGGGAGTGACGTCATCGCGCCTTCGCCGAATGACAGCGGTGGAGCAGCGAGACCCACCGAGAAGATGAATGCAATAGACTACAGGGGACAGCGGTGACTTTGCTGGCTCCTGTGTCAGGTAAGTGACACATAATGGGCTACTATGCGATGCATAGTAGTCCATTATGCTTTACCTTTGCAGGGAATGAAAGAGGAAGTAAACTCATCAGGGTTGACTTCCTCTTTAAGTTAGCTTCTTAAGCTAACTGCAGTGAACTTGCATGGTGATTTTCTTCAACCCTTCTCATCAGAAGATTCTCCCGTTGAGGTGTTAACATCCATGGATGGCCTTGAGGTCTTTGTGAGGTGGTTGCAGTTACATCTTTCTTACATTTTTGTATCAAAACCATGTAGTGCAAGGGCCTGCCTGATTGCATACAAATTGAAACTCTTAGGCTGCGTACACACGGGCGGATTGTCTGCCCAACTAAGTTTGTCAGACAATCCGACAGACAGTCCGTCCAAATTTTGAATGAACGGACTTGACCACAGACGATGAACAGACAGTCCGCTGAAAGCTTGCGCGATGACGTGTACAGCACGTACGACAGGACTAGAAAAACGACGTCCAATACACTGCAATGCAACCTTCGGCCGTGTAAATCCTTTCTGAGCATTCGCCATACTTAGTCCGTCCAACTTGCCTACACACGAGCGGACTGTCCGCTGAAACCAAGTTTGGACGGACAAAACCAAGTTTGGACGGACAAAATTACGGAAATTCCGAAAGACTTAGTCCGCCAGACTGTCCGCTGAAAAAGTCCGCTGAAGCCCACACACGAGCGGATTCTCCGCTGAAACACGGTTCAGCGGACTAAGTTGGGCAGACAATCCGCCCGTGTGTACGCGGCCTTAAGGTTTGACCTCATATTATATGGTTTTGGTAAATCTGAAGACAAAAATCTGCAGAAAATCAAATATTGTGTATTGGGCTTAAGACTTTAATTGGGGTGTATTCATTTTTGCAACATGGTCTTGAATGAATTTATTAGGAAAAAATATATTTTTATGTGTGCAAATGACCAAATCTTGGTTGCAATCAATGGCCTGTATTTGTGGGAGTATTTTGTATTATAGTGTCCCATAGGAAATGTTGATTCTGAAAGTAAAGTAAAGGCTTTCTGACAAATCGGTGTTCCTTGCTGAATAATGAACAGACTTAAGCCTTGTACACACAATTGGATTTTCTGCTGGGAATTGTGTGATGACAGACTGTTGGCCTAAAATCCGACCATTTGTACGCTCCATCGGACAATTGTTGTCGGATTGTCCGCTGACAAATATTAGATGGCAGGCATATAAATTTTCCGCAGACAACATTCTGTTGTCAGAATTTCCAATCATGTTGGGTATCAGTTTACTCCGCGTAACATTATCTTTCACAATATAAAAAAAAAATTGGGCAAACTTTACTGTTGTCTTATTTTTTTAATTCAAAAAAGTGTATTTTTTCCAAAAAAAGTGCGCTTGTAAGACCGCTGCGCAAATACGGTGTGACAGAAAGTATTGCAATGACTGCCATTAGGGTGTTAAAAAAAAAGTGTAATGTTTGGGGGTTCTAAGTAATTTTCTAGCAAATAAAAATGTTTTTAACTTGTAAACAACAAATCTCAAAAAGAGGTTTGGTCCTTAAGTGGTTAAAGGGATTTTGCTATCAAAGAAAACTGTCTATAGAAATAGATGGCAGGCATCTAGAGGTGCCCGCATATACATACAGCCTTAATAACCATTCTGCTCTGATGGGCAAAGCTCTGATATTTCTTAATAGTGATGAATAAGATTTTCTGACCCTTCCTGCCTCCTGTACAATTTTTGGCCACTGAGGAAGCCTATTATAGTGATGGGACAATAGAAGTGTGTAGGGTGAGTTGAAGGAGAAGTTTTGGAGCTTTGATTGTAAGAGCGGGCATTGATTTGGGCATGACAGTAAGGTTTTGGAACAGCCATGGAAGAGTCTAAAAACCTACTAGTCTTTAGAGTATTCCACTTTGTAGTAGACGGCCAATTCATAGTTGGGGTCTTCCCAAGTCAGGATATGCTGAAAGTTGTTAGAAGAGAATTTAAGGTTCCTCGGAGGCTGCACAGTTGAGGCTGCAGACAAAGCACAAAGAAAATTATATTAATAAACCAATAAATATGATTTTTGATGTTAGAAGGAAGAGTTGTGATTCACTTCAGTTTAGGATTTTGGGGTCAATTTACTAAAACTGGATAGTGTAAAATCTGGTGCAGCTCTGCATAAAAACCAATTAGCTTCCATGTTTAAGCCTAGGTTCACACTGACTGTGGGAATGAAATTGTTCAGCTGAACACGCATGGTTTCATTCCCGCTTGTCAGTCCTGATTTCGGGGGCGATTTCAGAGACATCTGTGTGGGTCTCTGCACAGATGTCAATGGAAATTGCACCCCAAAAATAGTACAGAAACTACTTTTGGGAATCGGTGCACATGTGGCATCGCACCGATTCGGACGCTGCCATTGCCACCGATTTGGCATGCGATTTGACATGTCAAATCGCATGCCAAATCCCGTCAATGTGAACCAGGGCTCATTGTCAAAGCCTAATTGAACAAGCTGAAGTTAGAAGCTGATTGGGTGCTATGCACAGCTGCATCAGATTTTGCACTCTGCAGTTTTAGTAAATCAACCCCATTGCATTCACTGCATGGACCAGTCTCATAAATGTCCATAGAACAGACAAGACAAGCCTTTTTTTGGAGATTCTGGGCTCTATAAGATTATCTATGAGTGAGTGCCCTTGTGGGATGCCCAGCCTTCTGCAGCAGCCCAGATTTAACAAAACAGTGTAAAAGATTCGAAAGTGTCGTGGTTCCCAAATTTTTCCTCTTTTGGAACCCCGCATTCCTTATCACTGTTTATAAAATGCGCTATTCAACTGCCAAAAATGTTATAATATGAAAAATCTCTTATCTAACCTCTAAATAAGATTTTTATCAAACTTTTTACATTGGAGGAACCCTTTAAATCATTTTCTGGTCTCAGAGAAGCCCTGCTAAAAACGATTAATCCTATAGAACAGTGTACATTAGCATGCTCAGTAAGTTGAATAATCTTTAAATTAAAGAATACCTAGCATATTTGACATCAAGGGAAGATAATGTTTTATTTTTTAGCACCCGCTAATGCTATTTAACAAAATATTTTTTAGTAACAATCAAAAAATCGTGGTGTCCTCCTACATTGGTGGTCATTGTAGAAGTTACCCCTTACATTGGTGGTTGGTGAAAAACTGCTTCCTTGCATTAGTGGTCAATGTAATTGGGAGATCAATTTATCATTGCTCAAGGAACCCCTTGAAGCCTCAAAAGAACTTCTAGGATTCTACAGAAACCTGTCTGAGAAAGGTTTCTCTAAATTATGTAATTTGTTATTTTGAAAATCCAGTAAAAAAAAAAAAAAACACTTGTAGGTTTAACCAATCATGTTTTTGGGGTATTAAATCGTAATGGTCCCTGTAAGTGGAGGTGTGGCAGAATGTGTCCCCTTTGTCTACATTCTTTGTTCTAAGAGATGACTCTTGTTCTTATCCAAAAAGTTGGGAGGTCTTCTTAGGTTATGATCGAGAAAATGAATCATATTTTATTGTTCACAATTTAAAATAAACCTCCACGAGGCTCATAGCATCCTATAAAAACATCAATGACAGTGTTTATACAAATTATATGTTCAGCGGTGATGCCCATTACCATATACGACTGTACATTCGAAACAGGTTCAGTAACAATTTTTGTATGGAAAGGGAAAACCAATGTGTTTTGAATATCTGTAAATTATCTTCATCAGAAATATCTATCACCACCATTTAACATCTGCCAGTCTCCAGGAAGAGCTCAAAAGCCCTCCACCCAGAAGGGCAATCATAAGATTACCCAAGAGGACTGCATGGAGGTGTGAGGTGCCTACTGCCCGGGCAATCCCGTCTTGGCCCCCTGCCTCACAGTTCTTCCCTTCTCTCCTCTCCCTCCAGCTTCTGCGGTGATGTTTCAGGATAGAGAGCAGGGGAAGGGGCTAATAAATATGTGATATACCGGTCCCTTACTTTTCTAAATGAACACACTTGCTCTCTGTGGCCATTCATAACTGAAGCATAGAAAACTGTGTTTACTATGCTTCAGTGTGTGAATGAACAGGAAGCCACTCAGCACAGAGCCCTTCTCATTCATCCACTGCTCCGTGCAGCTGAGGTTGCGGAGAAAGGCATGTGTTTTTGAGCTTTTTGGGTACACACCCTAATGCAATAGGCTGCGCACACCTATGGTTGCATGGCTTGCCTGCATGAAGCACCTGGCACTCAAGCTGCATAAACACACAGTCAATTCATAGACTACGGGCCTCTGGGCCTATATGAATGAGGCATTACCTACAATTTTTTTTAAGTTGGCGACAGGGTCTCTTTAATTAATGGGGACCTTTAAGGTGGCCAAATACCTCAAGATGCTGATGTAGGATATGATATATTATGTGAATTATTCAGTATAAAAAGAAAAAGTTGGGCATATGATAGCCAAAAAGGTCAGACTTTAAAGGCAACATAGACAGTGAAAAATATAGCAAAATATACTTTATTTATAACAATATATGGTATATAGAGCAAAAAAAAAGGGTAAAGCATTAAAAACATATACATAATACACAGCAAAGATAAGCATGCATAGTGTATATAATAGTGAGTCCCTGTGCGTCAACACGTTTCGCTGTCTAGCTTTGTCAGGACACATTTAGGGATTGTTGGAGAAAAGCAGGTCTCACTATCTACAATGAAAATATATAGAAAAAAACTTCATATAACAATCACACATCTTAAAAATAGATGATCATGATATTTTAGCAACATATATGACATACAGAAATATGTTGCAGAGGAATCCATGAAAGATAGTGTCACCCATAGAGCTTCAAAAAATTCTCATCTATAGTATTCCAAATACTTGAGTGTTCGTACAAGAACGCCAACTAGAACAGTATACAATGATGATAATCATTCAAAAAAATGGGAGCTCTTTTCCAATGATGAGTATTTTGATCTTCTTTCCAATGTATTATGTTGGTTTAGATATATTGACAACGTATTTATGTTATGGGCAGGATCAAATGAAGCCCTGCATCGTTTTATGTCAATGTTGGACACAAACAATTATAACCTTAAATTCACAATGGAGTCCAATGAGAGTAGTATCTCATACCTTGACATCACAGTGAACATTGAGCCAGATGGCACAATCAGTACATCTCTATACCGCAAGCCCACAGCAGGGAATACGATCCTGCATGCGTCCAGTGCCCACCCGCATTCATTGGTGCGAAGTATGCCCTTTAGCCAATATTTACAGGAGAAACTGCTCAAGTGAGGCGGCCTTCAGGCATGAGGCCGGCCTTGTTTATGGAAGATTATTGGCTAGGGGGTATAGCAGGTCTTGCCTAAAAAAAGCTTTAAAAAAAGCACAGGGTAAGTCAAGAGATGCACTTCTATTCTCAGAACCCCAAAAAAGACTCCAATATGGTCAGATTCATAACTACTTATTCAGACCAACATAATGACAGAAACCATGAAATTAGACCTAGACAGAAGTATAGTTAAATCACACTTGTTTAATAATAAACCTAAAAAGAACAAACATAGTCAAAACATAGTCAAAATTTAGTAACTAGAATGGATAGTCAGCCAAGCTAGAAGTCAGGGATCAATGTAGTAGAACAGCAAGCTAGATCTGGAGCCAGAAGGGATGTCAGCAAAGCAAGTCTTTAAAGAGGAACACAGGAGAATGTCTCTGTGATGTTGACCAAGGCGAAGGCAGTGATCCTCTGGACTGGACAGCTTAAGTAGGCAGGAGTGATGAGCAAGAAATCAACAGCTGAGTAACTGTGGAGAGATAAGAGCTGGCAATTAGCTGACAGCTGAGCGGCCAGCTCTGAGAAGGAAGGGCTGAGCCCAGCCCTGACACATAAACAAATATGTGAAATTATGCAGAAACACTGACACTTACTTTCAGCTGACCCAATACTAATCGAATATCTAGGGACCAACCCAGAGATCGCCTTTAGATAATCAGGATCGATTAGAGACCATCTGGTGCAGTCAATATATGTGACAGACCAGGACTTTACCAATGTGGAGCATGTGACTACTGTCACCTGCTTATTAAAGGTGCTTCTGCCTTGCTCCCTAATGGATGAACTCATACAATTCTTCATATAACCTGTCAAACTAAAGGAAACATATATATCATCTTATGCCAATGTGGAGCATTCTACATTGGCAAGACCATTAGACCACTATGGAAGAGGATGAAAGACCACATGTAGTATGGTACATCTGGTCTGCTCAACACGGCCATCGGCTATCATGTGGCTTTTAAACAGATATAATCCCGATATGTTCAGATTTGCCTCCCTGGATAGGGTATATAAAGACTCACGAGGTGGCAATTTTGATCAAAGGGTTCTACAAAAAGAAACCCAATGGATATATAATCTAAAGGCTACATCATTCCCGGGTCTAAATGACATGTTGAGCTTCAGACCTTTTCTATAGATGGTCCATGGAGAGATACATATATATTTTCCTGTATATTTCTTTTTCATATATTAATTCCCTCTTAGGGATCTGTGTGACCAGTGTTTAACTTTTCTTTCTCTTGTTGTCCTTCATAGTGCAAATGTTGAAATACTAACTCTTATTATATGGGTAATGTTCTTTTTATTATTAGATTTTTTCTTTTTGTGTTCTTTTTTTTCTACTACATACAGTATGTACTATACAGTTACTTACTAAGCTCTATGATATAATATATAATTCTTAGACAGTGATATATGTATTCTTTGATTATATATTTATGATGGCACTTTAGCAATATGTTATTTCTTTCTCCTAATGGATTGTCTTCTATAGATCTGCAATACAGTCCTTGCTTAACAATACAAAAAGATTCTTCCCAGCTTTTTATTTTAATCTACTTCTTTGTTCTAGATCAGGGATATGCAATTAGCGGACCTCCAGCTGTTGCAGAATTACAAGTCCCATGAGGCATAGCAAGACTCTGACAGTCACAAGCATGACACCCAGAGGCAGAGGCATGATGGGACTTGTAGTTTGCAACAGCTGGAGGTCCACTAATTGCATATCCCTGTTCTAGATGGATGACAACCCTTATAGATATAGCTGCTGGGGCTGTGGGTGTTTGTGTGACTCAAGTATACCCCCTGTGCGCCCATGCGATCCGAGTCTGTGTGAAATCGATGTTGGGAACGGCCTGTTTGTTGGGTCTCATCTTGTGCGTTATTCTTTGTTCCTCCCCCCTCCATGCTGTCTCTGGTCTTCTGTGTGGGGCATGCGTGTTCGAGACTCTGCTTGTATGACCATGCCTTTTTCGTCCAATGCCCCCTATGGACGGCTTCGTCATTGCCGCTCGTTCCGTCAGCACTGTATGCCAGGCATGTTTATCGTTGCGTCACCTAGTGACGTCATTTGATGGCACTGTCGCTCGGCGGGAGACTTGCGCCACAAGTGTTTGAATGTGGTCGCCCCTTGTACGCACTTGAAGGGCTATAAATAGCTCCTTCCAATCTGCCCTGGTGCGGTGAGCGCACGGGTCTATAAGGTGGTTTTTCGGAATGGAAATTTTGGCTATAGTAAGTGCAAGTTATTTTAAAATCTACCTATACAACAAAAGCGCTGGGGTCTTTTTTTCCTATTTCCTTTTTTTTCTGTTTTTCAGGTGACTTTGAGGAACTGTTGAACTTGATGCAACCGAGCACCTATTTTGTTTTGACTGCAGCTTGGGCTCCCTGTTTGAGGGTTTATATGCATATAACTGGTAACCAACAAATGTCCATACTAGTGTGCCTATACAGTCCACAGTGCCCCCCCCCCCCCCCATTCCTTCTCTCCTATCTGGCTGAGGCTTTTCCATGTGGTAACCTTGAAATATACTTACCACAGAAGACTTCCGGCCCAATGAGTATTTCCTACTATCTTCCTTCAAACATTCGTATTGTTTTTTCGTTTTTTTTTTTTTGAATGACTATCATCATTGTATACTGTTCTAGTTGGTGTTCTTGTATGAACACTCAGGTATTGGGAATACTATAGATAAGAATTTTTTGAAGCTCTATGGGTGACGCTATCTGTCATGGATTCCTCTCCAAGGTATTTCTGTATGCCGCATATGTCGCTCAGATATGATGATAATCTATTTTTAACATATGTGATTGTTATATGATGTTTTACCTATATGTTTTAATTGTAGATAGTGAGACCTGCTTTTCTCCAACAATCCCTGAATGTGTCCTGACGAAGCTAGACAGCGAAATGTATTGACGCACAGGGACTCACTATTATATACACTATGCATACTTATCTTTGCCATGTATTATGTATATGTTTTTAACTCTTTACCCTTTTTTGTACCATATATTGTTATAAATAAAATATATTTTTCTATATTTTTCACTGTCTATGTTACCTTTAAAGTCTGACCTTTGTGGCTATCATATGCCCAACTTTTTCTTTTATACCAAATTTTATACGGATGTGGCTCTAGGAGTGTCTTTTCTATTTTTTCTTGAATTGTTCAGTGTATAGTTTATGGTCACTTTCCTTACACAATAAGGCCTCTTTCACATGGCACAGAACTGTCAGTTGGCAAAAGCAGGCGGTACGCTATTTATCACCTCGTGTTTGTGACGGGTTCCAGGAGAACGGGTCTGTCCGTGTGCGTCCGGCCGGCGCCACGGACTTAAGGCGTATTTTCTTTTACACATCTGTAAGTGTATTTTTATATTTTTTATCCCAAAATAAAAGGGTTTTATACTATTTTGAGTTTTATCTCCCTTTATGATTTTGATGCCCCTGCCTTTGAGTCCTTCTTTTGGACCTTGAGCCAAGTACACGGGAGCGAGCTTTTCTTCCCAAGAGCTTCTGAAGCAGCAAGGTCAGGAGGACATCGTGGAATCCCCTCCCCCGTGGCTGGAAGTGGTGCACAATTTCATAGAGCTCTGTGTGACCCTCTGTAGTGGGGGGTCATATTCGTCTGGTAAGCAGCAAATCTCAACACATGCTGGTGGTGGATTGAACACGATTTTTCTCAGTTTGGATTACATGAACATTATGTTTTATTTTTAGAGGTCTTATATTTACAGCCTTACGTCAATCATTTTGGCGTTCTATACACGGACTTATTGTTTATACACTGGGTGTTGATGTTTTATATATTTTTCGTATTTATAAGTTATGTCATGCATTCTTATTTTATATAGCGAATCACAGCAGCGAAGTTTTGAATCTAGAACAATAATACATATGTGTTCTATATTACGCACATATTTTTAAAGGGTTGTTGTACCCTATATGGTGTATATCCTAATATCACTGTACCCTATATAGTGTATATCTTAATACTACTGTACAAGTAGCTGATCACATTTTTCTTTGTTTAAGCGCGGCTTATGTTTTTTCGTTTATCTATTTTGCTTGTATGTGATACAGTGAAGCCGCAGCTGAACACCTTTGATACTTTTCATTTAAGAAATTCACAATTATTTTACACACTTCACAATCTTTCACCTTAGCGCAGTTTGTTTCCCCCTTTTTTTTCTATGGTTTGTCAAAACCAGTCCATGACCGCTGGATAATCCCATACACAGTGCCATGGCCCCAAAGCTGTGCTTCACGGCGAGCCACATAGAGGTGAATGGGGCCGTGCCACAAGTGCAATTTTAGTGTTAAATTCCTGTTAAAACATGTGTGCAGGAGGCAGCATATTGCCACCCAATTGCCTGCTAACCATGGGCCAGTCACTGCTGAAATCAGAAGCTAGGCTGTTGAAAGGGACCTTAAAGCGGAACTTCACACAAAAGGGGAAGTTCTGCTTTTTTCCTCCCCCCCCTCCCCCCCCTCTACGACTTTTGGACAATTGACCATTACCCATTCCCACTTCCAATTGCATTGCTCAGGTGATCCGAGCAGAATTTAGCCTTCGCTCTCTTTGCCCATAGCCTTCTGGGGCATGTCACAGGTCCCAGAAGGCTGCAGGACCATTTGTAAAGTGAAACGTGGCTCACACATGCACGGTGAGAAGCCAGCTGTGTAAAGCCGCAAGGAGTCACAGCCAGCTTCCTTTAGTAAATATGACAGCACCAGGAACCCGAAGACCGGTAAAGAACCGGCCTGGGTGAAAACGGCGCTGGGTCCTTGAACAGGTAAGTGCCCAGTATTTGTAGCTGCTGCCCTTTTATTTCTTTCTTTCATTTTCCTCAAGCAAAGCAAAACAATAAGAAAGTGGCACTGCCTATTATTGTCTGTAATGGAGAGAATACCCCCCATTTAGGGGTCACAGGGGTGTTCTTATCATGTATTTGTAATTTATGACATCTCCGCTGGCAGTGAGTTGATAGAAAAGTAAAACGATTAAAAGTAAAACACGTACCTATTATAGGAAGGACACAAAACTGCAGCAGAACTTGTAGACAGGTCATCACTCCTGCAGCACAACACATATTTAAACACAAATTTTAGTAAAACAGTATTAAAAAAAAATTGTTGCATAATAACACATATCCATGAAACACAAAGAAAGACACAGAGTAAAAAGACCTTGGAAGTAGTTCAGCTTTGATTTCAGAAATCTGTAATGATGAGTGAGTTGATGGATGTGTAGTACACGCTTGTGTGATTAAAAGTCTCATGCCTGTTTTTAAACTTTTTGTGGCTGGTCCATGCAAGATTTCGAGATACTCTTGCGTTTTTTCCCATTGTATTTTTTTTCTATCGCTAAAAGAGTGACGGCAGCATTCTATCTGGTTGTTTTGTTTTTACATTACATTTTTGTTTTGGGAACTATGAAATATCTCCCCCCACATTTGTATCTAAATGTTTGTCCCATGCTTTAGTCTTCTCATTGTTTGTATGTAGTAACAAGAATATGTCTGAACCTACTGCAACAGCCCTCTTGTGTGTTGTGGCCAGGGGTGGACTGACAACTCATGGGGCCCCCGGGCAATAGGAGATTATGGAGCCCCCAGGCAATCCAAGATTATGGGGCCACACAGTATATACACACACACAGTATACACATACATGTACACACAGTATACACAGACATGTTTCTATTGGCTGAGAAGGTATTGGAGAGGTGGGGCAGCTATAATCTCAGGATTTTTAGACCAAAAGGATGTCGGTAAGGGACATTTCAGAGACAGATGTAAAAAAAAAAAAAAAACACAGATTTTTACATACTGTCCCTGGTTTTACTGAGGCTGGCAACCCTGATGGGGCCCCCTTGTGGCTCGGGGCCCTCGGGCAGCGCCCGAGTGGCCCAATGGTCAGTCCGTCCCTGGTTGTGGCTGTTGTATTTTAGTAGGAACGTGAAAGTAAGGGTGACAGAGGGTTAAGTTATCGTTGGTTTTGAGGAATGTCAGTGACAATTTACCAATGTACACAAATGTTGTATTGTTTGCCATTCTTTGCAGGTTAAATATGAAGGACAGAGTAATAACTTTTGTTTATAAGTATCTTTTCAGGTCCAAGCAGTTTCTGAATGTGCATGCACATAGAAAGCAGGTGTGGGTAGATAGCTGTACACATGCATAAATACACACGCCTGAGAAGGTAAAAGTATCATAGGCTATTTCACTGTTTTATTGTTTTTTTCTGCACCACTCTAAACCCTGCGTGTCTTCTGCCAGTCTGTAATGAGGAAGAAAAAGGGGGAATGATAGTGGTGAGAATGGTAATTTTTAAACCAATAATACTAACCACTCTAATTCTAGTCAAGTTTTTGATCTAGTGGGACAACTGTTTTTCTTTGATGGAATTTGGATCAGCAAGCAGCAGTCCGGAGAAGGAGGCTCCCATCCCAAATGCTAAGAATCTTTTTGTCAAGGGTTGCAGGTATTACACTCCAGATGGTAAGCCACGCAGTGACCACGGTCATTGAGTTAGGTTTGTTTGGAGGTCAACCAAAAATGGGGTTGTACTTTTCTCAGCAACTGTCGACATTCTCAGCTGATGGGGTAGGTACAGTCACTGTAACATAAGCTTCAAAAGGTCCACCACAGGGTTCATGAGTCCTTCCAGGACCCTGACACAATAACCGGTTTACATTCTTTCCAACCAAGTGACTAGGTCATTGTAAGGAAGCTTGAGGGACGAGTAAACGCCAGCCACTGCAAGAAGCTGCTCAACTACGCCAAAGGATGAGGAATATCTTTGTTTATTTATATTTTTAAAGTGCATTTTCCAACTAGCTAAGAAAGCAAACAGGACACATGGTTGGGTCTACTCCGAGTCTCCACCGAGCTCTAGTACTCCAGCAATGACAGCGGTACATGCTAGATGTGATGTTCATATTGGTATGAGGAGTTTTGAAAACTAGTAAAAACCAAACAGACACTTGTCAATAAAATTTAACGATACATTTCTAGAGGGTAAAATTAGTTATAATTTTAACAATATCTCTGGTTCTTGCCAGCTTTGGTATCGGGACAACTAGGTAGCCGACAAGTGTGCTTCAACTTTAGTTTGGTATTAATGCGGATCTACAGCTTATAAGGTAATTCCTCTAATGCAAGAGGTTCATGTGTGCTGGTGAAACTTGTCCCACTGTATGTCACGGCCGATTGTGAGGATCTGATGGCACGAGAGAATGTAAGAATGGCAGGGACAGCTGGAAGGGAATTGTTCACCAACCCCGACCAGGTCTGGGCATGGTTTCCTGCTTGTACACGGTGGGGACTTGAGCTTATTAAACGACTGAACAATTTCTCATCCATTGTGGATGGAATGTTTAATGTAACTGTTGACGCTACAAGGAAGTTCCCACAGGAATAACGGCAAATCAAGACCTTTTTATTAAAAGATGGCCCATGATTATCTGTTGGCATCCAAGGGGGGTTCCTGTGAATTCATAGGTAAAGATCGTTGTACCTGGATCGGGGGGGTACTAGTGACAAAGTTCAGGCACATATGGATAAGGTTTAGATCCCTGCATGGCAAAGCCAGAGCTGTAGCTAGTGAGGGTTGGAATGCTTTTAAGAGTTTGGGAAACTTTGGGGATTTTTTATTTTCCACTGGATCATGGTTGAAGGAAGTAGGGGTACATATACTCATGTTGTTTTTATTTCTGTTCAATCTATATGTTGAGGGGCTCCTGTTGCCTGATGGAATGAGTGAACAGAGCCCAAGCAGATGACCACATCTTCCTCTCTGAGATGAGACGCCCCTTACCCTGGCCTGCGTATAAGTCTATATATACTAGGGTGACCAGATGTCCCCGGTTTCAGGGCACAGTCCCCGGACTGAGGACACTGTCCCCAGACCAAGTCTGTCCCCGTTTTCGACTTCAACAGGAGCTGGGGCAATTTTCAAACACAGTCAGTGCAGAATAAAAAAAACTAATTCTGAACTACACTCCCCCCCACTCCTACTAGCTTAAGGGGTGTATTTTTTCCATTATCTGTGTCCCTTTCTGATGATGATGTGCTGATCAGAGCGGATGGACTATTTCTTCAGTTTCTGGCACATGCCCATTCAGCTCCGCTCACATTTTCTTCTGCCTTGGCTCAAATCTTGGCCAGCCGCCTGCCTGATTATCTCCTTGCCTTCCCCGGCAGAGTCATTTTCCTCTGCTCCCCACCCAGTAGTAGCCGATGCCCGGTGAGTGAGATCTGAGAGGCTGTGAGGCCGGCGGAGGCGGCGATGGGCAGAGAGGGGCAGCTGAGCTCAGCTGATGATGTCCAGCAGCAGGAATAGATGGGAAGCAGATCCAATCGTGGGGCTGCCAGTGCCTTCAAGGCTTCAACACAGGTGTGCTTTGGGGGTGTCTGTGAATAGACTACATTGCACTGTGCCGGGTCTCTCTGGCATAATGGATGGTATCAGAACTCACAGGCAGTGGGCACTTATTGGTCATAAGTTAACAAAATCAGCACCCAGCAGCCATGTTATGTGACACGCTGAGTGCCTGCTGCCTTTGAGTTATCATAATGCTGATGATCTTAACCAGTTTCCGAACGCCTGATAGCAGATTTACTGCTACAGGGGGGTGGCACTACGCAGGATCACTTATATATGTGATCCTGCATTTCTGGGTGTCAGAGCCAATCAGCAGATCCAGCGGACTCGCTTAGTGGTCTGCCTATGTAAACAGGGCAGTTCGCCATTCTGTCAGTGTGGAAGACATTGATCCTGTGTTCCTGCAAAGCAAGTACAGGGATCTATGTCTTCCCTTAGTAAAAGCACCTCCCCCACAGTGATAAAACACTTGTTAGGCACACATTTAACCCATTGATTGCCCTAGATGTTATCCCATTCCCAGCCAGTGTCATTAGTACAGTGACAGTACATATTTTTAGCACTGATCACTGTATTAGTGTTACTGGTTTCCACAAAGTGTCAAAAGTGTCATTTAGTGTCTGATTTGTCCACCGCAATATCGCAGTCCCGCTATGAGTCGCTGATTGCTGCCATTACTAGTAAAAAAAATATGTCCCCGGATTTCATTTTAAAAATCTGGTCACCTTAATATATACTGAGACAGTATAAATAACAGGAGTAAAACCATTCAAGAGAGGATTCTGCTAAGCTCAAGGTGATACCAGCGTTTGTCAGTGTTACTTGGAGAAATACAAAGCCTGTTTTCCCGGCATTATATGAGAGAGCTGTATTTGTGCTTTTAAGCGCAAATAAGTTATAGGAAGAAGCATAAAATTTCCCTGACATAAGTGATGTGCTGGAGGAGTATGCTCCAGCACATCACTTATGCAAATGCATACGGACTGAAACCTGTTTTTAACATACTGTTAGACAGGTTAATTTGGTTGTCTGCGAGCTGGTTTGTAAGTAAGCCTGGGTTTTTCCTGGGCATTCCCCAGACATTGTTGTTATCTGATTCAGCCTTCCAATGCCGCTTACTGCTATAGCCAGCTGTAGATGGGGGGCGGTGGTGAGTTTTTTCATATCATATTTGTATTGGTCCAGCAATGCACCAACACCTTTGCAGCCATTGTGCTACACGCTGGGTGTTTGATGTGCTGCATGTACCTTTAAGGAGGGGTGGCTCCCCTTCAGTCCACCTGCCCTCATCTATCCATTAGAATGGATGTGCCTCCACTGTGGGAACACTCATATTTTAGTGTTAGTACCACAGATACCAGGGTGCCTTGACGAGGCTCTGTGGCTTACGCATGCGTTTGCAAATGCGTGCGGACTAAACCCCTGTTTTTAACGTACTGTTAGACAGGTTAATTTGGTTGTCTGCGAGCTGGTTGGTATGTAGGCTTGGGTTTTTCCTGGGCATTCTCCAGGCCTTGTTGTTATCTGATTCAGCCTTCCAATGCCCCTTACTGCTATAACCAGCTGTAGATGGGGGCGGTGGTGAGTTTTTTCATTTGCTGGAGGAGTATGGAGCGTTAGAGACTGCAAATACAGGAATACAAATATCTTTTCATTTGTTTAAAGTCAATTTTCTGGGCATTCCATGTCCCCTTTACCCCATCCAAGTTAAACCCCTCAATAAAGCAAAAAAAAAAAAGCTGATGGACTTTTCATTGTTCAGTGAGGAGTGACTGGAAGTGAATGCCAGGCTGTGCAGGGTGACAAGTGGAACTACTATGCTCAGCAACCCCACGGGGGAACCACTACATATATATATATATATATATATATATATATATATATATATATATACAGTATATATATGTAGTGTATATGCACACACATTTAGGATGGCTCTGTGTTGTTATCTCTGCAATGCCCTATGAGCTTCTGGTGTGATGGGCCAGTTCCAGTGCTGGAAACCCACATTCATTCTGTGCACGTTCAAAATGCACTGCAGTTGTGATCTACATCAATATTAAGTTATTGGCACCCCAAATGCAGATCACAAACACTGTGCGTTTGCCCGCACCAGATAACAGAAATACCGTATGATCTGGTTGCAGAGAGTATCCCAAAATAGTGCATGCACTACTTTTGGTGTGGTGCAATTTCAGCTCATTCAAAATAAATAGGCTGGAACTGCACCGCACAGAAGTGCATGTGAATCGCACAGGAACACGCAGCTCTTTCCTGTGCGATTCCCAGTGTGGACTGGCCCTAAGTGCATTGACACTTCTTCCTAGCTCTATTTATTACCACATGTGGTAACCTTGGCTTTTCCATGTGGTAACCTTGAAATATACTTACCACAGAAGACTTCCGGCCCAATGAGTATTTCCTACTATCTTCCTTCAAACATTCGTATTGTTTTTTCGTTTTTTTTTTTTTGAATGACTATCATCATTGTATACTGTTCTAGTTGGTGTTCTTGTATGAACACTCAGGTATTGGGAATACTATAGATAAGAATTTTTTGAAGCTCTATGGGTGACGCTATCTGTCATGGATTCCTCTCCAAGGTATTTCTGTATGCCGCATATGTCGCTCAGATATGATGATAATCTATTTTTAACATATGTGATTGTTATATGATGTTTTACCTATATGTTTTAATTGTAGATAGTGAGACCTGCTTTTCTCCAACAATCCCTGAATGTGTCCTGACGAAGCTAGACAGCGAAATGTATTGACGCACAGGGACTCACTATTATATACACTATGCATACTTATCTTTGCCATGTATTATGTATATGTTTTTAACTCTTTACCCTTTTTTGTACCATATATTGTTATAAATAAAATATATTTTTCTATATTTTTCACTGTCTATGTTACCTTTAAAGTCCGACCTTTGTGGCTATCATATGCCCAACTTTTTCTTTTATACCAAATTTTATACGGATGTGGCTCTAGGAGTGTCTTTTCTATTTTTTCTTGAATTGTTCAGTGTATAGTTTATGGTCACTTTCCTTACACAATAAGGCCTCTTTCACATGGCACAGAACTGTCAGTTGGCAAAAGCAGGCGGTACGCTATTTATCACCTCGTGTTTGTGACGGGTTCCAGGAGAACGGGTCTGTCCGTGTGCGTCCGGCCGGCGCCACGGACTTAAGGCGTATTTTCTTTTACACATCTGTAAGTGTATTTTTATATTTTTTATCCCAAAATAAAAGGGTTTTATACTATTTTGAGTTTTATCTCCCTTTATGATTTTGATGCCCCTGCCTTTGAGTCCTTCTTTTGGACCTTGAGCCAAGTACACGGGAGCGAGCTTTTCTTCCCAAGAGCTTCTGAAGCAGCAAGGTCAGGAGGACATCGTGGAATCCCCTCCCCCGTGGCTGGAAGTGGTGCACAATTTCATAGAGCTCTGTGTGACCCTCTGTAGTGGGGGGTCATATTCGTCTGGTAAGCAGCAAATCTCAACACATGCTGGTGGTGGATTGAACACGATTTTTCTCAGTTTGGATTACATGAACATTATGTTTTATTTTTAGAGGTCTTATATTTACAGCCTTACGTCAATCATTTTGGCGTTCTATACACGGACTTATTGTTTATACACTGGGTGTTGATGTTTTATATATTTTTCGTATTTATAAGTTATGTCATGCATTCTTATTTTATATAGCGAATCACAGCAGCGAAGTTTTGAATCTAGAACAATAATACATATGTGTTCTATATTACGCACATATTTTTAAAGGGTTGTTGTACCCTATATGGTGTATATCCTAATATCACTGTACCCTATATAGTGTATATCTTAATACTACTGTACAAGTAGCTGATCACATTTTTCTTTGTTTAAGCGCGGCTTATGTTTTTTCGTTTATCTATTTTGCTTGTATGTGATACAGTGAAGCCGCAGCTGAACACCTTTGATACTTTTCATTTAAGAAATTCACAATTATTTTACACACTTCACAATCTTTCACCTTAGCGCAGTTTGTTTCCCCCTTTTTTTTCTATGGTTTGTCAAAACCAGTCCATGACCGCTGGATAATCCCATACACAGTGCCATGGCCCCAAAGCTGTGCTTCACGGCGAGCCACATAGAGGTGAATGGGGCCGTGCCACAAGTGCAATTTTAGTGTTAAATTCCTGTTAAAACATGTGTGCAGGAGGCAGCATATTGCCACCCAATTGCCTGCTAACCATGGGCCAGTCACTGCTGAAATCAGAAGCTAGGCTGTTGAAAGGGACCTTAAAGCGGAACTTCACACAAAAGGGGAAGTTCTGCTTTTTTCCTCCCCCCCCTCCCCCCCCTCTACGACTTTTGGACAATTGACCATTACCCATTCCCACTTCCAATTGCATTGCTCAGGTGATCCGAGCAGAATTTAGCCTTCGCTCTCTTTGCCCATAGCCTTCTGGGGCATGTCACAGGTCCCAGAAGGCTGCAGGACCATTTGTAAAGTGAAACGTGGCTCACACATGCACGGTGAGAAGCCAGCTGTGTAAAGCCGCAAGGAGTCACAGCCAGCTTCCTTTAGTAAATATGACAGCACCAGGAACCCGAAGACCGGTAAAGAACCGGCCTGGGTGAAAACGGCGCTGGGTCCTTGAACAGGTAAGTGCCCAGTATTTGTAGCTGCTGCCCTTTTATTTCTTTCTTTCATTTTCCTCAAGCAAAGCAAAACAATAAGAAAGTGGCACTGCCTATTATTGTCTGTAATGGAGAGAATACCCCCCATTTAGGGGTCACAGGGGTGTTCTTATCATGTATTTGTAATTTATGACATCTCCGCTGGCAGTGAGTTGATAGAAAAGTAAAACGATTAAAAGTAAAACACGTACCTATTATAGGAAGGACACAAAACTGCAGCAGAACTTGTAGACAGGTCATCACTCCTGCAGCACAACACATATTTAAACACAAATTTTAGTAAAACAGTATTAAAAAAAAATTGTTGCATAATAACACATATCCATGAAACACAAAGAAAGACACAGAGTAAAAAGACCTTGGAAGTAGTTCAGCTTTGATTTCAGAAATCTGTAATGATGAGTGAGTTGATGGATGTGTAGTACACGCTTGTGTGATTAAAAGTCTCATGCCTGTTTTTAAACTTTTTGTGGCTGGTCCATGCAAGATTTCGAGATACTCTTGCGTTTTTTCCCATTGTATTTTTTTTCTATCGCTAAAAGAGTGACGGCAGCATTCTATCTGGTTGTTTTGTTTTTACATTACATTTTTGTTTTGGGAACTATGAAATATCTCCCCCCACATTTGTATCTAAATGTTTGTCCCATGCTTTAGTCTTCTCATTGTTTGTATGTAGTAACAAGAATATGTCTGAACCTACTGCAACAGCCCTCTTGTGTGTTGTGGCCAGGGGTGGACTGACAACTCATGGGGCCCCCGGGCAATAGGAGATTATGGAGCCCCCAGGCAATCCAAGATTATGGGGCCACACAGTATATACACACACACAGTATACACATACATGTACACACAGTATACACAGACATGTTTCTATTGGCTGAGAAGGTATTGGAGAGGTGGGGCAGCTATAATCTCAGGATTTTTAGACCAAAAGGATGTCGGTAAGGGACATTTCAGAGACAGATGTAAAAAAAAAAAAAAAACACAGATTTTTACATACTGTCCCTGGTTTTACTGAGGCTGGCAACCCTGATGGGGCCCCCTTGTGGCTCGGGGCCCTCGGGCAGCGCCCGAGTGGCCCAATGGTCAGTCCGTCCCTGGTTGTGGCTGTTGTATTTTAGTAGGAACGTGAAAGTAAGGGTGACAGAGGGTTAAGTTATCGTTGGTTTTGAGGAATGTCAGTGACAATTTACCAATGTACACAAATGTTGTATTGTTTGCCATTCTTTGCAGGTTAAATATGAAGGACAGAGTAATAACTTTTGTTTATAAGTATCTTTTCAGGTCCAAGCAGTTTCTGAATGTGCATGCACATAGAAAGCAGGTGTGGGTAGATAGCTGTACACATGCATAAATACACACGCCTGAGAAGGTAAAAGTATCATAGGCTATTTCACTGTTTTATTGTTTTTTTCTGCACCACTCTAAACCCTGCGTGTCTTCTGCCAGTCTGTAATGAGGAAGAAAAAGGGGGAATGATAGTGGTGAGAATGGTAATTTTTAAACCAATAATACTAACCACTCTAATTCTAGTCAAGTTTTTGATCTAGTGGGACAACTGTTTTTCTTTGATGGAATTTGGATCAGCAAGCAGCAGTCCGGAGAAGGAGGCTCCCATCCCAAATGCTAAGAATCTTTTTGTCAAGGGTTGCAGGTATTACACTCCAGATGGTAAGCCACGCAGTGACCACGGTCATTGAGTTAGGTTTGTTTGGAGGTCAACCAAAAATGGGGTTGTACTTTTCTCAGCAACTGTCGACATTCTCAGCTGATGGGGTAGGTACAGTCACTGTAACATAAGCTTCAAAAGGTCCACCACAGGGTTCATGAGTCCTTCCAGGACCCTGACACAATAACCGGTTTACATTCTTTCCAACCAAGTGACTAGGTCATTGTAAGGAAGCTTGAGGGACGAGTAAACGCCAGCCACTGCAAGAAGCTGCTCAACTACGCCAAAGGATGAGGAATATCTTTGTTTATTTATATTTTTAAAGTGCATTTTCCAACTAGCTAAGAAAGCAAACAGGACACATGGTTGGGTCTACTCCGAGTCTCCACCGAGCTCTAGTACTCCAGCAATGACAGCGGTACATGCTAGATGTGATGTTCATATTGGTATGAGGAGTTTTGAAAACTAGTAAAAACCAAACAGACACTTGTCAATAAAATTTAACGATACATTTCTAGAGGGTAAAATTAGTTATAATTTTAACAATATCTCTGGTTCTTGCCAGCTTTGGTATCGGGACAACTAGGTAGCCGACAAGTGTGCTTCAACTTTAGTTTGGTATTAATGCGGATCTACAGCTTATAAGGTAATTCCTCTAATGCAAGAGGTTCATGTGTGCTGGTGAAACTTGTCCCACTGTATGTCACGGCCGATTGTGAGGATCTGATGGCACGAGAGAATGTAAGAATGGCAGGGACAGCTGGAAGGGAATTGTTCACCAACCCCGACCAGGTCTGGGCATGGTTTCCTGCTTGTACACGGTGGGGACTTGAGCTTATTAAACGACTGAACAATTTCTCATCCATTGTGGATGGAATGTTTAATGTAACTGTTGACGCTACAAGGAAGTTCCCACAGGAATAACGGCAAATCAAGACCTTTTTATTAAAAGATGGCCCATGATTATCTGTTGGCATCCAAGGGGGGTTCCTGTGAATTCATAGGTAAAGATCGTTGTACCTGGATCGGGGGGGTACTAGTGACAAAGTTCAGGCACATATGGATAAGGTTTAGATCCCTGCATGGCAAAGCCAGAGCTGTAGCTAGTGAGGGTTGGAATGCTTTTAAGAGTTTGGGAAACTTTGGGGATTTTTTATTTTCCACTGGATCATGGTTGAAGGAAGTAGGGGTACATATACTCATGTTGTTTTTATTTCTGTTCAATCTATATGTTGAGGGGCTCCTGTTGCCTGATGGAATGAGTGAACAGAGCCCAAGCAGATGACCACATCTTCCTCTCTGAGATGAGACGCCCCTTACCCTGGCCTGCGTATAAGTCTATATATACTAGGGTGACCAGATGTCCCCGGTTTCAGGGCACAGTCCCCGGACTGAGGACACTGTCCCCAGACCAAGTCTGTCCCCGTTTTCGACTTCAACAGGAGCTGGGGCAATTTTCAAACACAGTCAGTGCAGAATAAAAAAAACTAATTCTGAACTACACTCCCCCCCACTCCTACTAGCTTAAGGGGTGTATTTTTTCCATTATCTGTGTCCCTTTCTGATGATGATGTGCTGATCAGAGCGGATGGACTATTTCTTCAGTTTCTGGCACATGCCCATTCAGCTCCGCTCACATTTTCTTCTGCCTTGGCTCAAATCTTGGCCAGCCGCCTGCCTGATTATCTCCTTGCCTTCCCCGGCAGAGTCATTTTCCTCTGCTCCCCACCCAGTAGTAGCCGATGCCCGGTGAGTGAGATCTGAGAGGCTGTGAGGCTGGCGGAGGCGGCGATGGGCAGAGAGGGGCAGCTGAGCTCAGCTGATGATGTCCAGCAGCAGGAATAGATGGGAAGCAGATCCAATCGTGGGGCTGCCAGTGCCTTCAAGGCTTCAACACAGGTGTGCTTTGGGGGTGTCTGTGAATAGACTACATTGCACTGTGCCGGGTCTCTCTGGCATAATGGATGGTATCAGAACTCACAGGCAGTGGGCACTTATTGGTCATAAGTTAACAAAATCAGCACCCAGCAGCCATGTTATGTGACACGCTGAGTGCCTGCTGCCTTTGAGTTATCATAATGCTGATGATCTTAACCAGTTTCCGAACGCCTGATAGCAGATTTACTGCTACAGGGGGGTGGCACTACGCAGGATCACTTATATATGTGATCCTGCATTTCTGGGTGTCAGAGCCAATCAGCAGATCCAGCGGACTCGCTTAGTGGTCTGCCTATGTAAACAGGGCAGTTCGCCATTCTGTCAGTGTGGAAGACATTGATCCTGTGTTCCTGCAAAGCAAGTACAGGGATCTATGTCTTCCCTTAGTAAAAGCACCTCCCCCACAGTGATAAAACACTTGTTAGGCACACATTTAACCCATTGATTGCCCTAGATGTTATCCCATTCCCAGCCAGTGTCATTAGTACAGTGACAGTACATATTTTTAGCACTGATCACTGTATTAGTGTTACTGGTTTCCACAAAGTGTCAAAAGTGTCATTTAGTGTCTGATTTGTCCACCGCAATATCGCAGTCCCGCTATGAGTCGCTGATTGCTGCCATTACTAGTAAAAAAAATATGTCCCCGGATTTCATTTTAAAAATCTGGTCACCTTAATATATACTGAGACAGTATAAATAACAGGAGTAAAACCATTCAAGAGAGGATTCTGCTAAGCTCAAGGTGATACCAGCGTTTGTCAGTGTTACTTGGAGAAATACAAAGCCTGTTTTCCCGGCATTATATGAGAGAGCTGTATTTGTGCTTTTAAGCGCAAATAAGTTATAGGAAGAAGCATAAAATTTCCCTGACATAAGTGATGTGCTGGAGGAGTATGCTCCAGCACATCACTTATGCAAATGCATACGGACTGAAACCTGTTTTTAACATACTGTTAGACAGGTTAATTTGGTTGTCTGCGAGCTGGTTTGTAAGTAAGCCTGGGTTTTTCCTGGGCATTCCCCAGACATTGTTGTTATCTGATTCAGCCTTCCAATGCCGCTTACTGCTATAGCCAGCTGTAGATGGGGGGCGGTGGTGAGTTTTTTCATATCATATTTGTATTGGTCCAGCAATGCACCAACACCTTTGCAGCCATTGTGCTACACGCTGGGTGTTTGATGTGCTGCATGTACCTTTAAGAAAGGGGTGGCTCCCCTTCAGTCCACCTGCCCTCATCTATCCATTAGAATGGATGTGCCTCCACTGTGGGAACACTCATATTTTAGTGTTAGTACCACAGATACCAGGGTGCCTTGACGAGGCTCTGTGGCTTACGCATGCGTTTGCAAATGCGTGCGGACTAAACCCCTGTTTTTAACGTACTGTTAGACAGGTTAATTTGGTTGTCTGCGAGCTGGTTGGTATGTAGGCTTGGGTTTTTCCTGGGCATTCTCCAGGCCTTGTTGTTATCTGATTCAGCCTTCCAATGCCCCTTACTGCTATAACCAGCTGTAGATGGGGGCGGTGGTGAGTTTTTTCATTTGCTGGAGGAGTATGGAGCGTTAGAGACTGCAAATACAGCAATACAAATATCTTTTCATTTGTTTAAAGTCAATTTTCTGGGCATTCCATGTCCCCTTTACCCCATCCAAGTTAAACCCCTCAATAAAGCAAAAAAAAAAAAGCTGATGGACTTTTCATTGTTCAGTGAGGAGTGACTGGAAGTGAATGCCAGGCTGTGCAGGGTGACAAGTGGAACTACTATGCTCAGCAACCCCACGGGGGAACCACTACATATATATATATATATATATATATATATATATATATATATATATATATATATATATACAGTATATATATGTAGTGTATATGCACACACATTTAGGATGGCTCTGTGTTGTTATCTCTGCAATGCCCTATGAGCTTCTGGTGTGATGGGCCAGTTCCAGTGCTGGAAACCCACATTCATTCTGTGCACGTTCAAAATGCACTGCAGTTGTGATCTACATCAATATTAAGTTATTGGCACCCCAAATGCAGATCACAAACACTGTGCGTTTGCCCGCACCAGATAACAGAAATACCGTATGATCTGGTTGCAGGGAGTATCCCAAAATAGTGCATGCACTACTTTTGGTGTGGTGCAATTTCAGCTCATTCAAAATAAATAGGCTGGAACTGCACCGCACAGAAGTGCATGTGAATCGCACAGGAACACGCAGCTCTTTCCTGTGCGATTCCCAGTGTGGACTGGCCCTAAGTGCATTGACACTTCTTCCTAGCTCTATTTATTACCACAAAAATTCTTTGAAAGGTTCTTAATCTTCAAAGGTTTGAGGCGTAAAACAGGAAAATATTTATATTATAATATCGATGGATCGCAGCCAGCAGGCTCCACAACAGGCTACTTTTGTAGCCTTTGTTTTACACAGGATGGGCCTTTCATATTTATTGTACAACAAAAAACTTCATAGACCCTTCAGAGTGCGCAAATGTCATTTTTCCTATACATCTTCAGGCCACCATTGTATATAATGATCTGTAGATGAGCAATAGAAATCCCTGTATATCTTTATCCAGGAAACTTAAAAATGCTACAGATTGGGAAAATGAATTGTAGGGAAAGGAAAAATTCTTTAAAAACATTAGTATTTCTCCAAGAGAAAATATACTGCCTACATACATACCGTGACCAGCAGTGCAATCATGGAATAATGGAATAAAACATCCTTTACTAAACTTTGTAGCGTAATGCTATTTCAGCTTTCTTTATTTGAATGCCTACCACTGTCTACAGTAAAGAATGTTTAAGCATTCTTTTGTCATTAAAAAAGCATTAGGGATTGGTTACTTTAAAGCAGGGGTCTCCAAACTGTGTCCCAAAGACCAGATGCGGCTCTTTTCTTGCTTTTATACAGCCCTTAAGGGACTATCTAATCCACCGATACAAATAATAGCACATAATTCCCCCCATTGACACCAATGAACGGCACAATTCATCCCAATGACACCAACAATGGGACACAATTCTTCCCAATGGCAACGGTGATGGGGTATAATTTCTCCCAACAACACCAACCAAGGGCACCTTTGATGGAGGACACAATTTTTCTAATGACACCAATGATGGGACACAATTCCTTCCAATAGCATTTAACCACTTAAAAACTTTTCGATTGCATCGCTTTAACTGACAATTGTGCGGTCTTGCGTCATTGTACCCAAACAAAATCTATGACTTTTTTTTTTCCACAAATAGATATTTATTTTGGTGGTATTTAATCACCTCTGTGGTTTTATTTTTTTTGCGCTATAAACAAAAAAAAGAGCGACAATTTTGAAAAGAAAGCAATATTTTTTCTTTTTTTGCTATAATAAATATCCCCCCAAAAATATATACAGGCATAATCCACTTTTAAGCACACAATGGGGTTTATTTACTAAAGCTGGAAAGTGCAAAATCAGGCTCACTTCTGCATATAAACCAGTGAGCTTCTAATCTCAGTAAATAAACCCCATTGTGTACTTAAAAGTGGGGTATTTTCTGTGTATTTGTTCCTATTATAAATAATTGAAACACGTGGCGCTAAACCAAGTGACTATTACACCACTAAATATTATACTACAAAGTGCATCAGATATAGCTCAAAAAAAATTGTATACAGAAATAAAATTAAAAAAAATGATTAATAGTAAATAAACATTAAATAAAAATAAATAACCCAGTGAATAAGTGAAAAGGTCCGATCGGAATATGTTGTCGTAAAATCCAATCGTGTGTGGGCTCTATCGGACTTTTTCTGTGGGAAATTCCGACGGAAAAAATTTGAGAGCTGGATCTCAAATTTTCTGACAAAAAAGTCAGATCAGACATTTTCCGATCATTTGTAGAGAATTTCGATCGGACAAAGTGCCACACATGCGCAGATCAAATTATGAGACCAAAGCTATTGGCTACTAGCCTCAACATAGTCCCGTCGTAACGAATGAATATCATCACGTTACAAACGATCAGATTTTCCGACAGCTTTGTCTGACCGTGTGTACAAGGCATTAGACTTTGCGCTCCTCCATCTTCCATTTGAGGATGCCCCACAGATGCTCAATAGGGTTTAGGTCTGGAGACATGCTTGGCCAGTCCATCACTTTTATCCTCAGCTTCTTTAGCAAGGCACTAGTCGTCTTGGAGGTGTATTTGGGGTCATTATCATAAGCCCCGCTTGTCCCCCCCCTCCTTCTGCGGCGCCGGCATTGTCACTGTGGGTGCCCAGCTGTGGCTTCACAGATAGGCATGCACTGTGCATGAGCGAGCCATGCTCTATTCAGTGCAATGGAACTGTTCTAATCGAACCGACTAAGTCGCTCCGACTTAGAAAAAGGTTCCTGTACTACTTCAGAGCGGCTCGCATTGACTTCTATTAACCACTTGCCAACCAGCCGCTGTCATTATACTGCGGCAGGTTGGCACATTCCGACGGATCGTCGCCATTGTACATCGGCTCCTTTAAAAGTTATAGCAGGCGCGCTTGCTGCACGGCGGGGGACATGATGCTCGCGGCCGGCGGGCGCGATGTCCGCCAGCACGATGTGTGTGTGTGTAAACTGTCAGGAGACAGATCGTCTGCTCCTACTAAGTAGGAGCAGTGATCAGACTCCTCCTCTAGTAAATCACATCCCCACACAGTTAGAATCACCTAGCAGGGAACACATTTAACCCCTTGATCTCCCCCTAGTGCTAACTTAATTTACACAGTAATGAGTGCATTTTTATAGCTGTATAAATGTCAATGGTCTTAAAAATGTGTCAAAAGTGTCCGTTCTGTCCACCGCAATGTCGCAGTCCAGATAAAAATCGCTGATCGCCGCCATTACAAGTAAAAGAGTAAATAAAAATAAAAATGCCATAAATCTATTCCCTATTTTGTAGATGCTATAACTTTTGCACAAACCAATCAATATACGCTTATTGCGTTTTTTTTTTTTTTACCAAAAATATGTAGAAATTTTTTTTTATATTTTTTGGGGGATAATTATTATAGAATAAAGTAACACATATTGCTTTTTTTTTTCAAAACTGTCATTTTTTTTTTTGTTTAAAGCGCCATAAATAAAAACCGCAGAGGTGATTAAATAACAACAAAAGAAATCTCTATTTGTGGGAAAAAAAGGACATAGATTTGATTTTGTTTGGGTATAACGATGCAAGACCGCACAATTGTCAGTTAAAGCGACGCAGTGCCATAGTGCAAAAAATGGCCTGGTCATTAAGGGGGCAAATCCTTCCGTCCTTAAGTAGTTAAAGTCATTTGCAAGTGGCACCAGTGTGAACCGGTGTTCTGCTGAGAAGTGCCCCTCACAGCAGCCGATTTGCCGATCAGGTGGGCTGACGTAACCAGGGCGCATGTGCACATCGTAGGAGGTATCTCTCGATGGAGGGTTACCATTTCATACCATTTCACAGGCACAATTTAAACCTATACAAACAGCGGGGGGGACCGTAGTTCTCGGATTGTGCATCGTTGCTGCTGGAGGGCGGCTACTGGCTGTGTTGAAGAGCTGGTTTTGTCTGTGTTGCAACCCGCCCTTTCGCACAGGTAAAACCGGCCGTTCAACACAGCAAATCCGCCCTGCAACACAGACGAAACCGAACCATCAGCACACTGTAAAGCCGCCCCGCAACAGCGAGGCAGAATGTGAGAACTACAGTCTCCCCCTGATGTCTGTATAGGTTTCAATTGAGGCCATGAAATGGTATCTCCCATCGAGAGCGATGCCTCCTATGATGTGCGCTGGTGCCCTGGTCACATCACTCCAGCTGATCGGCATATTAGCTGAAGTGCGGCTCTGGCCTGTGCATGCGCGGGCACTATTCGATGGGGGACACCTCTCGACAGAACACCGGCACTTAGTCACCTTTGATGAACTGTTACTACGTTGATATGCTTTAATAGTTTTGGACAATTTTTATTAAGTGGTTATTTTATTTCAGACTTATTTATTTATCAGTTGTGATACACTTTATAATATGTGGTGACATACTTATATTATGAATTGGTAGCGCAGCATCTGTATATTTTTATTTACAAACTCTGGTTGATTTGCTAAAGGCAAAAAGGCTGTTTACTTTGCAAGGGACATTTCACTATGCAAGGGGATTTTCCCCATAGCTTAGATGTGATGAGGTTTCTCTTTGCAAAGCATACCCAATCACATGCAAAAAGAAAAAGAAAAAGAAAAAAAAAACATTTTTTTTGCACATGATTGAATGATAGAAGTAAGCAGATCTTACCCTCATTTACAAAACTCTGGGGGAAAATTCCCTTGCAAAGTGCAACTTCCCTTGAAAAAGTGCACATCCTACCCGTTTTCATACCATTGCAGGGCAGAAGTGATGCCAAAACGTCACTTCCGCCCATAGCTCTTAAAGAGACATTTTTGTTTTACATTTTATTCAAATGACATAAAATTGCATTTTTTATTTTTATTGCATTTTAGTGTAAATATGAGATCTGATGTCTTTTTGACCCCAGATCTCATATTTAAGACGTCCTGTCATGCTTTTTTTTTTTCGATTACAAGGGATATTTACATTCTTTGTAATAGGAATAAAAGTGAGAACATTTTTTTTAAAGAATAGTGTAAAAATAAAAAATAAAAGGTAAAATAAATAAGAATTTATTTTTTATTTTTTTAAACGCGTCCCGTCCCACCAAGCTCATGTGCAGAAGCAAAACGCATACATGAGCAGCTCCTGCATATGAAAAACAGTGTTCAAACCACACACGTGAGGTATTACCACGATCAGTAGAGCGAGAGCAATAATTCTAGCCCTTGGCCTCCTCTGTAACTCAAAATATGCAATCTGTAGAATTTTTTAAACGTTGCCTATGGAGATTTTTAAGGGTAAAAGTTTGTCGCCATTCCACGAGTGGGTGCAATTTTGAAGTGTGACATGTTGGGTATCAATTTACTCGGTGTAACATTATATTTCATAATATAAAATTGAGCTAACTTTACTGTTCTCTTATTTTTGAATTTAAAAAAAGTGTATTTTCTACAACAAAGTGTGCTTGTAAGACCGCTGCGCAAATACGGTGTGAGAGAAAGTATTGCAACGACCACCATTATATTCTCTAAGGTGTCAAGGTGTCAAATGTGACACTGGAGGGGGGGAAGGTTACGAAAAGCAGAGGTTACATTTTTGTGTGAACCTCCACTTTAAGTGGTTAAAGGGCTTGTAAACCCTCATGTTTTTATAGGATGCATTAAGGTGAAAAAACACCTGTCAGTGACTGCCCCCCCCCCCCCCCCCAAGTTTTACTTACCCTTGAACTTCACCCACGGGGATGCGCTGTCTCCCTGCCCGGGTTTATTGGCTCTTGATTGGATGGATTGATAGCAGCGCAGCCATTGGCTCCCGCTGCTGTCAATCAAATCCAATGACGTGGCTACCGCGGGGTGAGGTTGAGTCCGGCATTCTGTGTCTCGGCTCTTGACTGGATAGATTGATAGCAGCGCAGCCATTGGTTCCCGCTGCTGTCAATTAAATCCAATGAGGTGGGCACTGGGGGGCAGGGTTGAGTCCAGCATTCTGTGTCTATAGATGCAAATGCTGGACTGGGGAGCGTGCCCGCAAGGTAACCCCCTCGGGGAAGCGCTTCTCCTAGGGGGTTATCAGATGTGGGGAGGAGCCGCGAGAGCCGCGGGGGGACCCCAGAAGACCAAGTTCGGGGCCACTCTGGGCAAAACAAGCTGCACAGTAAGTATGACATGTTTGTTATTTAAAAAAATAATAATAATTACCTTTACAATCACTTTGAGCTCTAGGGGAAATTCCCTTGCAAAGTGGAACTTATTCACTTTTAGTAAATCCACCCCACTGAGTCTATCTGCCTCTTTCTCTCAATCACTTGCCCTTCATTACATAACGTTACACCATTAGTATGAATGTTTAGTATGTATTATTGAAATAAAACAGATGATATACCCTCCAGATTCTTGACTAGATGCTGGCAGTTTGTCACTAGCTGGCTATTTCCCTCCCCAAATAGTGATTCCCAGCTCCACCTACCTCCTGCGGTGATGAGGATCTCCGGTCTCATTTTCCTTTTCAGATTTTGCATTTATGGAGATATTTCGCTATGGCGCATGCAGCAGAAGGAGTGAGACTCAGTGAAGGAAGGGATCATAGCTAGGAAATCTTGATTGCTGGGTCTCAGTTCCTGGACAATCAGCAGTTATTCAGCCAACCAGCATCTACCCATGATGGAAATATCAGTATTTAATGGACTGATCCTTAAAACAGCTAAAACAGATAAATAGACAGTTCTCAGAATAGCTGTCTGGATTGGACGGTGACTTGAGTACAGCAGAGGGTGACACCTGTAAGACAAAGACGTGTCCAGCAATGTGATTACCTGGGCAGGAATTCTGCTCTGCTGGGATCCGCAGCTCTCTCACTGTAATCTGTATTTCAGCTCCACCCTCCTTTACTTGGCAGGCAGAACCCGGAGAGAAAAATGTTGTATTTCCAGTAAATGTAAAACAAAGGAGTCAACATAACGATATGGAAGGAAAAGTATTTCTTTTGACCATTGCCACTATTCCGACTCCAGCTGGGATAGGAAAGCGTGGGGTGATTGTAAATCAGTGGGGGGTCCTATGAAAATGTGCATTGCCGGGAATATGAGAAGAGCTTAGCTGAGGTTCAAAGAGGAACTCCAGTCTAAACTAAGAATTTATCTGCTCTGAACCAATCAGAGGAAATTTACTAAAACTGGAGCACACAGAATCTGGTGCAGCTGTGCATATTAACCAATCAGCTTCTAGGTTTTATCATCAAAGTTTAAAGTGATTGTAAATTCAGAGTTTTTTTTTTTTTCTTAATGAATTCTATGTATTAAGATAAAAAAACCTTCTGTGTGCAGCAGCCCTCCATGGCCCCTTTTACTTACCTGAGCCCCATCTGTCCAGCGATGTCCACTAGTGCCTCAGCCTTTCCTGGACTATCCCTCCTGATTGGCTGAGACACAGCACAACACATTGGCTCCCATTGCTGTCAATCAAACTCAGCGAGCCAATCAGGAGAGAGAGGGGCGGCTCCACGTCTGAATGGATACACGGAGCTGCAGCTCGGCTTGGGTGGCCCCATAGCAAGCTGCTTGCTGTGGGGGCACTCAACGGGAGGGAGGAGCCAGAAGCTCCAGCCAGGGACCCGAGAAGAGGAGGATTGGGGCTGCTCTGTGCAAAACCAACTGCACAGAGGAGGTAAGTATAACATTATTATTAAAAAAAAAAAAACGAGACTTTACAATCACTTTAACCACTTGGCGCCCGCCCTATAGGCAATTGACGGTGGCAAAGTGGTTACATAATCCTGATTGGACGTCATATGACGTGATCAGGATTATGAGACGCTGCGCGCCCCCGGGGGCACGCGTCGCGGCGATCGTTGTTGCGGGGTGTCAGTCTGACACCCGGCAACTACGATCTCGGTAAAGAGTCTCCGACGGAGACTCTTTACCACGTGATCAGCCGTGTCCAATCACGGCTGATCACAGTGTAAATAGGAAGAGCCGGTGATCGGCTTTTCCTCACTCGCGTCTGTCAGTAGAGGAGAGCCGATCGGCTGCTCCTCTGACGGGGGGGGGTCTGTGCTGATCGATTATCAGCACAGCCCCCCCCAAGGATGCCCACACTGGACCACCAGGGACGCCACCAGACCACCAGGGATGCCCAGCAAAAGGTAATCCTCCCTAGACCACCAGGGATGCCAGTCAGTGCCACAATGGATGCCAATCAGTGCCGATAATGGATGCCAATCAGTGCCCACAATGGGCATCACTGATTGGCATGTATTATTGTTTGGCACTGATTGGCATCCATTAGTACAGTATAACATAATGCAATGCCGCCTATGAGTGCCCACCTGTGCCGCCTATCAGTGCCCATCCGTGCCACCTATCAGTGCCCACCCATGCCCATCTGTGCCGCCCATCCATGCCCATCTGTGCCGCCTATCCATGCCCATCTGTGCCGCCCATCCATGCCAATACGTGCCAGCTATCAGTGCCAATTTGTGCCACCTATCAGTGCCCATCCGTGTCGCCCATCAGTGCCACCCATCAGTGCCGCCTATCAGTGCACATCAGTGCCACCTATCAGTGCCACATATCAGTGTCCATCAATGCCACCTCATCAGTGCCACTTCATTGGTGCCACATTATTGGTGCCCATCAGTGCTGCCTTATCAGTGCCCATCAGTGTAGCCCCATCAGTGCCCATCAGTGAAGGAGAAAACATACTTATTTACAAAGTTTTGAAACTGAAACAAAAAAAAACATATTTTTTTTCAAAATTTTCGGTATTTTTTTATTTGTAGCGCAAAAAATAAAAACCATAGAGGTGATCAAATACCACCAAAAGAAAGCTCTATTTGTGGGAAAAAATGATAAAAATTTCATTTGGGTACAGTGTAGCATGACTGCGCAATTGTCATTCAAAGTGCGACAGCACTGAAAGCTCAAAATTGGTCTGGGCAGGAAGGTGTTTAAGTGCCCGGTATTGAAGTGGTTAACCTCCCTGGCTGGCGGTATGAATATGTCAGATTTTTGCGTCTCAAAGTGGTACAATATTTTGCATGGAAATTTGGCGTTTTATATTGTAGGCCTGTAATTCTTAGCAATAACACACTGAAATCTGTCCAAACCAGAGTCTATTAGACATCTCGAGTATGATAACGCTTGAAACACAAAATCAAAAATTATAATATAATAAAAAACTATAAATAATTAATCAAATCAAAACACTGAAATTTGCTCAGTTGCAGAATTGTCGCTGTCATTACTTTCAGTGTTTGATGACGGATCTCCCCACAAATTGCTATCGCTCAATTCTACAAGTGATTCTAATTTATTATCGCTGTTTTCTAGCTGGTCTAAAATCATTTTTGATGTAAAGGGACAGTTTTGGTCGCTATGTACAAGCTCCAGTTTCCAGGCAGAAAGAACAGTATATATAATATAAAAGTGCAGGCAGGTCACTGGACAAAGCACTGGGGACAAAAGGGAGGTGAAATGATTTGATACAGTAATGTAATCTGTAAGTGTACTTTTTGAATTTGCTCTAGGGCTCCGCCTCCATGCGCCGTGACGCTGGCAGAGAATGGAGCCTGGCACAGTGATAAATCGGGTGGAGGACACAGCGGGGAGACGTTGCAGGATCCTGGGGACAAGGTAAGTAACTTTCTCAGGATACTGCGATGCAATCCCGGGTGTGACTTCGGGGGTTACTGCATTTGGTACTGAAAATTAACCCAGAACAACACTCGGGATTACCGCCAGGGAGGTCAATTCAACAAGCTGAAGTTAGTTGCTGATTGGTTACTATGCATTGCTGCACCAGATTCTATCTGCAACATTTTTAGTAACTCTTTACTAAAGGCAAATAGACTGTGCACTAGACATGTGCGATTAGCTTTGTACCAAAAGAAAATTTGTACGAATTTCCGGAAATTCATACATTCGAAATACGGATTTTTATGCATACGAATTCCATATGAAATTTTGTTTACGAATTTCAGATCCAAATACATAACGAAAATTTGTAATTGTTACGATAAGTTAACAAACCTAAAAGTTAAAACCCCAGGAAGTCAGCACAGGGATGATGGGAACCCTAAGGGAATTTCTATGCTTACGAATTTCATGTAAAATACGAAATTTTGTTAACGAATTTTGGAATCAAATTAACCACTTGCTTACAGGGCACTTAAACACCCTTCCTGCCCAGACCAATTTTCAGCTTTCGGTGCTCTCACAATTTGAATGACAATTACTCAGTCATGCAACACTGTACCCAAATGAATTTTTTGTCCTTTTTTTTCCACAAATAGAGCTTTCTTTTGGTGGTATTTGATCACCTCTGGGGTTTTTATTTTTTGCGCTATAAATGAAAAAAGACCGAAAATTTTGAAAAAAAACACATATTTCTTTGTTTCTGTGACAGAATTATGCAAATTATTAATTTTTCTTCATAAATTTTGGTCACAATTTATACTGCTACATGTCTTTGGTAAAAATAACCCAAATTAGTGGATATTATTTAGTCTTTGTGAAAGTTAGAGAGTCTACAAGCTGTGGTGCGAATCGCACAAAATTGATCACATCTGATGTACTGGTGGCCTATCTCGCTTCTTGTGACCCGAACAAGCCAGGAAAGTACAAATACCCCCCAAATGACCCCTTTTTGGAAAGTAGACATTCCAAGGTATTTAGTAAGAGGTATAGTGAGCTTTTTGATGTTGTCATTTTTTTCCCACAATTCTTTGCAAAATTAAGATTTTTCATTTTTTTTTTTTTTCTCCACAAAATTGTCATTGTAATAGGGTTTTTCTCTCACGTGGCATGTGTATACCACAAATGACACCCCCCAAAAAATTCTGCTACTCCTCCTGAGTATTACAATACCACATGTGTGGGACTTTTTCACAGCCTGGCCACATAGAGAGGCCCAACATGCAGGTAGCGCCATCATGTGTTCTAGGAACATAAGTTACACATCTAACTTGTTGACTATTTATTACACTTTTGAAGCACCAGGACAATGACACGTGACACTGATGACAGATGGCACTGATACGTGGCAATGATGACAGGTGGCACTGATGACAGATGGCACTAATATGTGGCACTGATGACAGATGGCACTAATATGTGGCACTGATGACGCGTGGCACTTATACGTGGCACTGATGACACGTGGCACTAATACGTGGCACTGATGACACGTGGCACTGAAACGTGGCACCGATGACAGATGGCACTAATACGTGGCACTAATATGTGCCACCGATGACAGATGGCACTAATACATGGCACCGATGACGCGTGACACTGATGACAGATGGCACTGATAAGTGGCATTGATGACACGTGACACTGACAACAGATGGCACGTGACACTGACAGGTGGCACTGATGACAAATGGCACTGATACGTGGCACTGATGACAGATGGCACTATGTGGCACTGATGACACGTGGCACTGACGGCAGGTGGCACTGACGGCAGGTGGCACTGGGGGCAGGTGGCACTGGGGGCAGGTGGCACTGACGGCAGGTGGCACTGACGGCAGGTGGCACTGGGGGCAGGTAGCACTGGGGTGGATGGCACTGGGGGCAGGTAGCACTGGGGTGGATGGCACTAGGGGCAGGTAGCACTGGGGTGGATGGCACTAGGGGCAGGTAGCACTGGGGTGGATGGCACTGGGGGCAGGTAGCACTGGGGTGGATGGCACTGGGGGCAGGTAGCACTGGGGTGGATGGCACTAGGGGCAGGTAGCACTGGGGTGGATGGCACTGGGGGCAGGTAGCACTGGGGTGGATGGCACTGGGGGCAGGTAGCACTGGGGTGGATGGCACTGGGGCAGATGGCACTGCTGGGGGCGGATGGCACTGCTGGGGGCGGATGGCACTGCTGGGGGCGGATGGCACTTTTTATTTCATTTTTTTAATTTATTTTTTTTCCACAATCAGAACGGCTGCCGCTGCAGCCGTTCATCTCTCCCCTCTCGCACTGTCTGTGCGAGGAAGGAGAGCGGCGCTGCGAGATGATCTCATATGTTTACATATGAGATCATCTCCCATTGGACACGCCGATCACGCTGTAAACGGCCGCTGTGATTGGCCGTTTACAGCGATCTGTGTTTGCCTGTCCCCGGGAGACACGGCGAACACAGAACTTCCGCGATGCGCGCCCGCGGCGGCGCGCATTGCGGAAGTAAACATCAGGCCGTCCAGGGACGACCGCCCGGACGAACGCGCCTGCTCTACGGCCGTCATTCGGCTATAGGGCGGGCGCGAGGAGGTTAACAGAAACATGACTGGTGTTTTTTTTTTTTTCAAATGTTTTTATTGAGATTTTTAGTGTTGAAAATATTTTTAGTGTTGAAAATATTTTTATTGAAACATTTCAAGTAAAAACAATAAAACAGTAACCGTCATGAGGCAAATGCAAGCAGGAACAGTAGCAGGAGTACATTTACGGTGGGCCGGTTATTGAGATTTTTAGCAGAGTTAGTTACAACAAGGGTTACAAAACAAAACAAAAATAATATATAGTAATAAAAGTAACATAACACAGTATAATGTAGTGACAGGGTTTTCTCAGCACAACATAGCATATAAAAAAATAATCCACAATAAAGAATAAAGTAGTATTCCTAAGTATCTAATATTCATAGTCATAAAGGGACTCAAACAAGAGTAAGTCTCTTAGAATTTGTATAATAAAGTTTGTAATATAATTATTGTAAGATTTATAAATAGCGATATGGATAATGGCCACTTCTGGACCCCAAGACACCCCTCAGAGGGATCTATCTGTGTCTTGGAGTACCTAGTCCAACATCCTAAAGGAAATTCAAACACAGTAGTTATCTTTTATGAAGGAAAATAAAGATCTATTCTTACTCCGCAGCTCAATTCAGATAAACAAACATGTGATATATTTGTCACTTTGTTATGAAATTATTTTTAAAGCCATCCCAAAAAAAATATTAAAACGCACAGGAGTTCTTTCTTCTATATGATTAAAGAATCAGCATTATCTAAATTGTGGAAGTATAATTTTTGTACCATGTACTCCAAGGTTCCCATAGTTGTTGTTCCTTAATATATAGGGATTTGTCATTAGGAAATAACAATTCGTAGGGGTGGTGGAGTTGGGTTAATTCTATAACTTCTGTCATAGTAGGAAGAGAGTCAGTTTTCCATTTTCTAGTTATGGATAGTCTCGCAGCTAAAAGTATATGTGTTACTACTTTACGATATTGTTTGGGAATCGTATGTATATTCATATTCAGAATGGTTAGTTCTGGTGAAAGTTGAAGGACAATACCTGTTACGGAAGTGAGTAAATGGGAGATTGCCTGCCAGTAGTTATGTAAGCTTGGGCAGTCCCACATACCGTATATACTCGAGTATAAGCCGAGATTTTCAGCCTCTTTTTTGAGGCTGAAAGTGCCCCCCTCGGCTTATACTCGAGTCATCGCCGTCTGCCTGCCCGATCAGCGTATCGAGCAGACAGACGGCGGCCATTCTACTATTCAAAAGCCGCGCCTCCCTCTCTGTGATAGGCGGAACACTCAATTTCCCAGCAGTCAGTGTTCCGCCTATCACGGACATCCGCTCATTCTCATACTATGGACGAGGATGAGAGGATGTCCGTGATAGGCGGAACACTGACTGCTGGGAAATTGAGTGTTCCGCCTATCACAGAGAGGGAGGCGCGGCTTTTGAACAGAGGAATGGCCGCCGTCTGCCAGGAGGAGAGCGTGGCACACAGAGAGGCTGCAGATTGGCACAGGTAGGCAGGGATGGACGGACAGCACAGCACAGCGACGGACGGGACACAGGGACACAGCGACGGACGGGACACAGCGACGGACGGGACACAGGGACACAGCGACGGACGGGACACAGTGACGGACGGGACACAGCGACGGACGGGACACAGGGACGGACGGGACACAGGGATGGACACAGGGACACAGGGATGGACACAGGGATGGACACAGGGACGGACGGGACACAGGGACGGACGGGACACAGGAATGGACACAGGGATGGACGGGACACAGGGATGTCTCACCCTCGGCTTATACACGAGTCAATAAGTTTCCCAGTTTTTTGGGGGTAAATTGGGGGCCTCGGCTTATACTCGGGTCGGCCTATACTCGAGTATATACGGTAATATGAAATAGGGTCCCCAATTGGGTACAATTTCTCCAGCAATTAGGTGACGAGTTCCCCTTGAATTTTGCTAGGATATGTGAAGTCAGGTATTATCTTTGAACAATTTTTTGTGCCAGTTCCCACAGTGTAACACATGCAGTGGCCCTATATATGCTTCGTAGGGAAGCCATCCATTGTTTAATTGAAAAGTCTTGCCCCAAATCTTGTTCCCATTTAAGGAAGGAAGGTAGTTTTCTGGGTATGTTTTTCCCCCTAGAATTGGGTATATTGTAGCTACTCCTTTCTTTGATGTGGCATGGTTATTGAGCAAAGACCATATTTTAACCGGGATTGAAGCTCTGAGTTGTGGATTGTGTAGCAGACACTTTTCTATTTGAATATATGTAGATCGCTCAGAATTCGGAAGCTGTAATTCATTACTTAACTGAGAAAAAGACTTTAATGAGCCCTGTTGGAAGAAGGAACCAAGTTTGATATCCCGACCCAAATTCCAGTCGTGTATTTGTACGCCAGGAATTAATGTTGGTATAATTGTTAGAGGAGGGTTTAACACCGTTATTGGAGTTTTATCCCATTTGTATGTGATGATTCTCTGCCAAGAGTGTAGGGTCGCTTTCACCGTTGGTGGGTATTGAGCTGTAATTGTGGACTTAATTTTCCTACTAAGTAACCAGAATTGCATATTAAGCTGTCGTGTGATGTCTTTCTCAATTTGCCCCCATAAAGTTTTAGGAGTAGGCAAGAACCATTCTTGCAATTGGGTCAAAAGAGTTGCGTCATAATAATCCTGTAGATCAGGTACGGTCGCACCACCTATAATTCTATGTTTAATTAGTATATGGTATGCGCAACGGGATTTTTTGCAATTCCATAGATATTTTCCCAAACTGCTTTGTAAGGATTTAAAGTAGTATTTAGGGATACATATTGGAAGGGACCTGAGTTGATATAATAATTTTGGTAAGGTCATCATTTTGAAATCTGCCAGGCAACCAGCCCATGTAAATTCGAATTTACTAAGTGTTGTGAGATCTGTTTCAAAATGTTTCTTAAATGGTAAAAAGTTTGTTTTAAATAACTGTTTTGTTTTGTTAGTGAGAGTGATTCCTAAGTAAGAAATCCCCTCGTCTTTCCAGTGGTAGGGGTATTTATTAGACAATAACTGCCTGGTTGTGTTATCTAATCCTAGGTCTAAAATATTGGACTTAGTTTCATTGATTTTATAATATGATGCTGCTCCAAATGTCGTTAGTATATTTTGGAGATTCATGAGAGATGAAATAGGATCAGACACTATAAGCACTATGTCATCTGCGAACAGACTTATTTTATTATCTATTTGCCCAATTTTTATACCAAATAGTTTTGTGTCAGATCGTATACGTTCTGTTAGAGGTTCGATGGCTAAATTAAATATTAAAGGAGATAAGGGGCAACCTTGTCGTGTTCCATTTGAGATGCAAAAGGGCCTAGACATCATGTCATTTGTGTATACTCTCGCTGAGGGGCCCTTATACAGTGCAAAAATTGCCGATAAAATATTTCCATGAAAGCCGAATTTTAAAAGCACTGACTGTAAATAGCCACAATGGACCCTATCAAACGCCTTCTCTGCATCCAAAGAAAGGAGCAGAGAAGGCGTTTGATGTCTCTCAGTGAAGTGTATAATATCAATCAGACGTCTTGTTGCATCTGAAGATTGTCGACCTTTAGTAAAGCCAGACTGATCTTTGTGAATGAGGTCTGGTATGTAGTTCATCAGTCGATTCGCTATTGCTTTGGCGTATATTTTGATGTCAATGTTCAATAATGAAATCGGTCTGAAATTTTGGGGAGCATTGGGATCTTTGCCTGGTTTCGGCAGTGTTATGATCAAGGCCTGAAGCATCTCAGCCGGAAATTCTGATTTGGATGCAGCTTCGTTAAAAAGTGAGCATAAGTGGGGAGCCAGTATATCTCGAAGTAATTTATAGTATTCTCCTATCATTCCGTCTGGGCCCGGAGATTTATTGTTGGGCAGGGAGTCTATAGTTCTAGCAATTTCTTCCACTGAAAATGGGACGTTAAGATCAGAGATTTGATCAGTAGTTAATGATGGGAGACTAATAGTATCTAAGAAATCACTTATTATCTTTGGGGTAGGTGTGGGAGTTTGAGAACCATCTTTAAGATTGTAAAGGGAGCTATAATAACAGCTAAATGCATTCGCTATGTCTTGGGGGTCTTGCAATTTCTCTCTAGTAATAGGGTGGTATAGATATGGAATCTTTGTTTTGGAATATCTGCCTTTGATCCGAAGTGCCATGTTTTTTCCTGCTTTGTTGCTAGTATGGTAATATTTAGCTTTAAGTTTTCTAGTATGTTTTTCAAATGTATCCAATAAAGTCGTTCTGAGTTCCTGTCGTAATATTTGTAGTTTAGTTTTCAGTTGTTGTGATGGGTGAGATTGGTTTTGGGAATCTAATGTTTTAATGTCAGCAGTAAGTTTCTCAATGAGTTTTGTTTTATTTTTCCTGAATTGAGCATTCAGTTGCATTAGGATTCCCCTACTAAATGCTTTATGAGCACCCCATAGGGTGGCGGAGTCTGACACCGATCCCACATTATATTTAAAGAATTCAGTTATCTGGTTTTGTATAGCTGTAGCATAGGTAGGCATTTTGATAAGATATGCATTTGTTCTCCATAGAAAATGGGTCGTTTGAGAGTGTTTAGGTAGAATAGTCATACTAATTGGGGCATGATCAGTCCAAGTGATGGGTGAAATGTCAGACTCCCTCACCCGCTGCAATAACCACTTATCCGTAAAAATATAATCAATACGAGTATAGGTATTATGTACCAGGGAATGATATGTGTATTCACGATCTCCAGGATGATGGCATCTCCATACATCATAGAGATCGCTTTTATTCAAAAAAAATTTAAGTGCACAGTTGGTTCTGGTTTTTGGGATTAGAAGTGTCTAGTTCTTGTTCATGTATTGTGTTGAAGTCTCCACAAATTATTAAGGCACCTTTTCGGCATTTACCTATTTTTCTCATCAGGCCATTCAGAAAATGGGATTGCCTTTTATTAGGCGCATACACATTTACCAATGTAGTAAGTGTATTATCAATGGTACATATTAATATGAGGTATCGTCCATTGGTATCTACAATAGATTCATGCAATTGAAAATTAACTGAATGATGTATGGCAATAAGTACTCCTCTTTTTTTCTGTTGGCCTGATGCTGTAAATACGTGAGGAAAGTTCTTATGGGTGCAAGTGGGAATAGCGCCTGTTTTGAAATGGGTTTCTTGTATACACAATATTTGACATCGCTGGGTGTTAGCCATTTGCCACATCGACGCTCTTTTTACTGGATAGTTAAGACCATTAGTATTTAAAGATATTAACTTTATACTCATAAAAGGATATTAATAAGATGGAAAAAGTAAGTACATACTAGCCTGATAATAGCTTTAAATTCTACTTCCATGTGAACAATCTGTAATCTGAAATGACTATGAATGTCCAAAAATTTAGTGATTGAAAAGTTTTGATTCAAATTTTGTAGGTTCACAACATACCTGTCCCTTTGAATGCTATGAGTTGTGTATAGGATACTGTGAAGAAAAAAATAAAAGTAAAAGCACAAACAAAAATATAACCAAACATTAAACTTAACTTGCAGTGGTAAACATTTCAATGTATACTGCAACATTAGAATGGGGAATTAGTTCAAAGGTCAGCTGTTCCAAAGATTTAGTATCGCACGGCACGGCGGGCAAGCTGATAGATAGGTTTCCTATAGATAGGATTGTATTTTGACCGGATCTAGTCAATGAAAGCTAATGCCATTGTGGCGTAAGTTTCTCCGGATTCTTCTTAGCTCCGATAGGGGGAGTTGGTTCGGGGATAATACCCCATGCGTGAAGTAACTTAATGCCTTGTTCCACAGAAGTGATTGTATGGTAGGTGTCGTTCTTCTGTATCAGTAGTTTAGATTTAGGTTGTTTCCAACGGTATTCAATTTTATGATTACGCAGAGCTTTTGTAATCGTGGAAAGTTGTCTTCTCATATCTAGAGTATGTTTAGACAAGTCAGCATACCGTATATACTCGAGTATAAACCGAGATTTTCAGCCCCTTTTTTTAGGCTGAAAGTGCCCTCCTCAGCTTATACTCGAGTCACGGAGATCAGGTAAACAGACGGCGGCCATTCCACTATTCAAAAGCCGCGCCTCCCTGTCTGTGATAGGCGGAACACTCAATTTCCCAGCAGTCAGTGTTCCGCCTATCACGGACATCAGCTCAGTCTCATACTACGGACGAGGATGAGAGGATGTCACAGACAGGGAGGCGTGACTTTTGAACAGTGGAATGGCCGCCGTCTGTCAGACGAGGAGGAGAGGTGCGGCATGGCACACAGAGGCTGCAGATTGGCACAGGTAGGCAGGGATGGACACATGGATGGACGGGACACAGTGAGGGACACAGCGATGGACGGGACACAGTGAGGGACACAGCGATGGACGGGACACAGCGATGGACGAGACACAGCGATGGACGGGACACAGCGATGGACGGGACACAGCGATGGACGGGACACAGGGATGGACGGGACACAGGGATGGACACAGGGATGTCTCACCCTCAGCTTATACACGAGTCAATAAGTTTTCCCATTTTTTTGTGGTAAATTAGGGTCCTCGGCTTATATTCGGATCGACCTATACTCGAGTATATACGGTAAATCTGGATTGTATTATATGGTTGTGGAAGTTGTCCTAGATGTCGCACTTTATATAGGATTTGTTCTTTAACATGGTAGAAGTGTACTCTAAGTAGTACATCACGTGGTATCTGTGGAGGGAGAAATGACGGTTTCGGAATCTGATGGATACGATCAATTGTGAGCTCTAAGGCTGGTATAGCTGGCAGCAAGTTGGAGAATAAGTCAGTGGCATATTTTTTAAGATCAGACTGCTGTATATTTTCAGGGATACCCCTGATTTTGAGATTGTTCTTCCTTGAGCGGTCTTCTAAATCTGCGATTTTAAATTTAAGCCACTCTTTTTCAGCTTTATTTTCTTCATGAGCATCTATTAAATCATTAATAGTATTGGTCATGTCTCCCATAGAGTTCTCAATAGTGTGTACTCTTTCACCTAAGGAGTTCACTGCTTTGGAGAATTGATTTGTGAGTTGTAAAATATCCATATGAAGCGAAGTATGTAAAGTTAATAGCATTTCTTTTAATTGGGTGTCCAGAATAGGCTGGTTATTAGTGGGGAATGCGGCTATAGGTGAAGCTATAGGAGTTATGACTGTGTTATCTTGACTAATATGAGGTATTTTATAGCTTACCTCCTGGCCTGTGAAATCCAGTTTGATCCGAGTTTTAGCCGGGCTGCGACATGTAGGGCTGAGGTAATCTTCCTCATGAGGAGATTCCAGATGTGTTTTCTGAGGTGATTCTTCTAGAGCAGCATCAGGCCTGTCAGTGTATTGCGCTCTCCCTGAGGAGGCTGTTGCTGGTACAGCAGCTGTGTGAGGATCTGTGCCATCTTTTTTTCTCCCTCCCGCTGACTGAGAGGAGAATGTCGTTAGTTTTTTTCATTTTTCGTTCGCCTTTCCGCTTTTTTGACATCACCTTCGGATTCAGGAACTCTTCCGTCGTCTGTTCGTATCTTTTTTTACCGATATTCGCTGTGAATTGTTGCTAATATGCCCGTTCGTGTCACGGAGCTCTCTCACAGAGCTTCCATTCAGCTCATGCGCTGGCCACGCCCCCACATGACTGGTGTTTTGTTCACCAATCAGCACAGGGATGGTGGGAACCCCTCATAATGGGCACAGCGGGTGTACACTCAGACATGGGAACTCAGCACAGGGATGGTGGGAACCCCTCATAATGGGCACAGCGGGTGTACACTCAGACATGGGAACTCAGCACAGGGATGGTGGGAACCCCTCATAATGGGCACAGCGGGTGTACACTCAGACATGGGAACTCAGCACAGGGATGGTGGGAACCCCTCATAATGGGCACAGCGGGTGTACACTCAGACATGGGAACTCAGCACAGGGATGGTGGGAACCCCTCATAATGGGCACAGCGGGTGTACACTCAGACCCAGGAACTCAGCACAATGATGGTGGGAACCTCTCATAATGGACACAGCGGGTGAACACTCAGACCCAGGAACTCAGCACAGGGATGGTGGGAAGATCATAAATAAATTCATCATAACGAACTTTCGTTATTTTAATGAAAAGTTTATGAATCTAACGAAAATTCGTATTTCGTACGAATCTGAATTGAATTTCGTACACGAATTACGAAATACGATTTTTTTTCATACGAAATGAAGCGGAACGAAACAAAACAAATTTTTTGACAGTGCCCATGTCTACTGTGCACTCTGCAGTTGTTCCAGGGCTTAGTAAATGAGGCGCAGCACTGCTGACTTCCATCATCCAATCATGTGCCAGCAAAATTGCTGTTTTTTGTTCTCCTTGCATGTGATTGGGTATTCTTTGCAAAGTGAAGCTTTACCTAATTTACTAAGTTCTGCAACAACTGCACTTGCAAAGTGCGCAGTCTATTTGCTTTTAGTAAACCAACCCCACAGTGTCTGACAATGTGTGTTAGCACCTGAACTAGACTGTCGGAATAGTGTGATCAATTAATAAGTAGAGTGCTATTAAAGTGGTTGTAAACTTCGGACATGAAATATGAACAGAGCACATCCCTCTAGTGTGGATTTTTCTCAATTAACCTCTTCTGGCCCGGAAGGATTTACCCCCTTCCTGACCAGAGCACTTTTTGAGATTTGGCACTGCGTTGATTTAACTTACAATTACGCGGTCGTGTGACGTTGTACCCTAACAAAATTGGCGTCTTTTTTTCCCCACAAATAGAGCTTTTTTTTGGTGGTATTTGATCGCCTTTGCGGTTTTTGTTTTTTGCACTATAAACAAAGGAGCGACAATTTTGAAAAATAAGCAATATTTTTTACTTTTTTGCTATAATAAATATCCCCCTAAAAAGTATATAAAAAACGATTAAGCGTTTATTGATTGGTTTACACAAAAGTTATAGTGTTTACAAAATTTTTTTTTTTATTTTTTTTTTAGTAATGGCGGTGATCTTCGATTTTTATCATGACTGCGACATTTAGGTGGATACATCGGACACTTTTGACACCATTTTGGGAATATTGTCATTTATACAGCAATCAGTGCTATAAAAACACACTGATTACTATGTAAATGACACTGGCAGGGAAAGGGTTAAACACTAGAGGGCCATCAAGGGGTTAAAGTGTGTCCTAGGGAGGTGTCCTAACTATGTGGGGATGGGCTTCCACTGACATGACAGCGATCACTGCTCCCGATGACAAGGAGCGGTAGATCTCTGTCATGTCACTAGGCAGAACGGGGAAATGCCTTGTTTACATAGGAATCTCCCTGTTCTACCTCTCCACACTGTAATCACGGGCTACTGGCAAACATTAAGTTTCCGGGACCCACGGGCACGCTCCCGTAGCGTGTGGCGCGCACGCCCGATAGGCGGCAAATTTAATGCGAAGTACAGGTACGCCCATTTGCCTGACTCTGCCATTCTGCTGGTTTACATCTGTCTGCGGCGGTCGGCAAGCCGTTAAGAGTACTAAGTGTAATTTCTGTCTGCTGCTTCAGTCCTCTGCTATCTGCATGAGTCACCTCCGACATGATTTCCTGACACCAAGAGAAAAAAAGGTGACAGGGGAGGGAGCTCCAGCACACAGCCTGTGATTGACAGCCTCAGCTTTGTTCCTGTGTGAAAAGGGAGGGGGGGTGTGTTTCTTTCCTCGAATCAGCTCTCAGAGCTCTCCTCACTGAGCTCTGCAGAGTGGGACTTCAGCTCTCATTTTCAGAACACTCAGTCAAGTTTTATAAATTCTGGACTTTTATCGGCTGGAAAGAAGGGACGACTGCAGATAAACAGGTACAACTTATGCAGGACAATTTATTTCATTTCTGTCTGTGACTAATAAAGCTATGATTACATTACCACTAAAACTACTTAACAGAAAAGGAAATTCCACAAACTTAATACCGAATACTAATTCTAATACTAAAATAAAATCTGAAACTAGTTTTAAAATGTATACAGACTATATATAGGACGCTTCTAAAAATACAATCATTCTGGAGCGACACTTTCACAAGCTGTGTGTGTGTCATGTTCGGGGTAGTGGTGGGTACGGTGACATTTAGAGGTGTCTGGAAATATTCACAGTTAGTGGCTTTTGCAGTTTGCTTATCAGTATGCACAGACAAAAAGTGAGAGGTACACATTCTCAGTAATATTCATCATGGACTCAAGTTCTCTATGTGAGATATCCCGCTTATGTCACAACTCTATTATTTATTCAGCTGAAGCCCAATTGTTCCTTCGCTTTTTATACTTTACTCAAAGTCAGGGGTCTATATTAATTATACATTTTAAAAATCATGCTATGTTTATATATATATATATATATATATATTATGTTTATGTTTTTATATTTATGTTTTTATGTTTATTTATTGGAACTGAACTAAAAAAATAAAATAAAAAAGTAGATTTACAAGGAACATTTAGAAATCTTAATTGTGCTTAAAGAGGAACTGCAGTCTGCTCACATCATTTGAAATGAAAACATCTTTGCCATTCTGAAGCTTCCCTCCAACCACTTTGCATATTATTTTATATATACTGTGATTCTGTACTTGCCAAATATGCTGCAGAAATCTCCCTCCACTGAGTCTGGCTGCAGCCATTTTAACTGTGGGCAGCTTAAGCTGCTGCCTGTTCACTTCCCGAACTTACACAGAGGCACACCTCCAGCCCTGCAGTTCTCATTGGTCCTCTTATGACCCATCGCCCCTCCCTTCCTGGCAAACTTCTCTCGTGAGTGAGAGCGAGAAAGCTGTGTGTGATGTCATAAGCCTAGGCTAATGACCAGCCAAGAAACAGGAAGAGGGTTGCATAAGGTATTTACTGTCAGAAAAAAAAATAGTTTTACTATCCAAAGTTAAAACTACAAGGGCAGAAGATGTAACCACTTCAGCCCCGGAAGAATTTACCCCCTTCTTGACCGGGCCATTTTTTGCGATACAGCACTGCGTTGATTTAACTGACAATTGCGCAGTCGTGCGATGTTGCACCCAAACAAAATTGATGTCCTTTTTTTCCTCCACAAATAGAGCTTTCTTTTGGTGATATTTGATCACCTCTGCGTTTTTTTTTTTTTTTTTGCGCTATTAACAAAAAAAGTGACGATTTTGAAAAATAAACAATATTTGTTACTTTTTCACCAGTTTTGGTCAATATATATTCTTCTACATATTTTTGGTAATAAAAATTGCAATAGGCGTATATAGATTGGTTTGTGCAAAAGTTATAGCATCTACAAACTATGGGAAAGATTTCTGGCATTTTTATTATTATTATTATTTTTTTTACTAGTAATGGCGGCGATCTGCGATTTTTATCAGGACTACGACATTATGGCAGACATATCAGACACTTTTGACACCATTTTAGGACCATTGTCATTTATACAGCGATCGGTGCTAAAAAAAATGCACTGATTACTGTGTAAAATGACAATGGCAGGGAAGGGGTTAAACACTAGGGGGCGATCAAGGGGTTAAGTGTGTCCTAAGGAGTTGTTCTAACCGATTGGCGGCAATCAGTGATTTTTAGTGGGACTGCAACATTGCGGTGGACAAGTCGGAAGTGACAATTTTTGGGGACCCGTGACATTCTTACAGTGATCAATGCTAAAAAAAAATGCACTCTCACTGTATTTATGACACTGGCATGCAAGGGGTTAACATCAGGGGTGATCAAACGGTTAACTGTGTTCCCTGGGAGTGCTTTCTAGGTGTGTATGTGTGTGTGTGTGTGTGGGGGGGGGTTGGCTTAACTGGAGAAAGACAGAGATCCATGGTTCTGCTTAGCAGAAACACAAGATCTACATCTTCCTCTCGGGCTGAACGGCGCTATATCTGCATGGGGCGGGCCTTAAGTGGTTAATTATTAATGCTCTGCCTACTGTTACCTTATTGGTATCTGGATGTAGAATTCTGTAATCTTTTTAAAACTCACTGTAGCCTTTATATTGGCTTTTAAAATTTACAAATGCATCAATTTAGAAATCGGATGAAAGGTTTAGCACTGGGAAACACTTTTTGAAAGATAAAAAGTGCATTTTATATACAACTATATAGATCAGACCAAAATGAGGGACAAATGAGGGGGAAAGAGGGACAGAGGGACATTGCTCCAAATCAGGGACAGTTGGGAGCTATGCCAAATTTGTTGCTTACTATGGCAAGATATTGTTTAACCACTTGCCGACCAGCTGCTGTCATTATACGGCGGCAGGTTGGCGCCGCGGCGTGAATCACTGTCATTGTACATCGGCCACTTTAAGAGTGATATGGTGCCCGCGGCGGCGACGCCGGAGCCAATGCGAGTGGCCAGCAGCCGCGATGTCCGCCGCCCACCCGCGATCGCTACTCAGAGAGCCAATCTAGTCTTCTTAGCAACAGTTACATTCAAAAGTTACATTAAAAAGTAGGACACATCTTTGATAGGTATCTTTTTGATGACTGTTTGGGATAGAAGGCAATGTAGGTAACATTCCCCTATCCCTTTTGTAACTCTTTGTGGGTTATTTACTAAAACTGGAGAGTGCAAAATCTGATACAACTCTGCACAGAAACCAATCGGCTTTCAGACTTTATTGCCAACGCATAGTTGAACACCACATTCTGAATACACCAGTTTTAGTAAATCTTTTCCTTTCTGTCTTGCTTTGATCCAGCTGGGTGAAGAAATTTTAATCAGTTATATGACTTGTAGCTTCACAGTCAGTGTACCAGGTGACAAATGATGAACATTTCCTCCCTGGAGTGAAATCCACAAAGAGGGGTTGATTAACTAAAGGCAAATAGACGGTGCACTCTGCAAGAGCAGTTGCTCCAGTGCTTAGTAAATATGGAGAGCCTTTGCTGACTTCCATCATCCAATCATGTGCAAGCAAAAATGCATTTTTTTTTTCTTGCACGTGATTGGGTAATGTTTGGGTATTGATCTACCTAACCTTGGCTTGGTAGCAAGAGATCCCCAAATTTTCCACTTCTTATTAAACGATTGAACAGTACAGACTGGCATATGCAGTTTTATTACCTTGTTACACAGGTCTTTTGACTGTTCTTTTCTACCTCCTGATGGCTCAGTGTCTAGCCTGCTTAGTGCATCCATGTGAGAGCTAACAAACTCATTGACTATTTATACACAAATCAGGGCCGGTACAAGGCAGGGGCGGAAAGGGGCGGATGCCCTGGGCGGGACAATTTACTAGAGGAAGGGGGGGCGCAGGTGAAGTGGCTGGACTGTACACACAGGCTGCGCTAGAATACTGACCAGCCAGTCAGAGCTGCTATGATGTGGTATGCGCTTCTGCACCCGGCACAAGCAAGGATGAGCCCTCCACTTCCCTGTCAGGTGGAGCAATCTCTGCCCGACTGCCATCTCCCAATCCTGTCCCGGCGTGACATCACTGAGAGGCTGGCTGGGAGGTGGGAGTGTAAAGGAGCATAGAGTGCTGCCAAAGTGAGTATGATCTAGAGGAGGAGGAACCAAGCAATAGTAAGCCATCTGCAGATGGATTTGTTAACTCCTTTTTTGGGGGGCAGTTTATATATTACCAATGGTATTTTTTTTAATATGCATTAAGGGTAGTTAATGTGTATTATCACTGCTGCATTAGTGACAAGTGGCAGTTATTTAACCCCTTTGGGTTGCATTAGTGTCACAAGTGTCAGTGTTAATTAAGCACTGCATGCTGCAGCAGTTAATTAACACTGATGTCAACACAAAGGGGTTAATTAACTGCCACTTGTAACTAATACAGCACTGACAATACACTTTAACCCCTTCATGCTGCATACCACAAATACCATTGGTAATTAACCACTTGCCAACCCGTCGCAGTACAAATACTGCGATGGGGTAGCAGCTACAAGCAAAGCAACGTACCCATCAATGCCTGTTTCAGCCTAGGGTCACACTGTGTTCTCACCCATGCGATCCGATTCCTGTCCGAATCGACAGTTCACACTGCAATCTGCAAATCGATCTGGGAGTGTTATTAACATTGTATGGACACCCACAGTGGTTCGCAGAGGGCAGCATGAACTGCCTGCAGGGGAGATGCGATGCGAGAGCCGGTGCTGGAATCGCACTGGTTCTCACATTGCTACAGTGTGAACCTAGGCTTAGGTTGCACACAATTAACCTCTTGGATGCCCCTAGATATTAACCCCTTCTCAGCCATTGTCATTAGTACAGTGTCGGTGCATATTATTAGCACTGATCAGTGTATAAAGCTACATTCAGAACCTAGGCATTCCAGAGCTTCTTTTGGGCAACAGGCGTTACGCAATTTTGTCACGATTTGTTGGGGGACAATTGCCACAAAATCGTACTGTGGGATCACAAGCGTGTTTGTGTATCAATTTGGGAATTGCGGGCAGAATCACAGCAATTCTGCCCACAATCCAGAACGCCTAGGTGTGAACTGAACTTTAGTGTCACTGGGTCCCACTATAAGTCACTCCTTCTTTACCACTGGGGGGGAGGGGGGGTGCAGTTTGCCATTTTTGCCCTGGGCACCAGATGACCTTATCCCAGCACTGACACAAATACTAATTGTGTTTTAAAAAGCCACAAATGTAGGAAATTGACCTTTAATTGCCATTTTAACCTGTGTGTGCCACCTTCTGTGTCTGTACCAAGGCCAAACATTCCAGGGTATGTAAACTTTTGATCAGGGCCATTTGGGTAATTGCTGTTATCATTATGATTTAAAAAGGATCAAAAAAAAGTAATGTGATAATAAATGGCTTCATGTGATCATGATCAGTCATATTTTCAATATTAATGCCAACATTTTACAATTTCTGCCAGAGTATGCAAATATTTTAGCATAACGGTATACAGCTATTTTTTTATTTTATTTTTACTATTTTGGGCCAGTTTTCCTTAGATAATAAAATTAAGGTGATATCTATTACCATTAACCACGAAAGGAAAGCCCAATTTGTCCTAAAAAAAAAAAAGCGGTATAATCCACCTAGATGCACAAAGTAGTTGAGATGATATGTACAGTTTTACTGGCACATGTAAAAGTTGCAAAATTATGTGTAGGCATTTAGATTTGTTTTACCCTTAGGTGCAAAGGGGTTAAACATAAGAATTATGATCATATTATTGCTGTAAAGTCAAACGTTTTTCAGGGAGAACCCCTTATACGGATATTTGTTGTTGTCTCCATCTCATTCTTATGGTAGGAACGGTGACATTTAGAGGTGTGAAGAACATTCAGTAGTTAGTGGTTTTACATATGGCTCATCCTGAAACAAAGGCAGCATTGATATGATGATGGCGGATGCCACATAATATCCACTGCATGCTGCTGTTTACAGCACAATGTATCTAGATTAGGCTATTATACTAGGAGGATGTTGTTGTTATATTACTATTATTATTTTGTGTGATTTATTAACCAGTGAGTTCCACCGTTGGAAGTAAACAGGTTATTTACTCAGGCACAATATGTACTAGGGATGTGCAGTCAGGGAAGGCATGAACATAAAAAACAAACAAAAAAACAACAACACAAAAACCAATAAAAATAACAAAATAATTGAGCTTCGAGAGTCATAGCTTGGTGATCCTAAATTTGAGGGGTATGTAGCCAAAGTCCTTCACCACCACTGGTCAAAATTTGGAGCTCCTGTCATCTATGGTTCCGGAGATACGGGGCTCCTTGCACAGCCTGTCAGAAGCTACATACAGAGCAGCCAGTTTAAATACAAGCTGGAACACTCTGTTGGCAGCAGACTGAGAGGATGAGCTCACAGTGCCTCTCAATTCTTGTCGGAGGCACTGAGCTCAATGGATAGCTTGGAGTCTTGGACCAATGGTAAAGTATGATTTGCTCAAGCTGCCAAAAAAAAAATGCTGTAGGCTGCCCTCTCACTGCAGTGTCATAGAATTGTGTCTAAAAGACAAATGCTCCATTCCAGGCCAGCCCTCTTAACTACAAGGAAAAAACACAGGTTTACCCACAATCCCATGTTTTTCTCACACAGTTAAAGTGGTTGTAAACCCTTACAAACCACTTTGACCTACAGGTAAGCCTAGATTAAGGCTTACCTGTAGGTCCAAGCAATATCTCCTAAACCTATATGGTTTAGGAGATATTTTCCCGAAAACGGGCACCGCTGTCTACGGTGCACTGAACGCGGCAGTTCCAAGAATGGAGCTGCCGCATTTGTCGACTCCCGTGCGCATGCGCGGGAGTGACGTCTTCCCGGCTTCGCCGAATGACAGCGGCGGAGCTGCGAGACGCCACTAGCAAGATGGATGCGGCGGACTACAGGGGACAGCGGCGAACTCGCTGGCTCCTGTGTCAGGTAAGTGACACATAATGGGCTACTATGCGATGCATAGTAGTCCATTATGCTTTACCTTTGCAGGGAAAAAAAGAGGAAGTAAACTCATCAGGGTTTACTTCCTCTTTAACAGGGAGAATGAGGATCTGCTGCTGCTGCTGAAAAAGTGATATTTTCATCAATCTAAATAATATATTATTCTATATGTTATAACATAATAATTTATTATTTATCTATTAGCTGTGAAATTACTGGTTTGAGGTTATGACTTCGAACTTCGGTAATTTGTCTTTTAATCCACTTGAGTACAGTGTTTGAAAATATAGTAAATTATCTTAAAAACAATATATAAAAATTATTTGTGTTAGGGTTTCACCGATACCGACACTAGTATACTAGTGTCGGTAATGGTGCCAATACCGAGCATTTGCCCGAGTACTTGTGGCGGGGGAAGTTTTAATCACTGATCTCTCTGTGTGGCGTTCAATAAAGCAGCTGACAGCCGCTTCTCCTTTCTCCTACCTGTGGCTTTTGGCTGCTTTATTGAAATCTACACAGGGAGATTGGTGCTTTTTACTCCCCCCCCCAGCGACGCACCGATCGTCCCTGACTGTCCCCTATATCCTCCTCCAGTCCCCCTCCGTGCTCTGATCCCCCTCCATGCTCCAATCCCCGTCCATACTCTGGTCCCCCTCTGTGCTCCTCTGTCCCCTTCCATGCTCCACTCCGGGCCCCTCCACTCCGGTCCCCCTCCGTGCTCCGCATTGGTCCCCCTCCGTGCTCTGATCCCCCTCCATGCTCTGATCCCCGTCCATAATCCGGTCCCCTTCTGTACTCCTCGGTTCCCCTCAATGCTCCACTCCGGTCCCCCTCCGTGCTCCGCATTGGTCCCCCTCTGTGCTCTGGTCCCCCTCCATGCTCTGGTCCCCCTCTGTGCTCCAGTCCCCCTCCATGCTCCACGGCCCCCCTCCGTGCAGTCCCCCTCCATGCTCCTATCCCCCTCTTTGCTCTTCGGTCCCCCACCATGCTCCACACCGGTCCCCCTCCATGCTCCTATCCCCCTCTTTGCTCCTCGGTCCCCCACCATGCTCCACTCCGGTCCTCCTCCATGCTCAGATCCCCCTCTGGGCTCCAATCCCCCTCTGTGCTCAGGTCCCCCTCCATGCTCCAGTCCCCATACGTGCTCCAGTCCCCCTCCGTGCTCCTCGGTCCCCCTCCATGCTCTGCATTGGTCCCCCTTCATGCTCTGATCCCCCTCCGTGCTTCGATCTCCCTTTGTGCTCTGATCCCCCTCCATGCTCCGGTCCCCCTTCGTGCTCCGCTCCGGTCCCTTTCCATGCTTTGATCGCCCTCCGTGCTCTGATCCCCCTCCATGCTCTGATCCCCCTCCATGCTCTGATCCCCCTCCGTGCTCTGATCCCCCTCTGTGCTCCGATCCCCCTCTGTGCTCTGATCCCCCTCTATGCTCCGCTGCAGTCACCTTCCATGCTTTGATCCCCCTCTGTGCCCTGATTCCCCTCCTTGCCCTGATTCCCCTCCGTGCCCTGATTTCCCTCCATGCTCTGATCCTCCTCCATGCTCCAGTCCCCCTCCGTGCTCCTCAGTCCCCCTCCATGCCCCTCAGTCCCCCTCGGTGCTCCAGTCTCCCTCTGTGCTCCAGTCCCCCTCCGTGCTCCTCGGTCTCCATCTGTGCTCCTCAGTCCCCCTCCGAGGAGCCTGTAAATATGTAATTTATAGGCTCCTTCCTTTTCTGAATGAACAGAGTGGGTAAGCACTGACTCTGTTCATTCATAACTGTCACTTATCATCATAAACTGTGTGTACAATGCTTTAGTTTATGAATGGAGAGGAGCCTCTGTCTCCTCTCCATTCATCTCCAGTGCATTTGAGGTTGCAGAGAAAGGGACATGGGAATCTGTGTCCTCAGTCCCTTTCTCTGTCTCAAGAGGGTCTGTTAAGACCCCTGATATATCACCAAAGCCACCCCAAAGCCACCCCCCAACAGAACAGCTCCCCCTACATTATGGAGATGAGGAGGGGGGGAGGTGTTCCATAAAGAGAGACTCTTATGTGAAGGGAGGGACTCTAATGTAATGGGGGAACTCTGGTGTGATGGGAGGACACCAATGTGAAAGTGGGGGTTCTAATGTAATGGAGATACTCTGATGTGTAGGGGAACTGTGGTATGAAGAGGGTCTCTAATCTGAAGGGGGGAACTATGATGTAACGAGGGACTATGGTGTATTGGGGGGACTCTAATATGATTACCTGGTAATCTCAAACCATGCAGAGCATATAACTAATGTTCAGATAAAGTAACACCTGGGTAGCAGTGACCATAACATGATTTCATTTGATGTTAGCTGTAAGCAAAAATCACATATGGGAAATATAAAAACATTTAATTTCAAGAGAGCAAATTTTCCAAGGATGAGGGCTTCTCTTCAGGACTTAGACTGGGAGAGAATATTGGCATCAATGGGCACAGAACAGAAATAGGAATGCTTCAAAAAGACTGTTTGTGAACTCACTGCAAAGTATATTGCCATGGGCAATAAGTTTAAAAGGCTAAAAATAAAACCTATATGGCTCATGGCCAAAGTTAAAAAAGCTATAAACTATAAAAAAAGAGCTTTTAAAAAATATAAAAATGAAGGAACGCTAGTGTCATTTAAATTTTACAAAGAATATAACAGAATATGTAAAAAGGAAATCAAGGATGCAAAAAGAAAGACAGATTGCAAAAGATAGTAGGACAAACCCCCAAAAATTCTTCATATATATTAATAGTAAAAAGGGTCAAGTCTGAGCATGTAGGCCCTTTACTAAATAATCTGGAGTGGGTGACTGGGGACAAAGAGAAGGCTAATTTATTAAATACTTTCTTCAGCTCTGTGTATACAAAGGATCATGGGGGAGCTCATGTCCATAATGGGGGTGGTAGTGACACAGCCCCAAATCCACAATGGCTCAAAAGTGATATGGTCCAGAAATATTTGGACAGAATAAAGGTGAATAAAGCACCTGGACCAGATGGCATCCACCCATGGATCCTAAAAGAATTGAGATCTGTCCTTTTGAGGCCATTGTATCTAATTTTTAGGGACTCGGTAATGACAGGAATAGTACCACTGGATTGTCGCAGGGCCAATGTGGTGTCTATATTTAAAAAGGGAACAAAGTCTTTACCAAGTAACTATAGACCTGTTAGTTTAACTTCTATAGTTGGGAAGATACTGGACAGATTAATAAAAGACCACATAGACAAGTTCTTGCAGGAAAAAAATATTTTAAGCAACAGACAGCATGGATTCATGAAAGACAGAAGTTGTCAGACAAACCTGATTTCTTTTTATGAGGAGGTAAGTAAAGCCTTGGACAGAGGGGTGGCGGTGGACGTGGTATACTTGGATTTTGCAAAAGCGTTCGATAAAGTTCCGCACACACGGCTCATGTGTAAGGTAAAGTCTACAGGTTTGGAAATATCAGTTTGTAAATGGATAAAAACTGGCTAAAAGACAGAATTCAGAGTAGTGGTTAATGATTCTTACTCTGAATGGTCTAAGGTTATCAGTGGTGTACCCTGGGCCGCTGATAGGCCAGTACAACTGGCCTGTTGTACTGGGCCCGGCCAGCAGGGGGGCCCGGGCAACCTGAACAGAGACCTAATTAATGTTAAAAAAAATAAAAAAATCCTCCAGCCACCTTGACTGAACACTATCAACTACACCAAACCAACTGAACACTCCCTCCCCCCCCCCCCACCCCTTGCCGTTCTTTTAAAAAAAAAATTTAGGCCGATAGCTCAATAGGCAGGGGGAGGGACTATTTTCTCTATTTCGGACATGGAAGAATATCCTCTCCGCGCCCGCTCCTCATGCTGGCTCAAGTTCCGGCCAGGGCATCCTCTATATTGCCTTCCCTGGCGCGGAGTGATTCCTCCCCTTCTGCTCTGTTCTTCACTCGGCCAGAGAAAAAGCCGAGAGACGAGCGGCGGTGGCGGAAGAAAAAAAAGAAGCAGCTTGATCTGGCATCTGACTGGAATAGTTTGTGGACACTCGCACTCCAGTCCAGACACCACCAGCAACAGGATCAAGGAGGAAGTGACTCCTGGGGCCCGGTTAACACAGAACACAGGTGTGTGCTTGCTTGGGGGGGTGAATTCAAGATCTACTACTACTGCAGCATCATCTTTACATTATGCCATTGGCAGCATGGGTGGCACTGTCTGCAAGTAGCACATGCATTATGGGCAATAACGCATGCGGCATGGGTGGCACTGTTACAGCAGAATATGGCATTGGCGTCATGGGTGGCACGGTCTCTGCAGGCAGCACATGCATTATGGGCCATAACACATGTTCTGCCTGCAGAGACCGTGCCACCCATGCCGCCAATGCCGTAATGTGCTGCAGACAGTGTCACCCATGCCGCCAATGCCATGTTGTGCTGCAGACAGTGCCACCCATGCCGCCAATGCCATATTGTGCTGTAGACAGTGCCACCCATGCCGCAAATGCCGTAATGTGCTGCAGACAGTGTCACCCATGCCGCCAATGCCATATTGTGCTGCAGACAGTGCCACCCACGCTGCCAATGGCACTTTGCCATCGGCGGCATGGGTGGCACTGTCTGCAGCACAATATGGCATTGATGGGCAGCATGGCATTGGTGCCACTGTCTGCAGCACAATATGGCATCTGGGGAAGGGCCAGGGGTGGGGCTAAAGGAGGGACCAAGGGTGGAGCTGTAGGGGGGCCCCGTCAGGTAGGCTGTACGGGGCCCCATGATTTCTATCAGCGGCCCTGGGTGTACCCCAAGGTTGAGTGCTGGGACCCTTACTTTTTAATATCTTTATAAATGATATAGAATCTGGGATCAAAAGTAACATTTCTGTCTTTGTAGATGACACCAAGCTATGCAGTGGGATAACGTCCTTACAGGATGTCTCCAATTTACAAGCCGACCTCAATGCTCTGTCTAATTTGGTGACTATGCGGCAGATGAGGTTTAATGTTGATAAATGTAAAGTTATGCACTTGGGGGCTAAGAATATGCATGCATCATACATTTTAGGGGGAGTACAATGGAGGGAATCCATAGTGGAGAAGGATCTGGGGGTTTTGGTAGATCATAAGTTCAATAATAGCATGCAATGCCAAGCTGCGGTTTTCAAGGCGAGCAAAGTCCTTTCCTGTATTAGGAGAGGTATGGACTCCAGAGAGAGAGATATCATTTTTCCCCTGTTCAAATCATTAGTGATACCTCATCTGGAATATGCAGTTCAGTTTTGGGCACCAGTTCTTAAAAAGGATATTGGGGAACTGGAGAAAGTGCAGAGAAGGGCAACCAAACTGATAAGAGGCACGGAGGAGCTCAGCTATGAGGAAAGATTAGAGGAACTGAATTTATTCACTCTTGATAAGAGGAGATTAAGGGGGGGAGCGCCGGCTCCTGAAGATATGTTTTGAAATTTAATGTTACACCTGAACTGCAGTTTGGTTTGGGTAGAATTATTCCAAATTTTGACCTCAGCATCAGTCTGACTGGACTATAGGGTGTTTGGCCTGGCCCAGGGGTGCTGTCTCTTCTGGCAGGCATGGAAACACAGTTTGGTTGGGTGCTTTAAGGTTACTTTCTCTCGGAGCCCACCCAGTGGGAGTGTCACTCTTGCTGTGTTTTCTGGGAGAGGGTACTTAAGATGTGGATGTCACGTGGTTCGGGGTTCCGGTCCAGAAGTATGTTCTGACTCCATGGTCCTGGTATTCCTGACCAGCCCCCAGGAAGGCTATGGCCTCAGGTGCAGATCCACCTGACTTTATGTCTCTGGGCTGGCAAGCTCGAGGCAAGGAAACAAAGGAAAGGATTCGGAGGTGGTCCGGTGCTGTCTCCAGTTGTGGAGAAGCCCAGCAACTTCGTAGCTATCCAGGGGAGGACTCTTCGGAAGAAGGCCACGCAAGGGCTGGCCTCTTAGCAAGAGCCTGGTGAGGGTGAAGGGCCTGAGTGAATCCTATCTTGTGCGGTATCGCCAAATTGGCTGAAAGATCCTGGTTCTACAAGTCCTAGTTTCCTACATGTTCTACAACAAAGTCTGTGGCAGAGACTTATTCCGGATTCAAGCACCTTGTTGGCTGCTAGGCCTTGTGAAAAAAGGACTATGCAACTCGAGTGAACATCCAGCTGTGAATGGCTATTCTCTGGGTTAAGTCGAAGTAAGCAAGTTCTTTATTATTGACTTTGACACTAAGAGTACCTGGACTTTTCTCCTAACCCTCTGATTCTATACTAAGAGACTGTTCGTTAACTAAGTTTTTGCAAATAAAAATCCCTTTAAGCAGGTCTATCGTTGGTCTCTAAAGCTTCTGGGCCATCTACAATGGGAACCCCTAGACGCAAATCGAGGTGAAGAAGGTAACGGTAAGCCCAATCAAAGCAGCTCCTTTGGGGGTTAGTGCTAAAGGGGGATATGATCACCATGTACAAATAGTCCATATAGTGAACTTGGTGTTGAGTTATTCACTTTACAGAGAACAAAGAGGACAAGGGGGCACTCTTTACGTCTAGAGGAAAAGAGATTTCATCTCCAAATACGGAAAGGTTTCTTCACAGTAAGAGCTGTGAAAATGTGGAATAGACTCCCTGCAGAGGTGGTTATGGCCAGTTCAGTAGATTGCTTTAAAAAGGCCTGGATTATTTTCTAAATGTACATAATATAACTGGGTACTAACATTTATAGGTAAAGTTGAACCGGGGAAAATCCGATTGCCTTTCAGGGGATCAGGAAGAAATTTTTTCCCCTGCTTTAGCAAATTGGATCATGCTCTGCTGGGGTTTTTCGCCTTCCTCTGGATCAACTGTGGGTATAGAATTGGGTATATGGGATTGTATAATTTTTTTGTGGTTAAACTGGATGGACTTGTGTCTTTTTTCAACCTGACTAACTATGTAACTATGAAGGAGGGCCTCTGATGTAATTTGGGGACTTCTATGTGAAGGGGGGAACCTTGTTGTAATGAGGGACTCTGGTGTGATGGGTGGACTCTAATGTGAAAGGAGAACTCTGAAGTGAAGGGGAACTGTGATATAATAGAGGGACTCTAGTGTGATGGAAACTCAAAAGTCAAGGGGGGAATCTGATGTAATGGGGGTCCTCTTATGTGATGGAAAATCTAATGTGAAGGGGGGACTCTGGCATGATAGAGGACTCTAATGGGAATGGAGGAGACTTAATGTGAAGGGGGAAGCCAATGTGAAGAGGCAACTCCTCCATGGGAACTCTTAAGTAACGCTGATGTAATAGAGGGACTCTAGCGTGATGGAAACTCTAAAGTGAAGGGAGGACTCTGATGTAATGGGGGGGGGGGAGGGACTCGCATGTGAAGGGAAGACCCTGATGTAATGGGGGGGACTCGCATGTGAAGGGAGGACTCTGATGTAATGTGGGGGGGGGGGACTTGCATGTGAAGGGAGGAACCCTGATGTAATGGGGGGGACTCGCATGTGCAGGGAGGAACTCTGATGTAATGGGGGCTGGACTCGCATGTGAAGGGAGGAACCCTGATGTAATGGGGGGGACTTGCATGTGAAGGGAGGAACTCTGATGTAATGGGGGGGACTCGCAGGTGAAGGGAGGAACTCTGATGTAATGGGGGAATGCTTATGTGAAGGGAAGAACACTGATGTAATGAGGGGACTTGTGTGTGAAGGGAGGAACTCTGATGTAACGAGGGGACTCTTATGTGAAGGGAGGAACTCTTATTTTCCCGAAGGACTCTGATGTAATAGAGGGACTCTGGTATGATGGAAACTCTAATGTGAAGGGAGGTTTCTGGTGTAATAAGGGACTCTGATGTGAAGAGGTGATGCCCCCATGTGGCTCCAAGGAGAGGGTGATATCTTCATCCAGGGGTGATATCAGTGTCCTTCAACCCAATAAATAGAGTTGGAGACTGGGGTGCCTCATGATTTTTTATAGGGTGCCTTTATGGAGAAAAAGGTGGCCTTATACACGTGGTTTTCCTTGCAGCCATGTAGGGATGCAGTTTGGAGTCTCTTTGGATTGTCCTCCTGACTTTTATTGGGAAAAAAAAGTCACCTGGACCATTTAGCAGAGTGGTATGGCACTTTAATTTACATTCTTGTTATATTTGGATGAGCGGCTGTGTCTCAAGGCACTCATTCAAGCTGTAGCGGCCACAGTGCCCAGGGGAATGAGCCCTAAAAATCTGAATATGAACTACAAAAATAAAAGAAAAAATGATAAATGTGAAAATATTGTAAGAAAACAACATGCAGATAAAGGTTGCACCAGCTTAAGGTCCACTATGGTTTCCCGTGGTATGGCACTGGGCGGAGGAGGCAGTAGGGGAAGTTCTGCGGTGGTCATGCTGTGGACAGACACAATATGATTCTATGAACCGTCACACCTCTGTATTTTCCATACCCAGAGAAAAGACGGAGCTGTAAAGTAGGCGCTGTTGGCACACCTCAACCACATCCTGCTCCCTTCATATATTGTCTTCTGAATACAAACTATACAACCATCACAGAAGCTGAATCAAAATCTGTATCTGTATCTATGAGAACATACGCATCTCCCATGGGACTTTGATGCAGCAAAAATTCACACAAACACATACACTGCCACCAAGCAGTGCCCATCAGTGCGGCATATTAGTGTCTTCTCATCAGTGCCGCCTAATCAGTGCCCATAAGTGCCACCTCATCAATGCCCACCAGTTCAGCCTATCAGTGCCCATCAGTGCCGCCTCATCAGTGCACATCAGTGAAGGAGAAAATTTACTTAGTTACAAAATTTACTGACAAAAACTAAGTAAAATAAATTATTTTTTCAAAATTTTTGGTCTTTTTTTAAAAAAAATTTTTAGTAAAAAATAAAAAACCCAGCAGTGATTATGTACCACCAAAAAAAAAGCTCTATTTGTGTGAAGAAAATTATAAAAAATGTGTTTGGGTACAGTGTAGCATGACCGCGCAATTGTCATTCAAAGTGTGACAGCGCCAAATGCTGAAAAATGGCCTGGGCAGGAAGGGGGTGTAAGTGCCCTGTAGGCAAGTGGTTAAACTACGTAGAGGGTTTTTTACTGTAAGAGTGGCACAGGCGGTGGTCTCAGCGGGGAGCATCAATAGTTTCAAAAAACTATTAGATAAGCACCTGAACGACCACAACATACAGAGATATACAATGTAATACTGACATATAATCACATACATAGGTTGGACTTGATGGACTTGTGTCTTTTTTTAACCTCACCTATGTAACTATATGTGTAACAGAGAGTCCGCTGCGAGATTGCACTTACCAGGAATGTAGGTACAGTGCACATTGAATGTGGAGGAAGGACATAATAGCCAGGGATAGCGACCTGCCTTTGGTGATATTTTCAGCCAGGTTGTCTATGGATAATCCCAGACCTGAGCTGCTGCAACAATGGGGTAGAGCTTGAATAAGGAGGACTTCTGGCTAAACCCGGGGACCAGGAGGATCTCTAGTGGCCATGGATCTGCGAAACTAATGAGGGCCAAAAATTGCAGCGAAGCCTATGGAGGCTCCTGTGTTTGTCACTATGTGAGGTCATGAGGCTGATGCCACGGGGATGAACATGGACACGCCATTCCAGTTTTTGAAGAACTCATCCCACATTGCCAGATCCCCAGTAGCTGCTTGGTCTAGCCTGAGGACTTGATTGGGGTCCTGTGCCTGAGAAAGGAATCCCAGGAGGCGTGAAATGAAGGAATGCCCTTGAGGGACAGTCCTCATGGCAAAGTTCAGCATACCTAACAGGGACCGCAGTTGTGTCTTGGTGCAAACTCATGAGATGGTGAAGGCGTGAATGGTCCATAAAGACATGGATAAGCAAGTTTGGGGTGGAGGAACTTGACCTACCAGCACAAAGTCCTGACCTCCAACCGATAGAACACCTTTGGGATGAATTAGAGCAGTGACTGTGATCCTTGCCTTCTCATCCAACATCAGTGCCTGACCTCACAAATGAGCCTCTGGTAGCATGGTCAAACATTCCCATAGACACACTCCTAAACCTTGTGGACAACCTTCCCAGAACAGTTGAAGCTGCTATAGCTACAAAGGGTGGGCCAACTCAATATTGAACACACGACAAGTTAAGGCGCAAACATCACATAATAATGTGCCCAAAGGGCAGGCTGTCTGTATAGAGCGATGGTGCATATGAGATATCTTGGTATCTCAATAATCAAGTCCCAAGGAAATGTCTTAGTTCTTTAAGAGTGGGAATTCCACACGCAGGGCTGCCACCACAGGGAGCTGAAACCAGGCTCCTGGATTATTAGAAAGATACAAGGGAAGAAAGGAGGGGGCGCCTCTGGGTGCAGATTTTTTTTAAAAGCCACGCCCCACTCTCCGCTCAGCCACGCCCTCCTTCTTATTTCCCTTTTATTGAAATCCCTGCCTCTCTCCTCCATTCTGATTGGCCTGATGAAAGAGCGCAGTCATCCTTCTACCGTGACCCGAACGCTCAGGAAACGCGTTGCCCGCCATGACGTCATAACTCCGCGACCCGCGTGTCACAACAAGCCAAACCTCGTTTTGGAATTACATCCCCTGCGTCCACCGAGCCGGCTTTCTTCTAACAACTGACCAGTGGTAATGCCAGGAGAGGGCAACAGGACACCTGCGAACCGGAATAACACTGACGGATTGAATCAGATGACCCTTCTTGTCCTATATGCTTGTTTAACTATGGAAAATGTGAGTGCAAAATCTCTCTGCTTTTAAAAAGAATTGTGAATAAACTGCTTTTTTTTTAAATCTGCACCCAGAGGCGCCCCCTCCTTTCTTCCTTTGTATCTTACAACTCAATTTTGAACCCTACAGACTAAGACTGGGATGCCATTAAAGTTCATGTGCGTGTAAAGGCAGGTGTCCCAATACTTTTGGTAATGTAGTGTTTCTTACATCTGAAGTATCTTATAGGCAGTTGGTGCTTCAGATTCATGAGATTTTTTTTTTACAACTGGTATATGGGTTGGGGTGGGGGGTCAATCCTTTAACAACTTCAGCTCCAGAAGGATTTGCCCCCTTAGGGCTGATTCACACCTATAAATTTTTAGTGCTTTTTGCATTTTGCAGATTTGCACTACAGTCCATCTAACATGGTTTCCTATGAAACGCGTTCTATAGTGCAGATCTGCAAAATGCAAAAAGCACTAAAAATGCATAGGTGTGAATCAGGCCTTAATGACCAGCCAATTTTTTGTTATACAGCGCTGCATCGCTTTAACTGACAATTGCGCGGTCATGCAACGCTATACCAAAACAAAATTTACATCCCTTTTTTACCCACAAATAGAGCTTTCTTTTGGTGGTATTTGATCACCTCTGCTGTTTTTATTTTTTGCGCTATAAACAAAGAGCGACAATTTAAAAAAAAAAATTTTTTTTACTTCTTACACATCCAACAATAAAATCTAAAAAACACATTTATTCATCAGTTTAGGCGATATATAGTCTTCTAGATATTTTTGGTAAAAAAAAAATCACAATTGGCGTATATTGATTGGTTTGTGCAAAAGTTATATAGTGTCTACAAACTATGGGATAGATTTAGGGACTTTTATTAATTTTTTTATTCTTTATAACGGCGATCTCCGTTTTTTAGTGGGACTGCGACATTGCGGGGGACAAATCTGACCCCAAAGTACACTTTTTGGGGACCAGTGACATTACATTGATCGGTGCTATAAAAATGCATTGATCAATGTAAAAATGACACGGGCAGGGAAGGGGTTAATTGATGGGTTAAGTGTGTTCCCTGGTGTGTTCTAAATGTAGGGGGGATGGGCTGCCAGGGTTATGACAGAGATCACTGTTTCCGATGACTGGGAACAGTAGATCTCTGTCATATCCCCTGTCAGAATGGGAATCTGCTTGTTTGCAATGGCAGATCCCTGTTCTGCCTCTGTACTAGGCGATTGTGAATCGCCAGTGGACAATCAAGTTCGCCCGACCTGCGGGCACGCTCCCGCCTGTATAACGACGGTAACTGGTCGGCAAGTGGTTAGAACTCCACCCAAAAATGGAACATCTGCTTTATGCACTCTTCGCCCCCTTACATGCCACATTTGGCATGTAATTTTTTTTGGGGGGGAGTGGGGGCTTTGTTAGGAGGGGGTCTTACTATCCTACGTCCTCCTTGCGCCCAGGGACCGCCAAGGTGACTCCTCCTTTCGCCTTAGGTGGCTCCTCCCTCTAGGCGAACTCCTGGGACACGTGACAGGAGATCACCTGTCCACTCCGGGAGCGCAGCGTGACTTGCGCATGCGCTGTGCATGCCTGGCCGTGAAGCTGAAAGCTGTCACGGCCGGGTGCCCAGAGTGGCAATGGAGGAGTGGGAGAGGAGCGATGCTCCGTTCGTCCGCATCGCTGGACCGTGGAACAGGTAAGTGTCTGTTTATTAAAAGTCAGCAATTACACTTTTTGTAGCTGCTTACTTTTAATAAACATAAAAATCTTGGAACTCCTCTTTAAAGCAGTATTAAAGAGGGATTCCACCAAAAAAAAAAAATATTAAAAGCCAGCAGCTATAAATACTACAGCTGCTGACTTTTAATAAATGGACACTCACCTGTCCCGGGTTCCAGCGATGCCGGCAGCCGAGGCTGATCGATGGCTCGGCTCTCGGCTGCTGCAGTCACCATTCTAGGTGAGGGAATCAGGAAGTGAAGTGAATCGGCTTCACTTCCCGGTTCCCTACTGCGCATGCGCGAGCCGCGCCGCGCCGCGCAATAGGAAATCTCTGCGCTGTCACTGGGACCCGTGTGTGTCCCAGCAGACAGCGCGGCAGGGCAGGAAATGGCGTAGACTCCCACGGGAGTCTATGCCCGGAAGTGGGTGAAAATACCTGTCTTTGACAGGTATCTCCACCCCCCTCCCCCCTGAAAGGTGTCAATTGTGACACCGGAGGGGGGGAGGGATCCGATCAGCGGAGGTTCCATTTTAGGGTGGAATCCCGCTTTAAGAGCCAAAATCAAACATTTATTGTATTGTATTTATTGTATTGCAGATGTAATGTCTGCATTCATTTATTTATTTATTTTTTGTCTTTCTTTCTTCTATTTTAAACTGGTGATCCAGCCAGTAAATCTGTTCTTTTTATACTTCAATCTAAATTTACTGGAAAATTATTGTACAAACAAACACAAATTCCTACATAGATGGCATAATCATACCATTAAACATATTACAAAACATTACGCAAACCAAAAAAAAATAAAAAAAGGCAACAAATAGACATCATGTATTTAAACCTTACTCGCATTTAAAGGGGTTGTAAAGGTTCATTGTTTATTTTCTAAGTAGGTTCCTTTAAGATGCATTGTTGGTTCACTTACCTTTTCCTTCGATTTCCCTTCTAAATGTTTTTTTTCTTTGTTTTCTTTGTCTGAATTTCTCAATAGGTTCCTTTAAGCTAGTGCATTGTTGGTTCACTTACCTTTTCCTTCGATTTCCCTTCTAAATGTTTTTTTTCTTTGTCTGAATTTCTCACTTCCTGTTCCTCCTCAATAAGTTTTCTGAGGAGAAACAGGAAGTGAGAAATTCAGACAAAGAAAAAAACATTTAGAAGGGAAATCGAAGGAAAAGGGAAGTGAACCAACAATGCACTAGCTTAAAGGAACCTATTTAGAAAATAAAAAACGAAGCTTTAAAACCCCTTTAAGTCCTACTCTACTTCCCTTAAATCCTTCTAATTTCCTGTTGATTCCCTGAAAGTCCTCCAGGGGACCCATAACTGACAGCATTTCTCATATGTATCCAGATTGTGTGCTAAAAGGATCTCCTGCCTCTCAACGTAGTCCATTTCTATAACCCATTCGTTCACCAATGGGGATTGTATTGACCGCCAATTCCACGGAATGACCAATCTCGTCCGCTGTCGACCAATGTCTGAGAAGACCCTTTTTAATATTTTTATATAGGCCTGGTAAAATGGAGAGCTTGGTAATTGGAGGCGTATTGTGAACTAGCCCTCCTGTAACTGTAGAATACAGCTGCATAATCCTATCCCAAAAGTTATGAATTTGAGGGCATTCCCACCAAATGTGTAGCAGTGAACCCTTGGCAGAGTGACACCGCTAACATATGTCGGATGCATCTGGGTATATACACAGATACCAACAAGAGAGGAGCTTGTAGCTCGTCTCTTGGGCTTTAATTGCCAATGACAAGCAATGTGTGAGGGTAAATGACTTCCCCCACTCTTCGGCTTCAATCTGAACATTGAGATCACATACCTATAAAAAAAAAAAGCAAATTTTTTCTCAGTTTAGGCCAATATGTATTCTTTTACATATTTTTGGTAATAAAAATCGCAATAAGCGTATATTGATTGGTTTGTGCAAAAGTTATAGTGTCTACAAAATAGGGGATAGATTTATAGCATTTTTATTGTTATTATTTTTTACTAGTAATGGCGGCTATCTGTGATTTTTATCGGGACTGTGACATTATGGCGGACAAATCGGACACTTTTGACACATTTTTGGGACCATTGGCATTTATACAGCGATCGGTGCTATAAAAATGCACTGATTACTGTAAAAAAAAAAAAATCACTGGCAGGAAAGGGGTTAACACCAGGGGGCGATCACGGGGTTAATTGTGTTCCCTGTGTGTGTTTCTAACTGTAGGGGGAGGAAGTGACAGATCGTGATTCCTAGCTATTAGGAACTCACAATCTGTCACGCCTCACAGAACAGAACAGGGATTTGTGTGTTTACACCAGGGGTCTCAAACTTGCGGCCCTCCAGCTGTTGCAAAACTACAAGTCCCATCATGCTTTTGCCTGCGGTAGTCATGCTTATAACTGTTAGCCTTGCAATGCCTCATGGGACTTGTAATTTTGCAACAGCTGGAGGGCCACCAGTTTGAGATCCCTGGTTCACACACACACACACACACACGTCCCTGTTTTGCCTCTCATGCCCGCGATCGCTCATGGCCGGCGGTCATCGGGACCACCGGTGGCGAGCATTGGCACCTCCCATGATGCAGTGGACGCATGCGCCTGCTATCCCGCTTAAGGGTATCGATGTACAGCTACGACGGTTCGCGGGATCGTACTGACCTGCTGCAGCATAATGACGGCGGCTGGTCGGCAAGCAGATGAATTAGGGCTGCTGCGTAGAGAATAAATTAAGTAAGAGTGGAAGTGTTCCCTGATAGAGAATCTGACTCACTGTTTGGTGAGACTCCTTATTCCATGTAAGAAAACTTGTCTAGTCCACTGCTGGTGGGAATTGAGGATTACCGAATAGTGGTGTCATAGGTCCTACCATTTTATCCCAGATATTCAATAGATGAGACGTAAGAAAGGGTAGGGCTGAGGGTGAGTCTCGGTGAGTATCACGGAAAGGTAAATCTATCCAAGGGAGTGCCTGAAGATCAAATTGATTCAATCACTGTTCTATTAATACCCATTGTTTAGTATCAGAATGGTAAAACCAGTTCACTAACCTGGTCAGGACTGCTGGAAGATAGTAATAGTATAAATCCGATGCACCCGCTCCTCCTTTCATTTTTGGTAATGATAGAATTTTCTTATGTAGTTTAGGTCTCTAATGCCCCCAGATAAACCTTGTAAAAGCAGATTGTAGAGTGGTAAAAAAAAAGATCTAGGGACAAAAACAGGGATAGTTTGAAAAAGAGATAAAAAATGATGTCCATTTTCAATATCCTCCTGAACCACGAATATAGATTAGAATCATATTTTTTTAAGATCCTGTAGAGCAGGTTGAATAAGAAGGGATATCATTTGTTGAGTATAGATGAACTGGATCAAAAGTACCCTGATAGGTTTTTTCTTCCTCTTTATTTTCCTGCAAAGGAAAAGCATAATGGGCTACTATGCATCGCATAGTAGTCCATTATGTGTCACTTACCTGAAACCGAAGCCCACAATGTCACCATTGTCCCCACCAGCAGGGAGCGTCCATCTTCGCCCCTCTTCCTTCCGGGGCCACGAACTCCGGCTCTGTGACTGGCTGGAGTTGCGTGACGTCATAGGCGCGGGAGCCGCCAGTCATGGCATGACCCCTATTAGAAACGGCATGATGTGCCCTTTCTAGAGTGCATCGCGCATGCACCGTAGTTTTTGGCACTTGTCTTTTTCGTAAATATCTCCTAAACCGTGGAGGCTAAGGAGATTTTTCCAGCACCTATAGGTAAGCCTTAATATAGACTTACCCAGGGGTCAAGTCCTGCGGAAAAAAGTGTGGGAACTCCCACCCAAGATCCACTCGCCCACCGTCATATGCACGAGCGTTTCAAAAGTGGTATTTTTCATCCAATTTTCTTATTGTGTGTATGAAGCTTAACTGTTAGTACATAAAAAAAAACAATGCTCAGTAAGCATAAATACGGTAATTCTCTGAATAATCAGCATTCATTCAATTGTGCTTCCATGCAAATGTGAACATCATGTTCTGATCTTTATTGGGGAATGTTACTTTGTAACTTTGTATATAGAGTGTTTATGTGGTGAGTTTACACTTTTCATTGAACAGAGTTTGGATAACACAGGGTTAAATGGAAAGGTCATAAATGAACTGCACATTATCCGGACAGAATGCTTGGGGAGATAGTGATGTGTTCCTGCTTAGGAGATATATGTTAGCTTGGGGGGCTGCAAACTCTGTAGGGCACCAACACACACTCGCTGCTATTCCAACCCTTCACATATTTCCATATAAACGTCCCTCCTGGCATTAAACTTTGCCAGGTATTGTGCTCAGCTTACCACCCCAAACTGATGTTCCTCCCTCAGCTCACCTCTCTCCCTGCATGTCCTGTGAGCAGAATAGCTGTGCTCCTCCTCTGGGTTCTCTCATCATATGGCACTGAAGATAGAGGAGGGGGAGATTCTGCGGGACACACAGAGCAAGTATGCAGGAGACTGGGGGTGGGAGGGGGGTGGATGAGGAGACAGAAAATCAGGGGGGGGGGGGGGGGCGGCGTGGAGGAGCTTACACAGCTCGCATACTTCAAAGTCTTGCAGGACACGGCTGCTAACGGGAACTGAGTTCCTGTTGTGGAAAAGGTACAGGAACTCCGTTCCCATGCGTTGCCACAGGACTTGAGCCCTGGGCTTACCTGTAGGTAAAAGTGGTTGTACAGGGCGTACAACCACTTTAATACCTAGGTATTTTAGTGCAGAGGAGCAGATTTTAAACGAAAAATGAGTCCTCAGAGCCCTGACACATTAATGCCCTGTACACACGGTTCCGACGGAAAAAGTCCAATCAGATTATGTTGTCGGGAAATCCGATCTATCAGATGCTTTCCATCGAAAATCACGATCTAAAATTTTCCGATAACAAAATCCGATCAGACTTTTTCCGATCCTTTGTAGAGAATTCCGGTGGAAAAAGTGCCACACATGCTCAGATTAAATTACGAGACCAAAGCTATTGGCTACTAGGCTCTACGTAGTCCCGTCATATGCAACGAACGTCACCTCATTCCGAACGATCGGATTTTCCGATAACTTTGTCAGACCGGAGGCTCCAAAACTCTGAAATTAAGATAGGATAGAAGTCGTAGAAACATGTGGATTGGTGACATAGAGTAACATAAGGGTTATCAGCAAACAGAACTCATTTTATTTCCTGTTTTTTTTTTCAAAAGCTGAAGCTCTCCAGAAAAATGAATCAGATTACATGAATGAGAAAACATTTTTAACACCGGCATGCGCACTTTTATTGATCAGCTTTAATTTATTCATGTCAAACTGTTATTCCAAAATGAAAAAAAAAAACTGCTGTAATTGTTTATAAAGCATGAGCTGGGTTTGGTTTTAATTGTTAGTGGTACGAAATCTGCTAATACATTTAACATTCCCCTCCCTCCAGACTGACAATGCTGCTGTCAGCTGTGCCTCCTGCTCTCATTCCTCCAGAGTTGTACAGAAGGTGTGTTACTGCCTAGATCACCATGTGAAAACAGAGGGGAAAAAAGTCAAAGAAAAGAAAACTGATGCAGCCACCACATGTAATGATTGGTAAGCTGCAATATATTATAGCGCTTTAATACCACTTTTAAATACTCTCATGCTTTCTATGGCCTAGAGACACACAACTCTCAGTATTATTCATCATGGTAAAACCAAGTGACACAAAGTAAGTCTAAACTTTGACAGTAGAAACTGTGCGATTAGCGATATCGGCCCCCTAATCTGATTCAGATATGTAGAAAGACTGCCACCCAGTGATCAATGCTGGTATGCCACCCTCAAACTATTCATGATGTTCAGAAGATATTGACTATCAGGGGGTTCTTAAAACGTTCTAATGCCACGTACACACAGTCGGAATTCCGGGCAGAAAAAGACCAATGAGAGCTTTTCAGTGGAAAATGCGACCGTGTGTATGCTCCATCGAAATTTAGCTGCTCCGAATTTCCGCCAGCCAAAGATTGATAGCATGTTCTCAATTTTCCCGACGGAAAAACTTTCTATTGGTAATTCCGATCGTGTGTATGAAATTCCGACATGCCAAAAATCACGCATGCTCAGATTCAACTACGAGACAGAAGCTATTGGCTACTGACTATTGAACTTCCTTTTTCTAGTCACGTCATACATGTTGTACGTCACCGCGTTATAAACGATCGGAATTTGATGTGACCGTGTGTAGGCAAGACAGCTTGAGCCAAATTCCGTCTGAATTCCATCGGGAAAACCATCAGAGCTTTTTCCGTCGAGAATTCCGATCGTGTGTACGCGGCATAAGCAAAGGGACAATTTATTGTAAAGGCAGGTGTCACGATACTTTTGCCAATATAGTGTATATATGCATGTGTGTATAAATGTATGTGTATATACTGTATGTGTGTTAAACTGGGTACACACTGAAATTTATTTTTTTTCCCAACCCAACAGGTTGAATACAAAAAAAAAAAAGACATTTTACCGTACCATCACAAGTGATGTTGGTTCAGCGATCTCCCCCACTGTTCTTTTGTGTACTGACAGTGGGAGGCTCTTCTGCCCCCACCCTTTCCCCGCCAGATTTCACAGATCAACACTTGCAGCCATTCCTGACCCCTACCCTGTAAAATCAGAACTGCTTTTCTAAACTAGCAGGACTGATTTTATTTTAGGGCTCATTCACACTAGCGCCACGGACAATTCTCGGATAAGTGATCCATGCTTAGATCGCTTTTCAGAGGTCAAAAAGGCAATATGGTGACTCCTTCTGTTTTAACTCCTTAAATGCAGCACCACTATTCTGCAACTGCACACAATGCACGCAGTTGCAGCATGGCCCCATTCACCTGAATGGGCCACATTTGGGGGCAGTAATGCCCACCAAATGCAACAGGGGGTATAGTTTATGCTGCTGCCAGACATCCATGTGTACAACCCCAGCTAAAGGGGGATAGCGGGGGGGGGGGTAAAAAGACAGCTCAACTGCATGGTTCTACCATCCCTCAACCTCCTGTGTGAACGAGCTTTTAGCCCTTGCACACATGGTCGGATATTCCGATGGACAATGTCCGATAGGACCGTGTTGTCCGATAATCAGACCGTGTGTGGGCTCCATCTGACTGTTTCTGTCGGAGTATCCGACGGACCAAGTTTTCCAACTTGGCAATAACATTTTCCGACAACATGCTCCGATCGGACATAGTCCGATCATGTGTAGCCTACGCCGACGGACAAGGTGCCACGCATGCTCACAATCAAATTCGGACACGGAAGCGCTCGCTCAGGTAAAACTACCGCTCGTAATCGATATAGCACATCCGTCATGCTGCAATGTTAAAAATTATTTCATGCAGCGCATTCTCTTGTTCTTTACAATGCTGCAACTTGTTTTGATGCTCATAGTCACACACACTTCTCCCGAACGTATTTCTTTATTCTTTTTACTCATTTCAGCAATACAATATTTTAAATCGTCACATCTACCCAATCTTTTTTTTTATTTTGTGGTTGTTTTTTTTAATCAGCATCTCCTTTTTTGACAGTTTGCTCATCTTTGCATTTTTTTTGGTGTGTTTTGTGTGTCAACTTACCACAACACCATTATTATCTTTTTAATTTATTGTTTTCTTTTTTAATCTACAGGAGGTTGTTTGGTGTTGGTGCCCCTTGTTATTCATTTGACTTTGTATTTTTGAAATGTACCTGTCTACTCACAAATAAACTGTCCTTTTTGAAGTAAAACACATACGCAAGTATTTCTTCAACCAAAAAAAAAACTTTATTTAGGTGTCAAACAAATAAACAGGAAGGCAATGCTGGAGAAAATGGTCAATTTGGCGAAGCCTTTGAAAAAAATTGGTGGCCTGAGGAGTACATATCTCAGGGAGAGAAGTCTGGTCCAGAAGTCCTAGAGATCAGGAAGAGCAGATGCCATCTATGTCCTCAGGATGTGGTTCTTCAAGAGGCTGCATCTTCTGTCAGACCAGACTGAACCCAGTCCATCACTCTCTGATCTTCCTTGGGCACTTCCCTCCAGGCTTCCTTCCAGGCTGTGGCTCAGGTCCTGTAGTTGTGGCAGGAGGAGGAGGAGGAGGGCGATGTTCGACCTCCTGGCTGCCACTTTCCACAGCCTCCTCCCGGCTGAGGTCTTCCTTTGTATGAATATGGGACATTAGTTTTAGTTTTTTGGTCATCAATCACACAATTTTGTGCTCATAACTGTTGCAAATTGAATGTTACCAAATAGAACAGACTATCATTCTGAGCCCAGCATTTTTCATTCTTGTCCCAATCATTTTTGGTCACTACTGTCTATTGATATGTAAACCACTTTCTTAAATCACAACTTACTAATCAATAATAACATCTAGTTAACATCATTAAATGTACAACAAGAAATATGTTCAACAATGCTATACCTGCCTCTCCACATGTTGTTGCCTGGAAGGCCCAGGTTGGACATTGGAAGCCTCAGCTGGGGGTGAAGGAAGCCTTGAAGGAGGACTGGAGAGTGGTGGTCTGGGTTCCCCCTGGTCTATCAGAAAATGCAGCCTCTCATAGTACACCATCCTGGTGTAATAAATGGCATCTGGATCTCCTGATCTCCAATTTTAAACATCACATAGGTCATGTCTGCCGTGGGGACCATGATCCTCACCAAAGCAAGAAGTTTCTCCAGCGCTGCCTTCCTCTTTCTTCGGTCATTATAAAAGGGGCTGTTCTTCTGCCACAGGCAGGGCACCTCCCTGAGCAGATTAATGAATAGCCCCATAAAATTGGTGTTCTTGAAGGGATCCATCTTGTCTGCAAGACACAACACAAGACAAACCCTAACAATAATAATGCCATGCTAAACTCTCCTAATCTTGTCCCAACATAGGCCTATATAGAAGCAGTATAGGCTAGTGATGTACCAAGTTAAAAATTGTACCTTCGTTTGCACGATCGGTGCGTCAGCTCCTCACTCTGCTCACAGATCGTACGTACGACGCAAACGTGTTGCGTTTTATCTACGGTGCGCATGCGTGAAACTCCGCCCGCCCCTGACGTTCTTTCTAGACTATTCCCTGCCCCTTCTCTTTCGGCGCAGTGGGGAGAGCACATGGGGGAGAGAATGCAGGTGCGCAATCAGAGTTCCACTAACGAGGAGGAGGGCGAGGAAAGCCCAGAGCCTGAAACCTCCCGATCCTGGAAGAGAAGATTTAAGGCCTCAAATATGTCTTTTGGAGAGATGTTGGAGATGCTGGACATATTGAAGAGGACCGACTATTATGGGAAGTATGGACCTTACCCAAACCCAAATATCAGAAAGGCCAAGATCATGACTAAAGTTGTGAAGAGTCTTCAGAAGAATTTTGGGGTACAACGATCAAAGGATCAACTGAGAAAACGCTGGTCAGACCTGAAACTGAGGGAGCGTGATCAGTACAAAAGGATCAAGCGAGTTCTTCCAAAAAATAAGTAGTTGTCATGTGTTCATATTATTATTATTGCTTGCATACTGCTCCATGTGCTTTGATTTAATGTTGTACAGTTTAAAATGGCCACTTTCAAGTTCATGGGTTCAATCGTTCGTAATAAACATCGTTCGTTAGCCCACTCCCAAAACGATGTTTTCCCAAATTACTCTTCACTACATTTGTTCACACTGCAGGTAAGTATTCCTGCTTTAGAAAGTGCCCAAAATAATGTTCTCACCTTTGAACTCGGCCAAAAAACACAATTGTACCACACTTCCAAGCAATGTTTCATATTCCTATTTCTGCCCTCTGTGTGCTAAGTATTCCTTTTTTACATTCTCATAGGGGAGAGAAGACTCGGGACGTCTGAGGACACCAGGGACCCCACACCTCCCAAAGAAGGTGAAATTCCAGCACCAGAAGCAGAGGAGCAGGAGGAGGAAGGAGAGATTGCTGAAGTTGGACAAATTGTCACAACAGGTGAGTGTCGGAGACCACAGCTACAGTAAGCTAATCAATGTATGTCGGCATATTTATAATACATGGTGTGTTTATTTTATTTATTTTTTCCATTATCTGTGCCTCTTTCTGATGATGATGTGCTGGTCACAGCAGAGGGAATATTTCTTCAGTTTCGGGCGCATGCCTATTCAGCTCCACTCACATGTTCTTGGCTCAAGTCCCGGCCAGCCGCCTGCCTGTCTATCTCCTGGCCTTCCCTGGTGGAGTGATCTTCCTCTACTCCCCACCCAGTAGTCGCCGGGGCCTGGAGAGTAAGACTTGACATGCTGTGAGGCGGGCGGCGGTGGTGATGGGCAGAGAGTCGCTGATTGGCACCATTACCAGTAAAAAAAAAATGTCCCTGCATTTCATTTTAAAAATCTGGTCACCTTAGGTTAGAGTAGCAGTGGGTATGACCCACCTGTGCTCTAGTTCTGAGGTGTTTCCCTGCTTCCAGGGAGAATGTTCTGCAAAAGGAGGTTGGGCCTAGAGCTGGAGTGGCAGGCAGCACATGTGGGAGCTCTGACCAATCCCTAACTGGCATTGGCAGGGGGCAGGCCTCCTATATATGCTGAGGTCATATGCTGCTGGGGAGGAGTAGTCGACTGGGTGACGTGAGGAATGGAGTGCTAGACAGCCGCAGGAGCACATCCTCATCTGGGGGGGGTGGTATTGCAGGAGGAGTTCCGGGGAGAACTGTGAGGGAACATTGCCTCTACACGGTCACTGGCAATGTCTTTGTCACCACTAGACATGTGCGGTTCATTTCGTACTAGTCGAAAATTCGTACGAATTTCCGAAAAAAATTCATACATTCGAAAGCATCCAAAATACGAATTTCTATGCTTCCGAATTGTATACGAAATACGAAATTTCGTTGACGAATTTCAGATCCAAATTCCGTCACAACGGAAATGTGACTGGTGTTTTGTTGACCAATCAGGGGTTTTCCCCTGCTGCTGAGTGAGGGTTGGGAAAATTACCTTTTTTAATATGGGAGTGGGAGACTGGTACTGGTCTTCGATGGGAGATTCAGAATTGGACAAAATATTAATGTTCGTTAATATCGTTTTATTATTGTCATAATAATTACGATTATTTGTTATTATGAAGTTAAAAACCCAGGAACTCAGCACAGGGTGATGGGAGCCCCTCATAATGAGCACAGGGATATTGGGAACTCCTCATAATGGACACAGCAGGTGTACAGATCCAGGAACTCAGCACAGGAATGGTGGAAACCCCTCATAATGGGCACAGTGGGTGTACAGACCTGGAAACTCAGCACAGGGATGGTGAAAACCTCTCATAATGAGCACAGCAGGGGTACAGCCCCAGGAGGAAGTCGGCACAGGGATGGTGGGAGCCCCTCATAATGAGCACAGTAGGGGTACAGCCCCAGGAGGAAGTCAGCACAGCACAGGGATTGTGGGAACCCCTCATAATGGGCACAGCGGGTGTACAGACCCGAGAACTCAGCACAGGGATGGTGGGAACCCCTTATAATGGGCACAGCAGGGGTACAGCCCCAGGAGGAAGTCAGCACAGCACAGGGATGGTGGGAGCCCCTCGTAATTAGCATAATGAGTCGACAACTGCCATATTGATGTATGCTTTGCTTTTTTAATTCATCATAACTAACGTTCGTAATTGTTACGAGAAGTTAACAAAAATTCATATTTCATATGAATCCAAATTAAATTTCGGGCACGAATTATGAAATACAAATTAACGGCTAATACGGAACGAAACAAAACAAATTGATTAACGGCGCACATGTCTAGTCACCACGTGGTTGGTGGCAGGGAACTCCTGAAGCAGAGGGGCAGGAGAAGCTGTCAGAACGTGTGAAGTTCCTCATCAAGAACTCAGTGCTGGAAGGCTGGAAGGTGGGTGAGTGTTACCACAGTGGATGGCTGGAGGTGCCAGGGAATCTGTAAGGGAACTCTGCTTCTACACGGTCACTAGCAGAGTCTTCATGATGCACACGGTTGATGGAGAAAAGTCCTGGATCAGAGAAGAGACTGTTGGGATGTGTGTCAAATCAGTGTGGCTGGCTGGCACATGGTTTGCAAGTTGGACTGCCTGGGAACAGTAGTCCATTTCCTAGATAGATTTCAACCTACTAGGCCTCCGGGGAGAGGTTCTGCAGGACTCAGGCCTAGTAGAAGCAAGTCACCAGAGCCAGTAGAGGGGCTTATTCAGACTGAGTTCTTCATACCGATTAGAAGAGGATGTGGTATACCCTAATGTAATTACAAGTTGTGCAGGAGGAAACCAAGTGTGCAAGGAGAAGCAAATTTGGGCAGGTGGTGAAGATAACTAATACCATTACTTTTACACTGTCAAAGATGATGTTCCTGTCCCTCACACGGTGATGGATGGAGAACTCTTAGCCCTTGTACACGCGGTCGGAGATTTCGACAACCAAATCTGTTGGAGTAATTCCGACGGATTATTTCCGGAAGAGGTCCGGAAGTGATGTTGCATACACACGGTCGGACAAAGTTGTCGGAAAATCCGTTAGTACATAACGTGATGACGTTATTTCGTTACGACGGGACTACGTTCAGGCTAGTAGCCAATAGCTTTGGTCTAGGAATTTGATTTGAGCATGCGTGGCACTTTGTCCATCGGAGTAGGCTACACATGATCGGAGTATGTCCGATCGGAGCATTTTGTCGAAAAATTTTACCGGCAAGTTGGAAAAGTTGGTCCGTCGGACATTCCGACGGAAACAGTCCGATGGAGACCACACACAGTAGGAATATCCGACAAAATGGTCCGATAGGACACATTCCGTCGGAATCTCCAACCGTGTGTACAAGGGCTTAGTAACAGTAGTCTGCATGGAGATGCAGAAGGAGCAATAGTCTGCATGGAGATGCAGAAGGAGCAACAGTCTGCAGGGAGCTGCCGGAGAAGATTTCTGCTTAGTCAAGTGTGCACATTCTATCTTCAAGCTCTAAATATGATCAAAGTATATTGAAACCTGTAAATATGATGGCAATGATTAATTCTATGGGCATCCCATATACCAATCCCTATCCAAGTTGTAACCCCCCAATAAAACAACAAAAACAAAGCTCGCAAATGACTGTTCGTTGGAAAGGATGCATGAAGTCTAGCAGTGGGGTGATTTGGCCGATTGTTTGTCAGTAGTGCTAACACCATGGCTACACGCTAAAATTTTAACAGCAATTATAACAGCTTACTTGTCTGCTGCTTCTTTGCTTCTTTTTCTTCAAAAGTTGGACCCGGTCCAAAGATTCCTGTCGGAGGCTTATTTCTCTGGGGTGGCTACATTGCCTTGCAGGGTCCTATGAATCCACCCTTACATAGTTTATAAGGTTGAAAATCTATTCAGTTCCACCTTTGTTTTTTTATAACAAAACATTTTTTACAAATTATTTATACATCATTTACACAGTCACATATTAGCAATTACTAAATATGGGTCAACTTCTACTATCCTTATCATTTCAATTCCTATACCTCATTTGTCTGTTTATCTGAATCTAGATCCATATCTCTATTTATATAATAAATCCATATATTATTTTCATTCCTCCTCTTACCCATCCATTCATCCATTCATTCAATTCATTAATTAAAAAAAAAAAGTGGGGGGGGGGGCAAAACTTTCCTTCTCTTCCTTCTTTCATACCGATTTTGCATTCTTCATCTGGAGACTCCCTCCAGCCAGCCTGTAAGGTGCTAAACTCTGTCCACATCCGCCATGTTGTCATTATCTGTTTTTTTATTCCTTTTTCAATCTCCATCCTCTCCTCCAGGGCACACATCTCACCCATTTCTATCTCCCATTCTTTTAGATTAGGATATACCCTACTTTTCCACTTCCTGGCTATAATGGTACGTGCCACAGTTAAAAAGTATTTTAGGATACCCTTACTTATATTCTTTACGGATCCTGGAATCATTGATAAGACCGACGTCAATATGTCGGCCTGTAATTGTATACCTGTCATTACCGCATTTATTTTTTCCCAGAAACTATGGACCCTTGGACAATAATACCAAATGTGCGACATTGTGCCCCTCGCCCCCGGCATCTCCAACATATATCTTCGTTCTCTGGACTTATTTTATACATATCTACTAGACATCTATACCATCTAGATAATATTTTATAATTTCTCTCTTGGTGTCTACTAGATAGCGATAGTTTATGTATTGCTTTAAATGATTTATCCCATTTTTCTTTGGGGATATCAATCCCCAGTTCTTCCTCCCATTTTTTTTATATATGTGTAGCACTAAGGCTGGGTTCACACCATAGCGATGCGGGAACGCCGCGAATCCGCGGCGTTTTCCCGCATCGCATGCCTCCCGCCGGCAGTTCACACTGCCCTATGCGGACTGCTGGGAGTGTCAATGAAATCTTAATGACACCCCCAGACCAGTCCGCATATCGCAGTGCGATCTGCAAACTCGGACAGGAATCGGATCGCATGGTGTGAACACCCATGCGATCCGATTCTGCTGCGGACCAAAAAAAGGGTCCTGTGCGAGTTTGCGGCGGGTGCGATGCGAATTCAGCCATACTATCTGTATGGCTGAACTCGCATCGCACAGACAGATCGGATGTGATTTGCACTGCAGTGCGGTGCGAATCACATCCGGATCTCTCACCCGCAGTGGTGTGAACCCAGCCTAAGCCTCGAAGGAGCTGCTGGTTATTTTTGGGCTTACCGTTACCTCCCTGTTGCACGTCTAGGGGATGTCCCGTGGCAGATGACTCAGCAACTTGAGACTGACAATAGACCATTGAACAGTCTTTTAACTTGGGATCAGAGGGTTGGATAAGGCAGTTCAGGTACTCTCAATGTCCAAAAACATTAAAGAACTTGCTTACTTTGACTGCATCCAGAGAATAGCCATTCGCAGCTGGATGAGCACTCAGGTTGGACAGTCCCTCTCTCACAAGGCCTAGCAGCCAACAAGGTGCTTACTCAGGAACAAAGTCTTTGTCACAGACGTTGTTACAGAACATGTAGGGAAACTAAGCTGTACAACACTTGTAGGTTACCTGGATCGTTCAGCCTGCTTGGCGATATCCACAAGACCGGATTCTCTCAGTAACTTCAGCCCTTCCAGGCTCTTGTTAAGAAAACCAACCCATGCATGGTGTTCTTCTAAAGAGTCCTCCCTTGGAATGCTTGAAGTACACTGGGTCTCTCCCAAACCGGAGATGGCACCCATCCACCTCAGAATCCTCCTCTAGTTTCCTTGCTTTGAGCTAGCCAGCCCCGAGGCGTTAAAGTCGGGTGGATCCGCATCCCAGGCCATAGCCTTCCTGGGGGCTGGTGAGGAGGACCAGGACCATGTAATCAGCACATCATACTGAACCGGAACCCCGAAACACGTGACGTCCGTATCTTAAATACCCTCTCCCAGAGGGCACAGCGAGATTGCCACTCCCACTGACCTGGCTCCAAAAGAGAGTAACTTAAGCGCCTGACCAGACCATAGTTCCACACCTGCCACAAGAGACAGTGCCCCCTGTGGCCAGGCTGGACATCTCACAGGCCAGTCAGACTGATACAGAAGTCAAATTTAGACAAATAAATCCAAACCAAACTGCAGTTTAGGCAAAGTTTAATTTTGAAAAACGCATAGCGCGTGCTCTTCAGGAGCCCGCCGCTACATGTGTTATCTCCTGTCTGTTGTTCTCTGAGATTAAATACCTATATATGTTAGACAACATATGTATTGGCTTTTTAAAAATATTTTTTCAAGATCAGTCAAGGGTCTGTTAATTATATCTTCTTTCATTAGGGAGAAAACATATTTTTGAAGCTGCCAGTATTGTATCCACTTAACCTTATATTCCACACCTAAAGAATTGAGTGGGATTAGTCTATCATGTTCTATTGTCTCTATCAGCTTAGTATCTTCTCTTCTTCGCCATTTTAGGAAAGTCCCTACCTCCATTGCTGGTGGGAATTCTGGGTTACCAAAGAGGGGGGTCACTGGGCCCACATACGTTGACCCTTTCCCCTGTCTCAGCAGGCCATCCCATACCTTCAATGTTGATGCTACCAAAAAGGGCATCTCGCGATCAGGAGGACATTTTTCTTTCTTTATCCATGGTAGTGATTTTAATTTAATGGCTGTGACCTTCTCCTCGAGTTTTACCCACTGTTTACAATCCACATTTTGAAACCAGTCCACAATCCTTGCTATAAACACCACTTTAAGGTACACCGATATATCTGGGAGGGCCATGCCACCATCTTTTTTTGGGCAAGTTAGCATAGCTCTACTTATTCTGGCAGGTTTTCCCGCCCAAACAAAGCTCCCTATTGCTTTTCGCAATTGATTTAGGATGTTCATTGAGGGAAATATTGGTATGGTTTGGAATATATAAAAGATCTTAGGCAATATATCCATTTTTATAATATTTATCCTACCCATCCATGAAAAAATCCCTCTATCGTATCGTTGAAGTGTCTTTATTATTTTATGCATTATTGGAAGGTAGTTAAGTTCATAAACTTTATCCAAATCTCTGGGGATGTATGTTCCCAGATATTTAATTGCATTAGCTTGCCATTTAAAGGAGAAATTGTTTTTCAGAAGTTCCGCCATATCATTGGGTAGTGTGATATTTAATACCTCTGATCAGTTCCACCTTTGTGAGAGATTTTTATTGTCTAAACAATTCCCATAGCCCTGTATGTTCAGCTTTCTGAGGAAGACACCAAAAAATGTTTTGAAGTTGTCAACACTCTCAGCTAGTACTACTTCCTGAGGGACGGAGGTCCACATTTTACTGCTCTAACAGTAAGGCCCCTTTCACACAAATAGCGCCTGTATAGCGCCTGAAAAAATCCGACCCCTTCCACTCCAGTGTGAAAGCTAGAGGTTTGTTTTCTGTCACACATAGCGTTTTGCTTTTAGGCCAAAAAGTTAAATTTTGATCTCATCTGACCAGAGCACCTTCTTCCACATGTTTGCTGTTTCCCCCACATGGCTTCTCACAAACTGCAAATGGAATGACTTATGGCTTTCTTTCAACAATGACTTTCTTCTTGCCACTCTTCCATAAAGGCCAGATTTGTGGAGTGCACGACTTATGCCACGTACACACGACCGGACTTTTTGACAGCAAAGGTCCGATGGAATTCAATCTTGTGTGGGCTCCATCAGACCTTTGCTTGCCAAAAATCTGGCGGACTTTAGAAATAGAACATGTTTTACATTTTTCCACCGGAACTCCGCCGGACGCAGTTCCTACCGAGAAATCCGCTCGTGTGTATGCTAGTCCGACGGACAAAAACCGATGCGAGGGCAGCAATTGGCCACTGGCTATGAACTTCCTTATTCTAGTCCGGTCGTACATCCTCACTTTCGAATCCGTCTGACTTTGGTGTGATTGCGTGTGGCCAAGTCTGTTCATTCGGAAAGTCCGCCGGACCTAGTCCCTCGAAAAGTCCTGTTGTGTGTACGTGGCATAATAGTTGTCCTGTGGACAGATTCTCCCACCTGACCTGTGGATCTCTGAAGCTCCTCCAGAGTTACCATGGGCCTCTTGGCTGCTTCCCTGATTAATGCTCTCCTTGCCCGGCCTGTCAGCTCAGGTGGACGGCCATGTCTTGGTAGGTTTGCAGTTGTGCCATACTCTTTCCATTTTCGGATGATGGATTGTACAGTGCTCCATGAGATGTTCAAAGTTTGGGATATTTTTCTATAACCTGCTTTTAACTTCTCCACAACTTTATCCCTGACCTGTCTGGTGTGTTCCTTGGCCTTTATGATGTGGTTTGTTCACTAAGGTTCTCCAACAAACCTCTGAGTGCTTCAATTACACACAGGTGGACTATTTACTAATTAGGTGAAGGCAATTGGTTAGGAGTATCAGAGTAAAGGGGGCTGAATACCAATGCACGCCACACTTTTCAGATATTTATTTGTAAAAAAAATTAAAAACAATTTATCATTTTTCTTTCACTTCACAATTATGTGCTACTTTGTGTTGGTCTATCACATAAAATCCCAATAAAATACATTTACGTTTGAGGGGTATGAATACTTTTTCAAGGCACTGTATTTGTTCATTGTAATCAGATCCCCTCTTAAGCGCTTCCAGAGTGGATAACTGTAATCCATCCTTATAGCTGATCCTCCACCCCCCTTATTTGGTTGCCCTTTGCTGAAATCTTTCTAAATCAGAAACATTGTTCCTGAAGATTGGTGACCAAAATTGAGCTGCATATTCAGGATGAGGCTGGTGAGCAGGGGCGGCCCGTTCATAGGGAGCGCCTGGGCGCCTCACCCCCACCCTCCAGGCAGTCAAAAAAAAAAAAAAAAGCTTTTAAAGCTGGTCTTAAGTGCACTGTGTTTGGAAGCCGTACACAGTACGGCGCCGGACACATTGCACCTATGGGAAGCGCCACGTCTATGCAATCACGACATTGCAGTTGTGGCGCTTCATTTGCAGGCATTTAGCCCGCCTTACGGCGCTTTGTGAAGCGCCGAGTAGCTTCCGCCCGTTCGTAGTATATATTACTACGGCCAGGCGGTTTGATTGACATCTGAGATGATGTCACTTCCTGTTTTCTCTCTCCAATTGCGCCCAGGAGAGAGGAACAAGGAAGTATGAGGAGACATCGCTGGAGAGGACAGCACACTGCAAGGTAAGTAAGGGGGGGGGTTTGATGTGATGCTGCTGCAACTTGGTGACACATGCTGCTCTAACTTAGTGACACATTCTGCTGCAACTTGGTGACACATGCTGCTGCAACTTGATGGGGAACATGCTGCTGCAACTTGGTGATACATGCTGCTGCAACTTGATGGGGAACATGCTGCTGCAACTTGGTGACACATTCTGCTGCAACTTGGTGACACATTCTGCTGCAACTTGGTGATGCATGCTGCTGCAACTTGGTGGGAAACATGCCTCTGCAACTTGGTGACACATTCTGCTGCAACTTGGTGACACATTCTGCTGCAACTTGGTGATGCATGCTGCTGCAACTTGGTGGGAAACATGCCTCTGCAACTTGGTGACACATTCTGCTGCAACTTGGTGACACATAATGCTGCAACTTGGTGACACATGCTGCTGCAACTTGGTGGGACACATGCTGCTGCAATTTGGTGACACATGATGGGTTCAATGGGCAGCGAACAATAGCCAATTCATCTCCAACCTACACTGACCACAAGTACAAGGGGACAATTCTACAATCATCACCAATGTAGGGAACACAGTTTGTACTGTCTAAATTATTATGTTTTAATAATTCATTTAGTTCTATGATTATTACTAAAACTATTTTTATTTAGAAAAGGTATCAAATAAATTACCTGCCCAGGGTGTAAATATACTATTCATGCCATATTGTTTATCCTTCTGTTTAAACATTATAAAATGTAATGATTGTGCTAATGTACCGTAAATCATGAGTATAATCATTTAAAGCAGGGGTTCCCCAAAACATAAAAAATATTTTAAAAAAATATTTTAAAGGCAAAAAGGTTGAGGCAGGCTGCTTCAGGGACATCATTTTGAAACAAACCAGCTCAATGCACTTTCAATGCAAAAAACATTTGAAAACATTGAATAAAGCTCAAAATCTGATTTAGCACTTTATCCACTAGGTGGCAGATGCGCATAAGAAAAGAATATGACACTGCTTACCTAAACCCAAAGCAAACATTTATTTTATGTTTACCAATTCTTAGAAGTCAGTTTTCTTTTTTTTTCTTTTTTTTAGGCTTTTTTTAGGCTTTCTTTCTTCTATTTTCATCTGGTGATCCAGCCAGCAAGTATGTTGTTTGTCAAAAGAACAATCTCTCCAGCAGAATGTGTTTGTTAATAGGGATGAGACAAACCATTTAACACTCTCCGGGGCAGTGGTGTAGCGTGGGTTGTCAGCGCCCGGGGCAAGGCAAGTAATGTGTGCCCCCCAACCTGCAGAATTTTAGCAATCCCCGAGTCCCTTTCCTTCCTACAGTAGTACTGACCAACCTGATTTCTAAAACCGACCATTACACTGACCTACCTGATTCCTATACTGACTATTACACTGACCTACCTGACCACTACACTGCACTACACTACACTACACTGTCCACTATACTACACTGTCCACTACACTATACTGTCCACTACATTGACCACTATATTGTCCACTACACTGACTACTACACTGCACTGTCCACTACATTACACTGACCACTATACCATCCACTACACTACACTCTCCACTATACTGTCCACTACACTGCACTGATCATTATACTGTCCACTATACTGTCTACTACACTATACTGACCACTACACTGTCCACCACACTGTCCACTACACTACACTGACCACTATACTGTCCAATAAACTGACCACTACACTACACTGACCATTATACTACACTGTCCCCTACGCTAAACTGTCCACTACACTGACCAATACACAGCATTGTCCACTATACTGTCTACTACACTATAGTGACCACTATACTGTCCTACCCACAGTATTCCTATAGTGACACTACACGGCGCTGCTCTTCTGCTCTCTATCTGGCTGCTCCCTCTCCTCAGACTGTGTCAATCCCCCCGGGGGCCGCAACATAACTCGAGTCTCCTCTCTCTACTACCCCGAAACCCTAGAAAGTACTTAAAGCGGGAGTCCGCCGGGACTCTGCGTTTTTTTTTTTTAAAGCCAGCAGCTACAAATACTGCAGCTGCTGACTTTTAAAATAGTAACACTTACCTGTCCAGCACGCCCGCGATGTCGGCACCCGAAGCCAATCTCTAGATCGTCTGTCGGGTGCTGCCGCCGCCATCTTGGGTATGGGAATCAGGAAATGGAGCCTTTCGGCTTCATTTCCCGGTTCCCTACTGCGCATGCGCGAATCGCGCTGCCTAATGACAGGACACTGATCGTCTGATCCCTGTCATCGGGAGCAGCGATCAGTGTGGTGTCACACACAGCCACGACCCCAAGACAGTTAGAAACACGCCCCTAGGAACACTTAACCCCTACACTGCCACCTAGTGGTTAACCCCTCCACTGCCAATGACATTTTCACAGTAATCAATGCAATTTTATAGCATTGATCGCTGTATTAATGCCAATGGTCCCAAAAATGTGTCAAAATTGTCCGATGTGTCCGCCAACATGTCGCAGTCATTACTAGTAAAAGAAAATTATTAATAAAAATTCCATAAAGCTATCCCTTATTTTGTAGATGCTATAACTTTTGTGCAAACCAATCAATAAACGCTTATTGCGATTTTTTTAACCAAAAATATGTTTAAGAATACGTATCGGCATAAACTGAGGGAAAAAAACGTTTTTTTATATATTTTTGGGGGATATTTATTATAGCAAAAAGTTAAAAATAATGCGTTTTTTTCAAAATTGTCGCTCTTTTTTTGTTTATAGCGCAAAAAATAAAAACCGCAGAGGTGATCAAATACCACCAAAAGAAAGTTAAAGTTTTGGGCAAAAAAGGATGCCAATTTTGTTTGGGAGCCACGTTGCATGACTGTGCAATTGTCAGTTAAAGTGACACAGTTGCAAATCGCAAAAAACCCTCTGGTCAGGAAGGGGGTAAATCCTTCCAGGGCTGAAGTGGTTAATGACTTTGTAATCTATTCTTCATGAAATTGTTCAAAAGCGACGTCTGTATTTAGCCAGTTGGCAAAGTATAGATGTAGCAAAGCGCTGGAAATACTGCCTTTGCCATCATGGGACAGGGGCACTCTTTACTGAAGATTATATTGAGCTTCATTTCCCCTAGTGGCCATCATGGGGATTATTGCATCATTTCCTGACTGCAGAGAGAGAGAGAGAGAGAGAGAGAGAGAGAGAGAGAGAGAGAGAGAGAGAGAGAGAGAGAGAGAGAGAGAGCAGAACTAAACGCAGGTGGCCGTGGGACACATAGTCCAGAAAGCCGGGATTCCAATGGATCTAATGCTGCTGCAAACTACAAATTCCAGAGAAAGAATTCTGGGTGTGCAGATAAAAGCCTCTTGCACACCGCAGCTTGATAAAGCTCAGTACAGCTTATTTTTTTCCTTAGCTAAACTACAGCCCATTCATTTTGATGTGCCTATGCTGACAGGCCCATAAACAAGCGCTGTGTATTCTTCAGTAAGAAAAAATTGAAAAATCAGCATTTTTGGTCAGTAATTTACACCTCATGTGCGCAAATTTGTCATTAACATATTGTGAATGCGAGAATAAGTTTGCTCACATGTGCGTGAAATTGCATGAACGCATAGGCGCAAAAAAAGTAGGGAGGAACTGGCTCTCTTGGGGTACTAGATCTGCAGCTGCAGGAGCAGGAGGCCAAGCTCCCCTGGCTGGTGTGAGTGGGCACCACGGCTTGGATGGCGCGGAGGGCCTTTCCGTGAGCGAGCCTTATCCCTGGAGCAGAACCTCAACTACCGGCCTCTTATTGGCAGAGTGGGCTATCCGGGGCCACTCTCACTTATTCCCACACAGACGCTGCTGAATCCCTGGGTCATCAGGTGGCCAGTTAGGCATCTTCATCTGACTGCAGGTCATTCAAGAGCCTGTTCTGGACATCCCTTCTCTGGTATCTCCAGGAGTGGTGAGCGGGCAGAAATCCAACCTTAACCTTACATTTAGAGACACTGCATGCAGACACCTTTACCCTTTACATTTCTACTAGACATGTGCGGTTTGTTTTGTTCCAAATTGAAATTTGGACACCTTTTTTGTTGTTTGATTTATTTAAATGAATCGAAAGAATAAAAAAATTCTAATTTCCAATAGAATAAATTTGATTTCAAATGGAATTCGATTTGAGGTCAATTCGAATGGAATTCGATTCAAATTTGAATTGAATTAGAAGAAATTGGAATTCCAAATTTGAATGGAATTAGAAAAAATGTAATCAATTAAACGTTGAATAAATTAAACTAATTCTGAAAACAAATTAAACAAATTTATGTAAATAACAAATCAAATTCTGCACATGCCTACTTCCTATATCAAGGGCCTTTCACTTAAAGATCCCTTGTTTGTTACATCCCCCTTTGCTGGTCACTATTGCACAGCAATATTTTGGGCCTCTTCATAACTAGCTGAAGATCTCCAACACCCTTACTTCAGGAACTTCCCCACACAAAGGAAACAGCTTACAGTACCTGTTTAACTTAAACGGGAACTCCTACTCGGGTCTCGCACATTGTGTTTTGTTATTTTTTTGCACCTGTGGTATCAGGGCTTAGAGCAATGGTTCCCTTTTGGACCTGGTATGGATTGGGGGGTTAAGGGGAACCCCACGCCAATATTAAAAAAAAAAGGGCATGGGTTTCCCACCAAGATCCATACCAGACCCTTATCCAAGCATGCAGCCTGGCAGGTCAGGAAAGAGGGGGGGGGAGCGAGCACCCCCTTCTGAACCATACCAGGCCACATGCCATGAACATGGGGAGGTGATTTGGGGAGGGGAGGGGCTCTGCCCCACCACCCCAAAGCACTTTGTCCCCATGTTGATGGGAATAAGGGCCTCTTCCCAATAAACCTGGGCTGCGGTTGTGGGGGTCTGTGAGCAGTAGGCTTATTGAAATCTGGAAGAGCCCTTTAACAAGGGGTTCCACAGCTCCTCATCTGAATGATTATGGGATACATAGTACCCCTACCCATTCACCAAAAAAGTGTCAAAAAGAAATATAAACACACACACAGTTTTTGAAAATTCCTGTATTAAAAATAAAAAAACAATGTCCCCTGATGTAGATCCATCGTCAATCACGATGCCCACCGCCACCCCCACATCTGAAAAAAGAAAAAAAACAAGCTTCGCCCACAACGCAGGCAAACCATCGCCCGGCTACTCCGCCATCTGACAGTTCCTTAATAGGTAAGGGGTGGAGCCACCTGACGACAGCGCCTCTGGTGGCACAGCCTCCGTATGATGTCGCTAATCAGTGCACGCTGGGTCAGTGACGTCACATGGGGCGGTGCCACTAGGTGACGTCTCCAGGTGGCCCCACCCCTTTCCTATTTAAGAACTGTCAAATGGCGGAGAAGGCAGTTGGCGGTTAGTTTTCCTCGTGGAGCTTGTTTATTTTTACTTTTTGGGTCCGGTCTGGCTTTGTGATTGACGATTGATCTACATGGGGGAGACACTGTTTTTTTATTTTTAATAAAGAAATTGTCAAAAACTGTGTGTGTATTGTATTTCTTTTTGACACTTTTTTTGGTGAATGAGTAGGGGTACAATGTACCCCATACTCATTCACATGGTGGGGTCTGGGGGCCCCCCTTGTTAAAGGGGGTTTCCAGATTCCGATAAGCCCCCTGCCTGCAGACCCCCACAATACTGCCCGGGGTTGTGGGGAAGAGGCCCTCTTCCCCATCAACATGGGGACAAGGTGCTTTGGGGTGGGGGCACCCCCCATTTTGAGGGCATGTGGCCTGGTATGGTTCAGGAGAGGGCGGCCACTTGCTCGTCTCCCCCCTTCCTGGCCTGCTGAGCTGCATGCTTGGATATGAGTCTGAGATAGATTTTGGGTGGACCCCCTAATCTATACCAAAGGGCCTGGTATGGTTGGGGGGGGAACGTTGTTTTTTTCCTTACATTTTTCTATTTCCGGCAATGTTTTTTTTTTTTATTCAGTTCTCAGCGGGGAAATGGACTGTTCGCTGACTCTGGCCTGTGAAAATTCTGAGTGCCTGGCTGTGCAGGAGCGGGGGGATCTAGTTCATCATCAGTCCCTACGGGGGGTGTGCTACACAAACAAATGTATTTTTATACCCATTTATGAAAATGGGTTCTCCAATGATACGGGTGGAAATCTAACATGGACTCAAGACCAATATAAACATTTTAAAGGTTGAATAGGACAATAATTTATATAGATGAGCCCTAACAGAGGGACAGTTGTTGCAAACAAGAGGGACAGAGAGATGTAGGCCCGAAATAAGGCCAGTTAAAGGCGATGCTTTCTGTCTAATCCGGCCATCTTTGTAATGCAAAGCCAATCAGCCAGGCCAGTAAGGATGCATTTGCATAGACTTGAAATGGCTTTTGATGCACAAGCACTTTACAATGAAGTGAGTTTCTTCAGGGAAGGTGTCACAAAAGGAGACCTCAGAAACTTGTCACTGGTGGCCACTGAGTCTGTGACTTGAAGCTGTATGTCTTAGCATGGTGGCAGCTTCGTCTCAATGGCACTTGTGCAGCGAATTCTTGTGCTGAGTGTGCTGACGAGCCCCAGTCCCCAACTACAGACAAAAGCGAGCTAGAGGTGTCAAATGGAATCAAGCTTAAGGAGTCTAGAGAAGCTTGTCATTGTTCCTAGTTTTTGCTGCCAGAGCGGGGATTAAAGTGGGGAACCGACTCCCAGCTCACTGAGCTCATTCAGCCTGAGCATGCTCCAAAAATGATTAGCAGGGGTGGGCTGTATTCATAGAAACGGGCTGAAATCATCACCCTACAAAGAAACTTCACAAGGCTAATTAAAACCAGGTAATGGAAGGAATCAAGTGCTGACACTTCACAAATGCCACCATACATTCAGTAGGATGAAGGGCATATGGCAGAAAAGGAAGGCCTGGGTTTAAAGCTACCCTGCTAGGCCTGCTGGCAAAAACTAACAATGTTGCTTTTATTATGCTTACTCAATAAGGCCTGGTTCACACTAGTGTGCTTTCTGATGCGCCTTGAGTAGTGCAGAATCGCATGACAATAAAAATAGCATTGTTTTTAATAGTGGCCATTTACATCAATGCAGTGCGACTGTGATGTGAGTTTGGGGAGTGGTCCCGTGCTACTTTGGTGCGATTCGGTGTCATTTTATTGACTTGAACGGAAACTATTTTGGTGCATTGTTTTTCTCCTTTCTAGAATAGTAATAGTAGCAGCAGTAATAGTATTAATAGTAGTAGAAGTAGCAGCAGCAGTAGTAGTTCCCAAGCTACAAAAATCACATCCAAAAATGCACATATTTAGAAATCGCATGACAATATCAAAGCTCATGCAAAAACATCGCAGAGCATCTGCACTGCATAATTGCACTCCAAATCGCATTCAAAACCCATCGCACTAATGTGAACTAGGTCTTAGTGACAATCCTATACTTTATATTTGTAGAAGCAGGACAACAAAATGTTAGGCTTTTTTTTTTTTTTTCAGTTGCATTCCTATTGGCTATTGTGACCAGTGGCGGAACGTCCATTAGGGACGCTGGAGCACCGACCCCTCTATCCATGGCTGCCACCCCCATGCTCTATCCACGGCTACTATTTTGAGAAGACACCACCGCCCCCTATTCATGCTCCTGGCCTCTTTCTCTTACAGTGGCGGGGAGTTTTTTTGAAGCACCTGATTAGAGCCAGAGGCTTTAATAGGCTTCAAAATAGGGTGGGCTTGTGGTGCAGAGCATTTCGCCAGGAGCCCACCCAGGTGTTACAACATTGAATGAATATTCGCTATTGAAACACTGATCCTCAATCCGGCCAATCAGAAGCAGGTCTGAGACCCGTTTTCCGATTGGCCGAAAAGAGAAGAGTCCCATTTTGCCGCCGAGGAGGGAGGAAATGGAAGCCGCCGTGATGCCTGTGGAGAGCAAGGGAAGAGAATGCCATTGCTGCCACGAGCAAGGGAAGCTGCCGGTGAAGCCAGGAGAAACGCTACCCACCATAGGTGGGGTAAGTGCACTAGACCCACCCGACCGACCGAGGGGTAATACTGTTTACCGCCCCCCCAAAAAAAATCCAAGTGACCCTGTCCACCACCATGTGGCCTCTAGCCTGCGAGAGGGTGCAATTTGGGTGAATTTTGATATTTTGGTTCAGTAGATTGGTTGGTTCGATTCATCCCAGCCCTTGGAAGTCAAATGGTAAGGTCTCTCCATTCTTTCTTTTTTTTTCCTTCAATAAAAATTGATTAACTAAGATTTATACTCAAATCTACTGTAATTCAAAGGATTTTTTTTTTTTAATACCAGCAAATGTGTGCACATTTATGAATATAGTAATTTTGAACAGGGCTCAGACTTCTCTGCAATTCTATTATGACTTCAGTTTCTCCTATGGAAAATAACTACTGTGTTTCAGGGATGGGTAACGGTTGTAATGCTCCCTGGGGTGAACAACCGTTTCAGGCCCAAATACCAGTCCAAATATGCGGTGCCGAAGAGTGGTGAGTTTATTTGTGCCATACACAGGGTATTTACAGGTGCTGTACAGTTCTTCAGAGAAAAATAAATGACCAAAGAAAAAACACAACAAAATTGCATATCCCTGTTATAGACCAACACTAAGTGGCACACAAGTCAATACTTTGTAGAACCACCTTTTGCTGCAATTACAGCTGCAAGTCTTTTTGGGGATGTCTCTACCAGCTTTGCACACCTAGAGAGGGACATTTTTGCCCATTCTTCTTTGCAAAATAGCTCAAACTGTCAGATTGGATGGAGAGCGTCTGTGGACAGCAATATTCAAGTTTTGCCACAGATTCTCAATTGGATTTAGGTCTGGACTTTGACTGGGCCATTCTAACATACGAATATGCTTTTATCTAAACCATTCCATTGTAGATCTGTAGATCTGGCTGTATGTTTAATGTCATTGGGAAGGTGAACCAGTGACGCAGTCTCAACTCTTTTGCAGACTCTCAGGACGCAGTCAAATGAATTTTTTCTAACCACACCAAACCCCATGTAATGAACGTTGCTAAATGCAGTGTGTGAATGGGGCCATAGCAAAGCACTGTGTGAGTTTAGCTGTGGTAGATAGCTTCTATCCGCAGCTAAAAGCTGAATTCTACCTGCCGGTGTGAAAGAGGCCTAACAGGTTTTCTTCTAAGATTGCCCTGTATGAGGCTTCATCCATCTTCTCATCAACTCTGATGAGCTTCCCTGTCCCTGCTGAAGAAAAGCATCCCCACAACATGATGCTGCCACCACCAAGTTTCACAGTTGGGATGATGTGTTCAGGGTGAAGTGCAGTGTTAGTTTTCCCCCACACATAGCGTTTAGCTTTCAGACCAAAAAGTAAAATTTTGGTCTCAGCTGACCAGAGCACCATCTTCCACATATTTGCTGTGTCCCCTACATGGCTTCTCGCAAACTGCAAATGGAATGACTTATGGCTTTCTTTCAACAATGACTTTCTTCTTGCCACTCTTCCATAAAGGGCAGATTTGTGGAGAGCACAACTAATAGTTGTCCTGTGGACAGATTCTCCCACCTGAGCTGTGGATCTCTGCAGCTCCTCCAGAGTTACCATGGGCCTCTTGGCTGCTTCTCTGATGAATGCTCTCCTTGCCCGGCCTGTCAGCTTAGGTGGATGGCCATGTCTTGGTAGGTTTGCTGCTGTGCCATACTCTTTCCATTTTCGGATGATTGATTGAACGGTGCTCCGTGAGATATCCAAAGCTTGGGATTTTTTTTATAACCTAACCTAACTTTTTTTTAAATTCTCCACAACATTATCCCTGATCTGTCCGATGTGTTCCTTGGCCTTTACGATGCTATTTGTTCACTAAGGTTCTCTAACAAACCTCTGAGGGCTTCACAGAACAGCTGTATTTATACTGAGATTATTACACACAGGTGGACTTTAACCACTTAAGCCCTGGACTATTTGGCTGGCAGACCACTTTTTGCAATTTTGCACTGCGTCGCTTTAACTGACAATTGCGCGGCCGTGCAACGTAGCTCCCAAACAAAATTAACCTCCTTTTTTCTCCACAAATAGAGCTTTCTTTTGGTGGTATTTGATCACCCCTATTTTTATTTTTTGCGCTATAAACAAAAAAGAGCGACAATTTTGAAAAAAAAGCATTATATTTTACATTTTGCTATAATAAATATCCCCAAGAATGTATAAAAAAACATATTTTTTCCTCAGTTTAGGCCGATGCGTATTCTTCTTCTACATATTTTTGGTAAAAAAAAAAAATTGCAATAAGCGTATAAATTATAGCGTTTACAAAATAGGGAATAGTTTTATGGCATTTTTATTAATAATTTTTTTATTTACTAGTAATGGTGGCAATTTTTATTGTGACTGCAACATTATGGCAGACACATCAGACATTTTTGACACATTTTTGGGACCATTGTCATTTATACAGCAATCAGTGCTATACAAATGCACTGATTCCTGTGTAAATGACACTGGCAGTGAAAGGGTTAACCATAGGGGGCAGTGTAAGGGTTAAGTGTGTCCAGGGGCGTGTTTCTAACTGTGTGGGGTTGGCTGTGTATAACACATCACTGATCTCTGCTCCCAATCACAGGGAGCAGAGATCAGTGACACTGTCACTAGGCAGAACGGGGAGATGCTTGTTTACATTTGCATCTCCCCATTCTTCCTCTCCATGAGGTGATCGTAGGTTTCCCCACGGTGATCGAGTCTGCGGGACCTGCGACCCGACTCACGGAGGTCCCGGCCGGCGCACGTGCGATGGCATGGAGCCAAATTTAAAGGGACGTACAGGTACGCACATTTGCCTTTCCGTGCCATTCTGCCGACATACATCGGCGTGCACCAGTCGGGAAGTAGCTATTTACTAATTAGCTGACTTCTGAAGGCAATTGGTTCCACTAGATATTAGTTAGGGGGTATCAGAGTAATGGGGGCTGAATACAAATGCACGCCACACTTTTCAGAAATGTATTTGTAAAAAAATGTTGAAAACCATTTATCATTTTCCTTTCATGTCACTTTGTGTTGGTCTGTCACATAAAATCCCAATAAAATACATTTACATTTTTGGTTGTAACATGGCAAAATGCGGAAAATTTCAACGAGTATAAATACTTTTTCAAGGTTCTGTATAAAGTGCTTTAAGCGCATTCACAGTTCACCTCTATATTTATCTTTTGTGACTTATAAAGTCATAAATGTTCAGTGAAGACATACAAAAAATATATATTTTTTTCTAATGTCCTTTTATTCATATACAGTGTCACAGCTCATAGATTAATCCACTCCATGTGCCCCAATAGATGTGATCAGTGTCTCCCACCTCCATTCAAGGTTGTGCTTACCTCCAGGTTAGACCTGCATCTCCCAGGTCAACCACAATTTCCCCACCCTGGGGTGTACAAATCAGACTCCACTTTACTCCTCTTCCACCCCTGTTCAGAATTATGGGGTCCACTGGTCACTCCTTAACCACTTTCAGACCGGACCATTTTGCTGGTCAATGACCAGAGGTCTTTTTACAATTTGGCACTGCGCTGCTTTAACTGGTAATTGCGCGGTCATGCAATGTTGTACCCAAACAAAATTTGCGTCCTTTTTTTCCCACAAATAGAGCTTTTTTTAAAAGGTATTTGACTGACTCTGCGATTTTTCTTTTTTGCGATATAAACGTAAAAAGACCGCAAATTTTGAAAAAAAATTATATTTTCTACTTTTTGTTATTAGAAAAATCCAATAAACTCAATTTTAGTCATACATTTAGGCCAAAATGTATTCAGCCACATGTCTTTGGTAAAAAAAAAGTCAATAACTGTATATTTATTGGTTTGCGCAAAAGTTGTCACATCTACAAACTAAGGTACGTTTTCTGGAATTTACGCAGCTTTTAGTTTGACTGCCTATCTCATTTCTTGAGGTGCTAAAATGGCAGGGCAGTACAAAACCCCCCCAAATGACCCCATTTTGGAAAGTAGACCCCCTAAGGAAATTGATAAGAGGCATGTTGAGCCCATTGAATATTTAATTTTTTTGCCTCAAGCGATTGAATAATGACAAAAAAAATATATATATATTTTTTTTTTACACAAAGTTGTCACTAAATGATATATTGCTCACACATGCCATGGTTATATGTGGAATTGTACCCCAAAATACATTCTGCTGCTTCTCCTGAGTACGGGGATACCACATGTGGTCGACTTTTTGGAAGCCTAGCCGCGTACGGGGCCCTGAAAGCCAAGCACCGCCTTCAGGATTTCTAAGGGCATACATTTGTAATTTCACTCCTCACTACCTATCACAGTTTTGAAGGCCATAAAATGCCAAGATGGCACAAAACCCCCACAAATGACCCCGTTTTAGAAAGTAGACACCCCAAGCTATTTGCTGAGAGGCATGTTGAGTCCATGGAATATTTTATATTTGGCACAAGTTGCGAGAAAATTACAAACTTTTATTTTATTTATTTATTTTTTTCACAAAGTTGTCACTAAATGATATATTGCTCACACATGCTATGAGCATATGTGAAATGTCACCCCAAAATAAATTCTGCTGCTTCTCCTGAGTACGGGGATACCACATATGTGGGACTTTTTGGGAGCCTAGCCGCGTACGGGGCCCCTAAAACCAAGCACCGCCTTCAGGCTTTCTAAGGGCGTAAATTTTTGACTTCACTCCTCACTACCTATTACAGTTTTGAAGGCCATAAAATGCCAAGATGGCACAAACCCCCCCAAATGACCCCATTTTGGAAAGTAGACACCCCTAAATTTAGGGGTACACTAGTGAGACTCACAGGTAAAAAAGCACCTAGGCTGTCAGCGACTGTATCAAAACGCTACAAGAAAAACTGTTAGCGATCGCAGGGATCAGGCCTGACTCTGCAAACGCTGCAGTTATGTGTTTGTGTTTTGTAAGTGACAGTGATCGATCGATCGATCGATCGATCGATACTGCACTTGGGTGGGCTGGTCTCGGCTTGGCGGAGGGGCTAAACGCAGGTGCTAGCAGGTATCTGGGCTGATCCCGCTAACAATGCGTTTTGGGAAACCTAAACTGCTGGCGACGCTAATATAGATCTGATCAGATACTATATTACTAAGGGAGGTGTATGCTTTGTGCGTGGGTGTTAGCGGTACTGGCACTAACCTGACGCTGCCTGGGGCGACGCAGACCCTATCTGACCCTCAAACTTATATCACCCGCCGGGTGATCAGGGGGTTAAACCTTTATTAGGTAATAAATGGCGGGTGCCCTGAAACTATAAAAATATAACTAACCAACCAGCGTCACCTGTAACAGTTATATGGTGATCACTGGTGAAAGGGTTAACTAGGGGGCAATCAGGGGGCTTTATGCGGTAGTATATGGGGGTCCCTGGCGCTGTAAAAAGCTGCGGCGAACCTAAATACCTACCTGCCTAACTAGCGTCACCTGTGACACTAATACAGCGATCAGAAAAACGATTGCTTATTAGGCTGGGTTCACACTGGAGCGATGCGGGAACGCCACGAATCCGCGGCGGGTTCCCGCATCGCATGCCTCCCGGCGGCAGTTCACACTGCCCTATGCGAACTGCTGGGAGTGTCAGTGAAATGTTAATAAAATCTAAATATAAAATCTGCGCTTGGTAAAAAATTAATTAAGAAAACAGCGGCTAAACACAATAACCCAGATACTAGGCCCAAATAACAAAAATGTGAAAAACAGTGCAGCGCTTGCTATTAAATAAATTAAACATGTAACTAAATACAATGAAGTGATCTTTCATGAAAAAACCTTAGTGTTAGTGATTCCAGAAACTGAACATCAGTGAAGAAAAAATATTGTGCAAAAAGTTATTTTGCAAAAAAGTTGTTTGGTTGTTAACCAAAAAAATATTTTTCTAAAAAAAAATATATATAAATGCAAAAAAGTGTGTTTATCAAAAATTGTTTCTAAAAAAGCAAAAAACGAAAACAGAACAAAACAAAGAAGATCAAAACAAAAGGAAAAGTCCTCTGCCTTGAATATGTGAAAGTGACTTTTCAAGGTCCCATACAAGTGAAGATAATTATTGGTTGAGTGGAATATAAGTGAACACAAATTAAGTTGATCCAATGTAACTCCGGTGAGAGTGCTTGACCACGTAAAATCATTCACTACAGCAACTTAAGTAAGTAATGCAGGCTTACCAGAACATCTATTAATGTGCGCAGATACGAATTCCCAAACGATTTGAATCGGTCGAGGTCGCTCCTCAGACACTCCACACTAACTCGGACGACTCGAATCCTCTTTCCGGACAGGAAGGTAAAACACAGCCCACACCTTCGGGTGTTCCGAGATCGTAGTCCGTTCCGGTCAGTTCGAAAGTCTCAAGGTGTCGTATCACCGAATGTATGAAAAAGATAAAGTACGCCCAATCGTGTGATAAAGTTTCAAACACGTGGAATTTATTTCTCAACCAAATACATGTTGGAAACTACGGATGACTCGGTCGAGTCACATAAAAATAATCGTAACATAAAAAAGAACAGTTTTGCTAGCAAAAGTATATAAACGAGCGAATAAAAATAGCACGAGGTGTAAGCGTATCTACCCGACGATCGTTTCGTCATAGATTGACGTCATCAGGGGTACGCCCACACCCTCGTGCTGAAGCCTTTTATATCCTATGGGTAAGGTAGGGAGCCCTGCCATAGGTGCAGACAAAAAACGTCCGTTCATGATCAATTTAACCAACGAACGACCAGTTTATTCGAACAAGTTCCCATCAATTCGGAAGGATGACAAAGGTACTGAAAGTGATAGGGTGTCCCCCAACCAACAAATAAATTCCAGCACGGTCTACGACCAATTTGTTCGAATGAGGTTGGAGTTCCCTCATGAAGTTTAGTAATAAAACTTATATTAAACATTGTAAAATAACTCTTAGACAATGCAAACATTCGATGCAAATCCAAATCCCCCCCTTTATTCCAATGGCCACATACACTAATGGTGACCCGTACCACACAATTTGACCACATATGTGTCCCAAAAATAGGTGGCAGGTTCAAAAAATGAACAAAACTAGTGAGTGCGTGTGGTTTAGAAACAACCCTTCACAAAATCATGAAGATATGCAGATATGATGTTGTAATGGGGGCCTAAACAGCATTGACTACCCACCATTACCCATAGTCAATTCAAGAAACTTCATGGGTAAAATATGTGTACTAGGTTTAAAAAAACATACCATTTTTCCCTTTTTTATATAAAAGAAATGTATAAATGATATAACAGAAACTATACAAAAATACAAACAATAATATCATAGTTAGTCCTCAGGGCATAAACAGCTTGTATTAACTGCAAACTAGACACACTGAAAAGGGGGGGGGGGGCATCAACCATTGTTGATGAAGCAGTTAATGTCCCATTCAATATTGAGTCCCCCAGGAATATGTGTACCTAATTTGTGTATCCAATTTGTTTCTGCTCTTGAGATAGTGCGCTTAGCATTACTGCCGCGCCAATGCGGAATATATTTCTCTATAGCTAGAAAAGTGGTTCCTCTTGGATCACGGTTATGTTTTAAATCATAGTGTTTACTAACATTGTGTTTATCAAAACCTTTGCAGATGTTGGTTATATGCTCCCCCAGACGCACATGTAACATGCGTACTGTGCGACCCACATATTCTAAACCACATGGACACCTAAGCAGGTACACAACACACTTAGTAGTGCATGTGATAAATGTTCGAATAGGGTAAGTGAGTCTCGTCCCCTCCGAGGTGAAATCAGTAAATCTCCTGCCCCGTAACACATTCAGCTTGCAGGCTCTACATTTCCCACAAGGGAAAAAGCCTTTCAAATCTCCAAAGAATGTTGGTCTAGTCGGGGGATCAGGGACATTTGGAGCAATCATATTTCTCAAGCTGGTGGCACCCCTAAAGATCACATTTGGTCTGTCGGGTAGCTCAGGACCCAAGATGCGATCATTTTAATAACTGACCAGTGTTTGCGTAGGATTCTTTTAACGGCCCAATGTTGGCTCGAAAAAGTTGTAATTAAAGATACCCCATAGTTGTCTGTGTTACCAGTCCTAGGTTGTTTGTCGACTAACAATGATTGGCGATCTCTACTGTTCACCTCCGTTATGATGGAATCAAGAGATTCACTATTGTAGCCCTTAGCCAGGAATCTCTTCTTTAAAATTAGTGCCTCCCTAAGGAAGTCATCATTGAAAGTGCAATTGCGCTTAAGGCGCAGAAACTGGCCTTTAGGGACAGCTGACAGCCAAGATTTATGATGACAGGAATCTAATGGGATATAACTATTCCTATCCGTTTTCTTAAAAAACGTAGTAGTAATTATATTGTTGTCCCTGATGGAGATATTCAAATCCAAAAATTGGATGTTGGTGGGACTCAGAACATGACTGAGAACTATCCCACGGTCATTATTGTTTAGATGGGACAGAAAAAGTTCTGCTGATAAACTGTCCCCATCCCAGATGAACAGAATATCGTCGATGAACATTTTCCAGGCCACCAATTCAGGTTTGTTACTCAAGACAGTATCCTCCTCCCATTTTGCCATGAAGAGGTTGGCCATACTGGGAGCAAATTTAGCTCCCATGGCCACCCCCTTCACTTGCAAAAAATGGGTCCCGTCATGCCAAAAATGGTTATGCGTCATGGCGAAAAAAAGTAGTTCCAAAATATAATTACGCTGAGTCATCGAAATACTCCCATCTTGGGCTAAAAAATGATGTACTGCATCATAGCCCAACTGATGGGAAATTGCAGTATACAGCGAAGCTACATCCGCGGTGATCAGCAGATAAGTGGGTTTCCATTCAACCAATTGTAAAATATTGATGACATGCTTAGTGTCCCTCAAGAAGGATGGGGTGCCCACCACCAGTGGTTGTAGATATCTGTCAATATATTTCCCTATGCGGGAAGTTACAGAATCAATTCCACTGATGATGGGCCACCCTGGTGGATTCTCCAAAGACTTGTGATATAGTGAAATGTTAATGACACCCCCAGATCAGTTCGCATATCGCAGTGCGATCTGCAAACTCGGATCGCATGGTGTGAACACCCATGCAATCCGATTCTGCTGCGGACCAAAAAAAGGGTCCCATGCGAATTTGCGGCGGGTGCGACGCAAATTCAGCCATACTATCTGTATGGCTGAACTCGAATCGCACAGAGATCGGATGTGATTTGCACTGCAGTGCGGTGCGAATCACATCCGTTCTCATAAACCGCTGCAATGTGAACCCAGCCTTAGTGACACTGGCGACGGGGGGTGATCACGGGGTTAAACCTTTATTGGGGGGGTTAGGGGGGTACCTTAGAACTAAAGGGGGCTAACCCTAACTGCCCTAACAGTTATTACAGTCACAAATGACACCAATGCAAAAAAAAAAATGCAATTGGTGTCACTGTGACTGGGGGGGCAGGGGTGATTGGGGGGGTGATCGGGGGGTGAAGGGGGGGGTGAGAGTGTGCCTGGCATGTTCTACTGTGTAGTGTCCTGTTGGTGCAACTCACCAATCCTCTCTCCTCGGTGCCGGAACAAAAAATACCGACACGGAGGAGAGATTACATCACTTCCTCTGCATGTGTTTACATTACAGGAGAGGAAGTGATGTCATGCTTCACTTCCATTCGTCAGGAGCGATCGCGAGGGGGTGGCCATGAATGAATGGCCGCCCCCTCATCCCGGATCGCTCCTGAACGGATACCGACTGCCGCTGGCACCGGGGGGGGGGGGGCCCGATCGGGCCCCCCACCCACGGGAAGGCAGGGACGTACAGGTACGCCCATATGCCTGCCCGTGCCATTCTGTCGACGTACATCGTCGTGCGGCGGTCGGCAAGTGGTTAACATGCAATGTCTGGCCCTTTAAAGTGGTTGTAAACCCGTACAAACCACTTTGACCTACAGGTAAGCGTAGATTAAGGCTTACCTGTAGGTCCAAGAAATATCTCCTAAACCTACATGGTTTAGGAGATATTTACTAAAAGACAGTCACAGCTGTCTACGGTGCCTGCAGGCGCAACTATTGCCGTTAGCAGCATGCCGTTAGTGGCGGCTCCTGTGCGCATGCGCGGGAGAGACGTCATCGCTGCTCCGGCGCTGTGAGTGGCCGGAGCAGCGATACCCGGAGGAAGATGGGTGCACTGGACTATAGGGGACGGCGGCGACATCGCTGGCTCCTGTGTCAGGTAAGTGACACATATTGGGCTACTATGCGATGCATAGTAGCCCTTATGCTTTACCTTTGCAGGGAGACAAAGAGGAAGTAAACCCATCAGGGTATCAGGGGTACCACCACTGCAGGTAAGCTCATACAAGACAAGGGAACCTCATGGTGTAGTAAATTAAAACTGCAGAAGTTTATTAAAAACAATTAGATTTACATCAGGATATCGGATAAACAGCTTTGGCAGAATATCGCAGCGGGGCTCGTGTCACCTGTTTCACTTCCGGTTTTGGCTACGTCACCCCGCCCAATGTGCATTGTCACGGTCAAGTGTCTTCCTCAGGGAACCCCTCAGACAAAAAAAAATGGAAGCTGACTGGTTTCTATGCAGACCTACACCAGATTTTGAATGTCTCTTCTGCAAAAAAAGTATCTTTCCTACCTGCCATCAATGTTTTTCTTATTTTACAATGAGCCATATATGAGCATCTCGGTGGACAATTCTAGCATCTGCCGGGTGCCGGGTGGATTAAATAATCTCTTTGCCTCTGCATTATAAGAGTTACATATACCCTGGCCAGCCAATCAAGATGCCCAAAGACACCAAACCCAGATGAAGGCTGGGCAAAGACAACAACAGGGCACCAAGGGAAATTGTGGCAGTTGCAGGACTTGAAGGGGGCTATTTGGGAGGTAAGCAAATGGTTCTCTCGAAAGTTTAAATTAGGCCAAGTAAGAAGGTTCTGCTACTGGTCGCTTCTGCTATGCTGTCTCTTTAGCTAATCTATAGTGCTCTGGGACTTATTTGTCATATAGTGAATGTAAACAGAGATTGTATACACAAACACATATACACACATTAAAAAACAGATGTAAAACACCAGTTTAAAAAGGTATATTAAAAAAAACAAAGAAGGGGGGTGCCTAATTACTTTTCCAATGTAGTAACCGAGTTACTAACGCAATTACTTTTTGGGAGAAGTAATTTGTAACTTAACTAATTACTTTTTTAAAGTAAGATGACCAACACTGCTGCTGCTCAGTGCCCATATTCTGCCAGTACTCTGCCATACTATGCAAAACTGTGCAATACTGTGCAATACTCTGCAATACTCGCCAATACCCGCCAATAATCTGCAATAAATTTTAACAGAAACAAATAATTTTTTTTATTTTTTTATCGAATTTTCAGTCTTTTTTTATTTATAGCGCAAAAAAATAAAAAAAAACAGCGGTGATTAAATACCACTAAAAGAAAACTCTATTTGTGCGAAAAAAAGGACAAACATTTCATATGGGTACAGTGTTGCATAACTGAGTAATTGTCATTCAAAGTGTGAGAGCACCGAAAGGTGAAAATTGGTCTGGTTAAGAAGGGGGTTTAAGTGCCCGGTGGCCAAATGGTTAAATATTGTGCCTGGCGGGTCCCCTTAGTCTGCTTGTAAAGTGGCACATCTGTCTGATGTGTTTTACAGTGCCACAGCAAAATCACATTTCTGAAGGAAAAAATGGCATTTAAAATTGCTTGCGGCTGTAATGTATTGCCAGCTCCTGGCAATATAGGTAAAAATCAAGTAAAAAATCGTTGTGGGTTCCCCCCGCAGTTCATACCATGCCAAAATGTAAAGAAAACAGCGTGGGGGCCCCCCAAAATCCATACCAGGCACATATCTGAGTTTGCAGCCTGGAGGACAGGATGGGGGAGCGAGTGCCCCCCTTCTGAACCATACCAGGCCACATGCTCTCAACATTGGGGGGTGTTTTGGGGTCCCCCCCAAAGCACCTTGTCCCGATGTTGATGGGGACAAGGGCCTCATCCCCACAACCCTTGCCCGGTGGTTGTAGGGGTCTGTAGGCAGGGGGCTTATCATAATCCGGAAGCCCCCTTTAAGCCCCCCTTTTATCAAGCCACCCGGCGGACCCGAAAAATAGAAAAAACAAAACACTGCACTGTAATTTTATATATATATATTATACTGCCTACACTGTGTAAGCAGCCAGTATAATATATACTGGGACGTGGACTTCACACCCTGAGCCATGACTGGCTAAAGGCACCCTGTAAATCATGGCCCTCACAGCGTGCTGTGAATGGGTAAAGCATGCAGGACAGGTGCATGCTTTGGCCAATCATCAGACATCAATGCACTGCGATCTCGCAGTGAATCATGGGGCATTCTGCGGCATGCAAATTTGCTGTGAATGCCCCATAATGTTCTGAATTCGAAAGGGCGAACACTTGATGTTCGAGTTAAACATACTTTCGACTGGAAATAAAAAATACGGGTACTAACACACACAACCAAAATCCTAATTCCCCAAGCAATCAATAACGCAAATTGTCAGGAAGCTGCCAACATAGATATGTGATCTCAAGACAGTTTTATGACTAATATTAGATAATGTTATGTGGCGCTACCTTACTTGTAATAATATTAAATACAATAAAAAACAGTAAAAATATTCAATAATCCTTAGCTTCTATAATAAAGTGCAAATAGTGAAATAAAGTGCAAAAACGTGAACTTGTAAATAATTAATTTGTGAATTATAGGTTGAATAATTAGTGGACACACAAACACTTTTGATATTATTGAATATATTTCTAGTATATTTGCACTTTATTGATAGTTGTTTGCACAATATTTACTGTGTGTGTGCACATTTATTTGAGCTGCTTTTGCACTTTTTTGCTCTTTATTTCACCATTTGCACTTTATTATAGAAGCTAAGGATTATTGAATATTTTTACTGTTTTTTATTGTATTTAATATTATTACAAGTAAGGTAGCGCCACATAACATTATCTAATATTATACATTCGACTGGAACCGCGGGACCATCCCTACTGGCTACTAATAACAGGGTACGAAAAATAGAGATATATATTAATCTTTATATATTTTAAATATTTATATAAAGCATTCATACTATGTTCTCTTTTTATCAATTGTAATTTAGAAGACCACTATTTAATAAAAGTATGAAAATGACATTGGACATAATATAATTTGAATATAATAATACTACAAGCAAACTAATATTATTACATTTTTTTAATTAATAATAGTAGTACACATTGCAATGATGGCATTATGAGGAAAATGATAAAATCACTTTGTAAACTATATAATAAAAAAAATTATAGAACAAAAAAATAAATCTTCTGTTTAGCTTTCCTTTCTTAATACACAATTATAATTAAAAACAGGCCGTGTTATGCCCTATGGGTAATACAGAATAGACTCTAGTGTCCCTTTAGAGCAAGGCAAGGTTTTTAGGTTACATATAATATTCATTTTATATTTAAGTTTCCCTGTGTGCCATAGTTATTTTAGGCAAAACCATTTTCACTAATTGACAATTGCAATTAAATAAAGGAAAAATCAATCATACAACATGTGTGCAGTGAGTTTAATTACTCCATGCAAAAAACATTACATGATATAGTTTTTAATTGTGAGTATTAGTATATAACACACAATTATAAAAGTAGGGTATACCCTATGCATGAAAGAATCAAGGCCATATTGCAATGAAAATTTTTGAAAGTCCTTAACCTGTTTTCATTGTAAATAAGCAATCATAAGCAAGGGAGTTTAAAAATGATTTTTCCATTAAGGTTTTATGATATTCAAAGTGAAAAAAAAACAGCTAAATGTAAAAAAAATATATATATATAAGAAAATAGTAAATCACTTCAAAATCAAACAGGCAAAAATGAGTGCCTTCTAAAAAAAAAACAACTAGTAAGCAACACTTTCGATCCCTTGATCTCCTTTGTGTGGATTTGATCTTGTGTTGACTATTGTACACATGGCCCCATATGTTTGCAGGAAGAAAAGCACCTTTTCTCCTGGTGGGCAGTTGGTGAGCAGTAGCGGTGACCTAGGTGGATGTATGTGCACTGTGAAGGAATAAAGCTTTTGAAGTCAGTTGCATACATAGGATTAGTCATGCTTGCCGGGAAGTAGAATGACTGACCACATGTAACTAAGTCCATATGGTTTAATAGATCTCTTAACACCTATTAGGAACTTCCCAATGTGTGCCACGCATTTCATGGACTGCTGCCTGATAAATGCTGGCTGCATTCAGTGATTCGTCATGGCTATTTTACTTATAGGGGGACATTTCATTCACTTGTTCATGGCTACTCTGAGGCATTGTAATCCAATTAACAAACTGTTCACTTTTTGTTACAGAAATCTTCTTTCTCTCACATTCTGGATTTACAATGCCCAGTGGAGCTGTATATATATATATATATATATATATATATATATATATATATATATATATAAATATATAAAATAGCATAGAAGATGTGAAGATGTTAGCCACCAAATAGAAAGCAGAAATTTTAATTTTAATATAATTTATTTGCTAACAGAAAATACAAGCTTTCTAAATCATTTAGGTTTCTTTTCAGGCATTAGGATTATATTTTTAAATGAACAAATACCGTAATTAAAATAAAGCAGTTTATTTTTTTAGATTTAATCTTTAAGTTGGACATTTCATGTCTTAAAAAGTGTCTAAACTAACAATAACACTACAGGGCATAACCTTGTGATGTCTACAACTAAGCATGTGTGTGTGCATATTCAAATAACATTATTTTACAATTTAATAATAATATATAATGTATTCATAATTCAATTAAAAAAAAAAATCTACAAACGAACTTAAAAATATAGCAATTTTACATTTAAATATCTGTTAATCAGAGCATATTTGTTGTAACAAATGTAAACTGAAAAGACCTACTCAAAACAGCCTTAGCAACCTGGCATCTGGACTAACACATTACAAGAGATTGTTCCCTCTACATCATAGTCCTATGATGAGGAGGGAGAGAGAGGGGACTCTGATGAAGAGGGAGCACCCCCCTAGATACTATAGGTCGCTTAGGTTGTTTGAGAAGGTTTCTGTTTTACAGCCCATATTTGTTATGCAACTTGGGCTTCTAGATGTGTACTGTTCAAGAGGACCAGAGAGAGATAGAGATTTTCATTTTGGAAGCCTTCTATCTTTAAAGTCGACAAGTAGATTTTTATTGTCTTTAATTTAATAATATCTTTCAATTAATTAAATGCTACGGCCCTCAGTTTCTTCTTTTGGTGAAAAGGTATTCCTGGTTTCGGGACACACACGGTACACAATACTTTGACATTTTCTCCATTATCTGTATTGAGTTCCATACTCCCAACATTTGACCAACCAGTTCTGGGGATTCTTTTTATAGGATGCCTCCAGTTTAGAATTAACGTTGATGATAATCCTTTTTAGGTTCATAAAAATCCATTCATTAGGTCATAAAAATGAAACATTTTAATAATAAGAAATTTCTTCCAGAAGAGGGAAATAAATAAAGAAGTATAGCCACTTTGCCTTAAGGGACTAAAACAAATTATCTTCTGATAACAATGTAAAGTTAATAAAAAAGAATTATATTCAATATATTAGTTCTCTTTTTATTTCACATGGCTTTTTTATTCTCTAGACATTTCTATAAATTAAGCAGTGCTTTAGCAGTCACAACAACAATTAACAGCTAAATGACAAATGTTTAAGTTCATAAATAAGACTGTCGTTGGTTTACCAGCACCTAGCCTAAAGAATCCTCAAAATTGTATCTTATCAAAAAGAAATAGATCAATTTAAAAAAGAAGTGAGGAATGAAAAATAAATTTTTAGCAGAGAAAACTAGGAAAATATTAAGGAACAAATGTGGGTTTGGGAAGTAAAAAAATGGAAGCAACCACCAGATGGCATTTTAACTATACTGATACAATGTGTGGATTAGAGAATGTTGAAGTAAAGGATTAAATAACATCCACTTAATGGTGTCCTTTTCAGTGCTATGCCTAATTAGTATTATACTTGCTAAAAAATGTGATTATTCAATTTAAATACCCTCATTTTATGGATTACAATATTTAAACATTTATTGACATATACGTACTTTTAGTTTTAAATTTTTTAATCTGGTTTGCTAATTGGTTTTAAAACTAACATTTATTCTTTCTATTTTGAAAATGCCACAGTGTTTGGTTAATTCTTTAAATTTTTATGTTATAATACATTTTTGACTGTTACATTATATTGAAATGTGGAAAATGGTCAAGATTATAATTATTTTGAAATATTTTCATTTTATTTTGCCATTTTATATGTACAATTCAATACATAAGCATTAAAGTATTACAGTCTTGCAAATATTTACAATACTAATGCAAAGTTTCAATGATGTATGTGTATATATATATATATATATATATATATATATATATATATATATATATATATATATATATTTAAATATAGAAATATGTATGCACTGTACAAGTCCATGCATATAGCGCAGAACAAAAGACAACAAATATGTAGGGAGATTAATTTCCAAATTTTTTCCCAACCAATATTTTATCCGTTTTTTTTATATTAAGAAATATTGCAGACAGTAACTGCCATTTATAGAATTATATATATATATATATATATATATTTTAGGAGTCTTCTTTGGCTAGAATATTATATTTACATGAGAAAAAAATCTTTAAAGCAAATGATTAAAATATTATAACTTTTTCTTGCAATTATAATTATTATAATTATTATTCCAATATAATTCTTGAAATGTTCTACTTTCTCTAACTGTATCCCCAAATCAGGGGGGATCATTTTAGCAGGTGTTGAAGATTTATATTTTCTCTAGTCGGATTCTGCTAAATAACAAAGGATTAGAATCACAGCTGCAAAATAATTTATTAGCACAATTATAATGTAGAAACACCTGCTTCTAGGATTCACTGCACCGCTGGTGTAAAAACTCCATGTATTTATCTGTTGAGAAAACCAAGTCTAATTATTGCTAACCATCACTCGTTTCCACATTAAAAATTACGTTAATACATGTACAAATATCAGTTCGAAAGCTCCATACACTTTGGACAGTTTGCTGTATAATCTGGCAAACTACGGAGGGTTTTTAGGACCCCCCTCTGATCTAAAAGGGGCACTATGGCATTTATGCTCAAATGTGGTAATCAGCTTACACCATCATCTTAGAATAAGCACATGAATAATGCAGATCTAAAACTGTACACAAAATTTGTGATTTAGGTAGACATAATGTTACAAAGGCTTTTTAGGCGTCCTTTGGACTAGAGGAACACTTCAGAAATGCTCTCCACTCTTCCAGATCACAGAGCACACAAGGTCTGCGGAAAGGACTTGGATCTAAACAAATGGCAGGTTTCCTTTAAACTTCCACTGCAATAAGTTTATATCCTGAGTTAGCACACATTGCATCCTTACAGCAACGTACTAAGATGCTTTATCAATTAAGGCCACAGTTGACTAAAAATATACTAGATCAAAGGAGTAGCATGTAATTCGTTTAGCAAATTAGATAATTTTATATTTTATTATGCTGTATTTAAACAATACAAATGTGCTAATATCAGCGGAATTTCAGGCAAAAAATTTCCAAATATATTTCTACAATGCATGTATGTCAATTGCTTCATCTGCCAAAGAGTTTGCAATTTGGTCAACCACCCTTGTAATGCACACACTTCCCACCGTATATCCAAAGAGCTCTGTGGTTTGATGTTTTACTCTCCACCTCTTGCAGACTCATTGGACTAAATCACATATTTACTAAAGTCGCAGGCTAAGTGGCCGGGCCATACATTTTGGGTGATCTAACAGGAATGGCTTTGCTTTACGAAAAGTAAACTTGATGCATGGGCAGGTGAGACGCATCTGTGTACAAGGCATGGGACTAGGTGCATGTGATTTTACCAAGGAGAAGCAAAGAGAACATGGTTGGAAAAGCTTTTACCTCTAAGAATACAGAGAATAAGATTTCAGAACAAAATATAATTAGTTGTACAATGTTTTCTTGTTTAACCACTTTCAGACCGGACCATTTTGCTGGTAAATGACCAGAGGTCTTTTTACACTTTGGCACTGCGCTGCTTTAACTGGTAATTGCGCGGTCATGCAATGTTGTACCCAAACAAAATTTGCGTCCTTTTCTTCCCACAAATAGAGCTTTCTTTTGATGGTATTTGATTGCCTCTGCGATTTTTATTTTTTGCGATATAAACGTAAAAAGACCGCAAATTTTGAAAAAAAATGATATTTTCTACTTTTTGTTATTAGAAAAATCCAATAAACTCAATTTTAGTCATACATTTAGGCCAAAATGTATTCAGCCACATGTCTTTGGTAAAAAAAAAGTCAATAATTGTATATTTATTGGTTTGCGCAAAAGTTGTCACATCTACAAACTAAGGTACGTTTTCTGGAATTTACGCAGCTTTTAGTTTACGACTGCCTATCTCATTTCTTGAGGTGCTAAAATGGCAGGGCAGTACAAAACCCCCCCAAAATGACCCCATTTTGGAAAGTAGACCCCCTAAGGAAATTGATAAGAGGCATGTTGAGCCCATTGAATATTTTATTTTTTTGCCTCAAGCGATTGAATAATGACAAAAAAAAATTTTTTTTTCTTTTTTTACACAAAGTTGTCACTAAATGATATATTGCTCACACATGCTATGGGCGTATGTGAAATGACACCCCAAAATAAATTCTGCTGCTTCTCCTGAGTACGGGGATACCACATATGTGGGACTTTTTGGGAGCCTAGCCGCGTACGGGGCCCCGAAAACCAAGCACCGCCTTCAGGCTTTCTAAGGGCGTAAATTTTTGAGTTCACTTCTCACTACCTATTACAGTTTTGAAGGCCATAAAATGCCAAGATGGCACAAAACCCCCACAAATGACCCCATTTTAGAAAGTAGACACCCCAAGCTATTTGCTGAGAGGCATGTTGAGTTCATGGAATATTTTATATTTTGCCACAAGTTGCGGGAAAATTACAAACTTTTTTTTTTTTTTTTTTTTTTTTCACAAAGTTGTCACTAAATGATATATTGCTCACACATGCCATGGGCATATGTGAAATGACACCCCAAAATAAATTCTGCTGCTTCTCCTGAGTACGGGGATACCACATATGTGGGACTTTTTGGGAGCCTAGCCGCGTACGGGGCCCCGAAAACCAAGCACCGCCTTCAGGCTTTCTAAGGGCGTAAATTTTTGAGTTCACTTCTCACTACCTATTACAGTTTTGAAGGCCATAAAATGCCAAGATGGCACAAAACCCCCACAAATGACCCCATTTTAGAAAGTAGACACCCCAAGCTATTTGCTGAGAGGCATGTTGAGTCCATGGAATATTTTATATTTTGCCACAAGTTGCGGGAAAATTACAAACTTTTTTTTTTTTTTTCACAAAGTTGTCACTAAATGATATATTGCTCACGCATGCCATGGGCATATGTGAAATGACACCCCAAAATAAATTCTGCTGCTTCTCCTGAGTACGGGGATACCACATATGTGGGACTTTTTGGGAGCCTAGCCGCGCCTTGGCCCCGAAACCCAAGCACCGCCTTCAGGCTTTCTAAGGGCGTTACAGTTTTGAAGGCCATAAAATGCCAAGATGGCACAAACCCCCCCCAAATGACCCCATTTTGGAAAGTAGACACCCCTAAATTTAGGGGTACACTAGTGAGACTAGGTAATAAATGGCGGGTGCCCTGAAACTATAAAAAAATAACTAACCAACCAGCGTCACCTGTAACAGTTATATGGTGATCACTGGTGAAAGGGTTAACTAGGGGGCAATCAGGGGGCTTTATGCGGTAGTATATGGGGGTCCCTGGCGCTATAAAAAGCTGCGGCGAACCTAAATACCTACCTGCCTAACTAGCGTCACCTGTGACACTAATACAGCGATCAGAAAAACGATCGCTTATTAGGCTGGGTTCACACTGGAGCGATGCGGGAACGCCACGAATGCGCGGCGGGTTCCCGCATCGCATGCCTCCCGGCGGCAGTTCACACTGCCCTATGCGAACTGCTGGGAGTGTCAGTGAAATGTTACTGACACCCCCAGATCAGTTCGCATATCGCAGTGCGATCTGCAAACTCGGATCGCATGGTGTGAACACCCATGCGATCCGATTCTGCTGCGGGCCAAAAAAAGGGTCCCGTGCGAATTTGCGGCGGGTGCGGCGGGTGCGGCGAATGGCTGAACTCGAATCGCACAGAGATCGGATGTGATTTGCACTGCAGTGCGGTGCGAATCACATCCGTTCTCAAACCGCTGCAATGTGAACCCAGCCTTAGTGACACTGGCGACGGGGGGTGATCACGGGGTTAAACCTTTATTGGGGGGGTTAGGGGGGTACCTTAGAACTAAAGGGGGCTAACCCTAACTGCCCTAACAGTTATTAGTCACAAATGACACCCGCCGGGTGATCAGGGGGTTAAACCTTTATTAGGTAATAAATGGCGGGTGCCCTGAAACTATAAAAAAATAACTAACCAACCAGCGTCACCTGTAACAGTTATATGGTGATCACAGGTGAAAGGGTTAACTAGGGGGCAATCAGGGGGCTTTATGCGGTAGTATATGGGGGTCCCTGGCGCTATAAAAAGCTGCGGCGAACCTAAATACCTACCTGCCTAACTAGCGTCACCTGTGACACTAATACGGCGATCAGAAAAATGATCGCTTATTAGGCTGGGTTCACACTGGAGCGATGCGGAAACGCCGCGAATCCGCGGCGGGTTCCCGCATCGCATGCCTCCCGGCGGCAGTTCACACTGCCCTATGCGAACTGCTGGGAGTGTCAGTGAAATGTTACTGACACCCCCAGATCAGTTCGCATATCGCAGTGCGATCTGCAAACTCGGATCGCATGGTGTGAACACCCATGCGATCCGATTCTGCTGCGGGCCAAAAAAAGGGTCCCGTGCGAATTTGCGGCGGGTGCGGCGGGTGTGGCGGGTGCGGCGAATGGCTGAACTGGAATCGCACAGAGATCGGATGTGATTTGCACTGCAGTGCGGTGCGAATCACATTCGTTCTCATAAACCGCTGCAATGTGAACCCAGCCTTAGTGACACTGGCGACGGGGGGTGATCACGGGGTTAAACCTTTATTGGGGGGGTTAGGGGGGTACATTAGAACTAAAGGGGGCTAACTCTAACTGCCCTAACAGTTATTACAGTCACAAATGACACCAATGCAAAAAAAAAAAAAATGACATTGGTGTCACTGTGACTGGGGGGCAGGGGTAATTGGGGGGGTGATCGGGGGGTAAAGGGGGGGTGTGAGTGTGCCTGGCATGTTCTACTGTGTGTGTGTAGAGTGTTGGTGCAACTTACTGATCCGCTCTCCTCCGTGTCGGAACGAAAAATACCGACACGGAGGAGAGAATACATCACTTCCTCTCCTGTGTTTACATTACAGGAGAGGAAGTGATGTCACCGGGGATTTCTATTCGTCGGGAGCGATCGCGAGGGGGTGGCCATGAATGAATGGCCGTCCCCTCGTCCGGGATCGCTCCCGAACGAATACCGACCGCCGCAGGCACCGGGCGGGGGCCCGATCGGGCCCCCGACCCGCGGGAGGCAAGGGACGTACATGTATGTCCTTATGCCTGCCCGTGCCATTGTACCGACGTACATCGGCGTGCGGCGGTCGGCAACTGGTTAACCTCCCTGGCGGTACGATTATTTCGGATTTTAGGTGCTAAAAGCGGTACCATTATTTTGCATGAAAATTTGGCGTTTTATATTGTAGTCCTGCAATTCTTAGGAATAACTCTCTTAAATCTGTCCAAACCAGAGTCTAGCAGACATCCCGGGTATAATAAAGTTTGAAAAATGAAATCATAAATTATAATATAATAAATAACTATAAATAATTGTACCAAATAATAATATAACAATAATAAAAATTATTCAATAATGTAATCAAATCAAAAACACTGAAATTTGCTCAGTTGCAGAATTGTCACTGTCATTACTTTTCAGTATTTGATGACGGATCTCCCCACAAATTGCTATCGCTCAATTCTGCGAGTGATTCCAATTTATTATCGCTGTTTTCTAGCTGGTCTAAAACCATTTTTGATGTAAAAGGACAGTTTTGGTTGCTATGGACAATCTCCAGTTTCCAGGCATAAAGAACAGTTTTTATTACATAAAACTGCATGCAGGACACTGGGCAGACCACTAGGAACAACGGGGATGTGAAATATTTACATACAGCAATGTAATCTGTAAGATTACATTATACTGTATGTTTACTGTTTGTTTCACTTTTTGAATTTGGCGCCGATCTCCGTCCCCGTGCGTCGCAACGCTCGCAGGGCACGGAGATCGGCGATGTGATGCATCGAGCGAGACACGGCTCGCTCGTACAGTGGGGAGACAACGCTGGATCCGAGGGAGAAGGTAAGTAAACCTCCTCCTGGATCCAGCGATGCAGTCCCGAGTCTGGCTCGGGGATACCGCTTTTGGTATGAAAATTCCACCCCGAGCCAGACTCGGGAATACCGTCAGGGGGGTTAATAGATGTACTCTTATTACTATTATATTTTTAGACTTATTCAGACTTATAAGTGTAGCAGTAAATGGTACAAATAAATAACAGCATCTTTAAATTCCATTAGCTGTATAATTCCACAGACAAAATTTTATATTTACTATATATATATATATATATATATATATATATATATATATATATATATATATATATAAAATACAGACAGTAAAACCTTGGTTTGAGAGTAACTTGGTTTGAGAACATTTTGCAAGACAAGCAAAATGTTTTAATACATTTTGACTTGATATACAAGCGATGTCTTGATATAAGAGTAGCGTCATGTCACAACCAAGTATAAAAGAGAAGAGCAGCGCCTCTAAGTGTAGCAATATGGTTACATTTAATGAAGGTATAACAATCATCAGCCATGTGAATTGCTAAATGTTGTACCTTCATTAAATGTAACCATATTGCAACACTTAGAGGTGCCTCTCTTCTCTTTTATACTCTGGACCTCCTGCTGGGTTTTGCTTCTATTCCCCTTTTGGAGGCTTCCATTTGTGGATGAACATTTTATGGTTACACAACATTGCTATAATCTTTTTTATATAGACTATAAACTGAAGGAACTATGAATAAATGGTTGTGGGACTAAGTTTCCAATATTTCTTATGGGGAAATTTGCTTTGATGAGTGCTCTGGATTACAAGCATGCTTCCCGAACGAATTATGCTCCCAATCCAAGGTTTTACTGTATATATATATATATATATATATATATATACCGGTATATATATATATATATATACACACACACACACACACATTTTAAAAATAAATATAGTTATATAGTTAGTTTGGTTGAAAAAAGACAAAAGTCCATCTAGTTCAACCAATAGAAGGGAAAAAAATAATAAATAAAATCATACAATCCCATATGCACAATCCTATACCCACAGTTGATCCAGAGGAAGGCAAAAAAAAAGAAGGAAAGCATGATCCAATTTGCTCCAGCAGGGCAAAAGGTTTCTTTCTGATCCCGCGAGGGGCAATCAGATATTCCCAGGATCAACTTTACCATATAAATAAATAAATAAAAAATATACTTGTGTTGCATTTAAAATTTTTCTTTTATAAAATATCATTTAAAAAAAAAAATACAATATTTCAGTAAAAAATATACCTATGTTATGTGTATAATGTATTTTAACTTTAGAAAATACAGTAATAAAAAAAATACAATAATAATAAAAAAATGTGTTTGTCTATAGCAAACTTTCAAAAAATGAAAAGTCCTACAGTACATCTAATGCACATGTGCATTCCAAGCCTGGATATTTTAGTACATCTATGCAGACACCCAGGGCTAGCTCCTAGCTGCATTCGTTGAACAGATCTAAGTTTGCTGTCTTTACATGATTGATAGTAAATAGGTGTAAACAGAAGTGGAGACATGTAGTTTGAGCACTAAGTAGTATGCAACTAATAAAGGATGTATTATTTTTTGCTGGTATACCAATTTATAATATTACCGCTGATTATTATTTTTTTATATGTGTTTGCTGAAATGTATTTGTGTTAATCCACAAAATGTACAATATCTCTTCTTTTGATTTTATTGTATGTCTACTAACTGTTTTAACACATTTGAACACATCCACAACTGTTTTCAACACAGTTTTTTTTTGTCCCTTCTCACTCGGTTGGACATGTGCCTGTAATCTGATCTTCATTGGTTTTTCACAGCAGAAACATAGAGATTATACTGTATATTTGTTGGCTAGAGTTAGTTGTTGGCTGAAAGTGGTATATATGAAATAATTACAGGAAACTCTTTATTTATGCAACTGAATTTTTTATTTTTTTATTGCTAAACATAATATGACTCCTTTGGTTAAACAGCATCAAAGAGTTTAGGCAGCTTACAAGAGGCTGAGAGCTCAGAGCGACCTCGCCAGTATCCCTCTAAATCACTAGAGTGGAGTTTACTGTACCAGTGAGGGGGAGCATACTTCCCTTCACCCAACCAGCAAACAAATGCTCACTCCATTCTTCACCCAACCGGCAAACGAATGCTCACTCCATTCTTCCCCAACCGGCAAACGAATGCTCAATCCATTCTTCACCCAACCAGCAAACGAATGCTCACTCCATTCTTCACCAGCCGGCAAATGAATGCTCACTCCATTCTTCACCAGCCGGCAAACGAATGCTCACTCCATTCTTCATTAACCGGCAAATGAATGCTCACTCCATTCTTCACCCAACCGGCAAACAAATGCTCACTCTATTCTTCACCAGCCGGCAAATGAATGCTCACTCCATTCTTCACCCAACCAGCAAATGAATGCTCACTCCATTCTTCACCAGCCGGCAAATGAATGCTCACTCCATTCTTCACCAGCTGGCAAACGAATGCTCACTCCATTCTTCACCAACCGGCAAATGAATGCTCACTCCATTCTTCACTAACCGGCAAATGAATGCTCACTCCATTCTTCACCCAACCGGCAAACAAATGCTCACTCCATTCTTCACCAGCCGGCAAACGAATGCTCACTCCATTCTTCACCAACCGGTAAGCGAATGCTCACTCCATTCTTCACCAGCCGGCAAACGAATGCTCTCTTCATTCTCCACCAGCCGGCAAACGAATGCTCACTCCATTCTTAACCAGCAAATGAATGCTTTACTCCATTCCTCACCAACCGGCAAACGAATGCTCACTCAATTCTTCACCCAAATGGCAAACTAATGCTCACTCCATTCACAGTGAACATGTACGCTCATATGAGTGAAACAACGGCGCTTTCATGGTTAGACTGTGAAATAAAGCTTACAATCGGTGTAAGGGTTAAATTTCAGTACCATTCAGTACCCCAAGCCACACTCGGGATGGCACTGCAGGATCCTAGTGCAGTGTACTTACCTTGTCCCTAGGATCCTGTGATGACCCCCCGCTGTGTCCTCCGCCTCGATGTCCTGTGTGCCGGGCTCCGTTCCCTGTGAGTGTTGTGACGCACGGGGGTGGAGCCCTATGGCAAATTCCAAAAATCTTAAATTCATAACACATACAGTACACTGTAAACTGTAAGATTACATTACTGTATGAAATCATTTCACATCCCTTTTGTCCCTAGTGCTTTTTCCAGTGCCCTGCATGCAGTTTTATATTATATATATATATATAATGTTATATATATATATATATATATATATATATATATATATATATATATATATATAATGTTCTTTCTGCCTGGAAACTGGAGATTGTCCATAGCAACTAAAAAGTGTCCCTTTACATCAAAAGTGGTTTTAGACCAGCTAGAAAACAGCGATAGTAAATTAGAACACTTGCAGAATTGAGCGATAGTGAATGGTGGGGAAATACATTTTATTATCATTATATTCTTTTTTTTTATAATTATTTATAGTTATTTATTATACCCGGGATGTGTCTAGTAGACTCTTGTTTGGACAGATTTAAGTGTGTTATTGCTAAGAATTACAGGCCTACAATATAAAACGCCAAATTTCTATGCAAATTAATTGTACCACTTTGAGGCGCAAAAATCTGACATAATCATGCCGCCAGGGAAGTTAAAAGGATAGACACCTTACTTACAGAGGTAAAAGATTATGCTGTTTGACGGCGAAACATGTTAGGTGGGGCTTAACTTGTGGTGTCAGCGCATTCATTGTGTGGTCAGTGAGGAGGCATCAGTACATGCTGTGACATGCTGTATTTTCTTTTATCTCTGTAAAGCACCTGTCTATCTTTTTTAACTTCACTGGCGGAATGATCATGTCAGATTTTCAAGCCCTGCCCAACATGTTTCGCCATCAAACAGCATCATCTTTTACCTCTGTGAGTACCTGTCTATTGTTTTAGATGCATTTAACTATCATTATGTAGCTAATAGGTCAGGAAACAAGGAGTTGAAGCTAGCAACTTTTGCTGTTTTTAACCCTGGGTACATGCTTGTGTTGATGTCTCTTTGAATTTTAAAAGTTGCTATTTGAGCTTTTGTGTATTTTTGTCTAAAAAAGCTCAAATAAGAAATTCTACAAAAATATGCAAAAAATTGTGAAGGACTTGAAAGTTATATTTATGTTTCTGTTTATATTTTTTCTTCTTCTTTCCATTTATGAATGGTTTGGTGTTTGTTAGCCACTCATAGTTCGGACCTCTGAGGTGGGTAGAGTGGTAAGTCACCATTGTTCTCATCTTTCTACTTTCATTTGAATGGCTTTGTTGACTTTCAAACGCAATCATAAATAATCAATGGGTCTGAATATAACCAAAGCTATTCATACCAGTGACCCCCAGTGATGCCGCTGTGCAAGTCAGAGAGGAGTATTGTCAGATCAGGAGATTAGGACAGCGCCGGGACAGTGCCACCCTCTTGTTTAAATACATCATGGGACTATACAGGGTTCATGAGACATGACAGAAGAAGGGTTAGGGGGTGGGTAAACAAACCCTGCACGGCCCTGATCTGACAGCGATTCTGCACTAACAAGTGGGTGGCTGTGTTTACACCAATAAAAGAGTGCTGCATTGACAGCAAGGAGGAGCTGGAGGGGAGAGAGAGCAAAGCCTGCACCGCCTCCTGTCTACCCCTCTCCATGTCACATTCAGCACTCTGGCCCTCCTGCCACCCCACCTTGTTCCGGCTCTGAATGTGGACATAATGCAGGAAAGAATCAGTGACAAAATTATCAGAATAAAGCAGTACAAAACATTCTTATGGTGCATTAATGTGCATTATTTTGTACGATAATGAGCTTGAAATTAATGGGCTGCCAACCCACTAAAACATCCCTTAAATTTCACCTACCAAAATGTATAATGCATTTCATTGCACTATGGTGTTTTGCCTTAGTGCTTTGGGTGCCATTCAAAATGAATGGTGACGTAGCGCAGAAACTCATGTACCAAGCATTACCACAATCTAATGGTGTCAATAGCCCTTCAAGTTTATCATCTTGGATAGAATTAGATTGCGAATCAGGCAAATTCGTACCCAGATAACAAGCAATTGTGCTGCAAGGTTGAAAATGACTTGCTGAGCTATTGCTAGACTTGCCAGGCTTCACACATGTGTTGCACATAGGGTTGCCACCTTTTCTTCAAGCCAAAACCGAAAACTTTATTTGCACACAGCAAAACATTTTTTAAGAGGTGACGCTGTGGACTCTGATGTAAAGGAGAACTCTGATGGAAGAAGGTTTCTGCTCACCAAACCTCCCAATTACATCAGAGTTTAAGGCACCCCCCCCCCCCCCTAAATTAGGGTTCCCAAAGTGCTCCTTACATCAGAGTCCACAGGGCACCCTTTACATCTGAGTCCCACTTACCTTTGAGTACTCACTCGCTCGGAGGCAGGAGAGAGAAGGGAGGGAGGGGGGAGACTTCAGTCACAGACATTGGATGGGGAGCTCACTCACCTGAGGATCCATCCACGATGTATCTGCCAGTTCCTGAGCTTCAAATTTCCAACCCACACATCCCTTTTCTGAGGCACAGAATGCAGAGGATTGGAGTATGGGTTGGCAGACAGAGGGGTAGGGGTGGGAGGAGGAGGAGCAGATCAAGCCTTTTCTCCTCTCCCGTCCGTGTATGGAGATGGGGCCGGGGTACACACCTATGTACTTTGTGGTTGTGGTTACTTGGGGAGCCACAGTCCATTATGAATATTGTGTCCCAGTTTCAGGCAGTCTGAAACCCGAACACACGATTTGAAACCCGGACTGTCCAGGTGAATCCTGGACAGGTGGCAACCCTACTTGCACAATTGTAGCAAGTCCCCATTGCATGGCTCCAGATCAACTTTCTTTGCAAACATGTCTGCTGGAAGTTCTGGTTTAGTTATGTTGTGCAATAGTCATCCTACCACAGGGGTCACTGTGGCTGAATTTCAATGCTGTAGACTTGCAGAGCTCTTGCTGTAGACTGGCTCCAGTCCCTAGCTCCTGCTAGGGACTTGCCTTGTACATTTGCTACAAATTGGAAAAGTGGACTAGAACTTGTGCTTCAATTGTTCTGCAAGTGTACAACTTGCCAGTGAAAATGTCCAGCAAGTTAACAGATTTACACTGCCACTAATTTGTGGCACGTTATCCTTGCTATTTGGGTAAGTGTAGTGCTACCCCCACAGGAGCAGCTGATATTGACTGGTTCTTTCCCAAACAGTACAGAGTCACCAGTCCCCCAAGCTACAGTCAATTTACTCCGGCTCCAACCTTCTAGGTGTTGACTTTTTTGTAATTTACTGCCTGTAGAACTTGTAACAGGAGATGCTCAATAACATTGATCATTGATCAGAGGACACTCTTCTCCTTGTGGATATGGGACAGTCTAATGTCCCATACACACGGTTGGAAATTCCGACGAAAAAAGTCTGATCGGATTATGTTGTCAGAAAATCCGATCGTGTGTGGGCTCTATCAGACGTTTTCTGTTGGAATTTCCACCGGAAAAAGTTTGAGAGCTCGATTTAAAATTTTCCGACAACAAAATTCGATCTGACTTTTTCCGATCATGTGTAGAGAATTCCGATGCACAAAGTGCCATGCGTGCTCAGAATTTTTTTTAGAGACGAATGCTATTGGCTACTGGCCTATACGTAATCCGGACATACGTTTTGTACATCACCTTGTTCTGAACAATCGGATTTCCCGACAACTTTGTACGACCGTGTGTGTGCAAGACAAGTTTGGGGGCCAAATCCAATGGATTTTGTGATCGGAATGTCTGACCGTGTTTATAAGGCTTAAGACCTCCCAACTCTCTCTTTGGCATCTGGTTACCTTGCACAATTGCATGGCTATAGGTAACCAGTGCAATTTTATGGTGCTACACGGTCAAAAGGTGGTCAGTTAGGGGCCTTACAAGTTCCCAAGACAGCTGTATCCATCCAGAATCCTCCTGACACGCTGCAGGGAGGTTCTCCCTCTCCAGACCTGATTCTTCTGTAGAGAAATCCTGCACTCTGTTCCAAATTATTCTCAGGTCTCCAGCCCTGCCACAGCTGAGAGCCAGCAGAACAGCAACTCAGTCCATTGGATGACTCAGAGGCAAGCAGCCCCCTAAAGTTCTTGGTGCCTTCCCTGGTGGGGAGAAGAACAGTCTCCCCAGGGCTCCAGACTATTTACCACCTCCCAGACCATCTTCTGGGCACACCTCTCAAGGGATTGGCCAGAGCATGATAAATATTCAGACCAGTTATTTGAGTTTCTCACCCTAAGCTCTGGAAACTTCTCCCAGAGACAGGAGGAAACAATCCAACTCCCAGCCTGTGAAATTGTGAGGAGACCAGAGCAAGTGATTGCTGGTTTCTTATTTAAAGAAGGAACCAAAAACTATATTTACCTAGCATCCTATGCTAGGAGGCTGCTACATAAAAGTAAACAGAAGAGAGAAATGGTATGGTTCCTTACAGAGGTAAGTAGAATAGTATAAGAGAAAGAAAGAAGAGATGTAAGGAGAATACAAGGATACAGAAAGCATATCATATTATCAGTGCTACTAAAGCACAGAAAGAGGAGGAAATGGCTAAATCTGTTAATCGCTTGCCACTCATGTAACTTATGTGTGACAGCAAAGGTGGTGAGCTTTAAAGTAGAATCATGGGCACAATTTTATTTTTTTCATTTTAGATATAACAAGGGAGGGTTATAACCCCTGTCAAATTTTTTTTCGCCATCTGTGTCCCATTGTGGAGATTTCTTTTCACTTCCTGTCCCATATCCAATCAGAAAGTGAGAGAAAATCCCTGTAAATGAAGGGAATTACTTCGGAACCCCCAGGTGACCAGAAATAGTGTCCCCTTTGTAAGAATTCAACTCTATTACTTTTCTGGGGACAACCCAAAATTTGGGATTCTCTTTTACTTTCAATGATAACAGTAACCAGGACAAATAGAGAGGGTGCATCTCCATAATGGGGGGGGGGGGGACAGCAAAAAAAAAAAAAAAAAACGAATAGTTGGTCTAATCTCTCTCGACTCTATTTAAAACAGTTAAAAAAAAGTCTAGCCTTTGGTTTTTCTTGGGAGAGAAAAAAGTAATAGGGCAAATTGTAGAGTTTTATTTATCTTTTTTTCAGTTTTGTCTATAGGACTGTGTAAGCAGAATCTGTAATTCTGCAGCAAAATCCCTCTGTTCATCACTAGTGGCCAGCATAAGACCTCATTCGTTGATACCGTTTCTATATCTTCGTTGCACTTTCTTAGTAAATACGCCCGATTTCCCGTTTCTTCTCCTTCTTTTGCAGCCTCACCTTCTCTGCTCCCGAGGAGTTGTTTGATTTACTGGTTACAAATCCTTCAGGTTCCAATGTCATTAGTCTTGAGTGCCAATACACGCTTTCCCTGTAAATGTATATATTTTTGCCTGCTTTACCTACTGTAAGATACAGTAAAGCGTAACTCCACTTTTGTTGAGAAAAAAAACATTCCCCTCTGGGTGATTGATGTAAATTGCAAGGATTATAACAACCTTTGTTGCAGATTCCTACCTTTTGTTAACCTGAAGAAACCCATGTGTGTTTGTCTGTGCCTCTGTACTGAGTGGGTCTATTGGGAGTGGTTTCATAATTAACTGTCAGCTGTACAGCTGCAGGGCACTAATGAGGAAATCTGCTGGACCTGCATCCCTTTAGACATGTTCCTATTTGGGAGTATCTCACCAAAAACTAGATTTTTGTTGCAGGGGATGCATGAAATCTGACTTGTATGTTAGTGTCGACTTCTGGTGAGCCAATCACAGAAGCAAGAAATTATGTTCCTGGGGAGTGGTCATTATACATTCTGTGTACAGAACAACTCCAGGTAGCCATATTGCAATGCATTCTCAAAAAATTACAGTGGCTGCAGATTGAAAAGGAAAGGTCATTTTTAATAACATTCAATTACAATATGATTAGTGTTGCAATTATACAGTATGTGCGATATTATTAATTCTCTATTTGCCATTTTTTTCCCCCTATGAAAGTGGAGTTACCCTTTAAGCATTGTATTATGTCAATTTGTATCCTGGAAGTTACCCTGCGAAATTCCAATAAAGTACCTTTGTAAAAATAAAAATTAGGCCCGATTACAGGAAACCCTATGGACGGACAGAACACAGCAGCTCTAAGTTGATGTTGAGAAGACGCCACATTAGCCATTTTCTGACAAGTCTCCACGGCACTCCATTTTAGTTCAATTAAACGAAGCCGGCGTATCAATTAGATGTTCTCAAAGGTGTTTATAATAGAAGCACTTCAGTGTGAGAGGCCCGAGGTACGTGTTAAGCACTGTGAAGTGGTTGAGTCACACAGCGTAGAGGTAATGTACCGTACTTCAGATGTATGCGTCTCTTCATCCCAGATGCCCGGGTATTACTGGCTGCATTATATAGGCCGTCTTATTATTCAACACACGAATCTTCTTGGAGTCACAGAGTATATTGACAGAATAACACCACTAGGCACTATTTGCATGTCAACTGCCCACAAAGCGTAACCCCAAAGTGATTTTAAAAAAACACGAAACCGTTTCTTAGAAACAACCCTAACAGAGGAACTCAATCACACATTTTCAGTGGGACAAGTAAGTTGGTGCTGATAGAGATTCAGCGGCATAATTCGCTTTTCCTGCGATTCAGCCGATAGATTCCTGCAATATTTTCCTGCTGGAAAAATCACCTTTTTGAGTCACAATTCCCTCCAAGTTTCATTTTTTTTTCAGAGAATAGGTGCAGGAACTAGGAATCGACCAATTATTGGTACGGCCGATTAGTGCCTCTATCAGAATTTTCTGAAACATCAGTCGCAAATTAGACCAATAGTTGCCTCCACGGGCTGCGCCCATCTTTCTGGGGCCCAGAAGCCTGAAGGCCCAGTGCGCAGGGGCATGCGGGACACGCACACAATGTCATTAAGCCTCTGCGCACTGGGCCTATCGTTCTAAGTCTCACAGGCCTCCCACATCTCGATACTCGGACGGACACGCCAGCTGGCCAGCCAGCCACCCACCCATAGTAAGGTGCCAGGACACTGAGGCCAGACAGCCAGCAGCCACCCACAGCAAGGTGCCAGGCCAGCTAGCAGCCACCCACAGCAAGGTGCCAGCCAGCAGTCACTCACCCACCCACAGCAAGGTGCCAGGCCAGCCAGCAGCCACCCACAGCAAGATGCCAGCCAGGCCAGTCAGAGCCACCCACCCACAGCAAGGTGCCAAGCCAGCCAGGCCAACCAGCAGTCACCCACACACCCACAGCAAGGTGCCAGACCAGCCAGCAGCCACCCACAGCAAGGTGCCAGCCGGGCCAACCAGCAGTCACCCACCCACCCACAGCAAGGTGGCAGCCAGCCAGCAGCCGCCTACAACAAGGTGGCAGCCAGGCCAGCCAGCAGCCACCCACAGAAAGGTGCCAGCCAGGCCAGCTAGCAGCTACCCACCCACAGCAAGGTGCCAGCCAGGCCAGCCAGCAGACACTCACCCATCCACAGCAGGGTGCCAGCCAGCAGCCACCCACAGCAAGATACCAGCCAGGCAAGCCAGTGTCAAGATATGAAGACATATGTAACACATATCTGTATATAACATTTGGCGACCCTGACGTTCTTCTTGTCTGCATCCCCACCTCCGGCTCTCAACCCGCAACAGGAGGGACAACAAAGAGGCCTCAGGTGAGAAAAATTTTATTTCTCATTATTATAAAGTACTATCTTTCTGTGCGGTTTTGAGGAGCCGGTGGGGCTTGTGGAATACAGAAGGTAAACTATTGCATGCTGAAGTCTTGCAAAATTCTAAATCAGCACAGGCAGCTGAACTTACTGCTATTTGTGTGGCTTTAGAGCTTGCTGAAGGTGACACTGTGAACATTTATAGTGATTCAGCTTATGCTGTGGGTATCTTGCACAGTTTTGCACAACTTTGGCAGGAAAGAGGTTATCTTACAGCTGCAGGAACTCCTATCCAACACAAAGAATTGATTGTTAGACTACTTACTGCAGTACAGTTACCCTTCAAAGTTGCAGTAATCAAGTGCAAAGCCCACACCAGAGCGGAGGATAGTGTGTCTATTGGGAATGCTTTAGCTGACGAACAGGCTAGAACTGTTATACATTCCTATGATGCATCTAACCTGGTTTCTACTTTCACATTAATGGATCTACAAGTTGATCTAGCGGTACTATCAGCCTTACAAGACAGCTCGCCTCACAAATCTTCTTGGATCGCTAAAGGAGCGATCTGTGTAGAGGATGGATTATGGCGTTTCCATGGGAAATTAGTTGCCCCTCCGACTCTTTTTCCTTCTCTGTTTGCTTTGAGCCATGGGCCTTGCCATGTCTCAACAGGAGGGATGTGTCGGACGGTAAAAAAACATTGGTGGGCTCCAGGTTTCCACACATATGCTGTTAAGCAGGTTCAGGAATGTGTAACATGTCAAATGCATAATATTGGTAAACCAGTTCCCACTCCTATGAAGCATATTCCACATACTGAGGAGCCATTTCAAATTGTGCAAATTGACTTCTCAGATATGCCCCCTTGTGGCCGTTACCGGTATCTTTTGGTTTGCGTGTGTCAATTTTCGAACTGGGTTGAAAGCTTCCCCACTGCGAAGAATGATGTCCGTACGGTAGTTAAATGTCTTACTAGAGAATTAAAACCACGGTTTGGTATAGGGGCTGTCATTTCCTCAGATAGAGGTACACACTTTGATAATAAACTAATGGCAGAAGTGGTGAATATTTTGGGAATAAAACAGCAGCTGCACACGCCATATAGGCCACAAGCTAGTGGGATGGTTGAACGCACTAACCAGACTTTAAAGAGATATCTTGCAAAAATAACTGCTAATGGGAAAAGCACATGGGTAGAAGCATTGCCTATAGCTTTAGCTACCATTAGGACTACCCCTAAAGAAAAATACGGGCTATCACCCTTCGACATACTATTTGGAAGACCACCTTGGAGACTTCCTGCACCTTTGGAACCCCCAGAGACAGTAAATTTGAGAAATGGTCAAGATACCATGATAGACTATGTGCGCAGACTGGCAAATGTGTTTTCTGATACTTTTTCCAGAGCCAAAGCAGGACAACCAATGGACACAAGTGACGGAATGCATGGACTAAAGTCAGGAGAGTGGGTGTACATCAAGAATCATACACCCCGGACCACTTTGTCTCCTAGGTGGAAAGGTCCGTTTCAGATCATTCTTGTATCTCCAACTGCAGTGAAGCTGAAAGACTACAAGTACTGGGTTCATGGTTCCCATTGTAAAAAGACTGTAGCTCCGAAGGAACATACAGATCAGTCTGCTGGTAGCAGGTATTCTTCTTTACCCTTGCATTCTAGGTCATCACCGCCAATTACTCGTGCCAGAGCCAGAAGACTCCAGAATTAATCTCCTGGGGCCTAGACCGAATGTGGTGTTATGGAGCGTTATCCTCTGTGGTGGAGCGGTGGTGTGGATCACAGTAATGGCATTCGAATGGACATACCATAAAGAAAAGGGTAAGATACATGACACCTACCTTTTCAATGCCACTGTCACAAGTGAGAAATTGCAACCTGAAGAAAGCCGTAATCCCAATCAAAGAGCAAGAAGAGACACTCATGAGTATCATGTTAAATTGGGTGAACCCTTTCATAACTCCTTTGTGTCCATGCACCTACAGGCAGCAAAGAAACTGAACATTTCTAATTGCTGGATATGCACACACGCACCTATATCACATAAGACTATACCCTTATTAGGTGTTCCCAGCACATTGGCTGAAATAGAGAACAGTGCTCACTTTGAAGATGTAAGCAGAACTATGGTTGACAGAGTTGTTTCACTCCTGTTGTTCACTAATGCTCCAATGACAATCCCCTCTGTCTGCATAAACTTCACTCGAGAATATTCATCTGAGCTGCTTACTCAAGGTTTTCAAAGTACTACCAGACCTATTGGGAACTCTAACTGTATGGACAATGCTGAGATCAGATATTGGTTTGATGGTAAGGATACAGCATGGAGCACAGATCGGTATCAGGAACTACATGACTACACGCATCGACAACATTCTAGGCAAAACAATATGAAATTATTAATGTGTTTGCAGGGGTATAATTTCAAGAAGGCTTGTGCAGCTCCCCCAGGTTATTACTTTATATGTGGGAAGAAAGCATATAATTGGATCCCTTTAAATTCTATGGGGGTTTGTTATTTTGGGAGAGTAATACCTGCCACTTGGTATATGAGTAACGATGAGTTTAAGGAGTCCCAAATCCGTAAAATCCCCATACATCTTTTAAAAAGAGATTTAGATTCTCAGTCAGAACCTGGGGGGGAGGAAGAGAATCATGATGAGGTTGAAGATCCTGACATGAACAAGGAGGGTGAGACTAACATTGAGGTACCCCTAGTTAATGTTGAGGAAAATACTAATAACATTTATAATAGTGACCTTGGCACTAATATAGAGTCCCATGACAGGGAGATAAAGCCAATATTCTCCATACCATGGGTAAATAGATGTTGTATCAAAAAGGCATTCAGTTTTATCATTGATTTAGCTGACTTGATCGATAATATTACAGCATTGTATGATATGAACTTTGTGATGCTTGCCACTGAACTAAAAATGGTTAAAAAGGAGATGTTGCAGCACCGGCTGGTGCTGGATTATCTTACAGCGAGCTAGGGAGGAATATGCACCATAGTGGGAACAAGCTGTTGTAACTACATTGGAAATGATACTAAAGCAGAAGATGCTATCATTTCACATGTAGAACAGGTACAACAGCTTAAGCTCAATTTTCGGAAAGAGCATACTGAAACTGCTTGGGTTGAAGGAAGCTGGGAAAGCTGGACTTCCTGGCTTAATCCTGCCAACTGGTTTTCAGGCATTGGAGGTTGGTTTGCTGGTATATTACATGGTATCCTATATATTGCTGGTATCATAATACTTATAATCCTTATAATCAAATGTGCACCTATGTTATTCAAATGTTGTTTTAAAATAACTACCACTTCTTGTAGCGCTATTTGGAAAGCTTGTACTAACACTGGTTCTTTTGAGCCCTAAAGGTCAAGAGTTAGAACTGCTCATGAGATGGTGGCTCGTATACCTGGAGGTCAACCCAGAGCCAAAGTTTAAGGAGGAATACCCAAGGAATTATAAACATAGGAGGGATGTCAAGATATGAAGACATATGTAACACATATCTGTATATAATCCAGAGTTCCCCTTCAATATAAGAATGTATTTCTTTATATAATGTTTTTTAATTCTTCTTGGGTATTCTCAATATTGCAACACATATCTTGTTATTCACTTGTTATTGTTATTGTTATTACTTGTTATTTGCTTCACATGAGATTATTCCCAGAAATGATGTTCAAATGTTTTTATGGAAAATACCTGTTGATAACATAACTTACCAAAAAGTCAGAATGACCTTTTAAAGTTGTTATTGTGTTATGGCGAAAATGACCATGTGAAATATGAAATAGATTATCCTGGAATGTATTGTGTATTTTCTATTTTCACTCTTTCCCACACATAGACTGTAATGTTATAATTTTCTTATAAAAATGCTGTTACAAATTGAGTAATTTCATCACTTTCATCACTTTCCCTTTGGAAAGGAAGTGACGTGATCCTCTGTACGGAGATTGATTTTCTGAGTAAATATACATTGATGAATGCAACTTCGTAGAGGTCTTTTATTTCAAGGCTGTACATAACATTTTGGTTCTTCATATCTTGACACCAGCCAGCAGCCAACCCTCCACCCACAGCAAGAGGCCAGCCAGCAGCCACCCCCCCCCCCCCTCCCACAGCAGGTTGCCAGCCAGCAAGCCCCCAACAGCAGGATGCCAGCCAGCAAGCCCCCTACAGCAGAATGCCATCCAGCAAGCCAGCCACAGCAGGGTGCCAACCAGCAAGCCACCCACAGCAGGGTGCCATCCAGGAAGCCAGCCACATTAGGGTGCCAGCAAGCAGCCACCCACAGCAAGGTGCCAGCCAGGCCAGCTAGCAGCCACCCACCCACAGCAAGGTGCCAGCCAGCAGACACTCACCCACCCACAGCAGGGTGCCAGCCAGCAGCCACCCACAGCAATATACCAGCCAGGCAAGCCAGCCTGCAGCCAACCCTCCACCCACAGCAAGAGGCCAGCCAGCAGCCACCCACCCACAGCAGGGTTCCAGCCAGAAAGCCCCCTACAGCAGGGTGCCAGCCAGCAAGCCCCCTACAGAAGTATGCAAGCCAGCCACAGCAGGGTGCCAGCCAGCAAGCCACCCACAGCAGGGTGCCATCCAGCAAGCCCACCCACAGCAGGGTGCCAGCCAGCAAGCCACCCACAGCAGGGTGCCATCCAGCAAGCCCATCCACAGCAGGGTGTTATTTTTGAAAAGTTTACAAAATATTGGCAAATAATATTGGTTATTGGCAGGAGAGGTGGCTGAAATATCGGTATTGTATCGACACCGGAAAAACTATATCAGTCGATACATGGTAGGAACTCCCCCTTTCTGAGTCACCCCCATGTCCCCAGCCCTTATCCACCTCTTGCACTATTCCTTGGTTCCTCCCCCTACCCACCTCCCAGTACTGCCCCTTTGAAAGCATACAGAACCAAGTAACAATTGTGGTACTAATTAATTTGTATGGAATGTGTTACTGATAACAAGAAAATCTGTAAAATAGATCCCATGCAGCCAGCAACAATAAATCCCCAGCAAAATGGACCACACGCAACAAAATACCCCCATTCCCAACAACAATAAACACCCAGCAGCAACAACAGATCTCCTAGCAGCCCCTCCCTTAACAGTAGATCCCTCCAAGCAACAATTGACCCCCCCCCTGCAACATAAGTCCCATCCCAGCAACAATAGACCCCCCCCCACCAGCAACAATAGACCTCCCCAGCAACAATAGAAACCCCCTGCAAAAATAGATCCTCTCCAGCAACACTGGATCCCCTATCAGCAAGCATCAATAGACCCTACAGCACATACCAGCACTTCTTGCCATTACATACATTTAGTGCTGGAGGTGCCGGAACTGCGTTGTCCCGCGTTCCCGCAAAAAAAAGCCCTGGTTTCACATCTCCCTGATCTAAACACACAGCCATAAACTTATACACATAATTAGGTAGGAAGAATTTGCTAAAGGTATTGGAAAAAACAATTAAAACTCCAACTCCAGGCTATATTTCTTTACATCTCAACAAGTGTAAAATAAAAAAGAAGCTCTGGCTGAAATGCCTAATCCAGAGTTGTCCCTTGCAGTAATCATTTTTTACCACAAGATGTCCTCTTTCTTCCCGGTTTATCGACATCCAGTATCATTTCACCTGGAGACTGAGGACATACTGTGAGTGTAGGGTGTCACCACAGAATGCTGCACTCACTGTGTAATGGTGCTTCAAATTAGTTCTGTTCTCTACATCATTGAGGACCACATAGCCTTGCGAACAGATGAAAAGGAATGAGAAGATTCTGCCTGCTGAAAATGGTAAATTAACCACTTGACCTCCAGAAGATTTACCCCCTTCCTGACCAGGCCATTTTTTGTGATACAGCACTGCGTTACTTTAACTGACAATTGCATGGTTGTACAAAGCTGTACTCAAAAAAAAGCATGTCCTTTTTCTCCCACAAATAGAGCTTTCTTTTGGTAGTATTTGATCACCTCTGCGTTTTTTATTTGGTGGACATTGAGTCCATGGTGCATGCAGATCAGCTCTTGCTGCGTATAATCAGAGCGGGCCACGTACGTGCATGCCCCCTACCCGGAAATGTCGGATCACATGCTAGGTATGTGATCCAGCGCAGCAGTGCCACCTTGCCACCGTATATATAAGTTATACGGTCAGCAAGTGGTTATAAATAATTGCACAAACTACTGTCTAATGTTGGGTACACAAGGACTGAGAATTTGATGAAAGCGGATGGTTCGGCAGGAACAGGCTTACTTTCAGCTCATGTGTGCAACTCCCTGTCTCACGACTGGCTTCTGTTGAACGGGCATGCTGGAAAACCAGCATCCAATTGGCTGCCAGCGCTGATCAGCACACCCAATGGTGGGGGGGGGGGAAGAGCCAAAACAAAATAGCGAGGGAGATCGCTGTGCTAACATTGCTTATGTTCCAGGCCATTGGGTTGAACGAAAAAAAATCAATAGTGTGTGTACCAGGCTTAAGGGACATGCAGAGGAAGAGGGGGCACTGTGGGGGTGAGTCTGGAGCTCGGAGTTGGGCTTTCATTTTTTCTCAGAAGAAGTGTAGGGTGAGGCTGATAATAACAATGAGTAAAGACTGAATTATTTTACAGACTAATTCTTTATATCCACCACAACACTTATGCCGCGTACACACGAGCGGACTTTCCGGCAGACTAGGTCCAACGGCCTTCCCGACGGACTTTCGCCAGAGTTCCGATGGATTTTCCGAATGAACGGACTTGGCCACACACAATCACACCAAAGTCTGACGGATTGGAACGTGATGACGTATGACCAGACTAGAATAAGGAAGTTCATAGCTAGTAGCCAATAGCTGCCCTAGCGTCGGTTTTTGTCCGTCGGACTAGCATACAGATGAGCGGAATTCTCAGTAGGAACTGGGTCTGGCGGAAAAAATTGAAACATGTTCTATTTCTAAAGTCTGTCAGATTTTTGGACAGCAAAGGTCCGATGGAGCCCACACACGATCGAATTGTCTGACGGATTTGTTCCGTTGGACCTTTGCTTTCGAAAAGTCCGGTCGTGTGTACGCGGCATTAAGAACCTCCAGCAGCACCGTAAATCAGCCTGGCTGGAAGGATTATGATGATGGAGACAAATAACAGTGATTGTAAACGATCACTTTGTAAAACAACCTATTCAGTTTAAAATAGAAATGAAAGCTAAAACATTTTTGTAAGATATAAAAAAAATTGTAAATACCCTTTCCCCCCCCCTTTTTTTCTCTCTTTTGCTCCCTGACAGATCAGCGGTTTGCCTTTACATAGGCACATTGCTGCTCCATCTCTCCACTGAATGATCTGCGCGCCACAGCAGCCATCGCGGCCGCTGAACCTGCTGATTGGTTCACGCTGTGTCCAATCATAGTATATTTGTGGTGGGTGGCCTGGAAGTGGTTTATAAGAATAGGCAGGCCTTTTTTCTCAGAGAATAGGTGCAGGTACTCCTCATTCAGAGTCACCCCTTGTCTTCACTCCCTACCCACCTCTGAGCACTAAACCTTGGTTCCACCCCCTACCCACCTCCCAGTACCACCATTTTTAGAGAATACAGAATCAAGTATCATTTTGTGGTGCTAAGTAATCTGTATGGATTGTGTTAAAGAAAAGAAGAGATACACTAAAATAGATCCCCTGCAGCCATCAACAATAGAGCCCCCAGCAACAATATATCTCCCAGAAAGCCAGCATCATGAGACCCTCAACAGTAGATCCCCCCCAGTAACAATTGAAACTCCCAGTAACATATATAAAAAAGGCGTTTAAGTTTGGACTGAAGAAGTCAGCTAACCCACATCCCTAAATTGAATGATAAATCACTGAAAATTGTTTACGGTGCATAAAAGTTAAATAATACATCACATAAGAAAAGAACAAATTTTGCATAAAATATGTGATACAGTTTATTTGAATAAAAAACATTACAGAATCCAACATATCCAGAATTCATGGAGCAGGTGAGGTATTTCGACTAGTTTCACTTTTCAGCTTCTTCAGGAACTACCTACATCTAAAAATGCGTCAATTACTCATAAATCTATAAGAAATATCTAAAAATCACAAACAGTTTAAATGGACATTAGGGAGACAATTTACAAGACATAACAAGGAACAGACTCTTACCTAAACACCCCCGCCCCAGGATAGGCCAGAACCATACAGGGGGAAGCCTCCCCCTGCTCCATGAATTCTGTATATGTTGGATTCTGTAATGTTTTTTATTCAAATAAACTGTATCACATATTTTATGCAAAATTTGTTCTTTTTTTATGTGATGTATTATTTAACTTATATGCACCGCAATAGTCCCCTAGCTCACACTCTTCTGACACCTCTGTTTGGAGACCAGAGGTGTCAAACATTCAGTTCTATACAACTGGGATGAGGGTGCACATTGAAAAAGTATAATTTAGAATTTTCTTGTGTGGCCATTTTCAATTTTATAAAAAGATCTAATGAAACAAAAGGTCAACTCAAAGTAAATCTTACAGTCCAATCAGCTGATTAATTTTGTGCTGGAGGTTGGATTACTGGCAAAGTGCATTCCTGAGAACTGAGTGAGAAGGGTGTTGTATTGTATTTGAGCCGAGGAGAAGAGATATTGTCATTGTGTGTGTTAAAATATTCAATAAACAAACGACTTTCCAAACTACGAATCATTATCACGAATATATATACATACATAAATATTGAATTTCAACGAATACGAAAGAAAGTATAGCGGATAAAGTAAATTAATTTGACATGATTCGAGAGTCAGTATAATGAATATCGACACTCTACAAATAACGTGATGGAAAAAATATAAATATACAGGACATCGCATATTTATACAGGAGAGCAAGTGGGACTTTGCGTGAAGCACATGGCAGCAAAGAAGCAATGGATGAACATAAAGAATTTTTTATTATCATTATTTTATTAAAACAATGTATTATTCACATCATTCAAATAACATTAATAAGAGGTAATATGCAAATAGTACTCAGACCATTAACATAGTTCACAATACATATAATAACAATAAAGATATGTCCAACAGGCCCAGAGGCCATCGGTCTTGCAGCTATAATTTTTTCAAACCATTGTTATACCCCTATATTATTTGAGGTGAACATAAGGATTTTTCTGTCTCATAAGAATGTACTATTATTCAATTTTTATCTTGCTTCTTGCATATTATTTTTATTGTTATTATATGTATTGTGAACTATGTCAATGGTCTGAGTACTATTTGCATATTACCTCTTATCAATGTTATTTGAATTATGTGACCTAATAATACATTGTTTTAATAAAATAATTATAATAAAAAATTATTTATGTTCATCCATTGCTTCTTTGCTGCCAAGTGCTTCACGCAAAGTCCCACTTGCTCTCCTGTATAAATATGCAATGTCCTGTATATTTATATTTTTTCCTTCAGGTTAATGGGATGGATATTCATGATTTTACCAATTCATTTTATCACTTAAAGTCCCTAGGGATGGATATACATGGTCTTAGCAGACCATGACTTCCTGAAAGTCCTTAATTTAAAAATTCCCCACTTCATACTCTACAAATAATAACAAATTATCCAAAAACGAATTAACATAAAATAACGAATATAACAGAATGAAATTATGTATTTTATGAATGATAACGAGCCGAAACTAAACAAAATTTCCCGTTATGCACAAGTCTGCTGTGTGTGTCCATAGACACACAAACACAGCGTGTCTTGGCCCCACCGCTCTCTCCTCACTAGACTTGATTGACAGCAGAAGGAGCTAATGGCTCCTGCTGCTCTTAGTGAGTCCTGTGTGGAGAAGAAGAGAGAGTAGTGCTACTGCATAGAGCCACAGTGCTGGATCGAGATAGGACTCAGAGAGATAGGTAAGTAAGGTTTAAGGAGAGGGAAAAGGAGCAAGTAATCACATTTTTTCCCCTTAATAAGGGGAGTGCATTAAGGTAAAAAAATGTCTTGACTTTAAAACCACTTTTAGGTATGTAGGCAATTAACTCACCCCTGCCATACCCACATTTAGGCACGCCATGAAAAAATGTTAACCAAGAATTATTGGTACTTTTTTAAAATTACTTTTCCTTAATACTGGGGTTTGTAAAACAACAAATGTAATAGATGAAACATTAGAGTGGTGAAACTATTCATTGGTACTTTTTAGGTAGATATCTACACATCAGACCAAAAGGGGGACAATCTCCAAATGGGGAACAGTTAGACTCTATGGATGGACACAGTGCCTTGAAAAAGTATTCAAACCCCTTGAAATTTTCCAAATTTTGTCATGTTACGACCAAAAACGTAAATGTATTTTATTGGGATTTTATGTGATAGACCAACACAAAGTGGCACATAATTGTGAGGAGGAAGGAAAAAGATAAATGGTTTTCAAAATTGTTTACAAATAAATATATGAAAAGTGTGGGGTGCATTTGTATTCAGCCCCCCTGAGTCAATACTTTGTAGAACCTCCTTTCACTGCAATTACAGCTGCAAGTCCTTTTGGGGATGTCTCTACCAGCTTTGCACATCTAGAGCAGAGGTAGGGAACCATTTTGGCTCAGAGAGCCATGAACACCACATATTTTAAAATGTAATTTTTGTGAGAGCCATACAATGTTTAAAACTAAATACAAATAAATGTGTGCATTTTATGTAAGACCAACACTTTTAAAGTACAATAAGTCTCTGAATTAAACAATCTGGTGTTCTTTATTAAGAGATAAATCACAGAACAAAGAAATACGGCAAAGTTGCCAAACATGACATGACCTCTGAATTCTTTTTAATAACGTTGTTATGCTGTTGCTAACCAATGATGAATAAAGTACTTCTTACCGTTAATGCGACTTCTGGTGCTGCATGGTTTTGCTGTAGTCTGGCTAAAACGTGGTGAGGTTAAGCTTCATGCAGACGTTGAGACCTGTTAGATCTGTTAAACGTGATCGTAGGCAGGGGCGGATCCAGAGTCTAATCTCGGGAGGGGCACTGCTATAAAATATGTTTTTTGGGGGGCAATTTATATGGGAAATGGCTGGTATTGGCGCTTCAATCATTACGGCACCATGGTTGTTATGGTGTCAGGATGATTGAAGCGCATTATTTCTATTAATACATTGTAATATTAAATGAAATGGTTCAACTCACCATAATGCAGAATCAGTGGGAGCCCTGAGGATGTCACTTGCCATGTCGCCTGCCACCAAATGTGGATTGTCACTTGTCACCAAATGCGGATTGTTACTTGCCACGTCACCTGCCACACATTGCGGATTGTCACTTGCCACGTGACCTGCCACACATTGCAGATTGCCACTTGCCACGTCACCTGCCACACATTGCGGATTGTGACTTGCCACGTCACCTGCCACACATTGCGGATTGTCACTTGCCACGTCGCCTGCCACCAGATGCGGATTGCCACGTAGCCTGCCACACATTGCGGATTGCCACGTCACCTGCCACACATTGCGGATTGTCACTTGCCAAGTTGCCTGACCCACATTGCGGATTGCCACTTGCCACGTCACCTGCCACACATTGGGGATTGTCACTTGCCACGTCACCTGCCACACATTGCGGATTGTCACTTGCCACGTTGCCTGCCACACATTGCAGATTGCCACTTGCCACGTCACCTGCCGCACATTGCGGATTGTCACTTGCCACGTTGCCTGCCACACATTGCGGATTGCCACTTGCCACATAGCCTGCCACACATTGCGGATTGTCACTTGCCACGTCACCTACCACACATTGCGGATTGCCACTTGCCACGTAGTCTGCCACACATTGTGGATTGCCACTCGCCACGTAGTCTGCCACACATTGCGGATTGTCACTTGCCACGTCACTTGCCACACATTGCGGATTGCCACTTGCCACGTAGTCTGCCACACATTGCGGATTGTCACTTGCCAAGTTGCCTGACCCACATTGCGGATTGCCACTTGCCACGTCACCTGCCACACATTGGGGATTGTCACTTGCCACGTCACCTGCCACACATTGCGGATTGTCACTTGCCACGTTGCCTGCCACACATTGCGGATTGCCACTTGCCACGTCGCCTGCCACACATTGCGGATTGCCACTTGCCACGTCACCTGCCACACATTGGGGATTGTCACTTGCCACGTCACCTGCCACACATTGCGGATTGTGACTTGCCACGTTGCCTGCCACACATTGCGGATTGCCACTTGCCACGTAGCCTGCCACACATTGCTGATTGTCACTTGCCACGTCACCTACCACACATTGCGGATTGCCACTTGCCACGTAGTCTGCCACACATTGTGGATTGCCACGTAGTCTGCCACACATTGCGGATTGTCACTTGCCACGTCACCTGCCACACATTGCGGATTGTCACTTGCCACGTCACCTGCCACACATTGCGGATTGTCACTTGCCACACATTGCGGATTGCCACTTGCCACGTAGTCTGCCACACATTGCGGATTGCCACATGCCACGTAGTCTGCCACACATTGCGGATTGCCACATGCCACGTAGCCTGCCACACATTGCGGATTGTCACCTACTGGTGGTCTTTTGTTGGGTCCCAGAGTGAAGATAGGCAGCAGAGAGATGATGCAATCTCTCTGCTGCACACAGCTTCCTACAAAGTGAGGGCGGAACTGGAGGGATGCAGGGCAGTGAGAGATGATGTCATCTCCCTGCTCCCCTGCCTGCTGGCTTCCCGATTGGCCAGCAGCCCTCCTAAGCCGCCCAGCTGCCCCCCCCCCCTCACCCGTCCACTCAGCGCGGGTACCCGCGGAACCGGCCGCGCGGGTACCCGCGGAACCGGCCGCGATTGGACCCGCGGAACCGGCCGCGGGTACCCGCGGAACCGGCCGCGATTGGACCCGCGGAACCGGCCCGCGGGTACCCGCGGAACCGGCCGCGATTGGACCCGCGGAACCGGCCCGCGGGTACCCGCGGAACCGGCCGCGATCTGACCAGCTGCCGGTATTCTCGGAGGGGGCAATTGACCCGTTGCCCCCCCCTGGATCCGCCCCTGATCGTAGGTTGGTCTTAATGTTCTTTTTTTTAACCAATTAATTTCGATTAATTATAACTGTAATGTTGTTATCTCTCCCACTGTAATATCCACATCATCTCCCCCACTGTAATATCCACATCTCCCTCATTGTAATATCCACATCATCTCCCCCACTGTAATATCCACATCTCCCTCATTGTAATATCCACATCATCTCCCCCACTGTAATAACCATGTCATCTCCCCCACTGTAATAACCATGTCATCTCCCTCACTGTAATAACCATGTCATCTCCCCCACTGTAATAACCATGTCATCTCCCTCACTGTAATATCCACATCATCTCCCCCACTGTAATATCCACATCTCCCTCACTGTAATATCCATGTCATCTCCCCCACTGTAATATCCATGTCATCTCCCCCACTGTAATATCCACATCTCCCTCACTGTAATATCCATGTCATCTCCCACACTGTAATATCCATGTCATCTCCCCCACTGTAATATCCACATCTCCCCCACTGTAATATCCAAGTTATCTCCCCCACTGTAATAGCCACGTCATCTCCCCCACTGTAATAGCCACGTTCCCCCCACCTGTAATATCCATGTCCCCCCACTGTAATATCCATGTCATCTCCCCCACTGTAATATCCACATCTCCCTCACTGTAATATACATGTCATCTCCCCCACTGTAATATCCACGTCTCCCTCACTGTAATATCCATATTTCCCCCACTGTAATATCCATGTCATCTCCCCCACTGTAATATCCCCATCATCTCCCCCACTGTAATATCCATATTTCCCCCACTGTAATATCCATGTCATCTCCCCCACTGTAATATCCCCATCATCTCCCCCACTGTAATAGCCACGTCCCCCCACCTGTAATGTCCACGGCCCCCACAGTAATATCCACGTCCCCCCACTGTAATATCCATGTCATCTCCCCCACTGTAATATCCCCATCATCTCCCCCACTGTAATAGCCACGTCCCCCCACCTGTAATGTCCACGGCCCCCACAGTAATATCCACGTCCCCCCACTGTAATATCCATGTCATCTCCCCCACTGTAATATCCACATCTCCCCCACTGTAATATCCACGTCTCCCCCACTGTAATATCCACATCTCCCCCACTGTAAGATCCACGTCTCCCCCACTGTAATATCCACGCCCGCCCACTGTAATATTTACGTCCCCCCACTGTAATATCCATGTCATCTCCCCCACTGTAATATCCACATCTCCCCCAATGTAATATCCATGTCTCCCCCACTGTAATATCCACATCTCCCCCACTGTAAGATCCACGTCATCTCCCCCACTGTAATATCCACGTCTCCCCCCACTGTAATATCCACGTCTCCCCCACTGTAATATCCATGTCTCCCCCCAACTATAATATCTACATCTCCCCCACTGTAATATCTACATCCCCCCACTGTAATATCCACGTCTCCCCCACTGTAATATCCATGTCTCCCCCACTTTAATATGCACATCTCCCCCACTATAATATCCACGTCTCCCCACATCTCCCCCACTGTAATATGCACATCTCCCCACATCTCGCCACATCTCCCCCACTATAATATGCACATCTCCTCCACTGTAATATGCACATCTCCCCCACTGTAATATGCAGATCCAGGAGTGGGTGAGGTGGGCGGTGATGATGACATCAGCGCACCGCTCACCTAGGCCACCACCGGGTGTACCAAGATGACCGCGGCTCTGGAGCTAGGCCGAAGCCTCGGCCTTTCCAATGGGCTCAATCCGCGGATCGGCGCACCAAGCAATCCATTGAGAGGCGAGAGCCAGATGTAACCATCAAAAGAGCCACATCTGGCTCGCGGGCCATAGGTTCCCGACCCCTGATCTAGAGAGTGAAATTTTTGCCCACTCTTCTTGGCAAAATACCTCAAGTTCTGTTAGATTGGATGGAGAGCATCTCTGAACAGAAAATTTCAAGTCTTGCCACATATTCTCAATTGGATTTAGGTCTGGGCTTTCACTGGGCCACTCTAGCGCTTGAATATGCTTTGATCTAAACCATTTCATTGTAGCTCTGGCTGTAAGTTTAGGGTTGTTGAGAAGGTGAACATCTGCCCCAGTCTCAAGTCTTTTTCAGACTCTAATGCCCTGTACACAAGATAGGATTTTCCGACAACAAACTTGTCTTGCATACACACGGTCACACAAATGTTGTTGGATATTCCGAATGCCAAGAACGCGGTGATGTACAACACGTACGATAAGCTGAGAAAAATTAAGTTCAATAGCCAGTGCGGCTCTTCTGCTTGATTCCGAGCATGCGTAAACTTTTGTGCGTCGGACTTATGTACACACGCTCGGAATTTCCGACAACAAGTTTTGTTGTCAGAAAATTTGAGAACCTGCTCTCAAACACTTGTTGGCAGAAATTCCGACAACAAATGTTCTATGGAGCACACACAGGGTCGGACTTTCTGACAACAATCTCACATCCAACATTTGTTCTTGGAAAATACTATTGTGTGTACAGGGCATTAGAGGTATTCTTCTCAGATTACCCTGTATTTGGCTCCATCCATCTTCCCATCAACTCTGACCAGTTTCCCTGTCCCTGCTGAAGAAAAGCATCCGCACAACATGATGCTGCCACCACCATGTTTCACAGTGGGGATGGTGTGTTCAGAGTGATGTGCAGTGTTAGTTTTCCACCACACATAGCGTTTTTCTTTTAGACCAAAAAGTTCAATTTTGGTCTCATCTGACCAGAGCCCCTTCTTCCACATGTTTGCTGTGTCCCCCACATGGCTTCTTCCATACTGCAAACAGGAGTTCTTATGTCTTTCTTTCAACAGTGGATTTCTTCTTGTCACTCTTCCATAAAAGTCAGATTTGTGGAGTTCACGACTAATAGTTGTCCTGTGGACAGATTCTCCCACCTGAGCTGTGGATCTCTGCAGCTCCTCCAGTGTTACCATGGGCCTCTTGGCTGCTTCTCTGATTAATGCCCTCCTTACCATATCTTGGTAGGTTTGCAGTTGTGCAATTCTCTTATCATTTTTGGATGATGGATTGAACAGTGAACAGTCATGATGCTGTTTGTTCACTAAGGTTCTCTAACAAACCTCTGAGGGCTTAACAGAACAGCTGTATGTATACAGAGATTAAATTACACACAGGTGGAGTCTATTTATTAATTAGGTGACTTCTGAAGGAAATTGGTTGCACTAGATTTTAGTTTAGTTAGGGGTATCAGGGGGGCTGAATACAAATGCACGCCACACTTTTCATATATTTGTTTGTAAAAAAAGTCTGAAAACCATTTATCATTTTCATTTTGGTTGTAAAATAACAAAATGTGGACAATTTCAAGGGGTATGAATACTTTTTCAAGGCTCCGTAGATATAGCGTTAAAGTCACATCCGGGCTCTTTGCTTGGCTCTACTGGTTCAGCGCGAACTAGTTAATTTTCAAGGTGTAATATAAACAATAAGGCTGCCAAGATTTTAGCAGCTTTTTCTCCCAGCAAGTGCTTTGTTCAAAATATTTCTTCCCCCGAGTTCTTGTTTTGTTGCCTCATATGCTGATTTTATTAAGTCTGATTCCAGTATAATGCCACCCTCCCGGGATAAATCTGGGAAAAACAAAGGCTGTATTTTGTGAAGCTTAGCAAAATCAAACTGTTTTCTATTTCATGGAGTATGTAATTATCACACAGAAGATTTGTGAATACTAATCCTTCATTGTAAGTGATTAAAGCAAATTAAAATGCAGCCACAGACAATGTTGACATTTACATATATGTGTATACTGTACTATATCTAACCCAATAGATGACAGATACCTACCATCATTTCAGATGCAGGGTGACTTGACACTCACGGACAGCGCAAGATATAAGACGGGAACTGGCTCCCAACCTAAATATACCCGTTAATAATCTCTAGCACATAATGCCCCCGACCCTAGTAACTTTTTTCCGTACCATATCACTACAATTCTTTAACTCACGCAAAATTGTCTGGTAAATATTTCAGAACGAGCCAAATTCCTACATTACAAAAGTTGCCCAAAAATAACCAAAATAGAAAATAGACATCCTTGCATGCCTGCAAAATAAAACATGCTTACCTATGTATTTTTATTGGAATCATTGAATAATAAAATTTATAGTGACTTGTTGCTGACTGTCATTTGTGAGCTTCTTTTTTCACGGCATGCTACTGCTTTGTTTGAAAATTGAATAAGAATTTTAAAAAATTTGAATTAATGCGCAAAAACAAACACACAACCATCATTCTATATTCCTTGCATTCTATATATACAACTTTCTAAAACATCGGAGCTGCAGTCCTTACATGTGGGTGGGTAAAAACTGACCAGTTTCAAGGTAGTGCCAACAGGTATAAAAACAGAATTGCGAGCCACAGGAAGGGGTCTATCTGGGAAAAAAAATGCAGCCCTTAGGTTAAAGTTGATGACCATTGGCCATTTGCTGCACATTTTAATGGCAGCACCAACTGGCCTATAAGGGGAGAGACCAACCACATCATCAATCTTGCAAAAAAAAAGGAGTTGTCGAGTTTTTTTTATTTTATGCCATTTATTGAATGGGGGTGGAGAGCGGGGAGAGGTGCTTTGAGGTTTTTGGCAGAGCAGAAATTTGACAAATGCAAAAACATGAGAAGGATTCTAAAGATGAGGGTAAGGAGAGAAGGGGGTAGATGGGACAGAGGTTCACCCAGTGTGCAGGCCAGGGAACAATATATGCCGGTGTTCTGCCAAATCTCCAACCTATCAAAATGTCCAACCGTGTCATAAGTGGTTGTATTGCACATGTGCGAGCGTGTGCACAAGAAGGGGTTTCTTCTGCATGTCAGATTCTCATGTAAAAGCCATCAAATACACCAACTGCTCTTGCCGCCGCAGCACTCACCAGATATTGGGGGTCACCAGGTATTTGGGGTCATGTGTGCTCCACCATTGACAATGTGCTCGTGTCAATGGTGTCAATATTAATACAAATAGGAAAAAAACAAATAAAGATATTATATAAAAATAAAAAAAATAAAGATATTATTAAAAAAAAAAAAACATGATTAAATATAAACAAAATCATAATGTCTGGGTGTCTGCCACTGTGAGGCCATGCAGGCTAGGGGCAGGTGGAAGGGAGCACTGTCATCCAAAAACCTGAAGGTTGTCACTTTTAGACACTCTCCTGTGGCCTCTTTTTCCACATATAGCCCTGTTGGTCCTTTCCTGCAAATATTTCTCCGGTCAAACTACAATAAAAAAAAAAACTTCTATACTGTGAAAGCAAGCATTGTAGTACTTGATAAAAAAAAAACACTAAAATTACTAGGAAAAAGTTTTTTTTAAACTAAAATTAATTGTCACCCAATAGCATTGGACTGTGGGACATCTTTGTATAATTGTACATTGGGGTTCTGATACTATCTGTAAGTAAAAAAAAATTCAAATTCCACCGCCAAATTGTGCTGTTAAAGTATGCTGTTGCAAAAGTTGTCTTAGCCCTTGTACACACGGTCGCAGATTCGGACGGAATGTGTCCGATCGGACCGTTTTGTCGGATATTCCGACTGTATGTGGTCTACATCGGACTGTTTCTTTCAGAGTATCCGACGGAACAAGGTTTCCAACTTGTTGGTAAAATTTTCCGACAAAATGCTCCGATCGGACATACTCCGATCATGTGTAGAGAATTCCGATCGGACAAAGTTCCACGCATGCTCAGATCAAATTCCTACACCAAAGCTATTGGCTACTAGCGTGACCGTAGTCCCCTTGTAACGAAATAACGTCATCATGTTGAATTTTCCGACAATTTTGTCTGACCGTATGCAACAGTTTCGGACAAAATCTGTCGGACAAAATCCGACGGACAATATCCGACAGATTTGGTTGTCGGAATCTCCAACCGTGTGTACAAGGGCTTAGAGTGGAGACAGTTCTCTAACTTTATGTGCAGACAAGCTACAACCCCCAAACTGTAGTAAAAAGTATATGTGTATTTTCCATGTGGCCCTCAAAGACATATTTATAGCCCCCTACCCTCGGGTGTACGTGTTTTTTCCTAATGTTTTTGGCATTGGCAAAGGTCTGCCACAGTCCTATCCATTGGTGACAATAGTTTGTCTAGCAGATCTGCAAAGTGACCATCAAAACTCGTCCCAACTCACAAATTGAGTTTAAGACCAATTATGTCATAAATTTACTGCATTTGGTCAAAAGTGAGTTTTAGTAAACTTATTCATAATAAAGAAAGAGAGAGAGAGAGAGAGAGAGAAAGAAAGATAAATAGATGAAGGAAGGAGGGAAGGAATGGTGAGAGAGGGAGAGAGAGATAGAGGAAGGAAAAAAGAAAGAAAGAAAGAAAGAAAGAAAGAAAGAAAGATAAATAGATGAAGGAAGGAAGAAAGAGACAGAGAGATGGAAGGAAGAAAGAAAGATGGAAAGAAAAAGAAAAAAAGAAAAAAAGAAATAAAGAGAAAGATAATTAGATGAAGGAAGGAGGGAAGGAAGGAAGGGCGAGAGAAGGAGAGAGAGAAAGAGGAAGGAAGAAAGAAATAAAGAGAGAAAGAAAGAGAAAAAGATAAATAGATAAAGAAAGGAAGGAAGGAAGGGTGAGAGAGGGAGAAAAAGAAAGAAAGAGAAAAAAAAAAAAGAGGACAGAAGGAAAGAAAGAAAGATAAATAGATAAAGGAAGGAAGAAAAAAAGAAAGAATGCTTTCCCGTTTTGTTGATATTATAAAATCTTACGATGTTGGCCATGTTGTTGTCTCCCAAGAAAATCCAGGCTAAAGAAACAGAGCAAACTCTTTAGTGGCTTTGGCAAACATATTCAGGACTGGCCAATTTGTCCGTACAAATCTACGGCATTAAGGGGAGAAGCGCCATAAATCCATTGGCACACAAGCCAGTAACTCTTTAGATGTTTGCAAGTCCAATTGGATGGCTCGGGTCTATTCAGACCTTTTGTCAAAGAGCAGTCTAAAAGCGTTAACCTGCCCGGGTTCTTGGGGTGTGGGAGTGTTAAGTCTTCCTTGCTACCACCGTATAATGAACAGACTGTTTCATTAAGGGGACAATTCACTCTGCAAATCCAGCCCAAACAACTTATTTCACAATTTGCAGGGCCAAATCGAGTTTGGGAGAGGGGAGGAGCGGGACACAGAATAGGGCCGAGGTAGGTGAGTGCTTTGGATTGTGCTGATGAATCGGCTTACAAGTGCTCCAGTCAATTTCGTCAGGGCCAGACTTAGGCATGCAGATCAGAGGATTAGGGGGTCCGCTACACAGGGTCAAGTGTCTGGAGCCGAGCTGGTAAACACCCCAAACCTAACAGCACATTTTCCATTCTTAATACATCACTTGTGCCATGTCAGAGCAGATCTTGAATGGCAATGAAGTTTACATAGGAGTTTTTTTTTTTTTTTTTTTTACAAGTGACTCAACATCCATTTTCTGAAGCCCTTTGCTGGTTGTATATGCAGAGAACACTTACCAAGCAAGACTGGCACACACAAAAAAAAAAAAAAACTTTCTCTTTCAGGTTTTTTTTTTATAGCCTTTGTCTCAAGGTGTGTGAATGAGAATGAAAAACCATGCTGGGAGAAGCTTAGTTAGGCTCACAAGGCTTTAGATCTAATGCAAATGAGAAACTTTGCAAATCATTTCTCCAGTCAAATACATTTTTATTCTTACAGGAGAGTTAAAACAAATCAACACGGCTTGTGCGAGCAGCTGTCGCTGGGAACGGTTAATTGGGATTGTTCCGTGTGAATTTGAGGAGAGATCGTGTGTGTGGGTATGGAAAAGTGCCCAATAAACCTCAAAATACATAAGATAAAAGGAATCTAAACTGTAACTTTTGTTTTGCTAAAGCATTATGCATCATATATAATTGGTGTGTTTTCTTTTTTTTATAAAATACAATTTTTGCTTTGTTTTTTACCTTTTTTGCATCTTAATGCTACCGGCTTCCCCTAACTTTCTTCTGCCGCTTCCCCTCTGCACATCATTACTCCATGTGATGGTAAAGTTGCCTGTGGTTTCTACTATAGGTACATGTGACAGGGTGAAAATGCAGAAACACAACTGGAAGTCAGTTGTCACAACGTAACAAGATGTGCCTGAACACGGACCATCATTAGAGGATTGCTAGAGATTTATAAAAGACTGAAAACAGTTTTTCAAATGACAATAACATTTTGTGATAGGGTTCAATATTGAGTTGGCCCACCCTGTGCAGCTGTAACAGCTTCAACTCTTCTGGGAAGGCCGTCCACAAGGTTTAGGAGTGTGTCTATGGGAATGTTTCACCATTCTTCCAGAAGCACATTTGTGAGGTCAGCCACTGATTTTGGATGAAAAGGCCTGGCTCTAATTCATCTCAATGGTGTTCTACTGTGTTAAGGTCAGGACTCAGTCAGTTCCTCCAACCCAAACTTGCTCATCCATTTCTTTATGGACCTTGCTTTGTACACTGGCCCAAATAATTTGGTGGAAGGGGATTATGGTGTGGGGTTGTTTTTTAGGGGTTGAGCTTGACCAAGACATTTGGGACAATTTCATGCTCCCAACTTTGTGGGAACAGTTTGGGGATGGTCCCTTCCTGTTCCAACGTGATTGTGCACCAGTGCACAAAGCAAGGTCCATAAAGACATGGATGAGTGAGTTTAAGGTGTAGGAACTTGACTGGCTTGCATCTCAACCCGATAGATTGCCTTTGGGCTGCATTAGCCCTTGTACACACAGTCGGACATTCCGACAACAAAATCCGATGGATTTTGTCCGAAACTGTTTTTGCACACACACGGTCGGACAAAGTTGTCGGAAAATCCGATCGTTCGTAATGTGATGACGTTATTTCGTTACGACGGGGCTACTTTCAGGCTAGTAGCCAATTGCTTTGGACTAGGAATTTGATCTGAGCATGCGTGGCACTTTGTCCGATCAGAATTCTCTACAAACGATCAGACAAAGTCCGATCGGATCATGTTGTCGGAAAATTTTATAGCCCAGCTCTAAACTAAAACTTGGTCCGTCGGATATTCCGATGGAAACAGTCCGATGGAGCCCACACACTGTCGGATTATCCGACAACACGGTCCGATCGGACATTTTCCATCGGAATATCCGACCACATGTACAAGGTCTTAGCCCTTGTACACACGGTCGGACATTCTGCCAACCAAATCCGTTGGATTTTGTCCGACGGATTGTGTCCGAAACTGTTGCATACACACGGTCGGACCAAGTTGTCGGAAAATCCGATCGTTCAGAACGTGATGACGTTATTTTGTTACGACGGGACTACATTCATGCTAGTAGCCAATAGCTTTGGTGTAGGAATTTGATCTGAGCATGCGTGGCACTTTGTCCGATCAAAATTCTCTACACATGATCGGAGTATGTCCGATCGGACCAGTTTGTCGGAAAACATTTCCAACAGGTTGGAAAATTGGGTCCGACGGATATTCCGATGCATACCACACACAGTCGGATTATCCGACAAAACAGTCCGATAGGACACATTCTGTCGGAATCTCCGACCGTGTGTACAAGGGCTTAGAGTGGAGACTGCGAGCCAGCCCTTCTCGTCCAACATCAGTGCCTGACCTCACAAATGCACAAATGCGCTTCTGGAAGAATGGTCAAACATTCCCATAGACAGGCAGGTAATATAGTGCAAATTTCTTCCCACACTCCAAGCACATGCTGGTAGGTTAATTGGAATTTGTCTAAGTTGGCCCTAGTATGTGTATGTACTGTATGTGAGATAAGGACCTTAAAGCAGGAGAGTCAATTTATGGTGCCAAGGATGAGATAGAAACTCAAATAGAAGTATAGTCAGGAGTCCATTTGCAGGCATAACCAGAAGCAAGTCAGTGGATAACAAATTTGTAGTCAAGAATCACAACAAGATCAAGACAGATCAATTAAAAAATTTAAGGCCACAAACTGTTGTTTCACTCTGCTTAAATGTAACTTTATTGGAACACATGGACAAGGCACGCTACCGGCTGTCTCTCGCTGACATGCTTGTCCCTTAGTAGGGCTAAGTTGTAGAGTAAAGATCAGAGCAAATAGAGTTAAAGTGAGCTTGGGACAACTGACGGCAGCAACCAGGGTTCATTTTGTGGTGTCCCCTTGGGTGAGCTTGCATCCCCTGCCAAGGACCACGATAAGATTAGCCCTTGCTGACCCAATTACTCTCTTGTCTACCACATCATGAACTGTCTCTGCACCGTAGCCGTTCTGCCCCACTCCTTGGAGGGATGGTCCTGAGGGTTGTGACCTGGTACCAATTTGTGGCAAAGAAAACTGGGGGACTCTATCCTATTTCCATCCTATTTCCAACCCATCAACCCTGGTGAAGACCAACTGGTCCTTAAATTCTATCTATCCGGGATTTTTTTTTTGTATGTATTATAGGGATTCTGAAAGTCCTTACAAGGATTCTGGATGTCCTGGCAGTAATTCTGAGAATACGCATGGAACTGCAGGCCACGTCCCCCTCCTCCCCCCAAACTTACCCAAACAAAAACACTGAGAACAACCATATGACTCGAATAATGGCTGTAGCACTGTTATTGGTATAAATACATTTTAGACAATTTTATCAAAAATTGAATCACACATAGAATAATGGAATATATATAATGTATAAATCTTTACAGAAAGAAAACCTGCTCAGTCATTGGACTCAGGCGAATATCATAACTTTAAACTGTAATGCCCTGTACACACGGTTGGACTTTCTGACGGAAAATGTGCGATCGGATCATGTTTTCGGAAAATCCGATCGTGTGTGGGCTCCATCGGACTTTTTCCGTTGGAATTTCCAACATACAAAGTTTGAGAGCTGGATCTAAAATTTTCCGACAACAAAATCTGATCGTTTAAATTCTGATTGTGTGGAGACAATTCCGGCGGACAAAGTGCAATGCGTGCTCAGAATATATTACAAGAAGAAAGTTATTGGCTACTGGCTACTGGCCCGTTTATAGTCCCGCCGTATATGTCTTACGTCACCTCGTTCAGAACGATCAGATTTTCCGACAACTTTGTGCGACCGTGTGTATGCTAGACAAGTTTGGGCCAAAACTTTTATCATCGGAAAGTCCGACAGTGTGTACAGGGCATAAGTCCCCCCCCCCCCAAACCGCATAAAGTGCCTGTGACGGGGGGGGGGGGGGGGGTTGGATCACAAAGTGTCCAAGTGTCGAGTGTCCAACCAACAGCAGGAAGCCCACGCTGCTGCTGCCTTTTATACCAGCCAGGTGCATTCCAGAAGCTTCTTTGTGGTCACCTGCTTCACTTGGGCCAGTAAGGTAACACCTGCCCATGCAGCCTTGAAAATGTAAAGGGCCAGCAACACTATTATAACTGTAATAACTTGCAATGTATTCCTTTAACAATAGGCAGGGGAGGGGAGCTGCCACAAACCCATGCACGTGGGCACAAATAAATTCCGGCCCCCTTATACCATTGTTGAAGTTTTGTCACAGTTTCTATGAGTACCACTGGAAGTCCTGGCTAGGGATGAGCCGAACACCCCCCCGGTTCGGTTCGCACCAGAACTTTCGAACGGACCCCACGTTAGTCTATGGGACTCGAACGTTCGAAATGGAAAGTGCTAATTTTAACGGCTAATATGCAAGATACTGTCCTAAAAAGGGTTTGGGGACCTGACTCCTGCCTCAGGGGACATGGGTCAATGCAAAAAAAAGTTTTAAAAACGGCCGTTTTGGTGGGAGCACTGATTTTAATGACGATTAAAGTGAAAAAAAAAGTGAAATATTCCTTTAAATATGGTGCCTGGGGGGTGTCTGTAGTATGCCTGTGAAGTGCCACGTGTTTCCCGTGTTTAGAACAGTCCCTGCACAAAATGACATTAAACGGAAATAACACCATTTAAAACTGCTTGCGGTTTTAATGTTATATCTGGTTCCTGCAATATGGTTGAAAATCATTGAGAAAAATGGCATGGGTAGCCCTCCCTGCCCATTACCAGCCTATTTGGGTCTTGTACGCATATTAAGGGGAACCCTGTACCCATATTAAAAAAAGGAAATGCGTGTGGCCCCCAGGCCCTATATACTCAGAACAGCAGTATACAGGCGGTGCAAACAAGACAGGGACTGTGTAGGTTTGTTGTGTTAAGTTGAATCTGTTTGTAATTTTCAACCGGTACATTTTTAAAGTGTAGCTCCAGTCAAAAAAACGATTTTTAAGCTTTTTGGAAAACATAGGGAAGGGTTATCACCCCTGTATAATTTGTTTTGTCGTCCATCTTTTTTCATCTCACTTGCTGCTGTCTGATGTTTGTAAGTTGGATATTTGAAAGTAGGGGCCTGCCCTATATGCTCTGCAGAAATGGCGGAACAAGGTGTTGGTTTTGCCACAACATTGTAAGCCCTCAAAGTGACTCTTGGTGGGCGCTGGAGCGCCCTGCTGTGAACGATTATATCAAGAATTGTAATTACATGCCATTGTTGAACAGTGGTAGAAAAATTGACCTTTGGTGGTTGTGGTGCTGGTGCCACAACACTATAAGTCCTCACCGTTACTCTGGGTGGGCACAGGAAGGGGCCCTCCTGTGAAATATTATATCAAGAATTGTAATTACATGTCCCTGTTAAACAGGGGCAGAAAAATTTGGCCTTAGGAACTGCTGCTGGTGCCACCACACTGCAACCTCTTCCATATACTCTAGTTTTTTTGCTGGAATTAGCCCTGCTGCAAAGCATTGCATCAAAAATTGTACTTAAACGCCCCTGTTAAACAGGGGCAGAAAATTGGGCCTTAGGCTGAGGTGAATATCGCGGTGTATACTGCGGTCAGGGCACGCAGACAATAACCAGAAAACAGCAGAGATAAAGGGGTATATACAGATGTATACCGTGCTGTGCTGGAGGCACACACAACTTCCAATAACTCCTGCAGATGGCAATTGGGCTCAAATAGAGAACAGCTATGTAGGTGGATTATAGCGGTATGTACTGGGTACAGAGCACGCAGACAGCACGCACTATCTCCTAACACTACACACTACTGACTGCAAGCTCTATTATTAAAGATGGACCACTAGCTATATAGGTGAGGTGAATATCACGGTGTATACTGCGGTCAGGGCACGCAGACAATAACCAGAAAACAGCAGAGATAAAGGGGTATATACAGATGTATACTGTGCTGTGCTGGAGGCACACACAACTTCCAATAACTCCTGCAGATGGCAATTGGGCTCAAATAGAGAACAGCTATGTACCGTATATACTCGAGTATAAGCCGAGATTTTCAGCCTCTTTTTTGAGGCTGAAAGTGCCCCCCTCGGCTTATACTCGAGTCATCGCTGTCTGCCCGCTCGATCAGCGTGTCGAGCAGACAGACAGCGGCCATTCTATTCAAAAGCCGCGCCTCCGGCTCCGCCTTCGCCTGTGATAGGCGGAACACTGAATTTCCCAGCAGCCTGTGTTCCGCCTATCACGGACATCGTATCATCCTCGTACTACGGACGAGGATGATACGACGTCTGTGATAGGCGGAACACAGGCTGCTGGGAAATTCAGTGTTCCGCCTATCACAGGCGAAGGCGGCGGCGCAGCTTTTGAATTTTACAATGGCCGCCGACGAAGAGGGCACGGGACGGAGGCAAGGCAAGGCACGGCACGGCACGGGACGGGACGGGACGGGGGCAAGGCAAGGCACGACACGGGACGGATGCAAGGAGGCAAGGCACGGCACGGGACGGAGGCAAGGAGGCAAGGCACGGGACGGAGGCTCGGGACAAAGGTAGGCTGGACACACACACACACACACACACACACACACACACACACACACACACACACATGGATGGAGACACACACAGGGATGGATGGATGGATGGATGGAGACACACACACACAGGGATGGATGGATGGATGGATGGAGACACACACACACAGGGATGGATGGATGGATGGATGGAGACACACACACACAGGGATGGATGGATGGATGGACACACACACACACAGGGATGGATGGACGGACACACAGGGATGGACGGACACACAGGGATGGACGGACACACAGGGATGGACGGACACACAGGGATGGACGGACACACACACAGGGATGGACAGGCATGTCTCACCCTCGGCTTATACACGAGTCAATAAGTTTGCCAGTTTTTTTGGGGGTAAATTGGGGGCCTCGGCTTATATTCGGGTCGGCCTATACTCGAGTATATACGGTAGGTGGATTATAGCGGTATGTACTGGGTACAGAGCACGCAGACAGCACGCACTACTGACGCACTACTAACACTGCTGACTGCAAGCTCTATTATTAAAGATAGATCACTAGCTATATAGGTGAGGTGAATATAGTGGTGTATACTGCGGTCAGGGCACAGACAATAACCACTACACAAGAGCAAGATAGGAAATCAGCCAAAAACGATCGGTGTGTAACTGTGTTGAAGGTACACTGTGTTGAAGGTACACAGAACACCCACTGCTTCAGATGCCAACACACTACACGAGGCCGCCTCAAAGGCGGCCTTATATAGTGTGGGGCGTGCACTACACAGCCTGAGCTATGATTGGCCACAGGCATCCTGCCTGTGGCCAATCATGGCTCTCCTCGCTGCTGGCGCTGCGATTGGCCAAGCATGCGGGGTCACAGTGCATGCTTGGCCAATCATGAGCCAGCAATGCACTGCGCCATCGCAGTGCATTGTGGGCCATGCGCGCCACACGAATTTTGACGCGAACGGACCAAGAGTTCGGATTTCGCCGAACGGACGAACAGCCAATGTTCGAGTCGAACGTACGTTCGACTCGAACACGAAGCTCATCCCTAGTCCTGGCATTCTGAGAGGAGAGGTTCTGGAAGTCCCAGCAACATTTGTGCAAGTACCATGGCACTAAGTCTGAAAAAACAACAAGAAATTGCACCCACAAACTAAAAAAAACTCTGGAATTGACAATCTGGACACTAATGGTCATAGAATCCAGAAAGATCGTTTATTGGATGATTAAGTGTAAAAAATCCAAAACGTTTCAGGAACCAACACACTCCCTCTTTCTTCAGTCAAATATCACTTGACTAATTGATTCCTTTTTATGGTTTGATGGATTAACTAAAGATATCAATTTTTAATGCCAAAACGATCCTTTTGCCAGATTTTTAGTTTCTCCAATATCACTTCACCAATGACTGGACTCGAACACAGTTCAAGAAAATGTATAGGTCTCATATGAAAAAACAATGTACAGTAAATAGATGCAGATTGAAAAATTAGCGTCAGAAAAAGGCGGCGCAAGATACCACTTCCAGCGAATCGTGCTAGGCCCACTAATGATAGATTATGAGATGAGCATTAACTCATTTCACATATACTGGCATGCAAATAAAAATTCAGATGAGGATGCAGAACCATGCTAAATTAAGAAGCAAAGCTGTCTATTTTGCACCCTTCAAAGCAATGTGACTCCTATATTTTCAAAATTAGACCTGAACCCTTTATGTGCTCAGTGCACGGCGAATCTCAGCGAGGATATAATGAGCACTTGAGCAGTGAAATCACTCGATGCACACATGACACCTGGCTGCTCATCTACATGTGACCTTTACCATTGTTTGGGCGTAAATATTCATCACCAACATGGATATTAAGAACACATTATTAAGACTACATTTTCTATGACGCCTTTTCCACCTTGTTTGGTATAAAATTATTTAAAGAGACCCTGCCATTTGAAAAAAAAATCCAAAACAGGTCTGCCTGCAAAAAAAGGGAATGGGGTTGTCTACCCAGGTTTGTACTTGGAGATAAGTCACAAGCACACCAAGGATCTCTAAAAGACCCCTTCTTCATGCATATGATCGGGTCCTACACAGCCCTAAAAACGTCACTCTTTTGTGATGTGATGTGATCGCGTCAATAAAACGTTTGGACACTGTTTCAGAGATTCTTGGTGTGCTGGCGACATACACTATATTGTCAAAGTATTGGGACGCCTGCCTTTACACGCACATGAGCTTTAATGGCATCCCAGTCTTAGTCCGTAGGGTTCAATATTGAGTTGGCCCACCCTTTGCAGCTATAACAGCTTCAACTCTTCTGGGAAGTCTGTCCACAAGGTTTAGGAGTGTCTATGGGAATGTTTCACCATTCTTCCAGAAGAACGTTTGAGAGGTCTGGGACTGATGTTAGACAAAAAGGTCTGGCTCGCAGTCTCCACACTAATTCATTCCAACGGTGTTCTATCGGGTTGAGGTCAGGTCTCTGTGCAGGCCAGTAAGTTCCTCCACCCCAAACTTGCTCATCCATGTCTTTATGGACCTTGCTCTGTGAACTGGTCCAAACCATTTGCTGGAGGGGGGATTTGGTGTGGGGTTATTTTTCAGGGGTTGGGCTTGGATCCTTAGTTTCAGTGAAGGGAACTCTTAAGGCGTCAGCATAGCAAGACATTTTGGACAATTTCATGCTCCCAACTTTGTGGGAACAGTTTGGAGATGGCCTCTTTCTGTTCCAACGTGACTGTGCACCAATGAACAAAGCAAGGTCCATAAAGACATGGATGAGTGAGCTTGGGGTGGAGGAGCTTGACAGGCTTGCACAGTCGTGACCTGAACTTGACTGGCTTGCACAGTCCTGACCTCAGCCCGAGCCAAGCCTTCTCGTCCAACATCAGTGCCTGACCTCACGACTGTGCTTCTGGAAGAATGGTCAAACATTCCCATAGACACACTCCTGAACCTGGTGGACAGCCTTCCCAGAAGAGTTTAAGCTGTTATAGCTGCAAAGAGTGGGTCAACTCAATATTGAACCCTATAGACTAAGACTGGAATGCCTCCTGCTCTCTCTCTCCCTTGTTACCTCCTCCCATGCTCACCTTCAGGAATTCTCCAGAGCCTCTCCCATGCTCTGGAACTCCCTGCCCTGGTATATCCGATCAGCCCCTAACCTGTCCACCTTTAGGAGATGCCTGAAAACTCACTTATTCCTATCCCACACCCACCTAACAACTGTCCCCGAGCCACCCCCCATCAAATCATTCCCCGCATCTACTTCCTTTTGTACCACCACCCGCTACCCTTTAGAATGTAAGCTATACGAGCCAGGTCCTCCTGTGCCCTCTGTATTGAACTGTACTGTAATTGTGCTGTCCCCCCGTTACATTTTAAAGCTCTATGTAACTGTTGGTGCTATATAAATTGTGTATAATAATAATTATTAAAGTTCATGTGTTTGTAAAGGCAGCCATCCCAATACTTTTGACAGTGTATCGCCTAATCTATGTTGATAACTTTCCCTAGCCAGTGGTTGCTGCAGTACCCACTCTTCTTCTATCCATTTCCTTGAATATGTGCATTGGTGATATTTCACTGGACTGCTTGCAATTGGAACACAAGGGGAAAGGAAATCTTCCTGAAGGGGGCACAGAATAAATTTGGGCCACACAGAGGTCTTCTTTTCTCTATTTAGATAGAACATTTGAGCTGTACTACTACTTCTGACACACATTAGTTTGACACATTTACTTACATGTAATTTATATTAGTAAGCTGTCAGATGCAGATGACAGGTCCACTTTAAGCCCCCTGAGCTGACTGACAATCCCAATACCACCCACCCTGACAGGGGGATATAAATGTGGTTGGGCAGGGCAGAGGTGAGGGGCATTGACAGATTTGTGGGCCGCAATGCCATGTAAGACTGTGAATCGTCTTTGTTGCTTGTGTTCTGTCCTCCTTGTTGTCAGGCAGCGTAGGTGGGTTGTTTTTCAATGTCTAGTATAAATGCTCTTGTAGAACGGGCTCATTCAACATGGAAATGAGGATGTGCAGCCAATCACATATTTTACTCTATCAGCTTAGCCAGTCAGTGGGATTTACAAAAAATCTACATTCATTCCTCCGTGTCTTTCATGCGGTGCAGTTGTGGTGTTTATCAGGAACGAGGGATATTGAGTTATAATTTTGCTGAAGTTTTGGCAAAAATTAGGAGATTGTGCCAAAATGTTTCCATTTGTCAGCACTACTTACTTTCCTCACAGCTACCACTGTGCCAACCGCTGCCACTGTGCCTATTAAATGCTGCCACTGTGCCCTCAAACACTGCATCTGCTTCTACAGTATAGGGCATGGCCATTTGCACGTCTGGGTTTTACACCTTGAGTAATGTGGTCATGTCCTATCAGCACAGCTAGCTGCTTCTTAGGGGAGAGTTGGCCACAAGCAATCGGAGTGGTCTTCTTCCTTTCATGGCCACACCAATAAGAGCAGTCTTCTCCCTGTATTGGAAGCTCCAACATGGACAGTCTTCTCCCTGTCATGACCACAGCCAATCAAGGAGGCCTCTGCCCAGCACATTTGAACTTTGTACATAACTACATGAGTGACCTAGCTTCCTGCTCTTTAGCCTACATCCTCATCCATAGGTTCCTGTGTACCTACCTCTGGCTTTGTTTTTTTAGTTATCCTTGTTGGCACTTACCTCTGGGTTGTTCCTGGTGTAGCCATGGTGTTAGAACTACTACAAACAGGCCTGGATTTACACCCAAGGCCAGGTCCTTCAATGCCACCCCCCTCCCACACACACACACCACCACCATTCTCGTCCTTTATCGATGACTGCTACAATAGATCAAGAACACTGAAAATAACTGGCTTTAATTGTACAGACTGAAAATACTCTGTAATGCAGAAAATGCCTTTTAAAGATTATAGCAGTAAGAAACGCCCTACAATTTTTTAGTTCTAACTTTTCTTTTGGCAAACTCATCGATAATATCTTCGTAGGACAAAGTATTTCAAAGTTCTGACTCAATGGCAAGTAAAGCTAAACTGTTCAGTCTTTCTTGACCCAAAGATGATCGATAATGCTGCCACTGTGCCAAACGCTGCCACTGTGCCCATTAAATGCTGCCATTGTGCCCTCAAATGCTGCCACTGTGCCATCAAAAGGTGCCACTGTGCCATCAAAAGCTGCCACTGTGCTCATCAAATGCTGCCACACTGCCAAAAGCTGCCAGTTTGGCCATCATATGCTGCCAGTGTGCCCATTAACTTTTGAAACTTTCTACTTTTCCAGTTCTACACATGGGGTGTGGGAGCCAGGGGAGGAGAAAGAAGACCTACCTTGTCCTCCTGGCCAGCTCAGCTCCGAATCTGATCAATTCCTCCACACTGCTGCTGCTAGTTTCACTTGACCCCACTCCACTCTGCACCATGGTCAGACTCCTCCTACCGAGGCCTCTGTTCCTCCGAGTCCAATCACGCTTGCTTGCAGACAGCATAGCAAGGGGCGGGGCAAGAGCATCAGTGGAGCTCAAGGCCCCGCCCACCCGTGGCCCGCTCCTTGATCAAATAAAAAGCAGCACTGGCACTGCGTGTGTGTGCTGCTCATGCCGGCTGTCTGATGACTGTCTGTGACAGACAGTGGGGATTTTCAGCGCTGATTTGCGGGCAGTGCACGCCACCCCTGAACCACTGCCGCCCCGAGGCCTGGTCTCGGTGGCCTTGTGGGAGATCCGGCCCAGCTGACAATCAATCCGCCAAATCCCCCCACTGTCAGATTTCATGCATCCTTTCCAGAGACAATGAACAGTCTTTTGCAAGCTTTGTTTTTGTTGTTTTATTAAGGGGTACAACTTGGATAGGGATTGGGATATGGGATGCCCATGGAATTAATCATTGCCATCATATTTAAAGAATTCAGTACACTTTAAACAAAGTTAGAGCCTGCAGTTTGAATGTGCAATTGCATAATAGACTAAATATCCCCCTGCATCTCCATGCAAACTGTTACTCCTCCTGCATCTCCATGCAGACTACTATTCCTAAGAGCTCTCCATCCGTCACCGCACGAGGGACAGAAACATGTGTAAAAAAAAATGGTCTTAGATCTCTTCACCTCCTGCCCAAACTTGCTTCTTTCTGTACAGACTTGATTCCTCCTGCACAAACTTGTAGTTGCTAATTGAAGTATGACACATCCTCTTCTATTGGGTAGTATGAGCTCACTCTGAATAAGCCCCTCTACTGACTCTGGTGGCTCGCTGCTACTAGGCCTGTGGCCTGCAGAACCTCTCCCCGGAGGCCTAGTAGGTTAAAAGCCTGTCTTCTAGGAAATTGACTGCTGCTCCCAGCCAGCCCAACTTGCAAACCATGTGCCCTCTTGCCACACTGATTTGACACATATCCCCACAGTCTCTTCTCTGATCTAAGACTCCCCATCATTCACTGTGTGTATGATGGGGACTCTGCTAGTGACCATGTAGAAGCAGAGTTCCTTCACAGATTCCCTGGCACCTCCAGCCATCCACTGTGGTAACACCCACCTTCCAGCCCTGAGTCCTTGATGAGGAACTTGTCTGGACAATGCGTTCCCGACAGCTTCTCCTGCCCCTCTGCTCCAGGAGTTCCCTGCCACCGACTGTGCGGTGACAGAGACATTGCCATTGACTGCGCAATGTTCCTTCACAGCTCTCCCTGGGCCTCCTCCTGCAATCGGTACACCTCACCAGATGGGGGTGTCCTCCTGCGGTTGTCTAGCACTCCATTCCTCACTTCATCCAGCCGACTTCTCCTCCTCAGTGACATGTGACCTCAGCTCATATAGGAGGCCCACCCCCTGCCAACACCAGATAGGGATTGGTCAGGGCTCCCACATGAGCTGCCTGCAACTCCAGCTCTCAGCCCAGCCTCTCCTCCAGAACATTCTTCCTGGAAGCAGGAGAGGCGCCTCAGAACTGGAGTACAAGGGATCACACTCACTGCTACTCTGACCATTCCCAGACCCCAGATCAAAACAGACTGGCCTAGCTGGCAGCATAAGCCTGCCTAAATGTGCCCGTGTTGAACAAACCCTAGTAATATAACCCTTATTAGCACCTACCTACTGGTAGAGGGTGCTACACTGGTTATTCCTGTCTTCTTCCTCCACTGACTTCTAATTTGTATACTGGCTATTCATGTCCACAGCTAGACCCGTCCTCTGGTTAGTTGCTTTCTATCCATGCCGGCTGCCTATCCCGATTTCTGTCTAGTTCCTGAATGAAAAAAAATTGTAGTTGGTATTGGATTCATTAATTAACTAATTTTGTTTTGTTAAAAAAAAATTTGTAATTAATTACGTGTTGTTTTGTTTATTTGTTTTCAAATTCAATTCAAATTTTTTTTAATTCAACCAAATTCTAAAAATTCAAATTCTAATTTTTTTTGACTCAAATGAGGCTGTTGAATTTTTCACATCTAAAAATTGCAAAATGTTTACATTTCATATTGATTTCCAAATTTGATTTGAATTGGAATTAAATAAAAATTTTGTTATTTTGCAAAGAATTTTGCTTTTTTATTTTGGAGGATTTGTTTACATTAGTTACAATTATGATTAGGAATCATAATTGTAACTAATTATGATTCGGAATTTGGACATAATGAAAAATGTGCCTGAATTTCGATTTGGAACAAAATGAATTGCACATGTCTAGTTCCTGGTTATCCGTATCTGCTGCCTGCCTTGTCCTCCGGCTTGTATACTGACTATCCATGTCCACAGCTAGGCCTGACCTGTTGTTGGTTGCTGGCAGTGGCGTAACTAGAACCTTCAGGGCCCCGGTGCAAGAAACCATGAAGGACCCCCCTGACCTCTGGCCAGGGCCCTTCCCACTGATCGTGGATAGGAGGGGTGGCATATGGAGGAACAAATCCCCTCCATTTTCCCCCTGAGGCCACTGAATGCCTATGGGAGGGAGAAAAGGAGAAGCAGGCTTTTAGCGGCTGCAGGAGAAAAATTGAGGGGATTTGTTCTTCTATATGCCCCCCCCCATCCAGGTGTACATGGGCAACATGTGCACCATTGCAATTGTGACCCCTGTAGTTACGCCCCTGGCATGAGTGGCAGCGGTGGTGGTGGGGGATGGGATCAGTGACAGCAGTGGGGGTTGGGTGGGGATAGGATCGGTGGCAGCGGCGGTGGTGGTGGTGGGATGGGATGAGTGGCAGCGGTGAGGGGGGATGGGAATAGTGGCAAGGGTGGTGGTTGGGAGGTGGGATCAGTGATGGGGGGATTGAATGAGATGAGTGGCAGAGGGGGGTGGTTGGGGGGATGGGATGAGTGGAAGCGGTGGGGGGGCATTGGATGAAATGAGTGGCAGCGGTGGTGGGTGGATGGGATCAGTGGCGAGGGTGGTTGTTGGGTGGATGGGATGGGATGGGATGAGTGGTAGTTGAAGGCGGATTGGATGGGATGAGTGGCAGCAGTGGTCGTGGTGGTGTGGGTGGATCAGCGGCAGTAGTGGTCATGGTGGGGTGGGGGGTATCAATGGTGGTGGTGTGTGTAGGGGGGAAAATCTGCTGCAGTAGTGGTGGTGTGGGGGGGTGTCAGTGGCACTAGGGGTGTGGTGGGGAGGAATCAGTGGCAGTAGTGGTGGTGGTGTGGGAGGGGATCAGTAGCAATGTTGATATGAGGGATGGGATCAGTGCCACTCGCTTGCAGATTACTCGCAGATCACTTACTTCCCCCTCCTTGCTAGGTCTTGCTTGGGTGGGCAGAGAAGATGGGCAGGGCCTGTGAGTACCAGTGAGTGCGGGTGGAGAGGATGGGCGAAGTGGTTTGAACAACATAGCGGATGGACGGAGCGGGCGGGGACTATGGCCGTGAGGGCGGAGCGGACAGGGACTGTGTAGTGTGCCCATGAGTGCGGGCAGGCCTGGTGCAAGGATTTTTGACATCCTAGGCAAAACCTAATTTTGCCACCCCCCTGGGCGAAGTGGGTTGAACAACATAGCGGATGGACGGAGCGGGCGGGGACTATGCCCATGAGGGCAGAGCGGACAGGGACTGTGTAGTGTGCCCATGAGTGCGGGCAGGTCTGGTGCAAGGAATTTTGACATCCTAGGCAAAACCTAATTTTGACACCCCATCCCATCCCATACCTAATTTTGCCACCCCATCTGACTCCATCCCCTTTGCCCTGCCCTTGTAACATGTGACCTACCTGACCATTACACTGACCTTCCTGACACATACAATGACCTACCTGACCTCTACACTGACCACTACACTGACCTACCTGACACATACAGTGACCCATCTACCTGACACATACACTGACCTACCTGGCACCTACCTGACCCCTACACTGATCACTACACTGACCTACCTGGCACATACAGTGACCCACCTACCTGACCCCTACACTGACCTACCTGACCCACCTACCTGACCACTACACTGACCTATCTGAAACATAGAGTGACCCACCGACCTGGCACATACACTGACCTACCTACCTGACCTACCTGACCCATCTACCTGACCACTACACTGACCTACCTGACTACTATACTGACCTACCTGACCCACCTACCTGAGACATACACTGGCCTACCTACCTGACCCCTACACTGACCTACTTGACCCATCTACCTGACCACTACACTGACCGACCTGACCACTACACTGACCTACCTGACCCACCCACCTGACACATACACTGACCTACCTACCTGGCCACTACACCGACCTACCTGACCCACCTACCTGCCACATATACTGACCTACCTACCTGACCCCTACACTGACCTACCTGACCACTACGCTGACCTACCTGATCCACCTACCTGACAAATACACTGACTCACCTATCTGACACAAATAGTGACCCACCTACCTGACCACTACACTGACCTACCTGACCCATCTTGATTCACAAAATAGGGACTGAGTGAGTAACTTCCTTTTTTAATACCCCAAGCCTGGATAGAGGGGACAGCAAGGTATGATATATTGCTTGTCCATAACCAAGGGACAGCTTAGTGCTAACGCAAAGCTGTCCTACGCCTCTAGCTTTGGTCTGTAGCAGCCAGGTGCATTAGCATTTCTCCAAGGAGCAATTCTGCAGTCTTCAGCTGTAACTTTTTGTTACTATTTTAGCTGTGCCAACAACCCTACGGGTGGATAGCATTGTTGACATTAATACCTGGCAGCCAGAGATATTTGCAAGTCCTCACGATTTTATTCTACAGTTCTGGGCATCCCATGCATTCCTATTCTCCATCCAAGTTTATCCCCTAAATAAAATAAAAAAAAAACAAAGGAATAATTATTGAGCCTGTCAAAGAGTCACAAAATTCCTGGCTCGTGTGTAAGGGGAATTCCCAAATATCCAGTGGCCCTCCACCCAAAAGGGTAAAGCTCTGCTTGTCTGCCTCCACCCCCCTCTGCTGTCACATTTGACACCTTTGGGGGGGGGGGGGGAAGCAGGTACCTGATTTTGACAGGTACCCGCCCCCACTTCTGGCCAAGTTCACTGCGGCAAATTGAGCTGGAAGTTCAGCCCCCCTTCTCCTACCCCTGCAGCCACCCCATTCACAGAGCGCAGAGGGCAAAACACTTTGCGCATTTGCAACAGGGCTTCACTGCCGGTTTCTCTTAGTGGAAATGGTATTGGCAGCACCCGTTAGCCGATTGAAAAAAAATATATTATAGTAGAGAGGTAGATAGAAAGAAAAAAATAATAAACAGGGATAAATAAACAGAATGCAATAAGATAGATAGATAGATAGATAGATAGATAGATAGATAGATAGATAGATAGATAGATAGATAGATACATAGATACATAGATACATAGATACATAGATAGATGGATGAAGAATCATAGAGACAGAATATATATATATATATATATATATATATATATACACAGTATATATATAAATCAGAAAGGTAGAAAAGAAAGAAAGAAAATAAGATAGGAAGATACTTACTAGAGGTTCTTATAGAGGTTCTTAGATGTCTTCTTTCAGGTATTAATAAATACATGATGAAGATGGTTTGAGAAAACTTGGTAGGCCTTGCCTTTGAACTCTTCTCTCGTTCCTCTCCTTGTCCAGTTTGTTGGAAACAATAACACACTTTCCCGTTCATGTTTTGCATTTCTTCTCCACAATGGCTGATTAAAATCAGACTCATCCTCCCTTTCTTCTCCATGCAGGATGAATGGGGCTGGTAATGTGTGGGCGAGCTGAGGAACAATGGGGGTAAAAGAAGGAGGAGAGGTTCAGTGAAGGAGAGCACAAGAGGGCTTTAAATTCTCACAAGTGTAACTGCCTGCCCACTGCTTGTCTTATGTCATTACAGCTTGGAGCCCAAGTGTCTAACGTGACACAAGAGGCTTGAAAAGCAAGATTTACTGCTTAATGGCCTGAGACCCGGATGGCTGCAGCAGGCCCAAGCCTGGGTCACCAAGCAGTAAATCTTCTATTGGGAGGTAACCATGGAGGTCAGTGAGAAGGGCCCCCTGGCTTATTTGACATGTAATGGGTGGGCAAATACTGCCCAGGATGACTTTCCCGAGATTAACAGTCTTGCTGGACAACCAATCTCCATTCATTAAGGTCTCCACCTCTTCCCATTCATTCCACAAGGCTGTAGAGCAAGGCCCATGCCATACCATGGGGCAACAGATGACAAACTTATAGAAATTTGTTTGGCTTCCACTCAGGGAGAGTGTTATCCCATACGGCTCATCTGAATGTTAAGTGGATGCTCCATCGTGAGACAATTCCACTTCTTACTGCATATACTTGTAGTTGTAATAGCTTCTCAGTAAGCGCTAACACATGGCAGCCATGATGGCCTGCTGGACAACGTCCTACTTGATGAAGTGAAAGTGCGGAGATGAAATGGCAATTGGAATCTTGTCGTTTCCTAGTGACACAATTTCATATGTTTTTCAAGAAACAAGGCATGCTGTTTTTTAAGATTTCAGCAACTGAAGCAAATTAGTTTATTGATTAATTGTCATATGGCCATATACAGCATCATTGTCCAAAATGATTTCTGTAGTTCACTTATAATGGTAATATAAGTTAATTGTGTGTGGCCCTTTTAAAAAAATTATCTTTATTGCAGTGTTCACAGCTCTCAATTTCATGCAGCTGTTCATTATAGAGATATAAAGGCTAATGCCCCGTACACACGATCGGAAATTCAGCCAGCAAAAGACCGATGAGAGCTTTTGGTTAAAAAATGCATCCGCGTGTATGCTCCATCTGACTTTTGCTGGCCGAATTCCAACCAGCAAAAGATTGAGAGCAGGTTTTCAATTTTTGGGTCAAAAAAAGTTCAGATCGGAAATTCCGATCGTCTGTAGCAATTCCGACACGCAATATTCCTACGCATGCTCGTAAACAATTTGACGCATGCTCGGAAGCATTGAACTTCATTTTCTATTTTCGTAGTGTTGTACGTCACCGCGTTCTTGACAGTCGAAAGTACAACAAACTGTTGTGTGACCCTGTATGCAAGCCAAGCTTGAGCGGAATTCCGTCGGAAAAAGCATCCAAGATTTTTCAGGCGGAAAATACGCTTGTGTGTATGTGGCATCAGTATTATTCCATGTAGTTATTCTTTAGGATACTCTCTTCCTGTCTGATAAGTCCTTTACTTGCAGTAGCTGTCCATTCTCCTGCCAGATTTATGCTGTGTGGTCTATGGGGTGCAGGAGAGTCACAGCTGCCAACCCTGCCACTTGTTTCATCACTCCTGCATATGCCTGGAAAGATCCTATTCATTCCAATGGAGCAGTTTCTATTGCTGGGATGCAAGATAGATGACCTTTCCACAGGGATAAATAGGGGGGTGATGGAGCTGCCTGTGTAAGTAGGTAAGTAAACGTCTTGGAGCAAGTGGGGAGTGGGTAACCTAAAGTAGTATTAATTTGTATTTTTCTAAAATTAATAAGTGCCCTATTAAACACTGCCATGTACACGATTGTAGACATGCGCACTACTGAAAAATGTGTTTATTTTCCCTTTCAATTTCATTTTTTTTGTTTGTTCGTTTATCGGATCATTCATTATGATTGGCATTCGTTACTTCAGATTATTTGTAACTTCGGATTCATTCGTATTCATCCTGTTCCATTCGTTTAGATGCAGCATTTGTTACTTCGGATTATTCGTAACTTTGGATGCATTCGTATTCGTTCCGTTCCATTCGTTTAGATGCGACATTTCTTACTTCAGTTCCATTCATATTCCTTATGTTCACTAACAGTTACATTAGCCAAATTTGAAAGGAAATTCCAATACCTATAATTTAAAGTGGAGTTCCACCTAAAAGTGAAACCTTCGCTTATTTGCCTACTCCCCGCCCCCCCCCCCCCCCCCCAGTGCCACATTTGGCACCTTTCAGGGGGAAGGAGGGAACGGGGATCTGTTTTTGACAGGTCCCCATCCTCACTTCAGCGTCGTCCCTCAGAAGTTTGGCCCCTCTCCTTCCTCCGCCACCGGGCTGCATGTGCAGTAGGGAACCAGTCGTGAAGCTGAAAAGCTTTATGGCCGGTTTCCCTTAGTGAAGATGGTGGCAGCAGCACCCGACAGTCGATCTGAAAATTGGCTGGGGTACCAACATCATGGGCTCTCTGGACAGGTAAGGGTTCATATATTAAAAGTCAGCAGCTACAGTAGCTTCCCCAGGCGGAACTCCTCTTTAATAGTTTATAATAATAAAAACAATAATAATAGTTAATAAATTATAATAGAAAATACAAAAAACGAAATTATCTGAATGTAATCTATTTGCTAAATCGTTTTTTGTTCTTTCGGATTTTCGTCTTTTGCAGATTTTCATTCTTTCGGGTTTTCGTTTTTTCTGAAAATTCATTTTCATATGCATTCGTCAAACAAATTTGTTACAATACGTATTGCACATGTCTAATAATTAGTTTCAGGGCTTTTTTTCTTAGAGAATAGGTGCAGGAATTTCCCCCTTCTGAGTCACTTTTTGTCTCTGATCCCCTACCCACCTCCAAACACCATCCCTTGGTTCTACCCCCTACCCACCTCCCAGTACTGCCCCCTTTAGATAATACAGAGCCAAGTATCATTTTGTGGTGCAAAGTAATTTGTATGGAATTTATTATTGATACCAAGAAAATCAATAATATAGATACCCCACAGCCAGCAGCAACAGACCCCCTCCACCACCAACAGTAGATTCCCCCAGCAACAATAGGCCCCCAGCAGCAACAGGCCCCCACAACAAAATACCATTCCTGCAACAAAAGAACCCTGGCAGCAACAACAAACCTCCCTGCTGCTAGCATAAAAAGACTCTCCAGCAGCCAGAAACAATAGACCCCTCCCTCAATAGTAGATTCATTCCAGCAACAATTGACTCCCTATTAACATAAGTACCCCCAGCAACATAAGCACCCCCCCAGCAACAATAGATCCCCACCAGCAGCAATAGACCTCCCCAGCAACAATAGATCATGACAAAAAAGGATCCCCTCCAACAACAATAGATCCCCCAGCAGCCAGCATCTATAGACTCTCCAGTAATTACATACATTATATTCAGCGCTGGTGGTGTCAAAACTCCATTCCCCCACGTTCCCACTAAAAAAAAGCCCTGATTAGCTTGGTACATGTGTACAAACACTTACCAAGCTATCTGCACAACTCCGCTGGCTCCAGATCTCAGAGTGCAGATTCCCTGACTTTCCTTGTATTTCACATGCACTATTCAGAAGGGACAGCACACACATAGACCATAGCTCCCAACTGTCCCTGATTTTGAGGGACTGTCCCTGATTTGGAGCAATGTCCCTCTGTCCCTCATTCCTCTTCATTTGTCGCTTATCTACCAAAAAGTGTTTTCCAGTGCTAAACCTTTCATCTGATTCCAAAATTGCTGCATTTGTAAATTCCAAAAGCCAACATAAAGGAATATTAGTGGTAAAAAAAAGCACTTGTGGGTTTAACCAATGTATTTTTGTACAATTCCCCTTTAAGGGGGCGTGGCAAGGGGCATGTCCTATTCCTGCATACTTTTGCTGATAGGTATCCCTCATTTCCATCTCAAAAAGTTGGGAGGTATGTATAGACAATCTATCTTCTTATTCTGTAGATGCATGTAGGAGATTGTTGGAAGCACAAACATGCAAGGGTGGCTCCTTAGGGCCCTTCCATGAAAAAACGTCTCCCTCAATCTGGATATATTGGCTAGTGCTGGGGGGGGGGGAGACCATCTGATACAGATAGAAAGAAAAATTAGACAGGATAAAGAAGCAGTATATACAGTAATTTATTTTAGCAGCATATAAAAATACGAAAAAAATCCTTTGATATCATTTTGCAAAATTATAGTTATCCTTTAAATCAGGGCTGAAGAAAAATTGGTCACCATGATAACTGGAGTGTCTCACCCATTGGATCCCCTGTGACTTTCCTGGCTGACTTCTTTTCATTTACACACTGGCCATTTTAAAATGTTTACCTTTTACATCTCTTTTGTGCTCACGTTGATCTTGATTTTATTTAGTTACTGAAGTCTAAACTTACCCAACTTAAAGTGGTTGTAAACCCTTACAACCAACTTTGACCTACAGGTAAGCCTAGATTAAGGCTTACCTGTAGGTCCAAGAAATATCTCCTAAACCTACACGGTTTAGGAGATATTTGCCGAAAGACAGGCACCGCTGTATACGGCGCATGCGCCGTAGACAGCGGCGTGCAGGCGCACTGAGCTCGCCGCTGTCAATGGCGATATGCCACGAGTGGCGGCTCCCGTGCGCATACGCGGGAGTGACATCATCACAGCTTTGCCGAATGACAGCGGCGGAGCACCGAGACCCACCGAGAAGATGGATGCTACAGGGAACAGCGGGGACTTCGCTGGCTCCTGTGTCAGGTAAGTGACACATAATGGACTAATATGCGATGCATAGTAGTCCATTATGCTTTACCTTTGCAGGGAATCAAAGAGGAAGCAAACCCATCAGGGTTTACTTCCTCTTTAAAGTGGTTGTAAACCCTTACAACACACTTTGGCCTACAGGTAAGCCTAGATTAAGGCTTACCTGTAGCTCCAAGAAATATCTCCTAAACCTATACGGTTTAGGAGATATTTGCTCGAAGACAGCCACCGCTGTCTATGGCGCATGCTTCCTCTTTAAGGGCTAACCACTGGCCCTGGGGCTCCACCTATCTGTCAATCGATGCCTAGCCCCAAGTCAAACCAGTGCTAGTTGGGCATATAGAGAAGGTTTCCTGGCTATTAGAAGTTATAGCAGGCTCACAGGCTTATTATACTGGCTCACAACCCACCAATGTATAATTAGAATCAGAGAAACCTTTAGTTGTAGAGTTATAAGAAATTAAAATATAAAACAATATGTTAACAGGCGATCAGGACTCTGTAGTGGGGTCATTATTTGGAGGTGAGCAGGCATTCCAGCTAGAGGTGGTGGTCACTGAAGTCACTGGTTTATATGAATTTTTTAAATATAATTTTTAACTATTACTTAGAGTTGCACAACGGTGGAATTCTTACACAAAATTTAGAAATTAAAATATGTTTATAGTAATTTTAAAATATGATATTTATGTACAATCTTATCTTTTTATTTAAATTTCTTGTTCTCTATATTGCCACACATATGTCTTTCTTTAAGGAACAGTACATGTGGCAATATAAAGAACTTGCACATCGCTGGATGTTATCGGTGGAGAGGTTAGGGTTTGTCTGAAACTGTTCTATGCATGCAGACCTTCCCTCTTGTATTGTATTAATCAATGGGTGTGCATGGCTATTCAGCACAGTTCCCCTTCTAGGAAGCAATTATTCAGAGGTGTGCTTCATTTCAGTCATTTAATCTCAGCTGAATTGATGCTGGGTTACCCATTTTTTGTTTGGAGTCCAGTGATCGTAGGCAGCTGGTCAGTACAGAGTAACAATGACCGTGAGGCAGGAACAGGGGACAAGTCCTTGTCTGCACATGCTGGAGTCCTTCTACTATTGACCTGCATTTTTTTTCCCCGTCCCAGGGTGCCTTATTACTCCCAACGGGGAGCCAGCTTCTTTTAACCGTGTCCATTGTGACAGGCCGGTGAGACTGCCCAATGGTTTATTCTTGTCTTGGCTTAATAACGTTTGGACCTGACAGACAGGCCCCACATGGCAAGGAAGCTGTGGCCAATATGTGGAGAGCTCCCGGAGGCAAAACATGTACACAAATTCCCCATTCTCAGGACGGGATCTCCAGCCGGGGAAAGTTGTATGATGAAGGAAGAGTTTGCTTGTTCCTTAGCAGCTGAAGGTCTGCTTTTTCATATAGTTTAGACTTTAGACACGCATTTTATTGTAGGACATAGATAACCACGGCCTCAATTTATAAGGGAGAGAATGTAATCACTGGTCCCATATCAGCCATGCGTCCACTGCTTACTCATTGGCTCTCCATAGACTTCATTTATAAAATTCCGTCGTTGCTTACATCATTTAGCTTAGATTTGCTAAGTTGCATTTGCAAATCTGATCTAATTGAATTCCATTTGTTCCAATGGAAGTATGCCAATGAAAAATAATAAGATTTCAACTGGATCAGAGGATCCAATGCAAATTCCCCACAGATCCATTGTTTTATGACTTTATGCTTAAAGTATGTGTGAACCCTTACCTTGTAATACAACCCATTCATTTAAAATGATAAAAATCAAAGAGGTGGAGGTATACTAGATACTCTGCTCTCTAAAGCCAACATCCCAATACGTAGAGATTCTACCAAAAAGCAAATCCCCTCAGAATAGCAGGACTTTACAGGCATGAACTGTGAGACTTACACACATAAATGTAAAACCATACAGTAGCTTTATTTTGACAATGTATCAAAAAACTTAAGTGAAAAACACACAAAATTCAATATATTCTAATGTAAAACCTAGTTACATGCAACCAAACTTATTGCAAGAAGATATATATGTAGCATCTATAGTGCATAATCACATACTGTATACAAAAGCAGGTAGATCGGTAATATGCATATGATGTAGCCTACGCGTTACGGAGTTTAATTACACTCCTTCTTCAGGGATCATTCGTTTATGCAACTCTGTGATGTGATATGCACATAAATATACCTCGATTTGGGTCATGGGATAACCAGTTGATATTAATCTTCAAATCGGTGTAGTCGCAAATGTAACAGAAAAAGAAGAAAAAAAAAAGTATAAAGTAAAAGTAAAGTATATGTGAACCCCTTACCTTGTCATACAACCCATTCATTTAAAATGGAAATGAAAGCCAAAAAAACGTTTGTGTATAGATATACAAAAAATGACACCGAGCAAAATTATAAACCTAACACTTTTGTGTTTGCTCCTATCATGAGTTGAACTCAACGACTTTGTACAGAAAAGGCCTATTTCTCTCAAATATTGTTCGCAGATCTGTCTAAATCTGTGTTAGTGAGATCTGCGTTTGCTGAGATAATCCATCCACCTCACAGGTGTGGCATATCCAGATGCTGATTAGACAGCATGAATATTGCACAGGTGAGCCTTAGGCTGGCCACAATAAAAGGCCACTCTAAAGCTGGGTTCACATTGCAGCAATGCGGGAACGCTGCGAATCCGCGGTGGGTTCCCGCATCGCATGCCTCCCGGAGGCAGTTCACACTGCCCTATGCGAACTGCTGGGAGTGTCAGTGAAATGTTAATGACACCCCCAGATCAGTTCGCATATCACAGTGCGATCTGCAAACTCAGACAGGAATCGGATCGCATGATGTGAACACCCATGCGATCAGATTCTGCTGCGGACCAAAAAAAGGGTCCTGTGCGAGTTTGGGGCGGGTGCGATGCGAATTCAGCCCTACTATCTGTATGGCTGAACTCGCATTTCACAGAGATCGGATGTGATTTGCACTGCAGTGCGGTGCGAATCACATCCGGTTCTCGTAGCCGCAGCAGGGTGAACCCAGCCTAAAATGTGCAGTTTTATCACACAGCACAATGCCACAGATGTCACAAGTTTTGAGGGAGTGTGCAATTGACATGCTGACTGCAGGAATGTCCACCAGAGCTCTTGCCCTTGAATTGAATGTTAATTTCTCTACCATAAACCATCTCCAAACGCATTTCAGAGAATTTGGCAGTACATTTAACTGGCTTCACAACCGCAGACCACGTGTAAACTGCACCAGCCCAGGATCTCCTCATCCAGCATCTTCATCTCCAAGATCGTCTGAGATCAGCCACCCGGACAGCTGCTGCAACAATCGGTTTGTATAACCAAAGAAATTCTGCACAAACTGTCAGAAACCGTCTCAGAGAGGCTCATCTGCATGCTCGTCGTCCTCATCGGGGTCTCAACCTGACTGCAGTTCATCGTCGTAACCGTCTTAAGTGGGCAAATGCTCATATTCCATTGTGTCTGGCACTTTGGAGAGGTGTTCTCTTCAAGGATGAATCCCGGTTTTCACTGTACATGGCAGATGACAGACAGTGTCTATGGTGTTATGTGGGTGAGCGGTGTGCTGATGCCAATGTTGTGGATTGAGTGGCCCATGGTGGCGGTGGGGTTATGGTATGGGCAGGTTTATCCTATGGAAAACTAACACAGGTGCATTTTATTTATGGCATTTTGAATGCACAGAGATACCATACCATACCGTGTTGCAGCATGATAATGCACGGCCCCATGTTGCAAGGATGTGTACACAATTCCTGGAAGCTGAAAACATCCCAGTTCTTGCGTGGCCAGCATACTCACCGCCCATGTCACCCATTGAGCATGTTTGGGATGCTCTGGATCGGCGTATACGACAGCGTGTTCCAGTTCCTGCCAGAATACAGCAACTTCGCACAGCCATTGAAGAGGAATGGACCAATATTCCACAAGCCACAATCAACAACCTGATCAACTCTATGTGAAGGAGATGTGCTGCACTGCGGGAGGCAAATGGGGTCCGACACCCCCAATACACTAAAACTGCACATTTTAGAGTGGCCTTTTATTGTGGCCAGCCTGAGGCACACCTGTGCAATAATCATACTGTCTAATCAGCATCTTGATATGCCACACCTGTGAGGTGGATTATCTCGGCAAAGAAGTGCTCACTAACACAGATTTAGACAATTTGTGAACAATATTTGAGAGAAATAGGCCTTTTGTGTACATAGAACAAATCGTAGATCTTTCAGCTCAGTTTCAGTTCAGCTCATGATATATAGGGGGCGACAAACACAAAAGCGCTGCATTTATAACTTTGCTCAGTGTATAAATTACTTTTTTTCAAATTTTAATGTGGAGGTTCACATTTGAACCTCCGCTTTTCAGGACCCCCTCCGGTGTCACATTTGGCACCTTTTAGGAGGGAGGGGGGTACAGATACCTGTCCATGGAAACATAAATAGCAAATATATTGATAACAAAGCATCAGAACAATAGGCACATACCAAAAATAAAAATAAAACACGAATTGGATTAAATCTGTTTATCAAAGTTACTGAGATATATTAATAGGACAATAAAAAAGTTACCCCGTCCCAACAAAGGAAATAGAGAAAGAGACCCCAGGAGGGTGGCCGAAAAAGCTGAGATACCAAGAGAAGCTCCTTTTTTCTTTTTTTTATATGTGGTCACATAATCTCTGTTCCCATAAGGGGGCTAGCCTGGCAGGGGTGGAGACTGCAGAGGGGCATGTCAGCAAGAGGCAAGAAAACAGCAGTACACTGATCTTTCCAATGAATGGCTGTGCAGGGTTGCGTGTCAGCACAAGCACATTGGAGGACAGGCAGGCTGTGCCCCTAGCACAGCCAGAAAACTGACTAAGAACGTACTTCATTCCGCAGATGAGATTGTTAGATGTTTTTAGGATGTTTATAGGGAATTATACATTTTATCACCATCCTTGCAGTCTGTGGCGCATTCAGATAAACTAGTACGCATTTTACAATACCCCCACCCTTAGACCTTCCCCACCTCTCCAAAGAGGAATGTCAATGTTTGGAGGCACTGATTTCAGTAGAAAAATGGTCAAATGCTCTGTCAGGATCCAAACTGCATAAGGCCGCTAGCCCAGGTGGTTTTACCATCGCTTTTTATAACACATTTGCTAACACCCTGACTAGCCCTTTTGTGAATGGATTTAACGCTATTCTGGACAGGGAGCAATTTACAGGTGATAGTCTGCAGGCTATCATTATGTGATACTGAAAAAAGGGCTCAACACTGTGAGGTTGATTTACTAAAGGCAAAGAGACTGTGCACTCTGCAAGTGCAGTTGCTCCAGAACTTAGTAAATGAGGTAAAGCGTCACTTTGTGAAGAATACCCAATCACGTGCAAGAAAAAAAAAATGCATGTTTGCTTGCCTATGATTGGATGATGGAAGTCGACAGAGCTTCTGCTCATTTACTAACCTCTGTAGCAACTACTCTTGCAGGGTGCAACTGCACTTTTCAAAGTGTACAGTGTAAAGGCCTTTAGTAAATCAACCCCAAGGTTTGAATTGCCTGCTTAAGGTCCATCTATTGTAAGTGTCTCTTTTTTTTATTAAACTTTGCTGCTTTTTACAGACTAGTTTTACACGCTATGGAGAGTGTTGCTTTCTTCTTTTATGGTATTATGAACCCCCATAATTTACGAAAGGCAAATCCACTTTGCACTACAAGTGCAAACTACAAGTGCAAAGTGCACTTGGAAGTGCAGTCGCTGTAAATCTGAGGGGTATATGTGAAATGAGGGGAAGCTCTGCTGATTTTATCATCCAATCATGTGCAAGCTAAAATACAGTTTTTTTTAATTTTCCTTGCATGTCCCCCTCGGATCTACAGCAACTGCACTTCCAAGTGCACTTTCAGTGTAATTTCAAGTGCACTTTGCACTTGTTGTGCAAAGGGGATTCGCCTTTTGTAAATTACCCCCCATGTGTACTTGTATTTTCCCAAAACCAAGATGGCTGCAGCTGGTTCGTGCATGCGCAGTAACGTGTGTTTCAGCTCTGGAAAAATCGATCAACCCAAGGTTGGGTGGAGGTATTTTAATGTCATTAGAGACCTGACAAGGTCTCTTAAAAGTCCCTTAACTAATAAGATGGGGCCACATTAGGCTTGTATTTAAATGTAAAATAAAAATGAAAAATTATTATGAAACTATAAAATCTCTAATATCTTGGTATGGTGTGATCATTTACATTTTTAGTAGAATTTTGTGTCGGATATATATTTTTGGCAAAGGAATTTATTTTTAATCTGTGTAGTCATTGCTGCGGATTGCAGCACCAGTCTCAGTAGGACATTGTGGTGGAGGTGATAAAAGCTGGAGAGTAATCATAAAGCAGTCATCATATTATCAGATACAGCTGAAAAGAATTAACAAAATCAAGGATTTGTTTGGAAAAATATCCAGCTTGTTGGGAGAAATTAATCCCACATGTGTGAGACGTCTCCTGTGTCGCTCCACAACTGAAATGGTAAACATCATAATTGAATTGTATTGACAGGGTGTGTTGTAAAGACATACAGGTGGTATGCATTCCTAATGATAGTCACATAGGCTGGATTCACACCTATGGCATTTTTTGTGCTTTTTTCATTTTGCAGATTTGCACTACAGAACGTGTTCCATAGGAAACCATATTAAATGGGCTGTAGTGCAAATCTGCAAATGCAAAAAGCACTAAAAATGCATAGGCAGGGCCGTTTTTAAGTCAGGGCAAAAGGGGCAGCTGCCTTGGGCCCTGTTGTTGTTGTGGGGCCCAAAGCAGCTGCCCCATATTTGCCAACTATCCTGGTTTAAATTCCCTCGTCCCTTGAGGTTTTAGTCCCGTGTTGTGTCTCGATATCTCACTGTGAAGTGCTGCTACTAATGCTGTCCAGCTCTGCCCTATTGTTGTGTAAAGATGACTCACCTGCAGACCCTGTGTTTACATGTAAATTACTGGTATACATATGTAAATAGGGGCAGCGGGCGGCATTGATACGCATATCATGCCCCCCCTGAGGTTATATCCATAGTAATCTCTAGCAACCAACAAACAAGCAGAAATCATGTGCTGTAACCTCTAGCAACTAATCAATAAGCCGTAATGTGTGCTGTAACCTCTAGCAACCAGTCAGTGAGCGGTAATGGTACAATGTAACCTCTGGCAACCAATTGCAATAGCTGCCTGATCTGATTCAGTAAACTGATTTTGAGTCTAGCTGCTATTTATTGTATGTCTCAGAGCACGCAGAGAGCGAAACTGCATGGGGGGGGGGGGGGGCAAGAAAAGTTTTGCCCAGGGTCCAATCAATATTAAAGACGGCCCTGTGCATAGGTGTGAATCCAGCCTAAAGCCTAGTACACACACGCCGAATGTCTGCCGCTTTCGGCCGATTCGACAGAAAGCAGCCGTTCAGCTGGCTTCTGTCGAAGGTTTATGACTGCAAATGGTCTGCCGACCACCTCCCAATCATCTCCCAATCAGCACTTTAAGCCAGCGCTGACTTGAGTTCTCTGGTGGGGGGTTATCCCCCCGTCAGAACACAATAGCTTAACAGGCGAGATTGCTGTACCAACATTGCATTGTTAGTACAGTGGCTCTGATCTAAGCTGTCAATCTTTTTTTTCGGGTTGAATGAAAAAAAAAAACTAGTGGTGTGTACTAGGCTTTACTCTGTATTGGATTGCATTGGTGTAACCCATGATAATGCCACCATTTGTGTCCTAGTCAGCAGCCCCTTGGCCAATGGCTGAGAGCGCTGATAGGAGTGTTTTGGTGGGGGGAACCCAACAGCTCAGTGGGGGAGATCGCTATACTAACGTCCGATCGCTCCAACCCGAGCTGTCTTTTTTTTTTTTCGTTCAGTTCACTGGGTGTGTACCAGGCTTTACTGTGCTGTTTATTATTTATTTATCCTATTACCTATCAACCATACTGTTATCAGATCTATGTTACCATTGGGGGTTATTTATGAAAGGCAAATCCACTTTGCACTGCAAGTGCAGTCCCTCTAAATCTAAGGGGTAGATCTGAAATGAATGGAAGCTCTGTTGATTTTATCATCCAATCATGTGCAAGCTAAATTGCTGTTTTTTATTTTCTTTGCATGTCCCCCTCGGATCTACAGCGACTTTACTTCCAAGTGCACTTGCAGTGCAAAGTGGATTTTCCTTTATTAAATAACCCCCATTGTTCTATTTGTAGGACATGTCTTTGCCCTAATAAAACCATGGGGGTTATTTACTAAAGGAAAATCCACTTTGCACTGCAAGTGCACTTGGAAGTAAAGTCGCTGTAGATCCAAGGGGGACATGCAAGGAAAATAAAAACAGCATTTTAGGTTGCACATGATTGGATGATAAAATCAGCAGAGCTTCCACTCATTTCAGATCTACCCCTTAGATTTAGAGCGACTGCACTTCGAAGTGCACTTGCAGTGCAAAGTGCCTTTCGTAAATAACCCCCCATGTGTTACTGGTCTGTCTGTAAACATCGAGTTCAGTTAAGGGTGGGTCACCAATTAGGGACAGCAGAGGGACCCAACAATCCAACAGCTCCTTTAGGGAGTAAGAATTACAACGTAATAACCCCCTCAGCATCGGTGTCCATTGTACAGTAATAACCCCCAGTATTTGTGTCAGTAGATCAGTGGCGGCTGGTGCTAAAAAAAATTGGGGGGTGGGGGCACAAACAAACCCCTCCAGGCCTGCACTCACCAGAGGATGTCGTGAGATTTACCTGCAAACAGAGCATCCAGCCTGGGCTGTCACTTCTCCCCTGATACCCAGCGGCTTCCGTGTAACCCGTCTTCTTTCCAGCTTCCAAATATTCAGCCTCCTGATTGGCGGGACGAGAAGCCAAATATTGGAAGTGACGTGGTGGCGAATATTGATTCACTACATAAAAATTGTGAGGGTTCACGCACTGCGCCCCAAGGACAACTTAAAACAAGCCAATTAGACCCCTTTCACACTGGGGCGTTTTTCAGGCGTTTTTCAGGCGCTTTAGCGTTAAAAAAAGCGCCTGTAAAGCGCTTGAAAGAAGCCTCATCTGCAGTCCCAATGTGAAAGCCCAAGTGCTTTAAGAGCCCTTTCACAATGTCAGCGCCTGAAAAACGCTCGTAAAGCGCCGCTTAAACTAGCAGCGCTTTACCAGCGTTTTTCGAGCGTTATTGGGGCGCTTTTAACCCCTGCTAGTGGCCAAATAAAGAGTTAAAAGCGCCCACAAAACGCTGCTGCCAATAGCGTTTTTCAGGCATTTTTCTGGCGTTTTACAGGCGCTTCCCATTGATTTCAATGGGAAGGGGCGCTTTAGGAGCGTTGTATTCACCGCTCCAAAAGCGCTGCAAAGAAGCTGCTTGCAGGACTTTTTTTGACGCCCTGCTATCGCAGCGCCTTGGTGTGAAAGCACTCGGGCTTTTACATTGGGATTGCAGTTGCAGCTTCTTTTAGGCGCTTTTTTTAACGCTAACGCACATGAAAAACGCCTGAAAAACGCCCCAGTGTGAAAGGGGTCTTAGAGCGCCAGTACTGTGCTTAGTGGCTTCCTGTCCATTCACAAACTGAAGCATAGGAAGCAGTTTGCTATGCTTTGGTTATGAATGAACACAGCGAGTGAGTGTGTTCACTGTGCTCATTTAGAAAAGGAAGGGGTCTGTAAATTAAATATTTACTAGCCCCTTCCTCCACTCTCCATTCTGAAATACCCCCTGCAGCAGCCAGGGGAAGAAGAGAGAAGGGAAGCCAGTAGCACTGTGAATGGGGGCGCAACACGGGGGGGAAGCCCAGGTAAATGGGGGAATTGGCACCACACGCAGTGATTAGGCACATCCTCTGCGCACGCCTATGATTGTCACCCTCTGACCAGACGTGCCTAACCTTCATTGCAGGATTACTGGGTACTATTTTAATAAAAGTTGCAGATTTAAAAAGATTGAAAAAACTTTTGAAATTACAGGCACTTTTGAGATTAAAAACACTCAGATTTGAAAAAAAACTGAAGTTCTTGTTTTCATGTTTGCTTTCCGTCAGATTTAGCAAAGTACTAAGTAAGATTTCCCATGGTTCTTCAAATGCAGTGGCTCCCTGATTTCTTAAACACTATTTTTCAGGAGAAACCCTGATGTGGTTCTTAATCCTGAACACTGCCACACCTGGAAAGTCCTCAGATACGGTTGTGAATGGAATAGCTTTCCGGCCGGGTTCACACTATAGCGATGCGGGAACGCCGCGAATCCGCGGCGTTTACCCGCATCGCACACCTCCCGCCGGCAGTTCACACTGCCCTATGCGGACGGCTGGGAGTGTCAATGTTATGTTAATGACACCCCCAGATCCGTCGGCATATCGCAGTGCGATCTGCCGACTCGCACAGGAATCGGATCGCATGGTGTGAACCCCCATGCGATCCGATTCTGTTGCGGACCCAAAAAAGGGTCCCGTGCGAGTTTGCTGCGGGAGCGCTGCGAATTCAGCCATACTATCTGTATGGCTGAACTCGCATCGCTACGGAGATCGGATGTGATTTGCTGTGCGAATCACATCCGGATCTCCCCCCGCAGCGGTGTGAACCGGGCCTCCATGTGTCTGCCATATCTCTTTGAGTCTTGGCAGGAGTAACATTTTCATCCTCTAGTGCCCACTGTGGACAGAGGTGCTGACCTTTTTCTCCTTCTTATCAGTGTCCTTATCACAACAGCTCCAATTATCAAGGCACTGTGGACACCTCTGGTCATGCAGACCACACTGACCAACCTGTGGTGATCACTAGACTTGTGCACAACGGAAAATTTTGTTTAGTTTCGGTTCATTGTCATTCGTAAAATACATAATTCCGTTCTGTTATATTCGTTATGTTACGTTAATACGTTTTCGGATAATTCGTTATTATTCGTAGAGTGTCGATATTCGTTATACTGAATCTCGAATCCTGTCAAATTCATTCGTTATATGCGCCATAATTTCGTTCGTATTCGTTGAAATTTGTTGCTTATGTATGTATATATATTCGTGATAATGATTCGTAGTTTGGAAAGTCATTTGTTTATTGAATCTTTTAACACAAACAATGACAATTGTGTGTGTTAATTGTTCAAATACACTCAGTTCTCAGGAATGCACTTTGCCGGTAATCCAACCTCCGGCACAAAATGAATCAGCTGATTGGACTATAATGGCGCGTACACACGACCGGACCTTTCGAGGGACTAGGTCCGACGGTCTTTCCGACGGACTTCCCGAATGAATGGACTTGGCCACACACAATCACACCAAAGTCCGACGGATTCGATCGTGATGACGTACAACTGGACTAGAATAAGGAAGTTCATAGCCAGTAGCCAATAGCTGCCCTAGCGTCGGTTTTTGTCCGTCGGACTAGCATACACACGAACGGATTTCTCGGTCCGGCGGAGTTCCGGTGGAAAGATTTAAAACGTGTTCTATTTCTAAAGTCCGCCGGATTTTTGGCAAGCAAAGGCCCGATGGAGCCCACACAAGATCGAATTGTCTGACGGACTTGTTCCGTCAGACCTTTGCTGTCAAAAAGTCCGGTCGTGTGTACGCGGCATTAGATTTACTATGAGCTAACCTTTTGTTTCATTAGATTTTTAAAGAATTACCAAATCATGTCGAATTTATTCGTTATATCCGCTATAATTTCTTTCATATTCGTTGTAATTCATTATTTTTTTATTTGGACATTCAGATGCATCCGAATGTCGGAAAGATGCCAAATTTGTCAGAATTTCGATTCGTTACGAAACGAATTGCACAAGCCTAGTCATCACCTACACTTGGAGAAATATTCACAATCTGCACTGTAGGAAATATGGAGGCTACCATTGAAGACCTTCTTCTGAAAATACTAATTGCCTGCAATGCATTCTGATCTGGAACATACTTGTAGATTAGGAAGTCAGAATCCCTGATCAGCATTCTTGTCTGGGTTAGCACCCTAGAAGCCATTGGATCTGCATAACACCAGGCAACTAGAATTTTCAGAAGGACAGGTCAGCAATGAAAGCAAACTTATTCTCTCAGTACAAGTAAAAAAAAAAAATCAAAACAAAATTTGACCAGAGGTGGACAACTTTTGTATACAACCTTTATTTCCTTTTAGCATGTGTTTCATTTCAGCATGTGTAGCACCAGGCAACTAGCACTTTTAAGCCCCATACACACTATCAGTTTTTCTGCAGAGTTTTTCCTTCAGATTTACCAAAACCATGTAATGCAAGGGCCTGCCTGATTGCATACAAATTCAAACCTAAGGTTTGACCTCATATTATATGGTTTTGGTAAATCTGAAGGAAAGACTCAGAAGAAAAACTGATAGTGTGTATGGGGCTTGAAGGACTTGTCATCAATGAAAGCAAACTTATTCTCTCGGTACAGGTTTCTTTAAAAAAAATCAAAAAATATAATTTGACCAGAGGTGGCCAACTTTCGTATACAACCTTAATTTCCTTTTATGTGTTGGCTATACGGTATTCAGTATTAAATGTTAATTCAAAACAAATCCTTTAGTGGTTATGACTGGTCTGGTCTGTATAGGTCAACGTTAGTCACCCTCCTTGTCTTTGACATCTGTTCTATCTCTTCCAGTCAGATCGAAAAGATATCTTTCTACTAACAAAGTCATCTTCAATGTAGTCCTCCTCCTTGGGGACTGTGAGGTTCATTCTGAAGCAGACATTGTGAAGGCTAAGTGCACGACCCAAGGGCAAAGATCACTGGAGTCAGACACATCTGAACCTTGACCCATGGGAATTAGTGGCCGTTCTATAAGGAATGGGGATGGCATACAGTTACTTCTCAGGCAAACTTCCTGTCCAGCCACTGGCTGCGTTGATAACCCTGAAAATGTTTTTGGAAATAGGTTTAATGATTTCCTCTGATTATGATGGATTGCAGACCCTGTCAGTATGGATTTGCAGGCCTGCTCTGTTCACCTGTAGCTGGTTTAGGGTCACAGGCTAAAGGCTGGCTCATTTTTCACTGTGAGGGCCGACAGACAGTGAAGCGATGTCACAGGCAGTGTGTGATATCACACTGCAAGACAGAGCATGTGTTGAGTGTTTTTTAAACATTGAACAAGCGCACAATGAATTATAGATGTTCTACTCTGGATGCATGTACATAGAAGGCCAACAGAGCATTGCAAGTCATTTCGTGCTGAACTCCAGGAATTATTTGTATTGCATACTTACTTACTTTGGTCCAGCTTGGCACATTGCAATTCTGCATATTTCATACCTGATGGACTTCTGGGCATAAATATATAAAAAAAACAAAAAAAAAACAGCTGGGGGGTCCCCCTCAATCCATACCAGTCCCTTAACGGAGCATGCAGCATAGCAGGACAGGAAAAGTGGGATGAGCGGGGCATACTGGGTCAGCGGGAGCCCAGCCCAGTTTATGAATGGAGAAGAGCCTTTGTCTCCTCTCCATTGATTTAATTCATTTGAATCTCTCTCCTCAGTCCCTTTCCCTGTCTCAAAGGGAGGTGTCAGGAGCCCCCCCCCCCCCCCCCCCCATGCGTCATCAGTGCTGCATATTAGTGCCACTGTCACATGACATTAAAAAAAGTATCGGTATCTGCGAGTACTTGAAAAAAAGTATCTGTACTTGTACTTGATCTTAAAAAAGTGGTATCGGTGCAAGCCTGGCAGAAACTGTATCATTTGTGTGAACATGGCTTTTTTTTATGTAAAATCTAATGAGTAGGGTTGTTGTGGGAAGGCTTCTGGCAAGGAGATGGTATGGTGAAGGTAGAGGGCTGCCTTGGGTTGTTGTCATGTGGCATGTGGGTTGTTGTCCTATCATATCATATCATATCATATCATATCATGATCATATCATGTCCTATCATAGGAGGAGAGTGGTTCATGTGCTTATGGACAGACTAGGGTAGTATATGGACAGGCTAGGGTAGTATACAGACAGGCTAGGGTAGTATATGGGCAGACTAGGGTAGTTTATGGACAGGCTAGGGTAGTATACGAACAGGCTAGGGCAGTATACGGACAGGCTAGGGCAGTATACGGACAGGCTAGGGCAGTATACGGACAGGCTAGGGCAGTAAATAGTCCAATCAAAGAGAAAAAAAATTGGCACCACAATATCTCAAAGATAAAATGTACAGTATTTTACAAAAAAAATGAATATGCCCCTCACATTTTTGTAAAGATTTTATTATATCTTTTCATGTGACAACACTGAAGAAATTACACTTTGCTACTGTAGCAGCCACATCCGTTGCTGGATGGCCTTGAATTGTTGGGCTTACCAGTTACCTTCTCTTGGCCTGCTCTTCCACGTCTAGGGGTTCCCAGGGTTTATACCCAATGACTTGAACACTGACACAGATGAAGTCCTTTAACAAAGATTTTATTTTGCAGTAGTAACATCCAATAACACAGTCTCTCGTGGGAACAGCGGGCACGGGTGAAAAACTCAGTCACCTTGAACTGCAGGTCTAGCAAAGTCTCTAATTCCACCCAGAGAGTAGCCACTTGCAGCTGGGTACTTCAAGGCTGAACAGATCTCTAGCCAGAGATCATGGCAGTCAGCACGTTGACTCAAAACTTGAAGCAATCCTATGAACGTGTACAAGTTGTAACTGAAGGTGAATAGGAACCTTTTCCTCAGTACCTGGAACGTTTCCCGTCTCCTCAAGGGTACTGGAAAAGCGTGAATTCGTCAATGTCTTTCCCAACTCAGTAACCGGGCACTTCCCAGGATGCCACTTGCTGGCCTTCCTCCGAAGAGTCCTCCCCTTCCACAAGCTGTGGTGCCTCTCCAAGCCGAGAGCACTCCCGGACACCTTGAATCCTCCCTCAGTTACTGCTCCTCGGACCAGCCGGGTCCGAGACTCGGGAACAGATGGATCCCTACCCCAGACCAGGCAGGTCTATCAGCGGCCTCCAACAGGAACATTGCTGAGTGTCGAACACCCCGTGACCGGGACCCCTCACGGGGCCACCTCGGTCCCAGAACCAGAACAGACCACACGGGTCCCACAAACTCCTCTGTCTAAACACATGACCCACACCCTTAAGTACCCCTTCCCAAACTCCTCAGCGGGCCCCAGCACTCCCACTGATTGGTTCAGAGAAAGCTGATACCTAAACATCCAACCAGGCCTGGTTCTGGCCTGTCATGTGCACCTCACCGTTCACATGACCAGGCAGAACTTCCAAACATAGCCTGGCCAGACTGATGTTAAGGCCAACCTATGTTATCAACCCTCAGAACCCCTACTGTTCTGAGGCAAAAGCTAAATTTTACATGCGTATTATATTTTGTCCAAAAATGTCATCCGCTACATTACAATGTAAAGTAGTGAGTGTACAGCTTGTATAACAGTGTAAATTTGCTGTCCCCTCAAAATAACTCAACACACAGCCATTAATGTCTAACCCACTGGCAACAAAAATGAGTGCACCTCTAAAGCCTGTCAGTGCTCAGACCATATGCCGCAAACTGCATGAAATTGGTCTGCATGGTTTTTATCCCAGAAGGAAGCCTCTTCTAAAGATGATGCACAAGAAAGCCTGCAAACAGTTTGCTGAAGACAAGCAGGCTAAGGACATGGACTAAGAACATCAGTGAAAACTGTTTCCACAGGATTACTAACCCATCTACTCCGAGTGCAAGTGGATCCCTTGTTCTCGCCACAAAGTTATCCAAAGTTATCCAACTTCTTGTTGAACCTGGATGCCAATAGATCTACGTCCCCCCCTGCGTGGATGTAGAGATCATTCTCCCGGCAACAACTGTTGACGTCTCAGAAAATCTGCCTGTCAATTTTCCACTCCTGGAATGTAAACTGCAGATAGGCAAGGAACATGTTTTTCTGCCCAAGACAGAATATGGTCCACCTCCCTTTGGCTTCTGGTGCCCCCTTGGTGATTGATATTGGCCACTGCTATGGAATTGTCGGATTGTATCCTAACAGGAGCATTCCACAACCTGGACATCCAGGCTATTAGAGCCAGATGTACTGCCCGAATCTCTAGGATATTGATGGGCAAGGTCTTCTCGGGCTCTGACCACTTCCCTTGAACAATGGTCTCTTCTAGAACTGCTCCCCTGCCTCATAGGCTTGCATCCGTTGTTACTACTTTCCAGGAAACTGGAATGAAGGATTTCCCCTTCTGTAAATTCCTGGTTATCAACCACCAGTTGAGATTCTGGCATACCTTTGTAGCCAGATTCATTGGATAATCCAAGGCTTGGATCCGTTTGTTCCAAGCAGACAGAATGCTGTGTTGCAACAGTCTTGAATGAAACTGGGCATAGGGAACTGCTTCGAAGGAAGCTACCATCTTTCCTAGTAGTCTCATGCAAAGGCGAGTGGAAGGACACTTCTTTTCCTTGACCACCTGGACCAGCTCTCTTAGAGCATACTTTTGCCTGAGAAAAGAACACCCTTTCCTGGGTTGTGTCTATGACCAGGCCCACGTACTGCAGCCTTCTTACCGGCTGTAAGGATGATTTCCCTAGAGAATCCAACCCAGGTGTCTCAGATAGCTGACTGTTCTAGAAACCCCTAGATTTAACCCTGCTATTGACTGATCTACCAGTAGCAGGTCGTCTGTGTATGGTATTACTGCTATACCCTGGCCCCTTAGTCTTGCTTGTACTGGGGCTAACACTTTTGTAAACAGTCGGGGAGTGGTGGCTAACCCGAAAGGCAAGGCCACAAACTGAAAGTGGCACTGCTCTACTGCAAAGCGCAGAAACTTCTGATGAGCAGGAAATATCGCCACACGTAGATACACATCCTTGATATCTATGGATGCTAGAACTTCTCCTCCCCGTAGGGTGGAAACAATTGAATTTAATCAACTCTATTGGAAAAGAGCGAATGTTTAGGAAGTGATTCCGATTCCTGAGATCTAGAATGGGTCTGACATCTCCATTTGATTTTGGCAACATAAAGAGATTTGAATAAAACCCCATGTCCCTCTCTTCTGAGGGAACCTCTATTATCACTCCCTGACAGAGTAATCGGGCCAGTGCCAGAAATAAGGACTTTTTCTTTACTGGGTCCTTGGGAACGTTTGATTTTTGAAAACGTGATGGTAGAAACTCTTGGAACTCTAGTTTGTAGCTACTACAGAGAGGACCCACTTGTCTTGGATTTCTTCTTGCCAAGTTTCTGAAAACCACCGCAGTCTACCCCCCACTCGATCGAGTGGGGGCGCCCCCTCACAAGAAAGCCTTGGGATTCTGTTTTGTGGACTTCTGACCCCAGGGCTTTTTGTAGCCCTGTGTCTGGTTATGAGGCTTACCCTTTGCCCCTGACAGTGGAGGCCGTCGATACTGCCTGGAGGCTGTTGCCCCAGGCATAGGAGGGGAAGTCTTGAAAGAAGGCCATCTATTCTTTTTCTTAATCGGCAAAAGGGTACTTTTACCCCCATAAATGTTTTGGATATACTTATCCAAATCATCCTCAAACAACCATTCTCCATGAAAGGGAAACCCAACCAAGAGCTTCTTGCATGGTAACTCGGCTGACCAATTTTTAAGCCACAGAGTCCTGCGCATATGTATCAACATAAGCGCAAGGCGAGGTGCCTGATGGTTGGAATCCTAAGTATAGAGCCTTAGGTAGCTCAGCCTAACTTTTGGTCTCATCAGCTTGAACAGGAACTTTTTTAATAACCTGCTTGAGTTTATCCCAAAGAGATTGACAGATGCCTATTGCTGCTACTGCAGGCTGTACCACCGCACCAACTACAGCAAATGAGGCTGTTAGTAGAGATTCCAACTTTTTATCAGCTGGATCTCTAAATACTTGTACATTGTCCACTGGACAAGTTAAACTGTTCACAGAGGAGATGGCAGTTTCCACTGCTGGCAAATCCCATCTCTTTGAGAACTTTTTCTCCATAGGATAAAGAAATTAAAATTTATTAGGGGGAGAAAACTGCTTATCTGGGTGATCCCAATCAGCATAAATCAGTTGCTCCAGTAACGGGTGCATAGGAGAAGCATGAGAACCCTGTGGGGGTTATAGTGACCTGAAAGAGGAGAAGGAAACCTCATCCACCTCTGCAGGAGGCAACTTATATCCAGTGCGGACCAAATCAGCTCGCTTACCACGGAGACCCAGTGATAAGACGATCTACAATACACCTCCTGGAATAGAGCGAGACTGACATCCATAATTAAGCCACCAGTTGCAGTATAGAGAGCAGTATATCTCTACTTTGAATCTCATTGCACATTGAGTCATTGGGTCTTTCATTCCAGAGCAGTACTTGGAACACACTTGCTGACATTAACTCATCTGACAGTTGTGATTTTTAATTTTTAACATTGGCGTGCATTCAATAAATGAACTTAATTAAGCATATTATTTACAATAGTTCTCTTATTCACTGGTCCCATTGAGCGCTGCTTATTTGTGTATTTTGATGTCTACTTTTCTCCAGAGGTTGGCAGTGGGTTCCAGATATAATTTTTAAAATTGGTTATGACATAATAATGATTTATAATGCCTGCCACATTTTTAGCGCTTAAAGGACTGTATTGTTTTTGCCCCACTATCACCTGCCCAATTTTGTTCCAAAATGGGAAGGTCAAGGGCAGGAGAAGGGGACCTGCCACGTTTTCTCACCTCCTGCGAGGATGATGTGAACAAATCGGCCATTTTTCCCTCTAAACCAGCCAGAGCCAAAGCTAAATCGCTCTTAGTAACAAATGCAGAAGCTGACATGTTGGGGGTAGCCAGCATGCCTGTGAGACAAGATGGCTCAGATTCGCCCAGATGCTCCAGGTCCTTCAGGGGAGGAAGGAACTGCGGGCATGCGACTAGGAGCCTCAGACTCTGACCGCAGCGACTTTGCGACTTTTCCCCCCTGATGAATTACCCCTCCTATGGGAAGACATAGTCCTAAGCACAAAAAAAGCAGAGGTACTAAACAAAATGCATCTACTGCTGAGCTTTAGTCTAGCAATCTACATAATATGCTGCTATAAATGCTCAGTCTCAATGCTGAGTAAACGTGCCCCTTGGAAATTCCTGTATCCACACACCCATATAGCTAACATGCCCTTGTGTGCTCTGCGTACACACGAACACACCAAAGTCCGACCGTCAAGAGCGCGGTGACGTACAACACGTACGACAGGACTAGAAAAAGAAAGTTCAATAGCCAGTAGCCCATAGCTTCCGTCTCGTACTTGCTTCAGAGCATGCGTCGTTTTTGGTCCGTCGGAACAGCATACAGACAAGCGGTTTTCCCGATAGGAATTGGTTAATTTGGAAATATTTAGAACATGTTCTATTTCTAGGTCCGTCAGAATTTTCAATGTAAATAGTCTGATGGGGCACACACACGATCGGAATATACGATGAAAAGCTTCCGTCTGACTTTTTCTGTCAGACATTCCACTCGTGTGTACGCGGCATAATGGTCTAAACGGTTATCCACATAGGTAATGAATCCCTCCACCGTGAAACAGCAAAACAACCGGTGCCTAGCTAATCTTCTATAAGTGGCACCTCTGTGTGTGCAAGCCTCTCACCTTACTCCCGTAAGGTTTACAGCATAAGTATAATCACAGGTAAGGTAATAGTCTTCAAATGTTCCCTTTTGATCAAATTAATGAACCTTCTTTCAGTATGTAGGATTTAAATATAGAAGAGAAAATATCCCAGAGAGTGATCCCATATAGGAGGATTTGTTATGACAGACAAAATTAATAAACTCACTTTTTAGACAGTGACAACTGGCAACAATCCACAATGAAGTCACGTGATGTGACGATATGTGTCGGGATTGAAGCAATAGGTATTACCAGGAACCGATGGAAGTATACGAGCTCAGCGCTCGTGGATTGCCGCTGTTTGCCAAATTTTAAAAGTGAGTTTTACTTACCTTGTTTGTTTTAATAAATTCTCCCAAACGGGATTATGCTATGGACATCTTTCTTTCATATGCTTAAATCCCACAGACTGAGACCACTAGTGAAAGGATCTAGACATTAGATACCATCAGGATTGGGTAGAAGCATACGAGCTCCGCGCTCATGGATTGTTGCCGGCAGGGCTTTTTTTCTCAGAAAACAGGTGCAGGAACTCAACCATGAACCAGACTTCTGTGTTTGCAAATGATAGTGGTGAACAGGGAGCAGAGGGACTGAGCCAGAGGTGGTGGAACTGAGTTCCACCAAGTTCCAGCTGCAGAAAAGCCCTGGTTGCCAGTTGTCACAGTCTAAAAAGTGAGTTTATTCATTTTGTCTGTCACAACAAATCCTCCTATATGGGATCTAGGGCTGAAACAACGAATCGATTAATCGACAACTAATCGATTATGAAATTAATCGATTACTATTTTCATAATCGATTAATCGGCCAGTAACATAATGGGGTAAAAAAAACTAAAATGAGCCCTTTATAGTACAAAAAGAGCAAATAATCACTACTGTAAATATTACTTTCACTGTTCTACAGTAAAAAAAATAACCCCTTACAGTAGTGATTATCTGCTTTTTTCTACTATAAAGGGCTCATTTTAGTTTTTGTTAACCCCATTATGTTACTAAACGTCTTAGATCTGGTTCACATCTATGCGTTTTATGGTGCTTTTTGCAGAAATGCACTGCAGTTCATTTACATGGTTTGTTATGGGACACATTCACATCTGAAAGGGTCAGGAACTTTTAAATCTAAATGGTGCTTTATTGGTTCAATACACTTCCATGGAGAAGCTGCAGAAAAGCATGTAATGCATTTTTGCAACAATTTGTGTTTTTTAATCTGCCCAAAAAAATGCAAATTGCAGTAAAATCACGTGCGCAAAAATCAAAACACACAGCAAAAAGCACTGCAGAAACAGATCAAAAGCAAACTGTATAGGTGTGTACCGAGCCTTATGTTGGCCACACAGATCAATTTTCAGATGAGAATATTCAGACGAAAAATCTTTGTACATTCGCTGAATGAAAGAATTTTGTTTGAAATTTTAACTTGTTTTTAACATTCTGTTTTTAAAATGAAAACCACATACACTGTCTGAAAATTCCTTTGACTAAGAAGTTTTCTATTATTTCCAAATTTTCCCGTCACTGTGGTTGAAAATGAACGTCAATTTGACCCACTTTTTATTTTTTAAGGTTATTAACCGATTAATCGATTAATCGAAACAATAATCAGCCAACTAATCGATTATGAAAATAATCGTTAGTTGCAGCCCTAATGGGATCACACTATGGGATGTTTTCTCTTCCATATTTAAATCCTGCATACTGAGACCACGACTGGAAGAAGGTCCATTTATTTGATCAAGAGGGAACTTTTGAAGACTATTACCTGTCATTATACTTATGCTGTTTCACGGTGGAGGGATTTATTAAATGTGGATAACCGTTTAGACTGTTATAGTAAACTTTTTTTTTGGATCATATTGTGGGATTACCATCATTTATTTGGATTGCGTTTTTTTTTCCACCGTTCATTCAGCTGTGCACATTGGACCTTCTACTATTTTATTTAATCTGTTTTTCATTGGTCTGATTCATGTCACATGTGTTTAAATGAGTCACTATGTATTTATATTATTTGCTTTGAGCCTATTTTGTTTATGTTTATTTCCACATGCCTATTTTATATTATTATTATATAATAAAATATTATTATATTATACAATATATTATATCAATACTTTAGAATTAGCTAACCCCCCCCCCCCCCCCCCGGCACTACTTGCACTCACACAGCGCAACATCACCATTTACACATTCACAATTTTTCTGACTAGGATCAGTTCACCAGGTGATTGCTGCAGTGTACCCCAGTCCCCTTTCTGACAGTGCGGTGGTTACTTAAGCAGCGTACACAAGATCGCACATTCCGACAACAAAATCCATGGAATTTTTTCTGATGGATGTTGGCTCAAACTTGTCTTGCATACACACAGTCGCACAAAGTTGTCAGAATTTACAAACGTCAAGAACGCGGCGACGTACAACATGTACAACGAGCTGAGAAAAATTAAGTTCAATAGCCAGTGCGGCTCTTCTGCTTAATTCCAAGCATGCGTAGAACTTTGCACGTCGGAATTTTGTCCCCCCCATTCAGAAATTAACGCCAACGGATGTTGTTGTCGGAAAATTTGAGAACCAGATCTCTAATTTTGTGCAACGGAAATTCAGACGGAAACTGTCCGATGGAATTTCCAACAACAAGCTCTGATCTCACATTTGCCGTCGGAAAGTCCAACCGTGTGTACGCGGCATAACTTATACACTATGGACTGGCAATATCTTATGTATTTTTTTTTCCAGCAGACTTATAGAAATGGAACTCCTGGGAAAAAAAAAATAGTAAAAAGGGTGTGTTGGCAGCAGTTCGGATAATGCGGTGGAAAACGCAAAGCGGATTTTAGCGAGACGCATACTGTAAGCGATTGAGTAAAGATCTCAGCCTATTAGCTTTGATCTATGGACTCGGCAGTGTATGAACTCAGTTTTGGGAGGCATGCCGCTCATCCTAATGATGGCACACTGTGTAGTTCCTTAACATTATCCGAGCAGATGTCAAGGATATTGAAGTATGTAAGTTAATGATTAGTTTATCGGCAAAGTCAGATAGTGGGACGGAGATTAATGATGTATGTCTTCATGTGACTTATTTCAATTACCCAAGGGAGAGGGAGAAAAATGACTGTCCTTCTGCCATTACCTTTGTCAAGCAGGAGGGGAGGAAGAGATAATTGGGAGGGGCCAGGGTGGCGAGCTGGGACAGAAAGCTTGTTCTCCCACAGGACAGGACCCTCTACAAAGACATGTAAGCGATCTCTGTTGACCTCCCTGAGCCTGGCGTGCAGCAGCGAACAAGCCCAGCGCGGCTTAAAGGAGATCTGCAAGGAAGGGACCGAATTACTAATAAATATGTAACATGGAAAAGGGAACGTATCTCCGTTGGCTTTCTGTAGGCAGACTTTGGACCTGGAACAACCACGTTGCAAAGGGGGTCAAAGGCACAGCCAAGCATCTGGCATTTTCAGAATACAGGCTGTCATACTGTTATCCTTTTTCCCTTTTTTGACCAGTGGTATTTTTAAAACAACCAGCTGTACAAATTTGTATGACTTAAGTTAACCGCTTCAGCTCCAGAAGGTTTACCCCCCTTCACGACCAGGCCATTTTTTGCGATATGGCACTGTGTTACTTTAAAGCGGTAGTAAACCCGCTGAAATTATTATTTTTCAGACCTGTAAGGGAAAAGGCATAATGAGCTAGTATGCACCGCATACTAGCTCATTATGAAATACTTACCTTAGAACGAGGTCCCGACATCTCACCCGATACACGCCGAGGGTGCTGACATGTTCCCTCCGTGTGTCTTCCGGATATTGCGGCTCCAGCGCTGTGAGTGGCCGGAGAAGCAATATCATCACTTACCTACAGGTAAGCCTTATTATAGGCTTACCTGTTGGTAAAAGTAAAAAAAAAAGACTATACAACCGCTTTAAGACTGCTTTCACACTGAAAGCGCCGGCAGTTAGCAGTAAAGCGCTGCTCGTTTTAGTGGCACTTTTCGGCCGCTAGCGGGGAGCTTTTAATCCCAAAGAACGAATTAAAAATTCTTGTGTTGCGGTTCTTTGGAAGAGATGCCCATTCATTGCAATGAACATGGGCAGTTTAGGGGCGCTGTATACAGCACTCCCAAACCTCCCCAAAGATACTGCTTGCAGGACTTTTTCTAACTTTCCGCAAGCGCACCGCCCAGGTGTGAAAGCGTTCATGGCAATGAATGGGAGGCAGTTTTCAGGCGCTATTTCTAGTGCTGAAAATGACCTCAGTCTAAGTGACAATTGCACAGTCGTGTGACGCTGTACCCAAATAAAGTTTATGTCCTTTTTTCCCCACAAATTTCTTCTTCTTTTTGGTGATATTTGCTTACCTCTGCAATTTTTATTTTTTGCGCCATAAAAAAAAAATTCAGTTTTGAAAAAAAAAAAACTATATTTTTTACTTTCTGCTATAAAACATATCCAATAAAAAAATGTAAAAAAAATCTAATTTCTTCATCAATTTAGGGTAATATGTATTCTGCTACATGTTTTTGGTAAAAAAAATCCCAATAAGCATATATTGATTGGTTTGGATTGGTTTCAAAAGTTATAGCATGTACAAACTATGAGATATATTTATGGAATTTTTATTTATTTTAATTAATTTTTTTACTAGTAATGGTGGCGATCAGCAACTTATAGCGGGACTGTGGCGTTACATTGTATATCAATCGGTTGGGACACTATATACACTTTAAAACTCCAGTCTCCTCCAGCACAACACTTGCTTGCAGACTGTTTCTCTCTCTCTCTTTCTCTCCTGCACATTGATTCACTTCCAGGCCCAGCTAGCACATAGGCCTAACACTGACTCAATTGGGCCCTAGAAATTGCCATTTACAGGCAGGGACCACGGGTCCCTTTTAGTGTAGCAAAAATAGAATAGGAAGTATTTTAGTGCTAGCTCACCAATGGTGGACTACTGCTCCCAGTAATCCCTCTTCAGGCCCTGCCAGCCCTCCTGGCTGCAGCTGCCCGACTTCACTTTCTGTGACATTGCAATTCTCACTGACTCCACACCCATCTCTGTTTCCTCTCAGTCCTCTCTGGCAAGCCTCAACTGTCCTCCCGATAGCACATGTCACTCACCAGCCCTCCTGGCTTCACACACACTGGTGGTTCCCTTCTGAAGACTTGCAGTACTAGCTTCTGCTGTTCTCTTTGACTCCTCTCTGGGGTGCCTCCTGTTCAGATCCTTCATGGGATATTTGAAAGGATCCATCCTGCACCCGAGTTCCTGGACCCAATGTCACCCCACCAGAATGGGGAGCACCCTCAAAGCCTCCGACAGCCTAGCACTCCATTCTCAGTTCTTCCACCCAACAATTTCTCCCCAGCTGGGCTGACTCTAGGTATTTAAGGAGACCTGTCCCCTGCCAATCCAAGTTGGGGATTGGTCAGGGCTCCCTAAAACACCGCAGGCAGCTCCCCCTCTCTTCCCCTCCTTTCTTCTAGACCCCTCTAGAAGCCAGAGGGAGGTAACCAATGAAGTGATGCTATCTGTGAGTCACCAGCCTACTCTCACTGAGCCACTCCCAGCCCACACAGATCAAAACAAACAAGCCTAGCGTTGAGCTAGGCCTGCCTAAATTTACCTGCACTGACCAAAAATCTCACCTCTAGCACCTACCTAGGTAGAGGGTGCTACAGTGCTCCTGGCTTCGGTCATGGGCTTACCTTCTTTACATACAATGCAGCATAGCTCCCAACTGTCCCTGATTAGGAGGGACTGTCCCTGATTTGGAGCAATGTTCCTCTGTCCCTCTTTCCTCCTCATAGAGGCTAGAGGCGATTCAGTTCGCATTGTGCGCTATACAAGTATTTAATTCATCCATCCATTCTGTTGTCCCTCATTTTGGTCTGATCTATATAGATGTATATAACATTTTTATCTATCAAAAAGTGTTTCCCTGTGCTAAACCTTTCATTTGATTTCTAAATCGCTGCATTTGTAAATTCCAAAAGCCAATATAAAGGAATAATAGTGGTAAAAAAAACAACAACTTGTGGGTTTAACCATCTTGTTTTTTTGTACAATTCTCCTTTAAGGGGGCGTGGCAAGGGGTGTGTCCTATGCCTGTATACTTTTGCTGATAGGTGTCCCTGATTCTCATCTCAAAAAGTTGGGAGGTATGAATGCAGGACTATTAGCCCTACATTGTACATGATGATGACGTGGAATCGCCCACAGTCTGGAATAGAGAAGAGGAGATCGCCAGAGTCAGGGGTAAAAGAATTAACGAGCAATTAACCAACATTTTTCTTTTCTTTTATTTATTTTTCTTTAGGTATGCTTTTCTGTATAGCTTCATGAGCAATATCTGGATGCTATTCTTATTTCCTATATAGAAAAAGCTATGAGGGTACAATTTCACAGTGACAAATGAGTACATACAGTATGTACACAACCACACACACTTACTAACCCCAGGATGGTACAACAACACAGTGTTTGTTTGCACAAGCTGGTTAATTTGAAATAAAAGCAGTTAATAAACAATGGCGGAGGGCTGGAGCACACAGAAGGTGTCATTGTCACCGCAGACCACAGTGCAGGTATCACCTATCTCCCTCTTATTGTCCTATAGACTCCATGTAATCTGTGGTTAAAAGTGGCAGTTTGTCCTGAATGGGCACAGCTGTTATTTACAGGTAAAGCTAAATTTAACCACTCTTAAACCATTTTAATTATGTTGAAAAATGATGATCAGCTTTGCAGCCACCTGTGTGGCACTTTACTTACCACAGGTGAGGACCAAGACACTTAAAAGTTTATGTACACCCATTCCCCAAAATGTCATATAAGCTTTAACATCTTCATGTAATTTTAAAAGTAATTTTCCATACTTTGAAATCTGCAGCTTTCATTACTATAATACCGGGTTATCCTGCATTGAAAGTCCTTGTACAAGTCCTTCCTGTTATTGGGTGACAACTGACAACTGTCTCCCAAATGTGCTCCTGCGTTGTCACCTGTCACATGTGCTCTTGGTGGAGAATGCAAGCGGTTGTGCTGACACACATTGCACAGCATGATCCACCGTTGCCACTGATTTTTAACCTCTTCAGCTGTAGAAGATTTACCCCCTTTCACACTGGGGGGCTTTGCAGGTGCTAAAGAGCTAAAAATAGCGCCCTGAAACAGCCGCTGCTGTGTCTCCAGTGTGAAAGCCCCGAGGGGCTTTCACACTGGAGCGGTGCACTTGCAGGACGTTAAAAAAACTCCTGCAAGCAGCATCTTTGGAGCAGTGAAGGAGGAGTGTATACATCGCTCCTTCACCGCTCCTGCCCATTGAAATCAATGGGGCAGCGCGGCTAAGCAGGCGGTTTTAACCCTTTTTCGCTTGCTAGCGAGGGTTAAAACCGCCCCACTAGCGACGGTAAAGCGGCGCTAATAATAGCGCCGTTTTACCGCCGATGCCGCTCCCACCCCAGTGTGAAAGGGGCCTTAATGACCAGGCCATTGTGGTACTATAATTCACAATTGCATGGTCATGTGATGCTGTTCCCAAATAATAAAATGTATGTCCTTTTTTTCCCCACAAATAGAGCTTTCTTTTGGTGGTATTTGATCATCTCTGCTATTTTTTTTATTTGATGTGCTATAAACAAAAAAAGACCAACGATTATTTCAAAACACATCCAATAAAAATTAAAAAAAAATCTAATTTCTTCATCAATATAGCAGAATATGTATTCTTCTACATAATTTTGGTAAAAAAACAAAAATTCCAATAAGTGTATATTGATTGGTTTGCGCAAAAGTAATAGCGTCTACAAACTATGGGATATATTTATGTCATTTTTATTTATTTATTTTTACTAGTAACAGCGGCAATCAGTGACTTATAGCGGGACTGCGACATTGCAGCGAAAAAATCGGACAATAAGTGACACTTTTGTAATGATAAGTACAGAGTTGACCCCTTACGGCCATCAACTCCTATATCATTCCTTCTACATGAGAAGTAGTCTCAATGACCAGTAGAGAGCTGAAGCAGGTTGAAGGGGACTGGCTATTGATTGGCTTTCTTTTAAGCAGAAAATTTGAGGTTTGCTTATTAGAGTTCTCCAGCACCCCATTCCAGTCATGTATTTTGTCCTTCGGAATTTATCTGTCCATCCATGAACAGCTTTATAGAGACCTTATTGCAAGACCAATCATTTCCACAAAAATCTTTACCATAGTATATACGCATGTTATTTACCTGTCAAAGTCTCTGTTGTGTAAGCATCCAAAAGCCCTGAGGTTGCTGATGGTTTCTACCATGTTAGATGTAATATCAGCAGCCCCAGCGGACTCAGAACTGTCACTTAAGTGACTCTATAGTGTTTCCCTTCACTCCTCCCCATGGCAGCTACAAATAAGTCAAGCTGCTCATAGAGTGTTGACATTCAGACGGTTCAGCGAGGATCGGACAAATTTCAATCCATACATGGGGACTGTGGTTAAAGAGAAGTTGATCTACCAGCTGACTTCTGTATACCTGCCCTGCTGGAAAAATTCCTCTCGATCTGCACTGCAGGCTATAACCTGCAGCACTGATCAGTGTATTGTGATGGTGGGAAAGCATCCACTTCCTCCTTCCACTTTGAATGTGTGGATGGGGGAATCAGGGCAGTTTTTTTTAGATCAACCCGTTTGTTGAATGAAAAAAAAAAAGGCCCATCTATTGGCAGCTTTAAACGATAAGTTCACTTTAAAAAAAAAATGTTTTTGCAGGTGTGCATTTCTCTTTTTTTTAGGAGCCTGGAAAGCATTGCACCAATGATCAGCAGTAAGTTGTAAAATCCAATAGAAAAAAATTGTTAACTACTCACCACAATCAATAAGGGTAAAAAATATTTCCATCAAAGTGTCACTTTGTTATTTAACCCCTTGACCCTGACAGTACGCAGATATGTGGCCCCACTGAGCTGGGCTTTTTTCCGTTGGGCTGCATTTCTGTAGATTTCTATGTGCTGGAAGTGTGCTGTACAGAGCGCTCCCAACACAGGGACTGGGGTCTCACCGAGAGCCCCGGGTCCTGCACTAACGATCAGGGCCTGGAAATCCCGGTTCCAGGTCACCTGATCCCTGTGATAGCCTCTGATTAGCTATCACAGTGATCAGCCACTGTGAAGCCCATCCCTGTGTTTCTCTCTCTGTGAATGAAGAGAGAGAGAACAAAAAAGTATGTGTAAATAATAATAATATTAAAAAATAAGATAAAGAAAAAATACCTACATCAATATTTGATCTAGGTTAGTGCCAGGGTTATTGTTTGAGTCATGTAAGGGTCAGAGGTCAAGGTCAGGGACAAAGCTCAGAGGCAAAGGTCATTGTCAGTATGTTTTGGATACATTTTTTTAAAAAACATTTTTTTTAAATTAGTATCAGCGTCAGTCAGGCCGCGTACACACGGGCGGATTGTCTGCCCAACTAAGTTCGTCAGACAATCCGACAGACAGTCCGTTCAAAATTTGAATGAACGGACTTGACCACACACGATGAGCAGACAGTCCGCTGAAAGCGTGCGTGATGACGTGTACAGCACGTACGACGGGACTAGAAAAACGACGTCCTATACACTGCAATGCAACCTTCGGCCGTGTAAATCCTTTCTGAGCATGCGCCATACTTAGTCCGTCCAACTTGCCTACACACGAGCGGACTGTCCGCTGAAACCAAGTTTGAACGGACAAAATTACGGAAATTCCGTAAGACTTTGTTCGTCAGACAGTCCTCTGAAAAAGTCCGCTGAAGCCCACACACGAGCGGATTGTCCGCTGAAACACGGTTCAGCGGACTAAGTTGGACAGACAATCCGCCCGTGTGTACGCGGCCTTAGTGTCAGTGTGTTTTAGGAAGGATAAAAAAAAAGAACACTATTCTTTCTGGGCTGTACTACGGGTACATACAAAAAACTAATGTAGCGCCCTGCTCCTAATGAGCAGACACTATTGTTTTGAAAATGTAAGTTGTCTGAAGCTGCAGTTTGGCTCAGATCAATTATGTTAAAGTTCTGATTTCTGTACCGGTTCAGCTGGGTAGTGCTTTCCACTTGGCTGTGGGTGTCGCTGTCACTACCGGTAAGTGTTGGAAATTCAACAGGCTGAATGTATTGAGTACCCCTTTTGCTCAGAAACAGCCCGGTGGGAGTGGTTCACCTGCTATGCATTCTGGGTAAGGGTACTTAAGGTACTGACGCCATTTTTTTAGCTTCTTTTTCGGGGTTCGCTATCCTGACCTCATGGCCCTGCTGGCCTGAGGTGTGTGCCACCTATCTCTGTGTCTTGGAGCTGGCTGGCCTGAGGCCTTGCAACTGAAAGGGTGGGCCCAAAGGTCTTGGGGTGTGCAGCCAACTCGTTATTTTATTTCCATGCACTTTCTCTTTTTTCTTACAAAGGTCTTGGGGCCTACCAATCCAGGGGTGATCCTGTGCTGTCTTGCCTGAGGGGATAAGCCAAGTGACTGGAGGATCCAGGGGAGGACTTTTTCAGGAGAGGACCGAGCACCAAGGCTGGTATCTCTGGAAGAGCCTGGAGACTCAGTTGGAGGATGCATCCCGGGTCACCTACCACATAATATCACCGGATCAGCTGAAAGAAACTGGTACTGTGTGACAACTCTTTAATTTCTCAACAAGTTGCTGTTTGTGCTTTCCTGTGGCAGAGGATTACACAACGACTTCATTGAATTAACTTGTCTGTGGCAGAGACTTTTTTTGAGCATCTCACTGGCTGCTAGGTCAGTGAGAGAGGCCTATCCAATGGTTGCTAGATCCAGCCTGTGGAAGCTGTTTGTCCACTGGATCAGTGTTAGCAGAGTCACACCTGATCCCTGCTAACACTAACAGTTAATTTTGTAGCGATTCAAGCAGTCTCTGACAACCAGGTGCTTTTTTTTCTGTGAGTCACAGTAGCTGTACCTGTAAATTTAGTGGCCAAAAGGCCAAACAAAAGGTACACTAGTGAAGAGGCCTACAGGATACTGAGCATGACACATGAGAATGCAGGGTTAGCCGCACTGTCAAACTCACAATCTGATTCAGGCTCACTATACAAACCTATAGAAAGCAGAGGCACCCTGACAGATACCTCTGACAATGGAGTAGCAGTCCCTGCTAAAGTCAGGCTTACCTGACCCCGTTCTTCTGTTGCTGAGGTGCAACAACCGCATGGTTCTTGTATGCAGCAGAGAGCCAGTACTAGCGCCGCTAAAACCTCTGGTGAACTGGCATGCAGCGGCCTAGTACACCCTGGTCGTAGACAAACCAGCACTGCAGTAACACTTGGTGACATGGCGAGCCCCATAAGTGCAGTTCAAGCTGGTGCAGTGGCTAGCACAAGTAGGGTCCCGCAGCCACCAAGAGTTTGAACACCCATAGTGCACTTCCTGATGTGTTTGCAGATTCTGATTGGCAGCCATCCACTTCTGCAGCGCCCGTAATTTCCACATTCACTGGCCAAGCCGGAATTCAGGTGGAAACAGCGGATTTTACCTCCCTTGACTTTTTTACAAGCTGTTTTTCATGGAAGATCTGTACAGATCTATTGTGGACCAAAGCAATTTATATGCTGGTCAATTTATCGCTACAAATCCAATTTTGACCCTTGCCATAGAATTTGGCTGGAACCCTATAACGGTTCCCAAATTAAAAACCTTTCTAGGCCTATCCCTCCTCATGGGCATAACTAAAAAGAGCGAGCTGCGGTCATATTGGTCCACTGACCCAATTCATCATATTCCCATATGACCAGCGCTAGATACAAGCAGATCTTTGAGGGGGGCGTGTCGAAACAAGCACGAGTGTTCCGGTTGTGGAGGTGCTCACAGTCTGTCCAGATGCTTCAGACATGGAAAGGGTCTCGCCAGAGAAACAAACAAAAGGGAGGACGCCAGTGGTGGTGGAAAGGATGCAAACTGTTTCTCGGTAGGTATCAGGATAGGAGGGTTGGCCCAGTTGTTAGAACAAGAGTTTTCGGAGGGTTTTCGCATTCCCATGCACTTTGGAGGTGGTTCCCAGGGTGTCTCACAATTTACGATGGGCCAATCAACATTCGGATGTTGTTTCTGAAAAGCTGTGTAAGGAGGTTGCGTTAGGTCGCATGGGGGGCCCTTTCCCACCCGTACCATTAGCGGATTTGGTGGTTTCCCCTTTGGGGGTCGTGTCAAAGAAAGAGCCCAATAAATTTAAGCTTGTTCATTACCTTTCCTTCCCCAAAGGGGGTCGGTCAATGATGCCATTGATCCGGAGAAATGTACGGTGAGCTACACTACCTTTGATACAGCTGTATTCTGGGTTCGCCATTATGAGCAGGGGGCATTGATGACAAAGTCTGATGTTGAATCGGCTTTCTGGCTGCTGCTGGTGCACCTGAACAGCTTTCGGTTGTTGGGGTGCTGCTGGAACAGAGAGCTCTATGTCAATCGATGTCTTCCAATGGGTTGCTCCATCTCATGTGCGCTGTTTGAACAGTTTAGCTCCTTTGTGGAATGGGTGGTCAGGGATGTTTCGGGAGTGAACTCGATCATCCATTATTTGGACGACTTCCTGTGCGTGGGACCAGCTTCCTCCAAGATCTGCGCTGTGCTTCTGGCTACGTTGGAACACATCGCAGGATGCTTCGGTATACCATTGACACCAGAAAAGACTGAGGGGCCAAGCATAGTCATCACGTTTCTGAGCATTGTCCTGGACTCGGGTGCTATGGAATGCCGTCTGCCAGAGGCCTGCCTGGCAGCTCTTGAGGCAGAGATTAAGGGCATGCTAGGCTAGCGCAAAGTTCAGCTTTGGCATTGCAATTGTAGTTAGGGAAGCTTAACTTTGCATGTCGCATACTGCCGATGGGGAGAGTATTTTGCCGGCGGCTGTCGGCAAGTATGGCTGGGATCAGGTCACCCAAACACTATGTGAGATTGGTTAAGGCACACAGGGAGGATTTGCAGGTGTGGCATTCCTTCCTGGAGTCATTTAATGGGAGGGTGCTGTGGATGACTGGCTCAGTTAGCAATTTCGATTGGAACGGACGCATCTGGCTCTACCGGTATTGGGGCTTTCTTTCAGGGCAGGTGGAGTGTGGGCCCGTGGCCACAGTCATGGATAGACGCAGGTTTCACAAAAAAACTTGGTGCTAGTGGAATTGTTTCCGGTGGTGCAGGCGGTAGAACTGTGGGGCTCATCCTTCAGGGATCTGAAGGTGCGTTTTCACGGTGAAAACCTGGGGGTCGTGCAGGTGATCAATAGAGTATCGGCTTCATCTCCCCCAGTGGTTAGGCTGCTACAACACTTGGTGTTGAGATGCCTGCAACTGAATGTTTTTATTTATGCGGTGCATCTTCCGGGAGTGGAGAACGTCATAGCTGACGCGTTGTCTTGCTTTCAGTGGGACAGGTTCCGAGAGCTGGCGCCAGCAGCGGAGCAGCAGGGGTTCCCCTATCCCTACTGGCTGTGGAGGATTGCATTGGAAACTTATCCAGATGGATCAGGAGGTCGGTGAGTGAGACTACGTGGGTTGCATATAACAAGGTATGGCAGGAGTGGTGGGCGTTAGTACACATGGCTGGAGTGGATCCTGTGGCCCTGGAGGTGAGGTTGCTGGTATTGTATTTTATTTCCAGGAACATGGAGAATGGGGTGTCAGTGTACGCATTGGGAAAAAAGATGGCGGGTTGGCCTTTTTTGTTTAAATGGCAAGGTTGCACTGACTTTACTAAGGATTTTTGGGTTAGGCAGTGGCTCAAAGGGTATAGGCGGTCCAGGCAACACAGCGACACCAGGCAACCAGTGTAGTTTGGTATCCTTAGGGGAATTTTGGCACAGTTGGCAGATTTATGTTCATCTATATATGAGGATGCACTGTTTAGGGTGGCGTTTCCATTGGCATTTTTTGGGGCCTTCCGGATAGTGAGTTGATCAGCCCTTCTAAGAAGGTACAGGGGGTGGATTTTGGTACATGAGGTGATAGGCCGGGAAGATAGAGTATCCTTATTGTTGCGTAGATCTAAGATGGATCCGGTGGGTAAGGGCATCGACGGTACAGGTTTTTTCTTTGCCGGGCTCACCACTGTGTCTGGTGGGGGCCATGAAGGGGTTTTTGGAGGTGTGACCTAAGGCTGCGGGGTCCTTCTTGATGTATCCGGATGGGTCCCCATTATCCAGATTTCAATTTTTTTCAGTTTTTTGGAAATGTTTGCGGTCGCTAGGTTTAGAAGAAAAGGAATTTTTTTCTCATTCTTTCAGGATAGAGATGGCTCGGAGTGGGATGAATGCTGAGTCCTTCAAGCGCATTGGGAGGTGGGAGTAACTTAGGTTTCGTCTGTACGTTCGCCCGCATCTGCTGGTGGGGTTGGAACTTGGAATGAGAATAGCCTGATGGGGTTTAAGTATGGCTTTAATGGTTTATTTTTGGTTTGTTGAGATTATGGTGGTACGTTTGTCTTTTTCTCTTACAGGTGATATGCAGGGCCTGGTCTGGATATTGGGCCATTCGTATGTGTTTTGGAGGGCAAAAAGGGCAGATGTTAGGCCGGGTGGTCGACAATTGAGGTTTTCAAGACAGGAAGCCTGTTTTCACTGGTTGGGAATTCCAGGGATGCTATGGAGTAGGATGATTCTAGAGGTGCATTGTTTTGCACGGTTGGATAGGCCACCTGACGTTTTAATTTTGCACATGGGCGGCAACGAACTGGGAGTTAGATCCATGTTGGACATCAAGTTTGGAATCCTTCGTCTTTGCATGGGATTCCTGGACATGGTGATCGTGTGGTCTGACATTGTGGCTTGGACTGCATGGTGAATGGCTAGGTCATTGGAAGGCATTAATAGGGCACGTAAGAAGATTAACCGGGAAGTAAGCAGATTCGTGGTGAGGAACACGGGTTTGGTGATACGGCACTTGGAGTTGGAGTTGGAGACATGGAGATACCTTCGGTGGGATGGAGTGCACCTTAATGCGGTGGGGATTGACATGTGGGCATTGGGGCTGCAAGATGCTCTCAGGGTTTGGAGGGGCACCCAAGGTTTTACACTTGGATGTTGGGCGGGTCTTGCGCGTGAAGGAAGAGACCTCGGAAAAAGAGTTCAGGACCTATCGGTGGTATGAGTCCTGATGGTGATATTTCAGCTAACAGAGGTTTAGCTGGAAGTTTTGGTAACGGGTCTGCAGTCAGTGGTTGTCTCTGAGGCCGCGTACACACGGGCGGACTGTTGGCTCAACTTTGTCCGCTGAACAGTGTTTCAGCGGACAGTCCGCTCGTGTGTGGGGCTTCAGCGGACAGTTTCAGCGGACAGTTTGACGAACAAAGTTTTTCGGAAATTCCGAAAAACTGTCCGCTGAAACTTGGTTTGAGCGAACAGTCCGCCCGTGTGTAGGCCACTTTCGAAATGAGCAAACTGTTCCCGCTCGGAGGGAAGTCTGCTCATTTCGAGCGCGTGTGCAGGTAGGCGGGGCCCGCGACGGAGACGTCGCGGGCTCCGCCGCCTGGAATGGACTTAAAGGGGAACCCCAACGCCGAAAAAAATCGGCGTGGGGGTCCCCCCAAAGTCCACAACAGACCCTTGTCCGAGCACGCTACCCGGCCGGCCAGGAAAGGGGGGCGAGCGAGCGCGCCCCCCCTCCTGAGCCGTACCAGGCCGCGTGCCCTCAACATGGGGGGTGCCTTGGGGAAGGGGGGGCCGCGCGGCCCCCCCACCCCAAAGCACCTTGTCCCCATGTTGATGAGGACAAGGGCCTCTTCCCGACAACCCTGGCCGTTGGTTGTCGGGGTCTGCGGGCGGGGGGGCTTATCGGAATCCGGGAGCCCCCTTTAATAAGGGGGCCCCCGGATACCGGCCCCCCACCCTATGTGAATGAGTATGGGGTACAATGTACCCCTACCCATTCACCTGTAAAATAAAAGTACCCAAAAAAAAAACACAACACACGAGATAAAATATTTTATTGCACAGCTCCGGGGGTCTTCCGTCTTCGGGGGTCTTCTCGCCGGACTCCTCCGCTATCTTCTTGTAGCTCTTTTGCTAGCGGAGGAGTCCGGCTTTCTTCCTCCCCGCCGCCGGCCTCTTCTCCCGACTTCGGGGGTCTTGTCCCCCTCTTCGGTTCTTCTGCCGGTCTTCTGTCGCCGCTGTCGCCGCTGTCAAAAGTTGCGCGGACTTAGTACGACGAACAAAGTTTGCCGTATTTGTCCGCTCAAAAAGTGCCGTGTGTGGGCGTGTTCGTTCATTCAAAAGTTTGAGCGGACTGTTTGACGAACTTAGTTTCGGCAGACAGTCCCCGCGTGTGTACGCGGCCTGAGTCAGCCTGTCGGCTGGAGGATTATTAACAAAGTTGAGAGGTTTTGCAGTGCAGTATTTACATAGATGGTAATCGAGATTCCTGCAAAGACCAACGCTAGGATGGAATGATAGCTTTAATAACATATGTTTGAGTTTATGTTAATTTGAAAGTATTTTGTTAATAAATAAGGCTGGTCTTGTTAATTAGATTATTGGTTATAGGTTGGAGTAAAGGGGTTAATTAAAGGAAAGGTACATCTGTTATACAATAGTCAAGCATCTTATCACACCGATCTTGGTGGGGTCAGATGCTTTAAGGGCAGAGGAGAGATCTAGAGTCTAATAGACCCCAAAGTCACTACCTATGATAGGGGATATTTACATTCCCTGTGATAACAAAAAAATGATAAAAAAAAAAAAAAAAATGAAAGGGACAGTGTAAAAAAAAAAAAAAAAAAAAAAAAAAATGAATAACAGCAAAAATAAATAAATAATTAAAGCCCGCCTGTCCCTCCGTGCACGCACGCAATGATGAACGCAAGCATCTATCTCGTGTCATATGTAAACAGCAATTGCACCAGGCATGTGAGGTATCACCGTGAACGTCAGATCGAGGGCAGTACTTCTAGCAGTGGTAGGAAGAAATGGCTGCACATCCAGAACTTCCATTTGCCTTTTATTTTGCTTCACAAAGCTAACACCAGAGACACCAAACTGTGGTCACGTAGACACGTTTCACACATACATCTTGTGCTTAATCATTATGATTAAGCACAAGATGTATGTGTAAAATGCATCTACCACCATACCCTCCACACTCCTCTCCTGTGTATACTGTTCACTGTCATATCCTCCACACCCCTCTCTTGTACATACTGCCCACTGTCTTACCCTCCATACCCCTCTCCTGTACATACCGCCCGCTGTTATACCCTCCACACTACTCTCCTGTACATACAGCACACTGTCATACCCTCCACGCTCCTCTCCTGTGCATACTGCCCACTGTCTTACCCTCCACCCTCCTCCTCTGTACATACTGCCAGAAAAATGGGGGGGGGGGGTAGATGTGAAAGGAGGTGTATTGGTGGGACAGATGAGCAGGAGGTACATTGGTGGAGCAGATGAGAAAGCAAGTTACAGTGGTGGGGCAGATGAGTAGATGGGTTCAGTGTTAGGACAGATGAGAAGGTGATTCAGTAGTGAGACAGAAGAGCATGGGGATACAGCGGTGGAGCAGATGTGCAGGGAGGTACAGTGATGGGGCAGATGAGAAAAGGGGTACATTGATGGGTTAAGTGCAAGGGGGTACAGTGGTGGGGCAGATGTGCAGGAGGGGTACAGTAGAGGGATAAATGAGCAGGGGGGTACTGTGGTGGGGCAGATGAGCAGGGGGTTACAGTGGTGAAACAGATTTGCAGGGGGGACAGTGATCCAACGTGTAAAAAAAAATATTTTCATGATTGAGAGTGTGAATCTGACATTTTTTTGTTATAAAATCGTCACGCTCAATTTCTTTGAAAACATTTTTTCGGCACACTGTGCTCAAAAGGTTGCCTACCCCTGACCTTTCTTCTGCCAAGCTGTGAAGGAGAGCCTAGAAAATACCTGAAAAGGAGCCAAGTGCTCCACCTACTGGCTGAAAAGGGAACACAAAACAATCATATCCACCTCCAAGAAATCTGTAATTCAAAAATGTTTAATAAAATTTATACAAACATACAACACATTCACTTCATTAGTTTTGGTTTAAATTTTATTCCACCGTTCATATATACCCAACACTTTTTCCCCTGGGTATTCAATACACCAGCGACGGATCCAGGGGGGGCAACGGGGCAATTGCCCCCTCCGAGAATATGGCCAGCGCGGCTGGTTCCGCGGGTACCCGCGCGGCCGGTTCTGCAGGTACCCGCACGGCCCGGTTCCGCGGGTGACAGCGCGCCTGGTTCCGTGGATGACTGGCTGCGCTGAGTGGACGGGTGAGGGGGGGCAGCTGGGCGGCTTAGGAGGGCTGCTGGCCAATCAGGAAGCCAGCGAGCAGGGGAGCAGGGAGATGACATCATCTATCACTGCCCTGCATCCCTCCAGTTCCGCCCTCACTGTGCAGGAAGCTGTGTGCAGCAGAGAGATTACATCATCTCTCTGCTGCCTATCTTCACTCTGGACTCAACAAAAGAACACCTTAGCAGAGAAGTGACACAGTAGGTGACAATCCGCAATGTGTGGCAGGCTACGTGGCAAGTGGCAATCCGCAATGTGTGGCAGGCTACGTGGCAATCCGCAATGTGTGGCAGGTGATGTGGCAAGTGACAATCCGCAATGTGTGGCAGGTGACGTGGCAAGTGGCAATCCGCAATGTGTGGCAGGCAACGTGGCAAGTGACAATCCGCAATGTGTGGCAGGCTATGTGGCAAGTGACAATCAGCAATGTGTGGCAGGCAACGTGGCAAGTGACAATCCGCAATGTGTGGCAGACTACGTGGCAAGTGACAATCGGCAATGTGTGGCAGGTGACGTGGCAAGTGGCAATCCGCAATGTGTGGCAGGTGACGTGGCAATCCGCAATGTTTGGCAGGTGACGTGGCAAGTGACAATCCGCAATGTGTGGCAGGCTATGTGGCAATCCGCATCTGGTGGCGGGTGACGTGACAAGTGGCAATCCGCAATGTGTGGCAGGCGACGTGGCAAGTGGCAATCCGCAATGTGTGGCAGGCGACGTGGCAAGTGACAATCAGCAATGTGTGGCAGGTGACGTGGCAAGTGGCAATCCGCAATGTGTGGCAGGCGACGTGGCAAGTGACAATCCGCAATGTGTGGCAGACTACGTGGCAAGTGAAAATCCGCAATGTGTGGCAGGTGATGTGGCAAGTGACAATCCGCAATGTGTGGCAGACTACGTGGCAAGTGGCAATCTGCAATGTGTGGCAGGTGACGTGGCAATCCGCATCTGGTGGCAGGTGACGTGGCAAGTGGCAATCCGCAATGTGTGGCAGGCGACATGGCAAGTGACAATCCGCAATGTGTGGCAGGCTACGTGGCAAGTGACAATCCGCAATGTGTGGCAGGTGACGTGGCAAGTGACAATCCGCAATGTGTGGCAGGCTACGTGGCAAGTAACAATCCGCATTTGGTGACAAGTGACGTGGCAAGTGGCAATCCGCAATGTGTGGCAGGTGACGTGGCAAGTAACAATCCGCATTTGGTGACAAGTGACGTGGCAAGTGACAATCCGCATTTGGTGGCAGGCGACATGGCGAAAGACACCCTCAGGGCTCCCATTGATTCTGCATTATGGTGAGTTGAACCATTTAATTTTATATTTCAATGTATTAATAGAAATAATGCGCTTCAATCAGCCTGACACCATAACAGCCATGGTGCCGTAATGATTGAAGTGCCAATACCAGCCATTTCCCATATAAATTGCCCCCAAAAAAACATATTTTATAGAATTGCCCCTCCCGAGACTGAACTCTGAATCCCCCCTGCAATACACTTAGAAGGTGAGGCTGATATCTTGAAGATGGCGTTGGCCGTGGATCGAACCCGGGTCATCTGCTTAGAAAGCAGCTATGCTCACCACTGCACCACCAACGCAAAGTAGCATGCCTTTTATAGTGTGGCAGGAAACCGGAGTCCCCGGAGGAAACCCACGCAAGCACAGGGAGAACATGCAAACTCCATGCAGATAACGTCCAGGTCAAGATTTGAACTAAGGACCCCAGTGCTGCAAGGTCAACCACTAAGCCTCTGTGCTGCCCATATATGGCCTCTGTTCTATAAGGCCCGCCCCCGCTGAGGAGGGTAAGTCAGTGATGTCCAATAGAGATCAGAGATGATGCCAAGAAAGAAAAAAGAGAGATGGAGGGAGAGAGAAGGAAAGAGAAAAAAAGAGAAAGAAGGATGGAGGGCAAAAAAGAAAGGAATAAAGAAAGAGAAAAAGGGATGGAGGGAGAGAGGGGAGGGAAATAAAAAAAAGGAAGAAAAAAAAAGAAGGAACGAAAGAAAGAGGGAAAGTAAGAAAGAAAAAGAAATAAAGAAAGTAAGAAAGAAAAAGACACACATACACAGCCCTGATGATATGTATGCCATCTGGCATATGAGGCCACCTACTGACCCCCTGTCATTATTATCCTAATCATCCTGTGCCTGGCATCCCACCACCCTCCCGTCATCTTCATCCCCTCTGCACCCCTCTGCCAACTTCCTACCACCCCACCCCGTCATCTTCATCCCCCTTCCCCCCACCAGCTTCCTACCACCCCACCTCTGCCATTTTCATCCCCTCTGAACCCCTCTGCCAGCTTCCTACCACCCCGCCCGTCATCTTCATCCCCCTCCCCCGTCAGCTCCCTACCACCCCACCACTGTCATCTTCATCCCCTCTGCACCCCCCTGCCAGTTTCTTACCACCCCACCCCTGTCATCTTCATCCCCCTATACCGCTCTGCCAGCTTCCTACCACCCTGCCCCCTGTCATCTTCATCCCCCTGCACTCCACTGCCAGCTTCCTACCACCCACCCCTGTCATCTTCATCCCCCTGTACCCCTCTGCCAGCTCCCTACCACCCCACCTCTGTCATCTTTATCCCCTCTGCTCCCCTCTGCCAGCTTCCTACCACCCCACCCCTGTCATCTTCATCCCCCTGTACTCCACTGCCAGCTTTCTACCACCCACCCCTGTCATCTTCATCCCCCTGTCCCCTCTGCTAGCTTCCTACCACCTCACTCCTGTCATTTTTATCCCCCCTGCACCCCTCTGCCAGCTTCCTACCACATCACCTCTGTCATCTTCATCCCCTCTTCACCCCTCTTCCAACTTCCTACCACCCCGCCCCTGTCATCTTCATCCCCCTATACCGCTCTGCCAGCTTCCTACCACCCCACCCCCTGTCATATTCACCCCCCCTGTACTCCACTGCCAGCTTCCTACCACCCACCCCTGTCATCTTCATCCCCCTATCCCCTCTGCCAGCTTCCTACCACTCTACCCCTGTCATCTTCATCCCCTCTTCACCCCTCTGCCAGCTTCTTACCACACCGCCCCTGTCATCTTCATCCCCCTATACCACTCTGCCATCTTCCTACCACCCTGCCCCCTGTCATCTTCATCCCCCTGTACTCCACTGCCAGCTTCCTACCACCCACCCCTGTCATCGTCATCCCCCTGTACCGCTCTGCCAGCTTCCTACCACCCTCCCTTGTCATATTCACCTCCCCCTGTTCTCCTCTGCCAGCTTCCTACCACCCCACCCCGTCATCTTCATCCCTCTATACCCCTCTGCCAGCTTCCTACCACCCCACCCCTGTCATCTTCACCCCCCTGTACTCCACTGCCAGCTTCCTACCACCCACCCCTGTCATCTTCATCCCCATGTACCCCTCTGCCAGCTTCCTACCACCCTCCCCTGTCATATTCACCTCCCCCTGTTCCCCTCTGCCAGCTTCCTACCACCCCACCTCTGTCATCTTCATCCCCTCTTCACCCCTCTGCCAGCTTCCTACCACCCACCCCTGTCATCTTCATCCCTCTATACCCCTCTGCCAGCTTCCTACCACTCCACCCCTGCCATCTTCATTCCCCTGTACTCCACTGCCAGCTTCCTACCACCCACCCCTGTCATATTCACCTCCCCCTGTTCCCCTCTGCCAGCTTCCTACCACCCCACCCCGTGATCTTCATCCCCCTGTACTTTACTGCCAGCTTACTACCATCCCACCCTGTCATCTTCACCCCCATGTTCCCCTCTGCCAATAAGGTGCAGTAACCTCTAGCAACCAATCATTGAGTGGTAATATTGTACAGTAACCTGTAGCAACCAATCAGTGAGCCTGGCACAATCGATGAGTGGGAACCAGATCTTTATGTTTACATTATTAGTTTTTTGGATAAGTCTATGTGTAAGAAAGATGGAGGTAGGAAGAAAGAAAGATGGAGAGAGAAAAAAGAAAGACAGAGAGAAGGAGGGAGAAAGAAAGAGAGATGGAGAGAGAAAAAAGAAAGACAGAGAGATGGAGGGAGAAAGAAAGAAAGAAAGAAAGAAAGAATGAGGTGGGGGTGAAAGAAAGAGAGATAGAGGGAGAAAAAAAAAGAGAGATTGAGGAAGAAAGAAAGAAAGAAAGAAAGAAAGAAAGAAAGAAAGAGAGATTGAGGAAGAAAGAAAGAAAGAAAGAGAGATGGAGGGAGAAAGAAAGAAAGAATGAGGTGGGGGTGAAAGAAAGAGAGATGGAGAGAGAAAAAAGAAAGACAGAGAGATGGAGGGAGAAAGAAAGAAAGAAAGAATGAGGTGGGGGTGAAAGAAAGAGAGATAGAGGGAGAAAAAAAAGAGAGATTGAGGAAGAAAGAAAGAAAGAAAGAAAGAAAGAAAGAAAGAAAGAAAGAAAGAAAGAAAGAAAGAAAGAAAGAAAGAGAGATTGAGGAAGAAAGAAAGAAAGAAAGAGAGATGGAGGGAGAAAGAAAGAAAGAATGAGGTGGGGCGTGAAAAAAAGAAAGAGAGATGGAGGGAGAAGGAAAGAAAGAGAACTGGAGGGGGAAAGAAAGAGAAAAAAAAGAAAGAAAGAGAGATGGAGGGAGAAAGAAAGAGAGATGGAGGGAGATAGAGAGAGATGGAGGGAGAAAGAAAGAAAAATATGGAGAGAGAAAGAAAGAAGGAAAGAAAGAAAGAAAGAAAGAAAGAAAGAAAGAAAGAGCGATGTACGGAGAAAGAAAGAAAAAAAAAGAGAGATGGAGTGAGAAAGAAAGAAAGAGAGATGGAGGGAGAAAGAAAGAAAGATGGAGGGAGAAAGAAAGAGAGAGAGATGGAGGGAGAAAGAAAGAGAGATGGAGAGAGAAAGAAAGGGAGATGGAGAGAGAAAGAAAGAGAGAAAGATGGAGGGAGAAAGAAAGAAAGAAAGAAAAAGAGATGGAAGGAGAAAAAAAGAAAGAGAGACGAAGGGAGAAATAAAGAAAGAAAGAGAGATGGAGGGAGAAAGAAAGAAAGAGAGATGGAGGGAGAAAAAAAAGAAAATTAGATGGAAGAGAAAGAAAAAAAGAAATAGAGATGGAGAGAGAAAGAAAGAGATGGTGGGAGAAAAAAAGAAAGAGAGAGATGTAGAGAGAAAGAAAGAGAGAGATGGAGAGAGAAAGAAAGAGAGAGAGATGGAGGGATGGAGACAGAGGGAGAAATAAAGAAAGATGGAGGGGGAAAGAAAGAAAGAAAGAAAGAAAGAAAGAAAGAAAGAAAGAAAGAAAGAAAGAAAGAAAGATTGAGGAAGAAAGAAAAAAAGAGTGATGGAAGGAGAAAGAAATAAAGAGAGAGAGAAATGCAGAGAGGAAAAAAAGAAAGAAAGAGAGATGGAGAGGGATAGAGGGAGAGAGAAGGAAAGAGAAAGAAAAAAAAGAAAGAAAGAAGGATGAAGGGAGAAAGGCAGAGTAATAAAGAAGAGAAGACAGAAAAAAGGAAAGAAATAAAGAGGAGTGGAGGGAGAGAGAAAGAAAGAGAAAAATAGGGATGGAGGGAGAGAAGGAAAGAGAAAGAAAAAAGAAAGAGATGGAAGTAGAGTGAAGGAAAGAAAAAGAAAGAGACACTGCACTACAATAAGACACTATAATAACACTGCACTATAATAACACACTATACTAACACTGCACTACAATAACACACTATACTAGCACTGCACTAAAATAATACACTAGAATAACACTGCACTACAATAACACACTATACTGACACTGCACTATTTATAATATAATAACTAAATAACTGCACCCGTGCAGCTTAACACGCCTGCGTGGGAGTGACGTCATGTTGGCCTGGCCAATTAAATTGGCCAGAGATTGGTACCTGGAAGCCTCCTGACCATAGCTGGCAGTGGCTCCGGGACACCATAGCGCTGGAGCGCTATGAAAAGTAAAGATTCAGTTGAAGACTCCTGGCAGTCCTCCGTGGTTGGCCTGCGCTTCTTCACTAGCTGGAATAATTCCCGTAGGTGAAGATAGGTTTGATTACTACAAGTTTCGATGCTGGGATCAACAGCCAGTGTTGCCGTTTGTTGACTAATGCTGGAATCCAATAGCGTATTGATGTCATCAGTTGCTGGTGTTATAAGGAAACTCAGTAATGAGAGGATACCGCCATTCTGTGGGATGATGTTGCTTTTATCCCTAGGAGGCGTGATGCTGGTAACGTCAGTCTTGTCCAAAGCTCTGTTCACATTTTTCCTACGACGTACCACGCTGTATGGACAATAAATGTACTCCATCATGGCCTAAGGCCGGAACCTATTGCTGGGGTCATGTATTTGGTTGGAAGGATCTCATCACTCCTAAGCCTAGTGTTTGTTATTCCTGGTAGGTGCGACGCTGGGAATGGGAACGTCAGTCTTGTCCAAAGCTCTGTTCACATTTTTCCTACGACGTAAGACGCTGGGATGGACAATAAATGTACTCCATCGTGGCCTAAGGCCTGAACCCATTGCTGGGGTCATGTATTTGGTTGGAAGGTTCTCTTCACTCCATGGCCTAGTGTTATTCCTGGTAGGTGAGATGCTGGGAATGGGAAAGGCAGTCTCCTCCATAGCGCTCTCTGCATTTTTGCTTGTTGGTGGAATGTGGACATCACTTGGTGGGATGAAGTCACTCTTTTGTTGCAAGATATTCCTGTGCCCGACCACCATTTTTTGTTTGAGCTTCTTTATTCGCTGGCTTAGCCAAGCATGAAGGGAAGCTTGAGGGGGTGTGACTCTGGAAACGGGAATGTTAGTCTCTTTCATAGCGCAGTCCACATTTTCACTTGTTGTAAAGATGTCATCGCTCATTGGGAATAAGTTGCTATCCCTAAACACTTTGGCTGGCCTATGCCTCTTCACTAGCCTGTAGTTTTCAAGCAATAGCTGCCACGGCCTTGGTGGAGACCAGCCTGAATGGGAGAACATAATTGATGAGTGAGACCACCAGACTATCCCCCCTCTCTGTTCCCACCCCTTTGTGCTATGTACCTTCTTCCCCCTCCCCCCCTCGTCCTCCTTCTCACCTTCCTCTCTCTCATGCCCCTAGGCTAAGTCCTAGCCTGCCTGTATACCATCCTAGCCTGCCTGTATACCGTCATAGCCTGCCTGTATACCATCCTAGCCTGCCTGTATACCGTCCTAGCCTGCCTGTATACTGCCCTAGCCTGCCTGTATACCATCCTAGCCTGCCTGTATCCCATCCTAGCCTGCCTGTATACCGTCTTAGCCTGCCATTATACCGTCCTATCATGCCCGTATCCCATCCTAGCCTGCCCATATCCCATCCTAACCTGCCTGAATCCCATCCTAGCCTGCCTGTATACCATCCTAGCCTGTCTGTATACCGTCCTAGCTTGCCTGTACACCGTCCTATATTGTCCTAGCCTGCCTGTATACCGTCCTAGCCTGCCTGTATACCTTCCTAGCCTGCCTGTATACTGTCCAATAACGTCCTAGCCTGTCTGTATACAATCCCATACCGTGCTAGCCTGCCTGTTTACCGTCCTAGCCTGCCTGTCTACCATTCTAGCCTGCCTGTATACTGTCCTAGCCTGCCTGTATACTGTCCTAGCCTGTCTGTATACCGTCCTAGCCTGCATACCATCCTAGCCTGCCTGCATACCATCCTAGCCTGTCTGTATACCATCCTAGCCTGCCTGTATACCGCCCTAGCCTGCCTGTATACCGTCCTAGCCTGCATACCATCCTAGTCTGCCTGTATACCGTTCTAGCCTGTCTGTATACCGTCCTAGCCTGCCTGTATACCGTCCTAGCCTGCCTGTATACCGTCCTAGCCTGCCTGTATACCACTCTAGCCTGTCTGTATATCATTCTAGCCTGCCTGTATACCGTCCTAGCCTGTCTGTATATCATTCTAGCCTGCCTGTATACCGTCCTAGCCTGCCTGTATACTATCCTAGCCTGCCTGTATACCGTCCTAGCCTGCCTGTATACCACTCTAGCCTGTCTGTATATCATTCTAGCCTGCCTGTATACCGTCCTAGCCTGTCTGTATATCATTCTAGCCTGCCTGTATACCGTTCTAGCCTGCCTGTATACTATCCTAGCCTGCCTGTATACCGTCATAGCCTGTCTGTATACCATTCTATAATATACCATTCCAAAAAAAGTGTCAGAAAGGACTTGGTGTTTCAAATTGGTTAGAAGAGTGGGTGATGTGTGGCATAAGCTTCTAATGTTGGGCAAATGACCCCTTTTTGGAAAGTAGGCACCCCAAGCTATTTGCTGAGAGGCATGCTGAGTCCATGGAATATTTTATATTTTGCCGCAAGTTTTGGAAAAATTACAATTTTTTTTTTTTTTTTTACACAAAGTTGTCACAAAATGATATATTGCTCACACATGGCATGGGCATATGTGGAATTACACCCCAAAATGAATTCTGCTGCTTCTCTTGAGTATGGGGATACATACCATGTGTGAGACTTTTTGGGAGCCTAGCCATTTCAGTGACAACTTTGTGTGAAAAAAAAAAAAAAAAACTTTTTGTCACTTTCCAAATTCCTTCGGCTGTCTACTTTCCAAAAGGGGTTTGTACGCACTGTCCAACCTCCCTTATAGGGGGGAAAGGGCCGGCCCTGGAGTGACTGGGCCCATGGCGACTGTGCTCCGGGTATGGAAGGCTTCCAGGGCGGCTGTTTTGAAGCAGGGCTGCGTCTCTCCTCACACTCCTCTCTGGGCTAACCCCTCGCTGCCCCATCTGCTCACGGTCCCTGACCCGGCGGCTTGGGCTAAGAGGGGGATTGTAAAGCTCCGACAGGTGATGCCGCGGGGAGAGATAGCTACGTTCCGGGAATTGTGTCGGGCCTACCACCTGCCGGGGACGTTCGTTTTTAGATATTGGCAGCTCCATCATGCCCTTAGAGCTCAGTTCCCTTCCCGCCCTGTGCTGGAGACTGACCCCATTGAAAGCCTGCTGATCTCGGCGGGCCTGGAGAAGCCCCTCTCCTCCCTGTACCTCCACCTGACGGTTGCCCATGACATCACGACTTGTAGGTCCAGACTTAAATGGCAGGGGGATATTCCCTCTCTGGATGGGGAGGAGTGGGAGGAGTGCCTGCTCACCTACATCCCCTCTATGATTGCGGCAAGGGACCGTTTTATACAACTAAAATTTATTCATAGGGCCTATTATACCCCTCAGAGGATTGCGAACATTTACCCGGGTCTCAGCTCCAACTGTACTAGATGCGACTCGGAGGTGGGGACGTTTTTTCATATGGTCTGGTCATGCCCGCGGTTGCGCCAGTTCTGGAGTGAGGTGGCGGATGCTCTTGGAGAGGTCTGTGGGATGCCGATACCACTGGATCCCCTGACATTTTTGCTTAGTCGTCTAGATGACATAGAGGGTGACCGTTACGTCAAGCTATGCCTGGCGTACGCGTTATTTTACGCCAGGAGGGAGATACTACTCAGATGGAAGCAGACAGATCCGCCGTCTGCAGCGATGTGGCGGAAAACGATCAATAATGTCCTCCCATTGTACCGTATTACATATGAAAGTAGAAACTGTCCGAAAAAATATGACAAAATCTGGTCAAACTGGATTGACGCATGCGGCTGACCCTGCTTAGGTGGGGTGGGTCTCGTGTGGATCCGCTCCCTCCCTGATGCCTGGTTTACCCTGTGCCGGAGGTGGACTCCCTCTCCCTTCCCCCCCCCCCCTCATGGCGGTTATTAGGCTGTGGGGTTGGGTTTGACCCCTGGGTGCCGTCCTTTCTATATCGGTAGGCTCCTTTCCGTAATATTATTTGTAGGCCCCCACCCCCCCCCCCCCCCCCCGGGGTAGGTAGTACTTGTGCCCTATTAGATGCAACCAGGAGAACCTATCGTCCCTTATTGGGAGTAGAGGGCTGTTAGGATTCAATGTTATTGGATGTTGGGATTTATGACTTGATATCCTCTTGGGTACCTAGGATGTGATATTTATGTGCCTTACGATTTTGTTTTGCATAACTGCTGTGCTGATATTGTCTTGTTTTGTTATCACCTTGTTGAAAAAACTAAAAATAATAAAAACCTTTCTGTTAAAAGACAAAAAAAAAAAAAAAAGGGGTTTGTACTGCCCTACCATTTTAGCACCTCAAAAAATGAGATAGGCAGTCATAAACTAAAAGCTGCATAAATTCCAGTAAATGTACCATGGTTTGTAGACGCTATAACTTTTGCGCAAACAAATAAATATATTCTTATTACATCTTTGTTTTTTTTACCCAAGACATGTAGCTGAATACATTTTGGCCTCAATGTATGACTAAAATTGAGTTTATTGTTTTTTTTAATCACAAAAAGTAGAAAATATAATTTTCAAAAAAAAAATTCAGTCTTTTTTCATTTATAAATGGAAAAAGAAAATACCAGAGGCGATAAAATACCACCAAAAGAAAGCTCTATTTGTGGGGAAAAAAAGTAAGCAAACTTAGTTTGGGTACAGCATTGCATGACTGCACAATTACCAGTTAAAGCAGCGATAATTGCCAATAAAGCACAGCAGCTCTTTTATAATTTTTCGAGTTTTTTTTTTATCCTGCGGGTAAAATAAGTATTGAACACCTCACCATTTTTCTAGGTAAATATATTTATAAAGGTGTTATTGATGTGAAATTTTCACAATGTCGACAACCCATGCAATCCATATACAAAAATACCAAAACAAATAACTTCAGAAATTAAGTTATATGTAATAAAATGGAATGACGCAGGGGAGAAAGTATTGAACACATGAAGAAAGGTTGGTGCAAAAAGGCATAGAAAGCCAAGACACCAGCAGAAATATATCAGTTATAAGCAAGCAATCCTGCCCCTCGACAGTGCAAATTAATATAAACTGGTTTAGTCTTCACTGATGGCCTATAAAAAGGTGTCTCCTTACCAAGGTGTCACACAAACAACATCTCATGATGGGTAAAAGCAAAGAGCTCTCTCAAGACCTTTGCAAGCTTATTGTTGCAAAACATACTGATGGCATTGGTTACAGAAGGATTTCTATACTTCTGAATGTTCCAGTGAGCACTGCTGGGGCCATAATCCGAGAGTGGAAAGAACATATTTTCACCATAAACCGGCCAGGACTAGGTGCTCCTCAGAAGATTTCTGACAGAGGAGTGAAAAGAATTACCAGAAGAAGTGTCCAAGAGCCAAGCACCATTTGTGGAGAGCTTCAGAAAGACCTGGAACTAGCAGGTACAATTGTTTCAAAGAAAACAATAAGTAATGCACTCAACCGCCATGGCCTGTATGCACGCTCCCCACACAAAACTAAATTTCTGAAGAAAAAGCATGTTGAAGCTTGTTTAAAGTTTGCTGCACAACATTTAGACAAGCCTGTGAAATAATGAGAGAATATAGTCTGGTCAGATGAGACTAAAATTTAACTCTTTGGATGCCATAATACACACCATATTTGGAGGTCAAATGGCACCGCACATCACCCCAAAAACATCCCCATACCAACAGTGAAGTTTGGAGGTGGGAAAATCATGGGCTGTTTTTCAGCATAAAGTACTGGCAAATTTAATATCACTGAAAGAAGGATGAATGGAAAAATGTAGCAAGACATTCTTGATAAAAATCTGCTGCCATCTACCAGGATGATGAAGATGAAATGAGGGTGGACATTTCAGCAAGACAATGATCCCAAACACAAAGCCAAGGAAACTCTTAGTGGGTTTCAAAGAAAGAAAATAAAGCTGCTAGAATGTCCCAGCCGATCCCCTGACTTGAATCCAATAGAAAATCTATTGCAAGAACTAAAGATCAGAGTTCATAGAAGAGGCCCATGGAACCTTCAAGATTTGAAGACTATGTGGAAGAATGGGCCAAAATCACACCTGAGCAATGCATACGACTAGTTTCTCTATACTAGTGGTGTACACGCGGTCGGACATTCCGACAACAAAATCCGTCGGGTTTTGTCCGACGGATTTTGTCCGAAACTTGTGTTGCATACACATGGTCGGACAAAGTTGTCGGAAAATCCGATCGTTCATAACGTGATGACGTTATTTCGTTACGACGGGACTACGTTCAGGCTAGTAGCCAATAGCTTTGGTCTAGGAATTTGATCTGAGCATGCGTGGCACTTTGTCCGATCGTAATTCTCTACAAACGATCGGACAAAGTCCAATTGGATCGTGTTGTCAGAAAATTTTTATATCCAGCTCTCAAACTTTGTTGGTCGGACATTCCAACGGAAAAAGTCAGATGAAGCCCCCACATGGTCGGATTATCGGACAACATGGTCCGATCGGACATTTTCCGTCGGAATGTCCGACCGTGTGTACAAGGGCTTGGAGAGGTCATTACCAACAAAAGATTTTGTACCATATATTAAGTTAGCAAAGTTCAATACTTTTTCCCTGTGTCATTCCCTTTTATTACACATAACTTAATTTCTGAACTTATTTGTTTTGATTTTGTATGTATGGATAGCATAGGTTGTTATCGACATGTGGTGAAAATTTCATGTCAATAGCACCTTTAGAAATAGATTTACTTTGCAAAATGGTGGCATGCTCAATACTTATTTAACCCGCTGTACAGTATATATAATTGTCCATACTGTATACTTGTCCAAGAATTTTTTTTTTTGGATAGGGGAAAGTTCACTGTAGCCCGGAGTGGATGAAATGAATTGATTTAGGATAGTGGCCAGAGCCATGCAGATCATTCCCTTATGCCTCTCGTAGCCAACTGTGCATCCAGAGCTAATGGTTTATAGCACAAATACAACCAGAAACTATAGAGCCATTTCTTTCAAAGTGCACACAGCTGTTTCGGACTTGTTGGCCATCATCAGTGCGGTGAACGGAAACAATGGCTTCTGTGGAGTAAGGCTTGGGAAGCAACAAGAAAGTATTGCTCTCCTCCAATCCCTTTTACTAATAGTTTCAAATGCCGATTGACAAATGTATATTTTCATCTTTTTCAGAGTCAATTGAGACATTGGCGAGATCAGCTCACACTATTCCTATTCTGTCTACGAACAAAGGGTTAAAGTTCAACAGCCAAGAAAGGCAGATCTTAAGCTGAAATTGTTACTCTGGGGTCTCCTGCCTTTATTGGTGCAATGTGTTCATTGTGGGTCTTCACGCCCAGACATCATATTTTCAACTGCTGAAAACCCTCCAACGAATGGCTAAAACCTGTTCACTAGGCTCTGGCCAGGCTCCCTGCTGGGCAGCCGGAGGACTTCCACAAAGGCTTGGGAGGCAACGAGTTAACCTGCATTTTTTAAACCTCCTTCCCAATACTCCCCGCTCATTCTTTCCTTAAATCCCCGTGTCCAGACATCAAATCAGTAAACCCTGTTGCCTGTCAGGGAACACAATGTCGAGCCATTAATATGTTAATAAGTCCGAAGGGTGACAGGTGGCCTTACTAGACAGCTCAATTAAGCTGCTCATTAAACACACGCTAACGAACAGCCGAGGCAGGGCCTGAACAGCACCATTCTGTAATGACATGATGTCAGTACGAACAAATGACTGAAAATAACAAAAACATTACAGCACTGACAGACGCCACTAATAAGCGACCCTTTGCACTACATCAGCCTTCAAATCAATGAGGTGCAAGGATCAAAAAAAAATTCACCCTAATATTCTCTAGAGGCTTTGGCCTGCAGCATTTGTTATTTTTACTTTCCTAGTCAAAAAAAAAAAAAAAAGATAAAGTGACTGAAAAATGTCACAAATTATCGGTGAAAAAAAACGCCAGTGTCAGTTAAAGTTTGCCTGTGTAATGACAGGTCTGCCTTATTACCCCCCCTGATCCTGCCTATGGGTAGGCCATGAATGGCATTCATTATTTAATGGGATCGTTGTTTCACTCATGATTGGCATTAGCACTTTCTTCTGTGGTCCACAGGTTGGAATTATTGTCCGGCACTGCCCACCCCATATGGCGCTGGCTTTAAGTAGCACAAACTGCCTGTGTCTCAGTTTTGTCAGCGGAGGTGGCGGCACTGTGGACGTTATTTGAGTTAAAGGCTGGCAGCTGGAGAGGAATTTTGACACACTTAAAGGAGATACGTTGGAAGAGATGCAATAGGATGGCAGATATGATGGACCCTTATAGTTGTTTTACTTTATAATTTACTGTCGGGGAATGGGACAGGAAGTTCTCATACTGCAGCTGGAACACAACTCTGTATACTGTATATAGCTGAAGCTATATAAAGTTTATACAGTGTTGACAGCAAACACAGTAGTTAGACCTCTTTCACAATGGGGCAGTTTTCAGGCGCTACAGCGCTAAAAATAGCGCCTGTGTAGCGCCTGAAAAAAACAGTCCCTTTCACTCCAGTGTGAAAGCCCGAGGGTGTTCACACTGGAGTGGTGCGCTAGCAGGACGGTAAAAAAAGTCCTGCTAGCCGCATCTTAGGAGCGATGTATTCACCGCTCCTAAACTGCTCCTACCCATTGAAAAAAAGAGCTTAACCCTTTTTCGGCCGATAGCGAGGGTTAAAACCACCCCGCTAACGGCCACAGACCGACGCTAAAACAACAGTAAAAATAGCGGGGCTTTACCGCCAACGGCCGCACCACCCCAGTGTGAAAGGGGCCTTAGTAAAGGAGATTGTTTGAGCCAGCTTGACCCAAACTATTTTAAGGAGAAATTAAACTCTCTCAGCCAACATTAACTATTTTTAAAATATATCTGAACCCTCACCTTGTAAAACAACCCATTCAGTTTAAAATATAAATGAAAGGTAAAAAGTAAATATAAAGTATCTCACAAAAGTGAGTACACCCCAGACATTTTTATAAATATTTTATTCTATCTTTTCATGTGACAACACTGAAGAAATGACACTTTTCTACAATGTAAAGTAGTGAGTGTACAGCTTGTATAACAGGGTAAGTTTGCTGTCCCCTCAAAATAACTCAACACACAGCCATTAAGATTTCTAAGGCTGGGTTCACACCTATGCGAATTGGATGCAGAGAAACCTGCATCCAATTCGCATGGCAGGAGAATATGACCGGCTCTCCCTTTCTGGGCCGAATTCAGGCAAAGATTCTGCCCTGATTCGTCCCTGAAACAGAGAGCAGGGACGGACAGCGTTGCTGTGCGGTCTGCGGCCGGTTTAGGTGTGAACTGAGCCTCAAGTTGCTATTGACATAAAATTTTCACCACACATCGGTAACAACCCATGCAATCCATACATACAAAGAAACCAAAATAAATAAGTTCAGATGTACAGTATGTGTAATTATTATTACACGAGTGAGCTCCCCCCTCCTGAACCATACCAGGCCACATGTCAGGCCACATAGCCCTACTCATTCACCAGAAAATAAGTCCAAGTTAATAAAAACACAACACTAGTTTTTGACAAGTCCTTTATTAAAAAAGAAAAAAAAGAAAAATGCCCACCCGAACGAAAAACCAAACCAAAAACTACCTGCCTGCCGAACACGACTGCTCCCGTCCAGGGATACAGACCAATGAAAGCTAAACATAGGCGATGATGTAACCGGATGACCCCACCCCCATTCCTACCTCTCATTGGGCGAGTGTCATTATAGGGTGGGATCACCCAGTAATGTCACCGTTAACCCCGCCACCAGGTTTATCTGTCATTCGGGAATAACGCCTAATGAAAGGTAGATATGGGGGTGGGGTCACCCAGTTAGGTCACCGGGCAAACCCATCCCTAATTTTACCTGTCATTCGGCTGTGTCCTTGGACGAGACCAGTTGTGTTCAGAGAGTAACCTATACCCATTCACATGGAGGGGGGATCCGGGAGCCCCCTTGTTAAATTTTAAATGGGGCTTCCAGATTCCGATAAGCCCCCTGTCCCACAGACCCGCGCAACCATCAGGCCAGGGTTGTGGGGAAGAGAATACTCTGAACCACCTGATCATCCAAACCCCATCTGAACGCTTCAGTAAGCCCCCTATCCGGAATGAATGGGAAGAATAATTATCCACACTCAACCCCGCAGCCAAAATACATTTTTTGAACACAGCGTGAAACTGAAATCGAGGTAGAGCAGTCCCATTAATGAAGAAAACATCCGGACTATCAGGCTGAATTCTGGAAAAAAAAACAACGGCCATCACTGGGCAGACTGGAGAAGAGCGGCCCTACCCAACTGATCCGTCTTGGAAAAGCACCCATGGTATCTTCCCATAGCCACCCATCCCGGACTCCCAAACCGCCCTCGCCCCTTTTATTCCCACAGACAAGTTCTCCCACCCGAAAGGCCCCAAAAAAGGCCAATACAAAGACGAATAAAGTCAACTCATACTCGGACACACAAACCTTCCCCAATTGACCCACAACCATACCCAGGACTGAAAAGGAAACAGAGCATCTAGATTCCGCTGCAGAGCGACCCGTGAAGTAGCCCTGCATCACTTGCCAGACCATAAAAACTTTAGTCGCATCATGTTGCCCAGCCAACTTAAACATGAAAGCCAGCCCAGCCAACTTCTGTGACATAGAAGAAACAGAAACCCTGAGTTCAAAATTCCTGCCGATAAAATAAAGTAACAAATGCACCCTATCCTCCTCACGAGAGCACACCCAGGTCCCTCCATTCCTGCCAAACCTTGCTGTACAAAGTCCAAGTAGCACCAGAGACCGACATACGGATCTTGAGCTTGGAACTGGCAATGCAACGCTCCACAGCCATTCGGGGCAGGGAATCCCTTGCTGGTCTGCTTCTGGTGCCACTGAATTATCAATTCACGGGACATGCACAGCAGACACAAAACAGTTAAGACGCAAACAGGTAAGAGCCAAGTGGCAAAGCAAGCGGACAACAGGAGGAGAAGAAGCCGTATTGCTATTAATGGCCTGCACCACCCCCAAATTATCACAATGAAACCTAACATGTCTATTACTAAATTCCTCACCCCACAACTCCACTGATAGCACATGGGAAACAATTCCAGGGCAGCCAGGTTACACACCAAAACCAACCTCCCGCCATGCCGCTGGCCAATACCCATCACTCCACTGACCCTGGCAATACGGCTCATAACCAGTCAATCCTGGTAAACAGTTCCATATCAAAATTAGAAACTGTCTTTTCCAACGAAAGGGATTGACCATTGTAAGATGCCAAAAAGGAATCCCACACTTCAAGTCCTCTCGATGGTCCCACACAAAATCTGATATAATGATGCAGTGCCCTGGCGCCGACCCTGGACGCCGCCAGTCGTCTAGAGAAAACGCGTCCCATGGGCATAATGCGGCAGGCAAACTTCAACTTGCCCAAGAGATATTGCAAGTCCCTAAGCTGAATTTTCTTGCTTTGCAGAGCCACAGAGACCGCCCCCTTCAGATCATCATGTTTGTCCATAGGTAAATGCCACTCCACAGTCACGGTATTAATGACAATACCCAAAAAATGCAACTCTGTGGTCAGCCCTTGGCCAAGGGAACACCAATAAACTCAAAAACATGTTGGACCATAGCCAAAAGGTAAGTACAGATAGAACTATCAGCTGGCCCTATACACAAAAAGTCATCCAAATAGTGGATGACTGAAGCTAGGCCTGAAACATCCCGAACCACCCAATCCAAAAAGGAACTAAACTGCTCCAACAGTGAACACAAAATAGCACAACCCATGGGTAAACATCTATCAATGAAAAACTGTCCTTGCGAGTGACAGCCCAGCAGATGGCAGCAACTAGGAAGTACTGGTAACAGACGAAATGCAGCCTCGATATTCGTCTTAGCCAATAACGACCCCTGACCATACCGGCACACCCACGATACTGCCGTATCGAAAGAAGTATATGACACCGTACAAAGGTCTGGGTCAATGGAATCATTAGCGGAACCCCCTCTTGGATGAGACAAATGATGAATGAGCCGAAACTTGTTCGACTCCTTTTTAGGAACAACACCCAATGGAGAAACAACCAGATTGGGCAATGGCAGTGACTCAAAGGGGCCAGCCATGCGACCCAATGGTACTTCCTTAAACTATTTTTCCATAACAACCTCCGGATGTAATCTAGAAGACCGCAAGTTGTCGGCTGAAGGAGGAACCACCTGCAAATGACTGTTTAATTTGAAACCCTCCGAAAAAAACAATTCTAACAATGAAGCCGCCTCCTGATTAGGATAAAGCTTTAGGAAAGGTGCTATTCTTCTCACCTTCACTGTTGTCCTCCCTTTTTCCAGCATCGCCCCTTCTTCCTTGCTTAAAGCACCAAGACTTCGGATGAGACCCCCTGCAACCGGAATATTTGTGATGGAAACGGCACTTAGCTCCGTATTTGCAAGTACCGACATTGTATTCCCAACAGAACCCCATGCGACTGCCGGCCGGATGTGCAGTGAAGGCTGCACCCCTGGCCCCACCCTGAAAAGAAGCAACTGAACTCCATGGAGACAACATCAGCTTCATCCACAGACTGATGTCCTTCTGGTCCCACCTCAGAGAAGGGCGGAATTGCTCATCATCACCATAAACCACACCAATAGAGTCTAGATAGCAAAAGAGGGGGGAGCAATTTTCGGCCTTTTCACCGATGATGCTTGCTAAAATTGCAAACGATTGCAACCAGTTTGTAAACGTGCGGGGAATCAGACAATACCACCATTTTTCCTCCTCCTATTTATTACTTTCATCTGGTTTAACTTTGTCCAAAGTTAAACTTCTCTAAGGGCAACAAAGACATTATCTCTATATACTCACCCTTCCAGATACGCTCCTTCACTTCTGGCTTCAAATGACGCCCAAAGGGCCCTCAAAACAAACGTAAACTTCGCATTTAGCGGCATCCGCCAAATGCACCCCATCCACCCCAGAAATTTTGCAGCCGCAGCGGCTTTCGGAAACTGTAGCCGTTGGACTGGCCCCCAACTGCCACTGTCGGTTGCAGATCAGGTAAAGCCCCTGTTCCTGCTCCAGCACCAGTCGTGCCAGCCACTGCTGCACCTGGATCCAAAGGAGGCACAACCAGAATGTTGACCCCATGACCCCCGCTCCATGCAGCGGAAGCATGGGCCGTGGACCACATCGTCATCGGTGATGAGCTAGCCACAGACCGGGCTCCAGCCTCGCAACGTGCCAGCACCTCCCGAAGGCCTGCCAGCAAAGTGTGTACCATCCCATTCACCTGGGTAGTTGCCGCAGAAGGGAGAGAGGAGCTTGCACCATCACCCACACTAGCAGCCACCGCCCTTGCGCCTCAAGACCACCAGAGCCCCCCACTCTGCCCTTGGAGCCCCCCAAGACAGAAACAGCAGGAGTAGAAAGAGACAATAAAGATGCATGAGTCTTACCTGGCTGTCGCTGCCCCTCAGGACATCCATCCGCATGTCCCACTCCGTGAGCTGCCTCTGGAATCTCTCCATCCTCCGAATCACTGATTTCTCCTTCTGACATGCAGTCCAATGTCCTCCTCGCAGTCCCTCCGCTCTCTGCGCAGGGCAGGGGGAACCTGCCAAGTCGCTGACCGGTTCCCATCGTTCCCAATACTTTTTTTTCATCTGGAGGAGGGGGGGGGCTTTCTCAGCTAAGCACACCCTCCTGCCTGCCTGCTTGGTTGCGCTAAGGACAGATGGATTCCAGAATTAAAATGCAACATGAATCATCTGCCCTTACTCAAGATGGCTGCAGCTAGAGGGAGAGTTTTTCCCAGCAAAATAAAGCATGGAATCATAGATGGATGGGTGAGTTTGCTTTGATTATTAAAAATGAATAAAATAGCATTTTCAGTTTGTGGTGCTCAGATACAGTTTAGTTCTGTTTTAAAGTAATACAAAATTAAGTAGGTTTTAAGCTTGGGAATGAATTCCAGGAGGTAAATGGGAAAGATGTAGTTGGCGTGTGAATAGGCGGCCACTGCTACAATGTGGAGTGTTCGGCTTTCCCTTCTCCTGTGTTAAACCATATGACCGAGGTTCATGGCATGCCAATGAGCCATATGTGGCTGCACTGGAGCTGGAGCCATGAGTTCTAAATTTTGGGTCTCTGACACCCCATAATTGGAAAAATAGGGAAGAGCACCTTGATCCATAAAGCAAGAAGCAAACCTGATAGTAAGGGCTTATCATAAACAGCCTTGTAGCTAAAAGCTTGTCAAACATTATTTTTATGAGGGATCTCTCAATAAACAAAGGTCTTAATGAGGAAATAAAAATATATATGAAAACTACACAGAATATAATAACGACTCTTCCATGCACTGGCAATAGACTTATTATGGATTATAGGGCATACTTATAAAGTTTTTTCACTTTTTTGGATGATTTCTCATCATTTCTTGTTTTGGTGACACACAAAGTGCATGGATCTACCTAACAGGGAAACAGACAGCATTAAAAACGTGAATGCCTGACGATCCTTATCTACCCTTTCTTAGACTAAAGAAAAGGATTTGGGTTTATAAACACTTTACAGTAGAACTGCAACTATGGACAGTCAATAGACTTAAAACCAAGTCCTCACTGTCCTCAGTAGCTGCAGGCACTGTGGAGCCTGTTTAGTTGCATAGTAATAATACTAATAATATATTTCATCTGCGCTTTTTTCTGGGGACTCAAAATGTTGATCAAAGTTGTGTTAAGATCTTTGACGTGAATAATTTGTCAAATGTTGCTATAAGTCTTTAAATGTATTTAAATATTTCAGGTGGCCCTGATATTCTCTACCCCTTTCCCATGAATTGCGGATGCGGGGAGCCTGTGGTGGGAGTGGGTTTCCATTATGGGCATAAATTCTTATATTTTTGTATCATTACTTTGGTTATCAGATACCATCTATATTGGAGTCCTCCTACCTTGCCCGCTGTCCCTGCTATGTCCTGCTGATTGTGGGTATCAGGTTGTGCCCCACCTCGGGTATTTGGATGCATGTTTTTAATCCTTTGGCTGATAAATGATAAAAGTATACTGAACATCCAAGTGTCTTTGTTCTATTTCGTCTACACCCCTGAAGAAAGAATATTATTCTGAAACGTGTTGAGTGATTCTTTTGTGAAGACCATCATTGGACCAAAGTTGACATCAACAGATATTGTGGACCACTCTCCACGTATACAAAAAATGTTCTTGTTTGTTTGAATACAATATCATCCGCAATCTGTATTTTAATATTTGTCTAAATAAAAAATTTGCATTTGAAAAAAATATATATCATTTAATGTTTTTTATTTTTATATTTATTACATTATTTAATATATATATATATATATATATATATATAATGTAAATAGTTATTAATGTATTTAATTAATTTAATAATTGAACGTGATAATGTACTTTAATGTAATTTTAATTAACCAGAACATTTGATTACACTATTTAAATAATAATTTAATAAAATATTTAAGATTTAATAAATTCATTTTTTAATAGTGGACATCTCACTTTCAGTGGAAGAAGCAGTTGTGTGGCCTATGCCAATATTCTGTCAAAGGATTCCACATGCAGTTAGGTCAACAATGAAGCCTAGTTTTAATAGTGAAATATGTGGATTTATTACAATGGGATTCGTTTCTTTCTTCATGGATACTTGCAGCAGGAATGAACAAGCCATCACTATGATCAGATGCTTTACTTGTCAAAAGGAACGTTTAGTGGGTGGGCAAGCTTCTACACTACCAGAAAGTGGCCTGGCATTGAGGAAAAATTAGAGGATAGGGATCTAAACTCTATTTCAGGTATACATGCCTACACTTTTGACTTTTTTTTTTGTGTTTATGTCTTTTCAAGGGCCTAGTCATACTGGTCCACTGCATTGCTCTGAATTACTACACATTGACATGCAATAAAATAAATATAACTGGAGGTTTACCTCAAGTAAGTTACAAAGTGAGAGTTATGTTGATCTCTATGTAATATACATCTGTGAATGATTCTGCCTTAATGTGAACCCACATAGCTATCCCTATAACATAGCAACACCACCTCTCCTAAATGCCAATCCCATTTAACTTCAGGTTGGATTTTTGACCACCCGCCACCATCTCCCAGTGCAGTACATTGATGCTCACACATATGGGGGCCAATTAACCTACCGGCATGTCTTTAGAATGTGGAAAGAAACCAGAGTATCCGAAGCATGTCATCTTCATGCTACATATCCAATGGCTTTTCCCATTAAAGAAGAATTCCAGGAGAGTGTGACATCACCACACCGCCTTTCCACATCATCCAATTAAAATGCTTTGCATTCATTCAGAAGATGCAAAGCATTCTCTGAATGGTGTTGGTGCCGAGTGGCCAACCTCCTGTGTTTACAATACATCAGGCTACCTGCTTAGCATAGGACCCTGAAGCATGTGGAGATCACTGGAGTGAAGGTGTCTTAATTTCCAGCTTCCATAGGGATTGACCAAGTATGGTATATGGAGAGGTACATTGGTTGAAGTTGGACAAATGTAGAAAAATACTATATCTGAAATTCTTCTTTAAGCTTCTTCTGATATACTGTACATATAGATTTGTGACACCACCCCATAGCCAAGCAGGCAGTGCAATGGTAGGTGGCTAGCTCACTTGACCTCCTAACTTACAGGTATTGATGTAGCACTGATTGCTACCGTTTTTGCACAGCACTTAAGATTCACCTCAGTCCCTGCCTTTAAGCAGCTTACAGTCTAAGGTCCCTACATACAGTACATACAGGCTAGGGCTAGTTTAGCATGTCTTTGGAGTGTGGGACAAAAAAAGAGTACCCCACACAAGCACAAGAAGAACATGCAAACTCCATGCAGGTAATGGCCTGACTGGGCTGGGATCCAAATTGAGGACCTTAGTACTGCAAAACAGGGGGTGCTAATCTCTAAGCCGCTGTGCTGCCCACTTACCAGCTAATATAAAAACACATTGGTAGGCTAACTGGCTTCCACCCAAGCTGACCTTACTGTGTATTACAATGGCATGGACATTAGATTGTTAGCCCCCTTTGGATTAGAGACTGTGTAAAAAGCCTTAGCACTAAAATAAGTATAATTAAGTTGCTTCCCCAAGGACAAATCTCTTGCAAATTGCAAAATGTTTTTTTAGTATGACATTTGTAAACGCATATTGTAAATATGGAATGGGTAAAACTCAGTCTTAATAATGCAAAAAATGATTTTCTTTGGCCATTTACTCCCTTGCAGACACACGCAGCTCCAGCTGTATATCTTCAGATAGATTGGGACACAATCTGACAGTATAATTCCCCCAGGACATTGGCCAGTGAAAAGAGCAAATCAGCCAATTTACATTACAATTTAGTGCGGATACATACCGTATAATAGGCAGCCTACATTATAACAAATCAATTCTGTAATGAAGTGTACAATAACTGCTGCAGACAAATATCAATATTCCAATACCAGCCATAGGAAATCACAGAGGCCTAATGATGGTGGGAATGTAAGCAGTGGAGATAACAAACTCTGAGTATGACGGATGCTCGGACTAACTATACAAAAATTTTTTAAAGTGTAACTACTGCCAAGGCTGTCTTTTTTTTTCTTTTTTTTCTTTTCTTTTTTTTTTTATAGGCATAAGTGGGAAATGGAAATAATTTAATAAAATAGTTATAAATCGTTATCAAAAATTCAGTTTTCTTCAACATTGCTTATCTTTTGGCTATACAAGCAAAAAAAAAAAGCAAATAAGGTTATAATGATTCCATTTGATTATTAAACTGAGTTCACCCAAAACTTTTTTTTAGTTTTGGATAAAGTAGGATGATATTGCTGTTTCTTTCCTGATGGGGTACATTTACACGGTGAGTGATGGGAAATTAAAAATGCTGGAGTTGTCACCATAGCAAGAGATGAGGTTCAGATTGGTACCCTGAACGCGTGTAGAAGTCGCGTGTTTTGTCGCGTTAATTATGAATTAATGGCACTGAAAACTGCGATGTGGATGAACGATTTTTTTATACTTTCTTGCATGAACGTTTGAATGAAGTTCTTCAGGTGTAAGGCCAGCATAACAGGTTAATTCCCCATACTTTCTTCTTATTGGAGCACATGCAGCAAAAAGTAAACTGACAGAGGTTCTAACCCTTCCCTACTCTATCCAAAGCAAACCAAAAAAGAAAGCCTTGGCTATACATGCACCTTAAAATGTAACTTGAGACAGAATTTTAAACTTTTACATTATTTTTCATAGACTGGGGAAGGATCTGAACCATTGTCAGGACAGAATGGAATGGGAAAAACAAAAAATTTTATGGTTGTGCCCGGAACAGAAAGTGAGAAAAACTCTTACAATGGGGACACCTTCTCCAAAGACAGTTGCCTACAAGTGAATTTCTCCTTACTTCCTGTTGTCTGTACAGGATGTGAAAGGAATTCTCCCCATGGGACATACCAATGTGATGTGATGTCTGCTTTACTTGATTAAATTGATACTAAAGCTTCAATTTTTTTTCTTTTAAATAACATATCATACTTACCTCCACTGTGCAGCTCGTTTTGCACAGAGTGGTCCCGAACATCCTCTTCTGGGGTCCCTCGACGGCTCTTGCGGCTCCTCCCGACATTAGATAACCCCCTAGGAGAAACGCACTCCCGAGGGGGTTACCTTGCGGGTGTGCTCTCAAATCATTCATTTGGCTTCCATAGAAGCTGAAAGTATGACTCAGCCCCGCCCCCGGGTCATTGGATTTGATTGACAGCTATGGGAGCCAATGGCAAGTGCTGCTATCAATCAAAGCTGGGGCTCCATGGAGAGAAGGATGGCGGTTCCCCACCGAAGAAGATGAAGGGGCTCAGGTAAGTAAAACGGGAGGGCTAGGGGGCCGGTGACTGCCAGGTGTTTTTTCACCTTAATGCATAGGATGCGTTAAGGTGAAAAAACAAGAGGGTTTACAACCCCTTTAAGGACTCTGAAGAAAATGAAGCCCTATTCATTTTAAAGAATGGAGAAAAAGTGCTGGAAGGAGGAGGTAACCAGTCAAATGAATTTGACAGGTCATGTGACCAGGCTCCACAAATAGCGTAAATATTTTCAGGTTGTATTTTCTGCTGATTGGATGTGTAAATGGGGAAAATATGGCATTATGGAATAAGCTTTCCTTTTTTTTTTCTCAATAAAGATTTAAGCTTTCCTATATGTTCTTGATATAACAGATCATTATTAATGCCCAGTACACACGGGAGACATCCGCGGTTCAATATAAACCAGCCAACATTCGGCCCATGTGTATGTCAGCTGGTCCAACAAAAGCCGGGCATTTGGCATTTGTAGCGGTACCCCCGTAGGGGCTGCTAAGTGATGTGGCCCACCTGTCACCCTGCCCAGCCCGGCATTGATTTCCCAGACACTCCAAGACAATCAACAGTCCGTTGGCTTTGTTTTGTTGTTTTATTGAAGGAATTGAACTTGGATGGGGTATGGGAAATATGGGATGCCCAGTATAATAATAGCAAAATTGCTAAAGACAACTATGTACACTCTTTGTACACTTCTTCAGACTCCTCCTGCACCACTCTTGCTTACAGACTATTGCTCTGCCTCTTTCTCTCTCTAGGAGTAGCTAACACATTGTTAGGCCTGACACTGGCTCAGCCAGGCCTTAGGAATTCACTCTTTGCAGGCAGGGACCGTGGGCCCCTATAGTGTAGCGGAAAAATATGTAATGTCTCCTTAGTGCTAGCTGTCTTAACAGAGGGTCTACTGCTCCCTGCCAGCTCTCCTGGCTGCATCTGCCTGACTTTACTGCCTGCAACATCATAGTCCACATTACTGGCTCTGCATCCATCCCAGACTGCACACTCCCAGCCATCCTGACTGTGCATGTCACTCGCCAGCCCTCCTGGCTGCAACCGGTGGACTAGCTCCTGCTGTCCTCTCTGACTCCTCCTGTGCCTCCTTTCATTACCTTCATGAGTTCTTGAAAGGCTCCATCCTGCATCTGAGTCCCAAGCCCAAGGTCACCCCCCCCCTCCAGACTGGGTAGCCCCCTCAAAGGCCCATGACAGCCTAGTACTCCATCCTCAGTTCTTCCACCCCAATGGCTCCTCCCCAGCTGGGCTGACCCTAGGTATTTCAAGGAGGCCTTCCCCCTGCCAATCCTAATTGGGGATTGGTTAGGGCTCTCTGAGACACCCCAGACAGCTCCACCTCTCGGCCCCTCCTTCTATTCTAGAATCCTCTAGAAGAAAGAGGGAGGTAACAGCGAAGTGATGATGTCTGTGAATCACAGCTGCTACTCTGAACCACTCCCAGCCCACAAAACCAAAAACAAGCAGGCCTAGCTTTCAGCTTGGCCTGCTTAAATCTGCCTGCACTACCAAAAATCCTAACCTCCGGCACCTACCTATGTGAAGGGTGCTACACAACCCTGAGAGCGCTGATCAGAGTGTTCTGGCGGTGGGGCTGTCCCCCGTCAGAACACAATAGCTCAGTGGGGAAGATCGCTGTACTAGTGTCTGAATGTCGGCTAAAACTTTTAGTCTGTACCAGGCTTAAGTAGTACATCTTCCAGATTAAGCTCATCACAAAACACTTTGAAGAAACTACTTACCAACTCTTGTGAACACTTATCTTTACCTAGGAATAATATGTACTCAATTGTTACTGTATAATTTGGGATAATAACAGAATGCATACCATGTGCTTGCAGTGACCAATACACCATTGTTTTATTATATCAGATTTAAATGTATGTTATATGCTGTAATAAAATATTGTTTTTATATTCTTATGTGTTGATTTGGTTGACTCTTCAAAAGTCACACTAATTACAATAAGGTCTTCACTAAAAATTTACCAAGCATGTGGTGCCCAAGTGCACCCCCATCACCAGTATAACCCAAATTTCTCCTCCAAGCCTCTGTTACAATAAAGCCCATTCATCTATTACCGGTCTGACGGGTGATTGTCAGGTCCAGGTATGGGGCAGGTTAGCATTGGAAGTGGCAGGAGAATCCAAACCATTCCAGGATCTCCTGAGGGGGTAGCGCTACACAAATATTACAACATTTGACTAAAATGGACTGTGCATCTTCAGAACATCAAGGAAAATCGAAAGAATCTGTATCATTTTGTTTATTGTATTCTATCCTGATATATAGAGTATAAGCTGCAGAGAAATTATTCTTTAACCACTTCGCATCCCGACCATTATCATATGATGTCGACAGGAGGGATCTCCCATCCTGGGCGGGCATCATAGGACATCCCGGGCTTCCCAGGCAACTTGGGAGCATGCGTGGCATATCGGCCCCTGCCACATCACTCAGGAGCTGATGCACGTGCCCTGAGGCCACAATGTCCGCCGGGTGCCCGCGATTGCCCGTTAACAGAGCAGGACTGTGGATCACACAGATCCACATCCTGTCAGGTGAGAGGAGACCGATCATGTGTTCCCAGTACAGAGGAACACCAATTGGTCTCCTCCCCTTTGAGTCCCCTCTCCCTACAGTTAGAATCACTCCCTAGGTAACACAATTAACTCCTTGATCGCCCCCTAGTGTTAACCCCTTCCCGGCCAGTGACATTTATACTGTAATCAATGCATTTGTATAGCACTGATCGCTGTATAAATGTGAATGCTCCTGAAATCATGTCAAAAGTGTCCGATATATCCGCCACAATGTCCCAGTCACGATAAAAATTGCAGATCGTCGCCATTACTAGTAAGAAAAAAAAAATAAAAAAAATGCCACAAAACTATTTTGTAGACACTATAACTTTTGCGCAAACCAATCAATATACGCTTATTGCGATTTCTTTTACCAAAAATATGAAAAGAATACATATCGGCCTAAACTGAGGAAAAAAATTAGTTATTTTTTTTTAAATTGGGATATTTATTATAGCAAAAAGTAAAAAATATTGTAAAAAATGTTGTGTTTTTTTTTTCAAACGTGTTGCTCTTCTTTTGTTTATAGTGCAAAAAAATAAAAACCGAAAAATGATCAAATACCACCAAAAGAAAGCTCTATTTGTGGGGAAATAATGAGAAAAATTTAATTTGAGTACAGTGTTGCATGACAGCGCAATTGTCATTCAAAGTGTGACAGCGCTTAAAACTGAAAATTGGCTTGGGCAGGAAGGGGGTGAAAATGCCCGGTATTGAAGTGGTTAATATAGGTGAGATAATATCCAATAAACAACATTACAAAATTTTACGTACTGATCACTGCTGAATGATAAAATGGAAGATATACAGTAGGTATATATTGTTTTCCAAGAAATGTTATAAATATTTATGGACTCTTTGCAAATATTGTAACATCTATGTTCAGCCCAAAAACTGCTCAGGAAAAATGTGATTCATTTCAAATACAAATTTCCCTTTCTTGCATATTTGAAGAGGTGACCAAAAAACAAAAATGTAATATTTTGTAGTTTAACAGTCCTTAGATGTGGTGACTGTGTTCATTTTTTTTAGGCTTTTTTACTTTATTTTCACTTAAATTTCGAAGTGAATGGACCTTCCTGAAGGAAAACCACATTCACTTTTAGAATTTAATTTGAGAACATTTTTCTATCCTCCTCCTTTGAATTCTCTCATCACTGCGGTCATAAACACATATCAGGTTTGACCCCATTAATAATTAGAAAATTGAACGAATGCTTTTAAAACAAAACTTTCTACTAGTGTATGGCCAGCTGTACTGACCGGATAAACAGGGAACAATAAAGGAAGAAAAGAAGAAAAAAATAAAGCAAATACAACCACCGCATTTAAGGTTGACCATACACAGAGCAAATTTCTTTCTTGCAACCTCAGGTTGCAGGAAAGAAATGTACTTGATTCTCAGATCAACATAGACAATGCTGACACGGGAATCCATCCTGCCGATCCATTGTATTCTCGGCAGGGGGAGGCCGTGCCTGCCTGGAGAAGAGAGTGTTTATCACTTGCGGCTAAACCAGCCACTAGTAATAACCGCATGTAAAATCCGGCAGGCTGGTTGCACCCAAAGTTCGATCGATTAACTTGTTATGTTCAGCCTGCACATACATGATTCAAATCTCGGGCAGTTCCTGCTGAACTGGCTGAGATTCAAACCAATCTATGGCTGGCCTAAGTATTGGTATGCTGCGGTATATTCAATTTTTAGTTTAGTATTATCTTACCAAACTAGAAAAAGTATTCATACCCCATGAAATTTTCTACATTTTGTCATGTTACGACCAAAAACGTAAATGTATTTTATTGGGATTTTATGTGATGGACCAACACAAAGTGGCACGTAATTGTGAAGTAGAAGAAAAATGATAAATGGTTTTCAATTTTTTTTACAAAATAAATATGTGAAAAGTGTGGCATTTGTATTCAGCGCCTTTTACTCTGAAACCCCTAACTAAAATATAGTGGAACCAATTGCCTTCAGAAGTCACCTAATTAGTAAATAGATTCCACCTGTGTCTAATTTAATCTCGGTATAAATGCAGCTGTTCTGTGAAGCCCTCGGAGATTTGTTAGATAATCTTAGTGAACAAACAGCATCATACAGGACAAGGAACACACCAGACAGGTCAGGCATACAGTTGTGTAGAAGTTTAAACAGGGTTAGGTTATAAAAATATATCCCAAGCTTTTCATGTTATTTTATGTCAATCATTTTCATGTCAATAGCACCTTTAGAAATATATTTACCTTGAAAAATGGTGACGTGTTCAATACTTATGCAAAAAATATATTTATTTATTTCATATATATATATATATATATATATATATATATATATATATATATATATATATATATATATATATATATAGATAGATAGATATATAGCTATACATATATATATCAATTTACAGTTGTGCTCATAAGTTTACATACCCTGGCAGAATTTATGATTTCTTGACCATTTTTCAGAGAATATGAATGACAACACAAAAACTTTTCCTTTACTCATGGTTAGTGTTTGGCTGAAGCCATTTATTATCAATCAACTATGTTTACTCTTTTTAAATCATAATGGCAACAGAAACTACCCAAATGACCCTGATCAAAAGTTTACATACCCCAGTTCTTAATACTGTGTATTTTGCCCCCTTTAACATCAATGACAGCTTGAAGTCTTTTGTGGTATTTGTGGATGAGGCTCTTTATCTTCTCAGATGGTAAAGCTGCCCATTCCTCTTGGCAAAAAGCCTCCAGTTCCTGTGACTTCTTGGGCTGTGTTGCATGAACTGCATGTTTGAGATCTCCCCAGAGTGGCTCGATGATATTGAGGTCAGGAGACTGAGATGGCCACTCCAGAACCTTCACTTTATTCTGCTGTAGCCAATGACAGGACGACTTGGCCTTTTGTTTTGGATCATTGTCATGTTGGAATGTCCAAGTACGTCCCATGCGCAGCTTCCTGGCTGGAATGGTGCATCTTTCATCATAGGCCTTGTTGACTCCCCTCCAAATGTAGTGTTTATGGTTGTGGCCAAAAAGCTCAATTTTGGTCTCATCTCTCCAAACGACTTTGTGCCAGAAGGTGTGAGGCTTGTCTCTGTGCTGTTTGGTGTATTGTAAGCGGGATACTTTGTGGAATATGCATAGTAATGTCTTTCTTCTGGCTACTCGACCATGCAGCCCATCTTTCTTCAAGTGCTTCCTTATTGTGCATCTGGAAACAGCCACACCACATGCTTTCAGATAGTCCTGTATTTCACCTGAAGTTATTTTGGGGTTTTTCTTTGCATCCAGAACAATTTTCCTGGCATTTGTGGCTGAAATTTTAGTTGGTCTTCCTGACCATGGTTTGGTTTCAACAGAACCCTCATTTTCCACTTCTTGATTAGAGTTTGAACACTGCTGATTGGCATTCTCAATTCCTTGGATATCTTTTTATATCCCTTTCCTGTTTTATACAGTTCAACTACCTTTTCCCGCAGATCCTTTGTCAATTCTTTTGCTTTCTCCATGACTCAGAATCCAGAAATGTCCGTGCAGTACTGGATTAAAGATGCAAGGATCTGTCAGGAGTCCAGAAACGCATTGACCTTTTATACACACACACTAATTACAAGCAAACAGATCACAGGTGAGGATGGTTACCTTTAATAGCCGTTCAAACCCCTTTGTGTCAACTTGTGTGCATGTTATCAGGCCAAAATCACCAGGGTATGTAAACTTTTGATCAGGGTCATTTGTGTAGTTTCTGTTGCCATTATGATTTAAAAAGAGTAAACACAGTTGAATGATAATAAATGGCTTCAGCCAAACACTAAGGGTCGGTTCACGCTGGGATGACTTGTCAGACGACTTAGCCGCCTACCAAGTCGTGTCCTGTTCTGTACAATTGGAACCGTTCTAATCGGAGCGTCACAAGTCACTCCGACTTAGAAAAAGGTTCCTGTATGACTTTGGGGGCGACTTGAGGCGACTCGCATTGACTTCTATATAGAAGTTGTTTTGCAAGTTGCCGCATCGGTCGTGTCCAGGTCGCCTGAGGCAGTAGCGCTGCAAGTTGTGCTGCCTCAGTGTGAACCGACAATAACCATGAGTGAAAGAAATGTTTTTGTGTTATCATTCATATTCTGTGAAAAATGGGCAAGAAATCATAAATTCTGCCAGGGTATGTAAACTTTTATGCACAACTGTATATATACATTGTGTATATATATATATATATATATATATATATATATATATATTAAAAAAATATTTTTTTTACATATACATATATATATATATATATATATGTATATTTTTTTTACATATACATACATATATATATATATATATATATATATTTTTTTTTTTTACATATACATATATATGTGTATATATTTGTATTTCTAAAAAAAAATTAGTATCAGTAAAAAAAAAAAAAAAAATATATATATATATATATATATATATATATATATATATATATATATATATATATATATATTTACATTTAATAAAATAAAAATATTCTAAAACTCATACAATCCTATAACCACAGTTGATCCAGAGGAATGCAAAAAAATAAAAATAAAATAAAAATATTCTAATACTCATACAATTCCATATCCACAGTTGATCCAGAGGAAGGCAAAAAAAAATTAAATAAAAATATTCTAAAAATCATACAATCCTATACACACAGTTAATCCAGAGGAAGGCAAAAACCCCCAGCAAATAATATATACCATTTTTTGTTATTCCTGTACGGACTTTTCTATAATGTTCACATTTTGTTCGCTTTCTGGCACGATGGTCTATCTACCGTTGTCTTCAGTAATCCAGAGATCATAATGGAATGTTTACTTGCACACACCATCCCACCATCCCATCTGTCTACAGTTTTCCTACTGCATACAGTGGATACTCCATAAGCTTTTGCTGGCTTTATGGAACGAGATGAATAATACGGCACACTATGAAACGTTTTTAGAATTCCGATTATTTTAATGCCATCCCTCAGAACATCAAATTGGTGAGAAATGCAGAATCATGCTTTAATTATTTTATCTGCCGCAATCTGAACTGAGGCATTAGTCTGAGGATCCAGAAGCCCTCCTTCCCCGTAATAAAACCCTATTATGAAGGTCGGCAGGAAAATGTAAAACAAGTGTAGGAACACAGGAGGCAGCTGAATTATACATTGATGGCACTTAGTTACGACGTGTTTAATTGTCATCATCAAACTGTGACCAAATTAGGCCCTATTGAAAGGGGAATCCTTGTGCCCCACCTATAACTTCTTGACCTTTCTTATTAAGCTGTAATTCCCACCCTCTGAATAGAGAGGTTCCACCGCAGGTTATAATAGACGCTTAATGGGTCTAGTGCTGTTCTGGGTTATTTTCATCGGCTATTATGGCAATTCTCTGCAGCTTGTGAGCGGCATGCGGATGGGGCTGTTTAGGCATGTGAATGGAGAGGATGAGGGTGGGAGGAACTGTGCACAAGATGGACCATGAGAACGGATGTTCAGTCCTTGCAATGCAAAAAAAAAAAATACATTCATTTAAAGCTGAACTCCGGATTGTTTTTGTTGTTTTAATTCATTGCCCAATGCAAAGCAAAAAAAAAAAAAGAACTCTTGCTGCAATACTTACCCTGTCTCTAGTGCTGTCCCCTGCAAACTTAAAGCTGAACTTCAGTCATTTTTTTCATCTTTCCATCTATTAAATCTTCTGCCCTTGTTGTTTTAAAGCGGAGTTCTGCTTAAAAATTTTTTTTTTTAAGTCAGCAGCTACAAATACTGCAGCTGCTGACTTTTAATAATCGGACACTTACCTGTCCCAGGGTCCTGCGATGCGGGGGAACGAAGCCCCGCTCCTCTCTGCAGTGGCGGCATTGTGCCTGGTTGTGGCTTCACAGCTGGGCACCCACTGCACATGCGTGAGCCGTGCAGCGCGCCATGGCTGTCCAGGCAATCATCTGGGACCTGTGACGTGTCCCAGATGATTGCCGAGAGGGAGAGGGGAGAGGTGATCTCCCTTCTGGTGCCGTGGCGCGGGAGGAAGTGGGAGCTGGAAGCCTCTGAAAAGAGGGTACCGCCCCCCCCCCCCCAAAAAAATTACATGTCAGTGGGTCACCTTCCCTTAAAACAGAAGTTCCATTTTTGGGTGGCAACTGCACTTGCAGGGGTGCAACTCCTATGGGGTTGATTTACTAAAGGCAAATAGAATTGCACTAATTTTCCCCAGATCCTAGTGAATGTACTGAATATTTGGTGAGAAATGTGATGTAAAATACTGAACAAGAGCAGCAGAAGAAAGAGAGGATGGACATGATGGGATAAGAGTCTAGTGATATCATAATGATCCACCATGTCCTCCAGGTACACTGAAGGATAGGTGTCGATTAACATGGAAGTATTCTACCCACAGATATGTTTTCTGTATCTACACTCTACTCTACACTACACTCACCGGCCATTTTATTGGGTACACCTGCTCAACTGCTTGGTAACACAAATTGATAATCAGCCAATCACATGACAGCAAGTAGATGTGGTGAAGATGACTTGCTGGAGTTCAAACCAAGCATCAGCATGGGGAAGAAAGAGGATTTAAGTGACTTTAACCACTTTCAGCCCGGACCATTTTGCTGGCTTAAGACCGGAGCACTTTTTGCGATTCGGCACTGCATCGCTTTAACTGACAATTGCGCGGTCATGCGACGTTGCACCCAAATAAAATGGACGTTCTTTTTTTTTTCCACAAATAGAGCTTTCTTTTAGTGGTATTTAATCACCTCTGCGGGTTTTATTTTTTGCGTTATAAACAAAAAAAATACTGTAAATTTTGAAAAAAAAGCTAATTTTTTTTACTTTTTGCTATAATAAATATCCCCCAAAAATATATAAAAAAATTATTTCTTCCTCAGTTTAGGCCGATATGTATTCTTCTACATATTTTTTGTAAAAAAAAATCGCAATAAGCAATTATTGATTGGTTTGTGCAAAAGTTATAGCGTTTACAAAATAGGGGATAGATTTATGGCATCAGCGATTTTTATTGTGACTGCGACATTATGGCGTATACATCGGACATTTTTGACGCATTTTTGGGACCATTGGCATTTATACAGCAATCACTGCTATACAAATGCACTGATTCCTGTGTAAATGACACTGGCAGTGAAGGGGTTAACCACTAGGCAGCAGCTAAGAGGTTAAGTGTGTCCTGGGGAGTGTTTCTTACTGTGGGAGGGGGCATGGCTACGTATGACACATCACTGATCTCTGCTCCCGATCACAGGGAGCAGAGATCAGTGACAGTGTCACTAGGCAGAATGGGGAGATGCTTGTTTACATCGGCATCTCTCCGTTCTTCCTCCCCGTGAGACGATCGCGGGTATCCCTGCGGCGTTTGAGTCCACAGGGAGGACTCAATTGTTCATACCAGCTGGGCTGGTCTGAGTATTTCAAAAACTGCTGATCTACTGGGATTTTCGCACATAACCATCTCTCGGGTTGACAGAGAATGGTCCGAAAAAGACAAACTATCCTGTGAGCAGCAGTTGTCTGGACGAAAATGCCTTGTTGATGTCAGAGAAGAATAGGCAGACTGGTTTGAGATGATAGAAAGGCAACAGTAACTCAAATAACCACTGGTTACATCCAAGGTATGCAGAATACCATCTCTGAATAGACAACACATCCAACCTTGAAGCAGATGGGCTACAGCAGCAGAAGACCACACCGGGTACTGTCAGTTAAGAACAGGAAAGGGAGGCTACAATTCACACAGGATCACCAAAAGTGGACAATAGAAGATTGGAAAAACTTTGCCTGGTCTGATGAGTCTCGATTTAAGCTGCGACATTCAGATGGTGGGGTCAGAATTTGGAGTAAACAACATGA